>NC_069780.1:194959770-195597270 GCF_027406575.1 Nycticebus coucang
ATGATGGGAGTGTTTGGAAACTGACTTGCACTTAGTGTAGCCAAAAAGTATAAATGTAATGAAACTCACCAAACTGAATACTACAATTGCATTATACGTCCATAAGACTGTAACAACAATTCTGAGGAACAACGATTTCCAAACGGGAATTCTATACCGAGACAAACTTTCCATCAGCTTGAAAGTAATTTTCAGACAGTTATGATGGCAAAGAAAAAGATTCCCACACCCCCTTTCCTCAGCAGCTACTGAGATATGTGCTTTAGCAATTAAGAAAGAAAAAGAAAATAAATATCAAAAAAAGAAGACATGAAATCTAGCAAGAAAGAAAGCCAAGCAGAGGCTACAGCAGAAAGCCCCAAGATGAGACCCCCAGGAGCCCCTGCCCAGCTTTGGGTGCGGGGAGCTAGTGGTTGGAAGCTGCTAGATCCTCAGGGGTGTCTGCACATTTAGAAATGTTGGTGACGGACAGTGAGCGTGTGGGAAACACAGCACTAATCTCATAGAAAATGAAACAGTAAAAACAACCACACAAACATTAACACCAGGAAAAATGAAAAGTTAGATAGCAAAGGAAAAATGATCACAGTGCAGCTGATAGATATGATGTAACCAAACTAGCAACAAGAGTGTGCCAGAAAGACAAGGAAAGAGACACAGAGTGTGAAAGTAAACATCAGCAACCACAGGAGGGACGACCTCAGACACGTCTAAAAATGAGAAATCAGTAAAGAATAGGATATTGCATTACTCAGAAATACGGGCACCAAGAGTGGGGGGAAAGGAGCAGAAAGGCAGCTGCTTCTGGGAGCTGCCGGACTAGAGTGGTGAGGGCCGGGGGCTGGGCTGTGCTTGGTCATAATTGGTCATATTCATCAGCTGTTTTAGTGGTGCTCATATTAATATTAATATTTTAAAAAGCAAGGAATAGCATTGACCAAAATAAGTAATTACAATCAATTTCCTCCACCATTTCAAAAGAAAAAGGGCATTTGAATGCCCCCAAACAGATAGGAGAACAAAAATTGAATTGATTTGAAGAAAGACTGACATTTTTGTTTTCTGGTTTGCGTCCTGTTGCTCCAGAGGAACGAAAACGTCCTCAGGGACTGGTGGTCATTCTGACTCAGTGCCATCACGAGAAAGGTGGCCAAGGGCATGGGAGAAGACGTCGTTGAGTGAGGCTTTCAGCAAAGGCCTTTTCTGCCTTCTGCCTCTTGCCTGGAATGCAGACTTGATGGCTGCTGCATCAGCAGCTGCACTGACAGTGTGAATCAGACCTAGGACAGAAGCCAACTGAGGCAGGTGAGAAGGACAAAGGAGCCCCAGTGTTTAGGGGGTCAGCCTCCCCTCTCTCAGCCCTGTACTATCCACCCCAGTGTCCCTCTGCCTGGGACAAGGTGTCACCCGTTTTATTAAAGCTACCATCATTCCCAGTGTCTTTTACCAGCAACAAAACTCAAATGCTTGCAGGTTTGTGGACATCTGTCCTGCTATTCTTGCCCACTTGCCCTCCAACCTCTCTCTCTGAGCACTCCAAAAATGTATCCATTTCTTCAACAAATGTTCTGTTTCTTCAACAAATGTTCTGAACGTCCACAGGAGCCAGGAAGGAGCCAAGGACGGGAATTTATTACTTTCTAATGCAACCTTGTTTCTAATTCATTAAAAGGGATTTTTGAATATCGATCAGCAAACACTTTCTAACCAATTTGTACCCAGCATCCTAATTCTGTCCTTAACCCAAAGATACTGAATGCACACCTTCCTCCCAGAGCAGCACTGGGCGCTGAGCTAAATAATACCCACAGAGGTTTCTAGCTTGGCCAGTGAGATGTAAGGGTCTGGAGGGTCTCAGAAGGCAAAATGTACTTGAAGACGCTCCAGCCATGCTCTAATCAGCAGGGCCATTTGCTTCTCTGTTGAAATGGCAGGTCCCTGGGGGCAGGGAGCCATCGGCACAGGACTGAACTGTAGACCCTAGAAGACACACCACATCCAACCCCAGACATTGGAAAAAGGGTCTCAGGAGGCCCCTTCAGCTCCTGAGATGACAGGCTCACTCTGGATTACCTGGTTAGACTGAGCCCGTGGCAAGTGTCCTAGTAAGAGAGACCCAGAGGGAGAGAAGACACAGGCAGGAGGCCCCGTGCGGACAGAGTGGCACAGACACAAGACACACTGGAGGCTGCCGGAAGCTGCCGGGAGGCCCTGCCCACACCTGGCATCAGACTCGAGGGTTCCGATCTGAGGAGGATGTGCCCAGGCCTGTATTCCTGTGATCCGTTATATTTCCCATGAGGTGAAGGCACCTGGCAGAAAACCATCTCTGCAGACCCGGCACCACGCGGCAGAGAAAGGGCAGCCCATTTTCACACCACATAGCAGAGGTGGATCATTTCCACAGAGACCATCCAGTTCTCAGAAGCAAAGACATTCACTATCTGACCCTGATGGAGAGTTTGCTGACACTTCAGTAGACTAATAAGGAGAGGACAGCCGCAGAAGCCACCACGCACCAGCCGCTGGGAGCAAAGTGGCCACCACGACCTCACATCTGATGCATCACAGGAGCTAAATGAAGTTAAAAAGAGAACGAAGACCCAAGAGAGGGATAGGGACCCAAAGACCCATCCCACCACCGCTGATTGGTGGGATAATCAACAAGTTTTAATTGCTTTGGAGTTTTTTTCAATATTTTCCAAATTGTATGCAATGACCATTGTAATTTTTATTAATAATTTTTTTATATGTAGTAAAAGTTGTCATCACATAGAACCAACCCACATCGTCCTGCTCTCTAGAAGGCAGGAGCTTCTCCTGGGGTCACCAGGTGAGGCAATCAGAGGGGAATTGTGGCAGGTGAAAAATAGTGCAGACCCATGGGGGGCGGGGGAGAGGGAAGAGAGGCTGCAGGGCGGAGAGGGGTGGGGACTCCAGGGGAGAGAGGGGTGGGGACCTCAGAGGAGAGGGGTGGGGACTCCAGGGGAGAGAGGGGTGGGGACCTCAGAGGAGAGGGGTGGGGACTCCAGGGGAGAGAGGGGTGGGGACCTCAGAGGAGAGGGGTGGGGACTCCAGGGGAGAGAGGGGTGGGGACCTCAGAGGAGAAGGATGGAGACCCCAGGGGAGAGAGGGGTGGGGACTCCAGGGGAGAGAGGGGTGGGGACCCAAGGGGAGAGGGATGGAGACCCAAGGGGAGAGAGGGGTGGATACCCCAGGGGAAGCAGAAGTCAGTCCATGGACTCCTTTGAATCCATCTCCTATATTAGACAAGTGGTGGCCAGGGGTAGTCTTGGGGCAGGCAGGTGGTGGCCTATGGGGTTACAAGGAAAAGGAGTCATTTGCCTCATACTTCTGCAGGCTTTGCAAGAAGGCTGGTGCTGTGTCTGCTTCTGTGGAGGGCTTCAGGGAGCTCCCCATCAAGGTGGAGGAAGGGGAGCAGACATGTCACATGGTTGGAGGGAGAGAGAGAAAAGGGGAGAGAGAGAAGGTAGGTTCCAGGCTCCTTTAAACAGCTAGCTCGCCCTGGACAAATAAAGTGACAGCCTACTCCGCAGCAAGGAGAGGGCACCAAACCATTCATGAGGGACCCCCATAACCCAAATGGTTCCAGCCCCTCCAATCCTCATGTTGAAATTTGAGGTGGGGCCTCAAATTTTCCGAGCCCCTCCCAACCACGTCACAGGGGCTGGCTTCCAAGAGGAGGTCAGCAGAAGCCACCTGGCACCTCAGGCCTGGTCACCTGGTTTCGCTGGTCCAAGTCCTGGGCCCTGGCCAGATTTCAGGGCTCTGGCCTTTGCCCTCTTGGGGAAGGGTAGGGAGGAGGGGGTTGTGGGGAGGAGGGGGTTGTGGGGAGGCGGCCACACTGGCCTGGTGGAGACATCCCCCCAAGTGGGGGAGGCAAAGATGTGCCCAGGTGTGTGACTCTGCCAGCTTATCATGGCTGTGAATCCCCTAAACTGGGCTGTGGCCTCTGGAAACTTGTAGAGGATGCACTCAGAACCCACATCCAAAGACAGGGTCTGTGACACTCTCTGCATGGTCACTGCGTCCATGGTCCAAACTTCTAATTGTGCAGAGGACACACTGGCCACAGACCAGACACTCGTCCTGGCCGGGGGCTGCAGGTGGCCTGACCAGACAGCCTGGAGTGTCCATGGCTGGAGCAGCAGGAAAAGGGCAACCGGCACCTGCAGGCTGCAGAGCACAGGCCGGCCGCTGCAGGGTCCTTCCAGCTGGCGCAGCACATCTCAATTTCCCACAGATTGTTTTTTCTTGATTAAAAACTGATTTTCTGCCGTGCTCTCAGAATTGCTCTCCATCGCCTTTGGAGGAATAGGAGAGAGAGGAATGAAAAGGACGTCTGTAAATAATCTTCCCAGTGAAAGAGGCTTGAGGAAAACCTAATTTGTCTGATATCCTTTTTGTGAAATGAGTGCATACATAATGCAAGCAGTTTCTGCTGTGTGTACATCATCTCACGTTCAGGGTGAGAGTGGGGAAAACCCACAGTGTGGAAACATCCCTGGGCTCACGGAGGAGGGCTCCACCGCACCTCTAGTGTGAGGCAAGCGTGAGCTGTGGGTTTGCTCCCCACAACAGCCCCTAAGGTGGTGACGCACACCTTATTCCAACTGTGCAAGTTATAATCTAATATTCTGTTGCGTAATTGAAATACTCGGGAGTAAGGAAAATACACTTTTGAAATCATAGATCTCCTATTTACTGTAAAAGAATAAATCCCTTTTCTCCAAAGAGACTAACGATTGAATAGCACGTCTCCAGGCTCTACTCAAATGGATCACCTGAAATATGAGATTTAAGTAATGGAAAAAATGATCGTGGTGGGGGGGACAGGTCTCCTCTCACAAGCCAGAAGAGCCCGTTGACATTGCTGTCGGCTGCAGGACATGCAGGATGGCGCAGTGCCAGTGTGGAGGGGCGGGTTGTTGGTTGATGCATCACCGACTGCCAGGGTGGCCTCAGAAGGAGACTGTGCCCCAGGCCCCTCCATATGCCCAGAGTCATCCAGCAGACCCTGTGTGACTCTAGCCATGGGAGAGTCACCCAGAACCTCTGCAAACACCACTTCTCTGCACCTCTGGACTGCCCAGAGCTCTAATTTTTGTTTCCAAAACTGCATAGGAGTGTGGAGACAGGAGAGAAGGGGGGCTCTTTATGGAAAGAGGCTGTTGAAGAATCGCCTCTTTCCATGGACTGGGCTAGAAAATGCCTAGGTGCCAGGTGACAAGCTGATCTCTAGGTACAAAGCCCTGAGGTGTCTCCCCCACCCCACCCCCGCCCCAGAGGCCAGGGTGGCTGCAGGTGCAGGCATAGCCTGGGTGTGAGAAGCCTGCCCTCGCCTGAGCCCTGCCCAGATCAGCCTCTCTGCTGAGGATGTAATAGCCTCTCCCAATAGCCTCTCCTATCAGGATGGAAGGAAGGGCACCGTGGAGGGACAGAAGGATGGCCCCAGCCCTACTGGGCAGATGTGTTACTCCTGTTTGCACCAGAGCACAGAGGCCTTCTCCATATGACTGCGTCCCTGTGCCCCAGCCCCTCTCACCACCATGTCTGAAGCATCACAGCTGGAAGGGAATTGCAAAGACCCCTGCCTGACGCTCCCTGGAGGTGCCATAGCATGGCCCCTCAGAGGAGCACCTTCCCATCTAAGGGCCAGCCAGCAAGGACACTTCACCACTGTCCTCTGTGGCCATCTCACGTCCAGCTTCTCACGGTCAATGATCATCAAGACCATCCTTGTAAACACAGCACACACCGCCCCAGCCAGGTTAGCTCACTGAACACAAACTGTGCTCCCCTCAGACGTCTCAGTGAAACCGTCTACAGGGGTCCAACTCACGACACCCGTCACAAGGCACACTTACTGCGAGATTCTTCTGTGGGAAGCAGACGGCTCTCAGCACACTCAGCTGTGCCGCCACTAGCGCAATCTAATTTCAGAACATTTTCATCACCTGGAAAAGAAGCGCTGCCCCTTAGCAGTCGCCCCATTTCCTCCCCACAGCCCTCCGAGTCCTGCCCACCGGGCTTGTCTCTTCTGGACATACCGTCATGTGACACGTGGCCTTTTATGACCAGCTTCTTTCACTGCTAATGTGTTCTTCCAAAAATGGCAAACAACCCCAACAGCCACTGGGGCCCTTCACACACAGAATGCCACTCGGCAGCCTGAGGAAGGGGCGCTGAGACAGCCACAGTGTGAGTGAGGCCAGGTTTTCACAAAGCAGTTGTGCATAGTCTCCACTGTGCACCCAGAAGTCAGTGGACTGACTCCCGCATGGCGGGCACGCAGCCCAGGTGGAGTAGATGGGAGTTTCTACAGTGTAGTTGAAACTACAGCGGGTCCCTGCCCAGGCCCTTCCTCTCTTCTCCAGGAGTATTCTGAGTGTATTTAGTCTGCACTGCAGGGCTTACAGGGAACAGATGCTGCAGGAAGTAGCTAAGAGCTCAAGCTTGGACATCAGACCAAACTGTGTCAAATCCTGACACTCTGGGCTGGCACGGTGGCTCACACCTGTAATTCCAGCAGTCTTGGAGGCTAAGGCAGGTGGATCACTTGAACCCAGGAGTTCAAAACCAGCCTGAGCAAGAGCAAGACCCCTCTGAAAATAGCCAAGCGTCATGGCAGGCATCTGTAGTCCCAGCTACTCAGGAGGCTGAGGCAAGAGGATTGCTTGAACCCAAGAGTTAGAGGTTGCCATGAGTTATGATGCCACAGCACTCTACCAAGGGTGACAAAGTGAGACTGTCTCAAAAAAAAAAAACCTACCCTGACACTCTGGGAGTGTTTAGTTTCCCACCACTGTCACCTCACGTGCTAAATGGACAAGCACATCAGACTCTATTTCAAGCCAAGTCCCAGCCCAACCCCCCAAAGCAGGGCCTAAAACAAAGGCTTACTTACAACAAATGGCTTTTTCTGGGACATGGCCAGAAAAAGTGGGGACTTGGGGAGAGTCCAAGGGTACAGACAAAACCCACCCAAGAGCTGCCGTCTCAGGCGCATGCACATGAGTAAGGAGCTGTGGGGCACAGGGACAAGGGGCTCTTGGTGCAGTGACATCCGGCTTGAACGGTGTCCGGCCAGGAGCACCTGAGGCAGGACACAGCCGTGCCCAGAACAAGTCTGTGAGGCACATGCGGCGGATGGCTGCTGTCATTAGTGCTAGAGCTGGAGACATTAAACTGGATGACCAGATTCACGGCTTAATTTCTACCTTCAGCGTTTGGGCTCACTTATCATGCTAGAGAAGAGAAACATGGGTAGATGGGAAGGACTCTCGGGACTGATTTAAAAGAATAACTAAAGGGGCATCTGATGGAGCCAAATTTGCCTCCAACTGGTTGTGACTTGTCGGAAGATTGCGCTGAAGAAACGCCTTCCTGGGAGATCCCAAGCCCCTCTCTGGAGCTCCCTCCAGCCCTGCAGCCTCCAGCAGGGTAATCTGGGTTGAGCAAGCTGGTGCTTGGCGCTTCTCCCTTAAGGGGGAAACAACTGTGTCTTCCCCACCTGGCTCACTCCCTGATACCTCCTGCCTTCCTCTCCCGGGCAGGTGTGTGGCTCAGGCAAGTCTCAGGGCGGGTGCTGGCTTTCCCCAGGATACCAGTGATGGCCTGTCTCTCCCGCTCTGCCTGCTCACAGCTCCTTAGCAGAAGGAGCCCTGCTCAGCCTGAAGCTCTGCCTGGCCGGAAGCCTGAGAGCTGCTGGTGGCTGTGTCACTGCAACTGGAATGAAGGACCATTCTCGACTCATCTGACTTAGGGCTGATGCTGAACCACTGCCCGGGGAAACCTGGATCTCTTCTCCACGCTGCTGGCAGGTTGGTGGGTTCCCACTGAGACAGGTTTGAAAACATAACCACAAGCAACAGAAACGCTCCCTCAAAGTCCACCTGCTCCCACACACCTGGGGTCCACAGCAGGTGGGCTCAGCCAGGGGCACCACTCTCTGCCTGCCCTTCCCAGTGGCCTGTGCCCTCAGTCTGGTGGTAACACCTACCCATTCCAGAGGTCACTTCCAGATGTGACCATGTCCAGAGGAAAAAGAGGCCTTCCCTTTCCAACAGTCACTTGTTACCAGTGAAGAAACCTTTTCCAGACCCTGGGATGGACTCCCCTACGTCTCAGCAGCCAGCGGGTCCTCCTCCAGGTGTCCACACCTTGTACAGTCCCCTCCCTTCAAAGCCAGCTAGACCTCAGGACTTCTTAACAGCAAAGGGACTGTGGAAAAGTGACAGTGTGTCACTTCTGGGACTAGGTGCCCAAGGCTGGCTTCTGTCTTGCTCACCTTCTCTCTCTGATGTATGACGAGGGGCTGTATGGCATGGCCCACCATGGAAGGAGCTAGGGACAGCCTTGGGGCAGCAGCCTATGTGCCCTGAGACCCACAGTCCACACTTCTGACTGACCTGTGGAGGTGGCCTTAGACCCCGTTCCTTCCCCAGCTGACACTGCAGCCTGAGCCCACAGGAGCCTTTAACTGCCCATGACCCACCATACCTCTGGGTGCAGCACTGAGTGTTACTTCAGGCTGCTAAGTCTCCAGGCCACCTGCTATGCAGCAAGGGAAATGGTGTGATGCCCTAGAGGGCCCTGGGGCAGTGATGATGCCACTGTGACCAGCCTGGGCCAAGTGGGATAGGTCCTTGCACCTGAGGACACTGCACCGTTTCTGGAGGCCATGGGGGCCAGTGGGCAGCAGGACACCTGGGCTTGTCAACAAGAAAGAGGTCAGGAGGGACAGTGGCTGCCAGGGACATGCTGGTCAGGGCAGGGGCGACTGTGAGTGAATAAACCCCTCATTCCTTCACTGACGCCTTTGCAGGGAGCCTCTCTCCTCTAGGCCCGGGTCAGGGGAGAGTGCTCATCAGGCCTGGTGGGACGGGCTGGGTCTGCCCCGAGGCAGGGCTGGTGGCACTGGCTCCTTGGCAGGCAGGCCAGCTCTGTGTCCCGTGCTGCCCCCTGCTGAGCTGTGATTGGCGTGGTCTAGCTGGCACTGCATCCTGGTTACTGGCTGGCTCTTCCTGAAGTCTCAAAAATGGGGCAATGGATTAAACCATGGAAAAGTCGTCAAGTGGATTCCATTCTTTTTAATGTCAATTTTCTGGCAGAGACTACTAAAGAATACTTTTCCAATGAGGTGCTTATGAAAAACATGTCTGAGTACCATAAAATCAATTGCACTTATAAGAAAAAGCTTATTGTTCCAAGGAACTTTCCTACAAGTTCCTAATAAAGAGACTCAAGGAATGAGCCAGAGGCAGGAGGCGAGCAGAGTTCTCCCCGCCATGCTCTTGGTGAGCTCCCCGGGAGAGGTCCTGGGGAGACCGGCCCCTGGCCTATTGTGCAGTCAGCAGCCACACCGTGACAGTGGCCCCATACAACTATAACGGAGCTTACAAGTTCCTATGACCAGGTGATGTCACAGCTGCATGTAGCATGGGACAGCATATCACACGCATGTTTACAGTTAGGCAGGTGTGAACAACCTGGTGCACTGCCATGGGTATCAAAGTCCAGTGTGCACAGCTGTGTCAAGTGCAGGACGCCTGAGGCCAGGCGTGGTGGCTCACACCTGTAGTCCCAGTGCTCTGGGAGGTGAGCAGGAGGCTTCCTGCAAGCCAGGAGGTCGAGGCTGCTGTGGGCTATGATTATGCCACTCCGGTGACCCAGGAAGGAAGGAAGGAAGGAGGGAGGGAGGGAGGGAGGGAAGGAAGGGAAGGGAAGGGAAATGAACTATGTTCCAATCCAAAAGAGCAATGCTGACTAAAAATATTCTCTTATTTTTCACCTTAGGAGGACTCGAAGAAACCAAACTCACCATGTCCTCCATCTTCCCTGCAGTGTAACCAAATGGTTAGTCAGGGAAGTTGCTCCTCCTAAAGTTCTTCTTGTGAACAGATGAAGAAAAAGTGATGGGATTCAAATCACACCATGTTTCAGTCCCTCGTGAAACAATGGAGCCTCGGATAATCACCCACGGTGACAGGCGCTGCAGACAGAAAGCCCCTCAAGTGTAACTTCTTTTTTTTTTTTTATTTTTTTTTTTATTTTTTGCAGTTTTTGGCCAGGGTCGGGTTTGAACATGCCACCTCTGGCATATGGGACCAGCGCCCTACTCCTTGAGCCACAGGCACCGCCCTCAAGTGTAACTTCTGATGGAAACGCACTCCGTCTGTGGGCAGACTCACCCACACTGAGCCTGGTGGAGTGAGACCTGAGCGCCCATGTGCAGGAAATACAAGGTGAAAGGAGTGTGTTGGCAAACACCATGAGTGTAAGTCAGCAGGGACAGGGAGGCTCAGAGCGCAGCCTGCAGACGCGACAGACCTCACCCCAGGAGCCTGCCGGGGTGCAGGGGAGAGCCCTGCAGGTCAGGACAGACCTCACCCAGAGGAGGCTGAGAGAGCTCACTTGTCACCTGCACGCAAGAGTCTCCTTGCTCCCATATGAGGGGAGGGGACACAGGGGGGCACTGCTAACAGGTGCTGGGCTTTGGGGAGTGATGAGACTGTCTGGATCAGGTAGTGGTCTGTGGATATCTGAGAAATTATTGAATTGTAAAAAGGTAAGTGTTACGCTAATCATATCTCAAAAACGTTGTTATTTAAATATAAAAAGTACTACGAAAAGCAAAGAAACAGGAACATTGACTGCGTCTGTAAAGATAGTAAAGAATATCTTTATATTGAATTCTGGACTCATTTGGAAAATGATATTCATACTGGGTTTTTTCCCCTGATATTTATGTCCTGAATTTGCTTCAAAGCAGATTATGTGGGAGAGATGATTGGGTTAGCCATGAATTAACAGCAGCTGAAACTGCTGGAGGGTCACCCACTTGTTCTTCCTGTTCTGTGACTCTCCCTGTTTTTTTAAGTGTTTGATGTTTTAAGTGTTTAAGTGTTTGAGAAATTGTTTTTAAATGGGGAGGTGAGATTAGGGGTCCTGGCATCCTTTAGTCACCACTGCTGTGTTCTAGAGTGAGGGCTGTCTGATAGACCAGACAAGAGCTCTGAGCACCTCTGGTCACCAGGTCCACTTTGAGCAGCCTTCCCTCCCTCCTGCCAGGTCCCTGGAGCAACTCTGCACCTGGCAACCGGATCCAGCAGTAAGACCTGTGTCCTTTCAGTCTGTCAGGCTTGGTTCCATTTCATAGGTCTGAGAGTGTGGGTCAGCGTGCCCTGGGAGTGTGGCTCAGTGTGCCCTGGGAGTGTAGGTCGGCATGCCCTGGGAGTGTGGCTCACTGTGCCCTGGGAGTGTAGGTTAGTGTGCCCTGGGAGTGTGACTCAGTGTGCCCTGGGAGTGTAGGTCAGCGTGCTGTGGAGTGTAGGTCAGCATGCCCTGGGAGTATGGCTCAGCATGCCCTGGGAGTGTGGCTCAGTGTGCCCTGGGAGTATAGGTCAGCATGCCCTGGCAGTGTAGCTCAGTGTGCCCTGGAAGTGTAGGTCAGCATGCCCTGGCAGTGTAGCTCAGTGTGCCCTGGAAGTGTAGGTCAGCGTGCCCTGGCAGTGTAGCTCAGTGTGCCCTGGGAGTATAGGTCAGCATGCCCTGACAGTGTAGCTCAGTGTGCCCTGGAAGTGTAGGTCAGCATCCCCTGGCAGTGTAGCTCAGTGTGCCCTGGCAGTGTATCTCAGTGTGCCCTGGAAGTGTAGGTCAGCGTGCCCTGGCAGTGTAGCTCAGTGTGCCCTGGAAGAGTGTGGCTAAGCATGCCCTGGCAGTGTGGCTCAGCATGCCTTGGGAGTGTGGCTCAGCGTGCCCTGGGAGTGCGGCTCAGCGTGCCCTGGGAGTGCGGCTCAGCGTGCCCTGGGAGTGCAGCTCAGCATGCCCTGGCAGTGTGGCTCAGCATGCCTTGGGAGTGCGGCTCAGCGTGCCCTGGGAGTGCGGCTCAGCGTGCCCTGAGAGTGCGGCTCAGCGTGCCCTGGGAGTGTGGTTCAGCGTGCCCTGGCAGTGCGGCTCAGCGTGCCCTGGGAGTGCGGCTCAGCGTGCCCTGGGAGTGCGGCTCAGCGTGCCCTGGGAGTGTGGCTCAGCGTGCCCTGGGAGTGTGGCTCAGCATGCCTTGGGAGTGAGGCTCAGCATGCCCTGGGAGGACGACATGACCTACCCACCATACTTCCCAGAGCCTGACCCCAAGCATCCCCAGAGGCCCTTGACGGACGGGCTCCTCCAGTGTTAGCCTGCTGTCCACAGAGGCTAACGACGAGAAGAGGGTCCAAACATAGCTGCAGAGGAGCAGCGAGATCCCTGAAGCCCACTGCAGCTGGGCAGAATGGAACTGCACTTTGCAGGCAGCATTCCGGGAGCAGCCGAGGGTTCGTGGCCTTGGTATACTGTCAATGCCAACATGACCTGGGAACACCTATGGACGGGCGAGGTGACACCATAGCTTTAACCGAGGGCCAGAAGCAAGCTGTAAAATGGCAATATCAAATATAAAAACAAATCAGAGCCAACCCAAACTGGGAAGTAAGGCCGGCGGGGCAGTGAGGCCAGAAAGATGGGCATTGATTTCCTGCTGGTACACGCTTCAGGGACCTGCCGCCAATAGAGAGCCCTCGCCCTCCCGGCCTTCCACAGCCCAGCACTGAACCAAGCTACCATGATGTAGGAGGGAAAAAAACGGATTAAAACCATTATCAGACTGAACACATTCTATTTCTAGTTTCCTGTGAAAACATCCCTCCATCTGGCCGGAATGAAGTGGCCGCTGCCCCTCCCCTGCGGCCTCCTCTGTCTCATGGCAGCTGCAGAGAGAGATTGGGACAAAACGCAAGTGTTTCAACTGCCAGTTCAATGCTTTCAACATGCTCAGTCCACAGAGAATGCTCTGAGGACACTGCTGTGGACCCCTCAGCCCAGCCACTCGCTTCTCATAAAGCTGTCAAGAATTAAAGAGAAAACCAGCCAGCTTTTCCCAATTTGGGGGACTCTCCCCTAAATTATGAAAATAGGACCAAAATAGATGCCTCCTCTACCCACTGGCTGAGACCTTAGACAGAGTCCAGCCTCCTTGTGGTAAATGGGCTTCTGGCCCCAGCAGGTGGCAACCACTCTGACTACCCCTCCCCCTCAAAGCGAGCATGGCCCGTGGGAGCCAACATCACCATGAGGAGGGTGGAGGGGTCTGAAGGGTCCAGGTCTATGGCCAAGTGGACAGCCACAGGCATGTGCGGCCCTGTGGCGGCGGACATGCAGGTCCTCTTGCCCACAGCACAGCCAAGGGCAGGGCCAGAAGTCCAGCCAGGCTGGGTGGGTGCTCCAGGGAGCAGGACCCCAATCAGGGTTCCAGGAATCCAGGGAACCCTCACTGTCCCCAGTCTCCAGCAAACCACTGTTGACACCACCTCATGGCAGACGCATCTCACCTTCTGGCAGGACTGCCCTGCTGGAGGAGGACAGCGTGGTCCTGAGCGGTGGCCTGGGCTGCGACAGGAGCCAGGCCATAGGACGCCCACCATTCCCAGATCCTTTCACTTGCAGAGCACAGAGATCCACCCCACCTAAGGCCCAGCCAGCCCGCGAGTGAACATCCCTACCACACGCGGGGAGCTCTGTGGGAGCCCATCTCACAGACAGTGACAGCTGAACAAGTCTTCAGGAGAAGGCTTTTGCCCATGGTGCCACTGTGCTTCCTGGAACCAGAGTTGGCAATGTGTGCAAACCAAGAGCCGAGTCCCAGCTGCCCAGTCGTGAGGACACAGGGCAACAAACTTTCCAGAAAACTCTCCCCTTTTTAGGACCACAGAGGTGATGGAAAGGTGCAAATCTTGGTTTTCCACATTCAGCCTTTAACTGGTGTTTTGTGTCCCACCCTTAAGTCGTATGTTCCCTTAAGATGACGGATTCCTCTAGTTGCTCTCTCTGTGTTGGAAATTATAATGCACAATCACATCGTAACTTACATTACAACATGTAATCATGTATCTGTAATCATGCTGTAGTGTAATGACATACTAATACACCATCGTATTACAATATTGCTGCAAAGGAACAATTTTATCAGTCAGCATTAGCTGTGTCGCTGTAACAAACAATCCCGACACTCAGGCTCTGAAACGGGGCAGCTCCTGCTCTCACAGCACCCAGCTCAGCTCAGCAGGGGCTTGGCTTCCCACAGCACATTCAGGATGCCCACCTCCCAGAGCCACTGCCCTTTGAGATGTGGGGGTCTGGCATGGTGGGTGGGCGAGACCTCTGCTTAGCAGAAACACTCCCCTTCTCTGCCCATGCCAACACCAGCCCAGGAAGCGCCAGGGTAGCAGGAAGTCCTTCCGTGCACTGTGCCCCAAGAGAGGATGGCAGCAGCAGGGACACCACCACCTCGTGCCACCAAGTCACCACCATTCCCGGCTACACCCAAAATGGAGCCAGCTGGGGACAAGAACCATGCAGAGAAAGCACAACCAGAACGGTCCAGCTTTGTCCACGGGAGAACGCTGCCCAGGTGCTGGTCTGGGCCTCTCCTCTCCCTCGGCATTCAGTGCCTGACATGCCCTTCCATGTCGCTGCTTTCCAGGGACGCAGACAGCCTTCCAGGGGCCTGTGTCCTCAGGGAGGAGAGAGCCTTCCAGGGACCCTGTGTTCCTGTCTCTGGGTCTTCCCCTCCCAGGGATCCTCTCCCTCTCGGTTGCTTGCAACCAACAGAATGTGGTTAAGCTAACAGGCTACCTATGAGCACGCAGATGTGTGTGTGTCACATAAGGCTGCAGAACCCGCCTGGCAGGAGGACCAGCCAGCTACGCTAGGGAGACACCATGTTTAGCCTCACATGGTGAAGAAGGAGGGGCACCTGCTCCCTCATGCCCCAGCTGTCACCAGCAAAAGTCTGCAGCTGTCACCCCTGACAGAGCAGGGGAGGGAGCCTCACCCGGCCAGCTGGGGGTGGGGAGCGCAGCCCTGGCAGACACTTTGACTGCAGCCCTGGAGCCTTGCGGGGGTGGGGGGTGCTGAGCAAAGCCACCAAACCTAGAGAATGTTAAGGGTGTGGTCATGATGCAGGTATCTGGGTGGTGGGTAGAGGGAGGGGGATCAGTGGGATCATACCTGTGGTGCATCTTACAGGGGTATTTGCGAAACTTGGTAAATGTAGAATGTAAATATTTTGGCACAGTAACTGAGATAATGCCAGGAAGGCTATGTGATGAAAATGTGTCAAATGGTCTATGAAGCGAATGTATGATGCCCCATGATCATCACAATTTCATTGTGATGAAAATGTGTCAAATGGTCTATGAAGCGAATGTATGATGCCCCATGATCATATCAATGTATACAGTTATGATTTAATAAAAAAAATGATGCAGGTATCTGTGCAACTGTCCGTTAGCAGCATTACAGGCACACAACAAATGCTGACCACTGGGCAGTGGCTGTGGGACCTGGCACAGGATGAGGCAGGCAGAGGAGGACAACCATGATAGGGAAGACTCAAAGCCCCTGAGCCAGACGCAGGCAAAAGTGTGGGCCTGGAGGTGCCACAGTGAGGCTCAGAAGGGAACATGTTGGCTTCCCGGGAGGGCAAGGGAGGGGGTCCTTCTGGATGGGCAGGACATTCAGCACAATTGTGTGTGGGGGGGCAGGGTCAGAAGATTTCCAAGCCCTGTGTGCACAGCGCAGCTTCCAGGGATACGCCAGGATAGAGGGTTTGGTGAAAGGGGAGCCGCTAACCAAGAAAGAGCCAAGTCTGGTGGCCAAATATTTCCACTGTCCCCACTGAAGTTCAGCGATCATGGTGAAGCACTGTAGTGAGAAAGTTGAGGTGCAGCTGCTGACCGCGGGAGGAGCACAGGCTGCAGCACTGGGTCACATGCAGGGTTTGTGGCTGCTGACCATCTCAGCGGGAGACTAAGAGAGGGATGATTCCCTGAGATCTGCAGTGGCCTTTGTGTAGCACAGAGATCCCCAGGGAAACCCACAGAGGGCAGGCAATGTTCTGCAGAAAGGCCAGCAGCATGGCTGGGAGGGGTGGAATCTAGAAGACAGACTGGATGGGCACCGCCAGGCCACGATGGCACGCAGGATACACACAGGCCACTGAGATGGAAGCTGAGTCTGGGGGACATCCTTGCAGAAACGAACATGCAGCCAGCATCTACTTACTTGGCCACCTATCCCCTGAGTCCCCTGCACCTGTGCTGTGCTACCTAGGTGCTGTCCACCTGTGAGAGCAGGCAAGCTGCCCGGGGAGGCCCTTCCCATGTGGTTCCCTGACACACCCGCGAAGCTCAGTAAATACCTGCAGTATGGGTTTCAGGCTCCCCCAAGCAGGGCCTCCCGTGTGCCCGTCTCCCTCACTGTTGCCCGCTTCTGGAGAACGCCACAGACACTTTCAGGTTCATTCAGCAGTCCCTAAGTGTCCACTAAGTGGTGCACCAGAGACATTTTTTTAGAATCCCAACCCTCATGGAGCATTTATTCTAGCAGGGGAGAGGAGGGAAGAACTTCAAGCACACGATTAACTGCAGTGCGTCAGACCAGACAGTAACAAAATTCAGCAGGAAGGCAGAAGAGGCTAGGAGCCTCGCTACCCACAGAGCTGTCTCACTCACAGGCGACCTGGAGCCTTCAGAAGTTAGAGGCAAAGGGAGCTCAGCCCACAGAAATAAATTGAGCCCATAAGGTGGCATTTTTGGGCACTCCTGTGTTAAGAGGTGAGCTGTGTCCTCCCCAAAATGCATACATTGAAGCCCTAACACCCCCTACCCCAGCTTACCAGGATGAGGCCTTACTTGGAAACAGAGGCATTGGTTAGAATGTGGTCTCACTGGCAATGAGTGGGGTCCTTATGAGAAGGGGGATCTGGACACAGACACCACAGGGAGAAGACAGCAAGGGGATGAAGGCAGGGACTGGGGTGACACACGTGCTGCCGACCCCAGGGGTCACCAGCAACCCAGGCACTGCAGAGATTCTCCTCACAGCCCTCCGCACCTGGACACAGGACTTCTGGCCCCCAGAGCTGGGGGACTTGGTCCCGGCAGCCTCAGAGCAGGACAGGTGCTTGCAGAACACCCGAGCCCGCTGCGGCCCATGTGGCAGAGCTGAGCTGCAGGCTCTTCCCAGAGCTTTTGTGTTGCAGACAATGAGAGCCTCTCCTTCAGTCCTTCTCAAGCCGTAATTGAAAAGGCTGGCAAATGTATAAGTAATTTTAACTGATTCATTGATCTGAGTACTTCTAAAGTAAGACAGTAAGTATTTCTGTCACACTTTGAAGTCGGACTCTGCAGCTCCATCTCCTCCCTGGGGGTTATTTTACAGCCATTAAGAATGTGTTCCTTTTATCTGGGGCCTTCAATTAATTGGATTTCAAAAAATACTCTGAAATTTTTTATATAAAAATCAGCTACCTCCTGGAGGACATTCCAGGATAATTTACTGCCAGAGTAATTAAAAGCCCGTGAGTTACTCTGGTCACTGCGGCGTGCGACCACCAGCCATGCTGAGGTTCATCCAGCATCAGATTTGTGATGTTGCCTAGTCGTTGTGAGACTAGGAATAACATTTGAAGCTTGGGGACTCTGGGCTGCTAGCACACTCTCGGAATTTTCCCGGAGGGCCACCCCACACTCACAGGACAGCTAGACACAAACGCAGAACAGGTGCTCAGCAGCACACCCCAGAGCAGTGACGTGCCAGGCTACCAAGGGTCGCCTGACCCAGGCTTCCCAGGGGCTCCACTGAAGCCTTGCCCAGACCACCCCAAGTCCAACTCAGAGCAGATGAGCAGAGATCAAAATGCCCAAATGAGGAACAAGGCCAGTCATGGGAACAGCCTCCTGGTTGTGCAAATGTTTCTCACAATGGCTGGAAAACACTGTGTGCCAGGAAGAGCCCTGGGCAGGACACATGTCTCACCTCGACTGCAGAGATCATACGATCATACTCTCCCTTTGTGCAAATTCCAGGCAGGAAACCTGGTGAGGCTCCTATTGGGGCCCCGACCCCATCTATTGTTTAGTATATCCCAGGCCCTGTCCACAAATACTAGCTCGCACATTTGGGGTACCTTTCTTACATTTATTTTCCACCTCCTAAAGATTTTCTTTTTTGATACTAAGTCAAAGAATTCAAAAGGATATTGGAATTCCTGGGCATTTTTTTATAATTTAAAATAACTTGATCTCCTGGGGATGTCCTTTCCAGCCAGGGCTACCCTGATTAGAGGCTGTGCCAGGTAAACATTTCAAATTTAAATGTATAAACTGTAGACATTGCTTGAATTAACAGTCCTTCACTTTTAATAATAAAACTCTTACAATTACTGATGCATTTCTGTGTTACCCACATACAGCTGTGCTCCCAAGAGAGGAGAAGGAGAAACTTTTCCAACTTTGCTCCCTGGGCCTCGCTGCGATCCCGTGGGGGCAGGATTGTGGCAAGAAAGGAGGTGGTGGAGACTGAGGCTCCCCCCACAGACCCGTGAGGTGCATCTCTGCAATGACCACACACACCACTAACCCTCAGCCACATTGGTTTTGCACTGTGGAGGGGGCTACCCCAGTGGCCTTGGTAAGACCCTGGGGTTGGGAGCACATGAAGCAGCCAGGAGCTTGGGGAGCCTCTGGAAGATGAGGCTCCCTCTCCGCTGCACCCCACAGGGACCTGGGCCCTGCAAACACTGCTCTCCTGCTCCATCAGGGCAGGGCACCAGGGCCCAGCAACCCTATTGAGAGTGTCCTCCCTGCGGCCCAGCTCCCAGCTCTTCCTTTGCCTAGAGAAGAGCTCTTTCCCTTGGATCCCTGGGCAGAAGGGAGGAATGAGGGAGGGAGAAGGTGGGTAGTGTCAGGCACTCAACCCCAGATGCCTGTGCATGTTACAGCAAGGTCCAGGTGAGGAGCACACAGCAGCATGGCCAAGCCCTGGGGCATGGAGCCGTGCATTTCAGACCGCACTCAGGGCTCTGCCAGCAGGAAGGGACCTGTGGTGGGCACTTCCAATCAGGCCATGGCCAGGATGCTCTCCTACAGAGATGGCCAGGGCCACTGACCACAGACCCACCCCTCCTCTGAAGCCAAGCAGTGGGAGGCTGCTCTTTGTTGCTGTCAGAAAAAATCCCTTGCTTCAGGAAATCAGGGTGAGCATCCAGAGGAGCTGCTCTGAGTACGTCCCACTCAGGTGAGGGGAAGGCATAGCCAGCCCTCTTCCCACGGAAGAGGGTGGAGTCACACTTGGACCTCCTTGGAGTGGGCTGTTAGAGGACTCCTGGTGTCATCTAGGTGGTGAAAATCCGGGATGGGGCCCTTTCCAGCAGGCCAGGTCCATTGTTATTGAGGCCTTTGTATTTCCCAGCTGTTGTTAACGAGGCCTCCACACATGGGGAATGAGTTTAAGCAAATCAAGGTAGTGTACGCAAATATGTCTTGTTTATGCTTAGCTTTAAAAAGTACCTAAGTCACATATAAGTACCTAGAGTAGTACTACCCTGCCTGACCCTGCTGGCCTCAAAGTGCCCTGCAGAGGAGAAGGGATCAAAGCAAGCCTCCTCCCCGTTCCCCAGTACCACATACCACCCTGGACTTCATTCTTCCCACTTTCTAAGGATGATGCTTCCAAGGAGGTAGCCTGTAGGCTGCACTGGCAGGCCTGGTCCTGGCCACACCCCCAGGTTCAGCCCCACTCTCTGTCCGGTTTCCAGAGCAGGCCAGGGGAGAGCAAAGATCCCCAGGACAGCACCTAAGTGCTGAAGGCAGCCCTGGGCTCTTCTTTCTGGGTACAAGTCCTGCTTGGTGGAGAAAAGAGGCCCACAGACCCGACCGCCCAAGGGGGCAGCCAGGGAAGCAAGCAGGTGCCTGCCCTTCAGCAGCACAGAGCTCTGAGGAAGAGAAAAAGAAAAGAAAAGAAAAACCTGCAAATAACTTTTTCAGAGATTATGCAAATCAACAAATCTCAAATGTCACTGGAGGGCCACAGATGGTGAAAAGAACAGGTTCATGGTTCTTTGAAGTTAAAATGATGGGAGGGAGCGAAGAATAAAGGATGAGTAAAAGTCAACATCTGTGAAGACTGTCAATGCCTCACACACCTGGCCAGGAGAGATACTGACCCCAGCACATGGCCACTGGCAGGGACAGAAAAGCAGGCAGGAGACCTGGCTGTGGCCCCAGGCTGTTGGGGATTTCACCCTTCACCCAGGAGCTCCAGGCTGTGCAGCCCTCCAGGCCTCCCTGCTCACCCCTGGGCAGCAGGTGTCCCTGCTGTGCCCTCCATGGCCTCTGCAGAGCAGCCCCCAGTGGGTGGGACATGTGCCCAGCCTTCCTCCAAGGGGCTGGCAGGGACTGAGGGAGGGTGAGGGAGATGGGGACAGGGCTCACCTCCCCTGCCTGGCTTGGCTTCATCTTCAAGCTGCAATAGCCAAAGGCCCTTGACCCAAAGTGATCCAGGACAGAGGTGCAGCCTACCCTGGCTCTGGCCACCTGTGAGAGAGCCCCCTGGCAGGGCAGCCTCCCAGGTCACAGACTCTCAGTGTCACTGTGTTCCCTTCACCCTGCTTGCTCAAGTCCTGACACCCTCACTAGGCTCTGGGCCTTGAAAGCCCAGGCCGGTAGGGGCCAGTGTGGACACCTGGGAGAGAACCAAGCGTGGGGCCCACTTAGTGTAAGGGGGACGGACGGGAGAGGGGACAAGGGCCCAGCCCAGCCAACTCCAGGGGTATCTGGGGGCCTGGGGGCAGCCTCTCCTCCACAGGCCAGCGGCCAGGGCAGTGGGTGGAGATACCAACCTCTGTCCTGGAAGGGACCTGGGAGCTGGAGAACCAGCCGGCTATTTGGGGGCGCGGCTGCTCAGCCCCGGGAGTCCTGGGCTCCCCTCCAGATGCAGAGAGGAGCCAGAGGGCCCAGAGCCCAAGGTCGCCGCCAGCGGACAGAGTAGAGGGCTAGGCGCTTGGCCAAATCAGGGCCGCGCCCTTCCTGCTGTCCTGTCATGGCTGGGGTGTCCTCTCAGAGCCCCACGTCCCCGCCCAACCGGCCTCCAGCATCCTTGCCCGCACCCCGGGGCGCCCCTCACCCTGGTGCGTGGACCCGCGCACCCCTCGCGGGCCGGCGAAGGGGAAAGTTGGCAGGTGCCCGGTGCCCGCGGGAGAAAGCGTTAATGGGCGGCCGGGTGGGAGCGGCGCGCTCGCTCGCCCACGTCACGCCGGTGCGGGCTCGGCTGACGACCGCGGCGCCTGGGGACGCCGGCGCGCTCTGCTCGCCAGGTGCTCCGCCTGGAAATGTCTCCATTAGTTGTCGTCTGCTCCCCGCTGGAGCGCACGCGCCAAGCGGCCGCAAGGAGCCCTCGTGGCCGACCGGGAGTGACCCAGAGCCACCGCAGGTAGGTGAGGTCCCCGCGCCCGCCCCCGCCCCGGGGCTCCGAGACCCCTCCCCCCTTCCGAGGAGGCGGAGGCTCCGCTCGGCCGCCGAGGGGCGCGGGCGGCAGCGGCGGCGGCGACTCCCCGGTGTGTCCCGGGCGGCGAGCTGCTCCCCTCGGCCCTGGCACTCAAGCAGCGCGGGCGGGAGCTTCCCCAGCTCAGGTAGGGACTGGGCTCGGCCGCACAAACTTTGCGAGGATCGCTTCTGCTCTGGAGGGGACAAAGTTTTCTCCCCGCTGGTGGGGTCTCTGGAGGCCGCCGCCTTTGCTGGAAGTTGCGGGAAGCAGGGTGCGGAAACTGGCGCTGGGCGCGGGGTGGCAGGGCCAGAGCCCCAAACGCCCCTACTGCGCGCGCTCCTTCCTGCTCTGGCAGCACCCAGCGCACAGCAGCGGGGCGCAGCGGGAGATGGGAGGGAGAGGGCCGGCCGGGATGGAAGTCCTTTAGGAACAAGGGAGTCAGCGCTTGTCCTGAAACCAGTCCCACTGGCTTCTCAGGGGTCCAGGGGACCGACTGTAAAGGAGTCATCTGCCAACGGGGTTCGCCCACTCGGGGTCACGGACATCCGGAAGGCCGCCGAGCCTTGTACCCCACTCCAGTATTCCCGAGTAGTGGGCGGCCCCAGGCGCCCCAAGGGCTCTGGCCCCAAGCCTCAGAAAGAAAGGCCGGTTGTACCCTACTGTGCTACCCTCTCAGACGGGGTCTTCTCCGCTCCTGGGCCAGCTCTTGGTGGGGGAAGGAGGGTCCCCACTGATTACTGGGGAGGTATTACTCCCGGAGCACCAGGGCTAGGCTGGTGGCAGAAAGGTCAGAATCTGGCCTTTTCCCCCAAGGCCTTACATGGTTTCACCATCCACATCCTCCCTGGCAAAGTAGGTGGTGCCCTGCTCTTAGAGGGGGGCTAACTGTCCTCTGCTTCCCCTTTCCCCATCCCCTAATCCCCTTCAGGCCGATGGTTCGTTGCTCCTTGGAACTCCACAGCAAGCTGCTCTGGTGTCCAGGGCACCTGGTGACTTCTGGTGTCCTGTTCACAGGTGTACTTAGAACTGGGGGTCTCCAAGGACATAGGCTCAGCACCTCACACCTATACAGCATATTTAGCTGGTGACACCTGAGATGCTGACACCAGTTTTGTCTGCTTCTGGAGGGAAAAGTGGGTACCTTAGGTGAAGGCTTGACCTTTGAGGAAAGAGCACTTGAGCAATTATTTCTGTATTACCTATGGAACAAGGTTGCCCCAGAGAATATCCCCAGTGTGGCCAGGTGGCCTGGACCAGGCTACAGATTTTCAGTGGGACACCTGCCAGGAGAGGCTGGATGGACCCTGCATCCTGCATGGAAAATGGACCACAGGGTTTAGGTGAGGCCTGGCAAGGTCAGGAGCCTCCCAGGGCAACTGGAAGCTTCTGCAGACAGGGTGGCTGGGCCAGCCAGCTGGGGCCCGGGCCTGAAACAGGCAGTGAGTGGAGGGTCAGTGCCCAGCAGCCTGGGAATGTTTGTTTAGTCTCCTGAGCAAGATTTCTGGGTCAGGGAGAAAGGGTCGCAGGAGAGAACTAGCTGGGGCTGGTGGGGACTGGAAGTATCTGTGTCAGCACACAGACTTTCCAGGAAAGGTAAACAAGAGAACATCCTGGGGATGGTCAAAGAAAGCACCTGAAGCCCCTCCCCCAGGTCCCCAGGAGGCTGCTCCTGCCCCCACTCAGAGAGTGAGCAGTCTGCTCAAAAGATGAATGGCCAGGCGTCAGAGGCCTAGTTCCCCTCAGCTGTGGCCCAGTCTGGTAGTGGGAAGGAAACACCACAGTGAGCTCCCAGGTCTGGATGGGCTGAGCGGTGTGAGCCAGAGACCAGAGGCTCAGGGTGCAGGCCATGGGGCCACGCACCCTGGCTTCCTCTCGACTTGAAATTGATTGTCCAGGCCTGGCGACAAAAATCGCTGCAGAGGCCAACATTCTGCCCAGACTCCTGTCCCCTGCACCCCCAGCTGCAGTCCCTTCTCTCCCTCCCTCACCCTGGCCTCATTACCTGGGGAGAGCCAGTTGTTTGTAAATAGTAAATAATGTAAAGTAGAAGGGTGTTCCGACAAAGCCTCAGCAAAAGCTGGAAAACTAGAAGGGGGTGGGAGGAGGGAGGATGGGGGAGGGGAGGAGCCGGCAGAAAGGGAGAGGGATTGAGAGATTCATTTCTACTTGAGAAGCCCCGGTGGCTAGTTTCTTATTATTTACAGGAAGGTGATATTAGCGTTTCAGGTGAGAAAGAAAGAAACACGGCCTGCCACGAAATCAATACAGAATTCAGAAACAATTATTAATGTCATTTGACTCGTGTTCTTTATATATCTCTCGCGGCTACGAACGCTAAACTGTCTGAATAATTTGCATGGAGCTGCTATTCATTATTTCCGATGGTTTCCCTCTGCAAGCAGTTCGGACGTGGCCGGCTGCGGTCCAACACGATGGAGAAGGCGCATTCTCATCAGTAAATTAACGCAATTACGCAGCAGATATTATATGATGTGTACTGTGGTCTCCAGATAGTCATCAATCACCTTCAACCGAGCTGTCAGACGGGCGGGTTTCCTTCCTGGGAGGCAGGCTTGCAGCTGGGGAGAGGGCGAGAACGTCATCGTTAATTAGAGGGTGATCCCGGGGCGATTCACAGGTCTGAACCCGGGAATCTTTCCGGGCAAGTCTGCACAGCGCCGCTGCGCACGGATTCCCTCCTGGCAGACCACGGGAGGCCGGGCCGGGGGCGAGAGCGGCAGGGGCGAGCCCTTGCACCCCGAGGGCAGTGGTGCAAAAGGCGGGTAGCCAGTTGGGAGTGGCTCGCACGCACCATTGCCGCCCAAGCGCTCGCGTCCACGCTGGGCGTGGGTAAGGGCCGGGGCAGGCCGGGGCAGTCTAGGCCTGGGCACTTGCCCCCCGCCCTGGGCCGCTCCGCATGTCCCAATAAAGCTTTGGAAAATGGACAGGGGAGGGCGCCTCGGCCGAGCTCTTAAAGACCCCTCCCCCGCATTGAGCCCTGCGAGGCAGCGGAGCGCTCCAAGCGGGAGGGGCCCGGGCCGAGTTGGCGAACCCGCTCTTCCAGAGCTCAGGGAAGTCGCGGGCAGTCCCTAGCTTAGCCTAAAAAGGCGGCGGGAGGCCAAGCAGGGCAGCGGCCCAAGGGGGCTAGGGGAGGAAAGTAAGGGAAGCAAGGCGGGGCGGTGGTCTGAGTGATAATTTAAATGACTCGGTGCGGAAGGCGGAGGGGTGTCCTCTGCTACACTGAGCAGCCCAGATGAGAAGGGCTGGCTGCACCCGGACCACCAGTCCCGGAGTGCCGCCCTAAGACCGAGACACCTGAGGGCATTTTGATGTCCACTTGCGGGCACTAGTGACTGCAACTGGTTCCGTCCCTTCCCAGTCCCGAGTAGAGTGGAATTGCTGGGGGGAGTTCCCGATTTCCGCTCTAAACCACAGTGGCCGCGCGGCCTGCGTGGGGCTGCGGGAGCCCTGCCTTCCCCCGAGCGGCTCTCCGTGCGCGGCGGCGGTGCCTGAGCCAGCCAGCCCGGGCTAATTTTAACTGTTGATTACATCTTCACTGAAGACTCACTCGTGTGTCCCTTCAAAGGTCTCATTTGTAATTGAGACTAATGATTACAGTGGTGAGGGAAGGAGCAGCTGCTCATTAATTAATTTCTAATTAAAAGTGCCTCCCGTTCTCGGGTAACTCAGGAGAACCGCCTTTCGTCCGTGGGCGAGATTGACTCCTTGGATGGACCTCATTTGTTCAAGGCCCACGAATGGCCCCTGCGTCGACTCGACACGGCCCAGACTGCCCCCGCCCCGCCCTGGCCCAAGCGGCCGGCGAGTGACCAGCACGTCTGCGGCCAGGCCGGGCAGTGCGGCGTGGGGCTGACGTCAGCGCCTCCACCGCTTAAAGCCGTGCGCATCTGACTTGACGGGTTCGCGCGACGCGTTTTTTTTTTTTTTCTTTTTTGCAAAATATGTATTTCTGTCGCCGCTACGAGGGCGGTAGGTCCCAGAGACCCCTCCAGGCTCTGGAATGCGAAGCTGAAAGAATAGCTGCGGCCACCGCAGCGCACTTTACTACCCAGCTAGAAAAGTTTGCGGAGCGTGCACATGAATTAACCGGCTCTTCTGCTTCGCCCTCCCAGCGCCTAGAATCCCGCAGCCCCAGAGCAGTGGCCGCGCCTCGCCGGCCGCTGAGCAGGACCTCGTGGCCCGGCCAGTCAGCCCTGGGCCGCACCCGCCATGTCCTATCCGCAGTTCGGATATCCCTACTCCTCCGCTCCCCAGGTAAGGGGAGCTCTTCGAGGGCCTCAGGGAGGGCGGCCGGAGGACCCCATGTGCCACTCACCGCGGCCAGCGTGGCCTGTGCTGTGCGCCCCCATGTCCGTGTCCAGTTGGCGGCCTCGAGCCTACTGGGGAGGCAGAGGCTGGGAGAAAACCCGATGGGCGGGGTCGCAAGCCCTAGGGGAGTGGGGGCGGGCCAGGATCTCTCGGGTCAAGTAGACCCTGCCTAGTGTCCTGAGAAGCCCTGGGAACCCTCCCGGAGAGAGTGCAAAAGCCTGGGCTGATTCGACGAGTCGGAAGGAGGCCCTGGCGCGCCGCAGGCTCCCTGGAAGGGACCAGCGGTCTGGCGCAGGCGGCGGAGGCCCCCAGAACAAGCGGCACAGAGGGAGGGGAAGGCGCAGGGCCCCAGCCCCGCTCTCCCCACCCCGTGCCCATCCCCCCGTTCCGCCCGGACGTCTCCCCACAGTTCCTGATGACCACCAACTCCCTGAGCACGTGCTGCGAGTCGGGCGGCCGCACCTTGGCCGACTCGGGACCCGCAGCCTCGGCCCAGGCGCCGGTCTACTGCCCGGTCTACGAGAGCCGGCTGCTGGCCACCGCGCGCCACGAGCTCAACTCGGCCGCCGCGCTCGGCGTCTACGGGGCCCCATACGGCAGCTCTCAGGGCTACGGCAACTACGTGACCTACGGCTCCGACGCATCTGCCTTCTACTCTCTGGTAAGGGGCCGCCTCAGACCTCCCGCCCCCGCCCCTGCCCTGGCCCGACCCACTCTGCCCTCAGAGGGCCGCTGCGGTGGGCGGAGCGCGTTCTGACTCGGTCAACTCTGCGCCTTCAGACCTGGAGCCCGGGGTCCCCCCACCCCCGAGCTCAGGGTGACCCGGCAGGGGGCCGCAGTGTTTATTGTTTCCAGTTCCCAGCTAAATTCTGAACAGGCTCACCCCTGCTCCCTCCGCGCTGCCCTACCCCGTTTCTCCCTCTCCCTCCTCAGCACAGCCTCCTTCCTCCTCCTCCCGCACCCCCCTCAGATGCATCCTTGTCCTCCCTCTCCCTCCCCACCCCTGGCTCCCGCTGCTCAGGCCCTCCCTCCCCTTTCTCCATTCGTCTCCACTTAGCCGCCTCCCTGGGTCCAGGTCTCACTTTCCTGCCTGGATCCTGGCGCTTCCCCCTTTGGCAGACCCCCAGTTCCTCTCACCCCTTCTAGCTCTGCAGTCCTAGCTGCAGGCTGGTGGGTCGGCTCTACAGCTGGCAGAAAAATGAGTTTCTTCTTAACGGACTGGGGGCAGTGAAGGGCTTCCCAGGGCTCTGCCCCCAGGGGTGTTGAAACAAGGGGCTGGGTGGTGACTGGAGCCAGGTTGCCTCCAAAACCTGGGACCTCACACTCCTGCTTCCTACAGAACAGCTTTGACTCCAAGGACGGGACAGGATCTACGCACGGGGGCCTGGCCCCATCCGCTGCGGCCTACTACCCATACGAGCCCGCTCTGGGCCAGTACCCGTATGACAGGTGGGCCACGGGACCTTCCTCACTGGCTACCATTCAGAGGGCCTCCCACTGTCAGTCATCAACCCCACCACCACACCCCTTCTGACAAGCATGGGGAGGTGGGAAGGACTCTGGTCAGGCTTGACCTGACTCTGTCCTCCATTCCGTCTGGTCTTTGCCCAGCCTATTGCTTGAAAGTCAGCCCCAATCTCCCCTGACCCCACCCCACCCCATGCTCTAGGGATCCCAGAAGTTCTTGTTGTGCAGTGATTTTTCACTGAAGTGGCCTCTGGAAGCCCCGTACATAGGTGCAGCCTCCTTGCTGGACTTTGGGCAGCTTCTTCCACCTCAACAAGTACAGCCTGGGTCATAGTGTTGGGGCGAAGCGCACAACTCCCTTCGTGGGAACTGGAGAAGGGGAGAGGGGAGCTCCAGGCCCTCCATGCCCATTGGGTAGATGACCCCATCCTTCCATGCGGCAACCATTACTGATTAAACCAAAGAACGTCCACTTAGGCCCTCTGGGCTCTCCCTCCCCATGAGTGGTAATGAGCTTCTGCCCACAAGCATTATATATTAGGGTGAGGCTCGAATTTCTGTGATATCTTTTTATGGTTTGGGGATCAAACGTGTAAGAGAGAAGCCTCATAAAGAAATCGGAGGCAATCTCTCTGAAAAATGGCAGAGGCTGTGACCTCTCCCATCTGGGAAGGAGCTCGGGCTCCCTGTGAGTTTAATGAGATGTAGGTTATCTTCATCCTGAGCAACAAAAGCCAGGGCAGGGCCCGTGGGCAGTGGCACCTAGCTGGAGTTTGGGTCTGACCCGGGTCTTTTGACCATAAACACAATCCCGTGCCCCGTCCCTGTCCGCGCCTCCCACCCCCGGCGCGCCCGCTCCCGCGCCCCCCTGGCGCAGAGGGCCACAGCCTGCGCCCCCTGGCAGAGCCTGTCTCCAGGTACGGGACCATGGACAGCGGCACGCGGCGGAAGAACGCCACGCGCGAGACCACGAGCACCCTCAAGGCCTGGCTGCAGGAGCACCGCAAGAACCCCTACCCCACCAAGGGCGAGAAGATCATGCTGGCCATCATCACCAAGATGACCCTCACGCAGGTGTCCACCTGGTTCGCCAACGCGCGCCGACGCCTCAAGAAGGAGAACAAGATGACGTGGCCGCCACGGAACAAGTGTGCGGACGAGAAGCGAACCTATCCAGAGGGCGAGGAAGAGGAAGGGGGCGAGGAGGAGGTGCAGGAGGAGCCCCTCAAGAGCGTCAAGAACGAAGGTGGGTGGGAGGTTGAAAACGCCGCTGGGGGGAGGGGAGAGAGGGCTCCGACTAACCGGCCATCCTCTGTCCCTCCACTCGCCACGTGCTTTCTCCCAGCAGAGCCTGCAGGCAAAGGGGAGAAGGAGCTAGAGCTCAGCGACTTGGACGACTTCGACCCGCTGGAGACGGAGACCCGGGAGTGCGAGCTGAAGCCTCCCTTCCAGCCCCTAGACGGCGGCCTGGAGCGCGTCCCTGCCGCGGCCGACAGCAGGGGAAAGGAAGCCTCGGGCGTCCTCCGGGTGCCCCTGGCCGCCGGGGGCGGAGCCGCTTTAGACGAGGACCTGGAGAGAGCCCGGAGCTGCCTCCGGGGTCGGAGTGCAGCGGGGCCGGAGCAGCAGCGGGGCGCAGAGGGCGGCCCACAGGCCTGCGAAGCCAAGCTGGGCTTTGTGCCGGCTGGGGCGACAGCGGGCCTTGAGGCCAAGCCGCGCATCTGGTCACTGGCCCACACGGCCACCGCGGCCGCCGCCAGCACTGCCCTGAGCCAGACTGAGTTTCCCTCCTGCATGCTGAAGCGCCAAGGCCCTGCCGCAACTGCCCCCGGGTCCTCCGCAACCGCCGCGTCCTCGCCTGCCGCCCCGCCCCCCTCCGGGCCTCTGGACAGGCACCAGGACTCCCCGGTCACCAGTCTTAGAAACTGGGTGGATGGAGTTTTCCACGACCCCATTCTCAGGCACAGCACTTTGAACCGGGCCTGGGCCACTGCCAAAGGCGCCCTGCTGGACCCGGGGTCTCTGGGAAGCACGCTGGGGGCCGACGCCAACGTGCTGACGGCACCCCTGGCGCGCGCCTTTCCACCAGCCGCGCCCCAGGACGCCCCGGCTGCAGGCCCCGCCCGGGAGCTGCTGGCCTTGCCCAAGGCTGGCGGCAAACCCTTCTGCACTTAACGCGGAGCGGAGGGGGCTGGTGAGCCCAGAACAGAAGTGGCGCTCAAGCTGCAGGCACAGATGGCGCAGACTGCTTTTTTACCGAGTTTCCAAAGGAAGACAAGAGCGTAGCCAAGGTAAAGCCGCCGCCCCACCCGAGAGGGAGGCTCCGAACTCGGTCTCCCCGACCACGCGCTGTCACGCATGCCAGGTCCTCTGACACCAGGAAATCTTGCGTTGTCCTGGGCCACCCCTGAACTCCGGAATGGCAGGAGGGGTTCTCCCAGCAGAAGGGAGCCATCCTGGAGCATAAAGTTTACGTCAAAAAGTTTACACGGAGAAGGCGGCTCAGTTCCTGAGGCTTTGTTTTTCTATTTCTTTCGGTTTGAAGCATGCCGGTCTCCTCGTGAAGACCCCTCGGCCTGTGTACCTTCTGTTCCATCCTCAGCACCTCATTCTCACCAATGGCACTTCCACCGAGTTTACACTGTTGCACACTCTTGACTCGATAAAATTATGTTTTTTAAAATGTATGTTCACGCCAAGAATTGCCTGCTTCAGAGGCTAATATAACAAAACCAATAAAACCTCCTGATGGTGTTTGCATTGCAAAACGAACACATTTCAAACTAAAGGATTTGAGAATTCTCCGTGGATAAAGTGACGCTAACCCCCAGCTAGGGAGTGAGTGTGGGGCCGGTGTTGACCCAGAGTCCACCTCCATAAAGTAGCCTGCCCAACCCAAGATTTAGCAAAGCTATTTCTAAAGAGGTTTCTGAAATTTGAGGCTTCTGTTAAACCTAAAAGTGGGTGTGAGACCCACCATTTTTAAAATAGTGCTAAACTCCAAAAGTTTGAGAAATTTGGGGCTTGACTAGATTAGAACAACTTTTGAACTTTCTAAAGGGGCAGAGACATGGCTGCCCATCGCTGCCCTGAGGCCTTTCTGAGCAGACTGCCACACTGCACCCTCCTGGCATTCATTCCTTCCCAGACCCACATTAGGCAGCTAATTCACACCACCCTGAAAACCAGGAGCAGCAGCAGCTGAGGAGGGCGAGTGGGAAGAAGGCAGGAGCGGGAGGGCTCCAGACGCAACCCTGGGGCAACTGGGGGTGGAGAGTGCCTGGGTGCCACCCTGTGGCTTAGCTTGGAGTCCTCCCACCCCCACACATCCCCACTCCCAGCTCAGCCAGGGAGCCTGCAGGTGGCCGGTGGCTCTGTCTGGCAACGATCTTGGGCTCCTCCCTCCTGGAGCTCCAGGTGTGCTGGCTCCTCCGGCTCCAGGTAGTGCAGCGAGTCTTGGTCTCCTGGCCCGAGCCCGCCAGCTAGCTCATGAATGTCTGGGAGGCGGTGAAGGTGTGGTGAGGAGGTCATGGTGGCCCTTGCCTGGGGCAGGACAGAGACTGTCTTGTTCCAGGAACAAGCTAGGCTAGGCCGGGCCTCCGTCCTCGTCCTTGGGGCTGGGTGGGACTTAACTAGGGCCTGTGGGGTCCCAGGCCTCTGGGGAAGGCCCCCCGGCAGGCAGTCCGGATGCTCTGGTAAGTGGAACTGACCCGGCCTTCAGGGCTTAGCTTTGGGGCAAGTTTACACACAGCACTGTTGTATGTAAACAGTTAACAAGGGAGACACAACCCTGCTGGTACGTGGGCCTTGTGAGGTCCCCAGAGTGGTGGGACCAGCTCTGAACCATTAGGGCAGGACCACCTTTGGCCTGGAGCCTGAGGGGTGAGACCCGGGTGGCTGCCCAGCCCGAGGCTTGCCCTGGCCGGAGACTCAGTAATTGGATTGTATCCGCCTGGTGCTGTCACCGTATTGACTTTCGCTCTCTTGGATGATATTATCCAGATTCGGAAGCGCGCCACTGATGCGCCTGTCAGAAGGCTGCTGCAGCAGCCCCCGGCCTGGAGAGCCAACATCAGCCAAGATAATTTGAAGTGAAATTTTCATTTTGACAGTAAACCCCTCAATTTCTAAAGGCTCCGCGCTCGAGAGCTCTGGCAGGGGGAGGCTTTGCAGAAAGCCCACGTCTTAGACTGAAAAGGGCAAAAGAACGCGAATTAGTTGTAATAGATAAAAGGGCAGAAATAAGAGTCGAGGGTACCTGACAGCAAGAACGGAAGTGGAGTCTCCGGGGAGAAGCACTGCAGCGAGGCTGGGGCGCCAGGAATTTTAATGTGGCGGAGGGTGCCTCCAGAGCGCGCCCCCACCGCCCTCAGCCCCAGACAAAGCCAGGCATTTTCTGAAAAAACAGGGTTTAGAGGAAGGCTGCATGGATAGGTGAGGTAGGGCTGTGGAGGCAGAAATTTGAGGCTTGGACCTGGACCTCATGTTCTGGCTGCAGGAGGCCTAGCTGGGGCTCAGGAGAACCCTGGGTTTGCACTGCCCTGGGGAAAGGGAGCATGCCAGGGGAGGGGAGGGTCTACTCTGGCTTGGTCTGGGTTCTGTGATTTCCCCTCTTCCGCTGCCCCAGCTTATTCTTCTTGGTACCTGAGGCTCTGGGTTACTATCCTGGGTATGAGGACCCCTTCCCCAAGGCCCTGGCCATTGGAATCCTACATTGCAGGAGCCCCCGGACCCTGGGGAGCTGTCTGGCAAAGATGGCTTACTGGAATGAACGGTGGGCCAGTGTGAGACGAAGACGCAAAGCAGAGAGGATTCAGCCACAAGCAGGGCCTCACATAGAAAATAACACCCGCAAGCTGGAGCTAGCCACTGGGCCTACACGCCAGCCCTTTGGGGGCAGTCTGGGAAGTTTGCTAGGCATCCTTACTTGCCCGTGGCTAGTCTTCCAGGGTGGGGGCTGTCAGGGTAAGAGCGATCCCTACAGTGTGTGGGGAGGGTCCTGCAAAGGTGTAAGGACTGAGGAGAATGAATTTTGGGTGTGAAAGGATGCACAGAGAAAGGGGTCTGTTCACAGGGCAGGAGGGACAGGGCAAGGGTCAAGCGGACATCTCTCCCAGGGAGATCTCAGGGAAGGGCTGGAAGGCGCCAGGCCGGGTGGGGACCGCCTCAGTCGCTCAGGCGTGGCAAATTCAAACCCACCAAGGAGGGGATGCTAAATTAACGGCGCTCTTTACATGGAGCCCAAATAAAACTGTAATCAGCGGTGCGTTACTTTTCATTAAGCGAGTCTGACAGCGGCATATTCAGACTCGACAAGGGAACAGGCACGGGAATATACGGCTCTCCACCGCCTGGCCTGAGATAATTCCTTAAGCTCCATTAACAACTCTTAGCCGCAGGAAATGGGCTCCCGGAAAACGTCTCCAAATCTAAAAGCTTTATCGACCCCTCAAACGGCCGCTGATGATTCCATTTTTTTCTTTTTTTTCTTCCTTTCCTTTTTTTTTAACATAAGGGAGAGCCGCCCAGCAAGGTAATAGAGTTTGACACGACAACTTCTTAACTAGAGAAAGGCAGGGAAGCCAGCCCTTAAATGATATTTAAAAGGCAACCAATTAAGATTTAAAGTGGCCGTCTCCTGAGCTCATGCCTGCGATTTATGCCACCTACTTTCCCCTGGCCTGCCTGGCCTGAAGGCTGCTCTGGTGAGACAGCTCCTGCTCTTCCCTGTGCCTCTCAGCCTCTCTCTTCTTCCCTCCAGCTCCCCCCTTCGCTCTGCCTCCATCGCCCCAGTATCCCTATCCTTGTCTAGAATAATCTCTAATCTTTCTGTCTCTCTTCCTCCCTGTCTCACACCCTCCATAAAGAGAAGCAGCCGAAGAGAGGCTTCAACACCCCATTCCTATCAATAGAAAGATCCTTCCTTCCAAATGGCCAAACGGCCTCCTTGCAGAGGAGGCAGACAGACAGCTGAGCTCTGTCCTCCCCACGCCCACTGATACCTGGCTGGCTGCAGTGGTCTCAGGGTGCTCCAGGCAGCCCCTGCTGGTGTGTTTTGCTCCCAGTCCCCATTCTGGGGACCAGGTAGAGGGGGTGTCAGTGACCTTTTGTCCACAGAGGAAGAGCTGCGGGCTGCCCTCAAGGCATGGCCTTTGACCTGGGACAGCTGAGGCAGGTGGGGTCCCCCACACCTCACATTTGTCCATACCACTGCTTTCCTGCCAGCTTCATCTGACCCATCATTTCTCTTTTTCCACTGTCCCCTCCCTGGAGGACATGCCAGCCAGGGCATTTTTCCCCTAGATGCCACTACCAAGCTGAAGGAGCTAGAAAGGACCCACCCCAGAGTCACATCCTAGGAAGGAGCAAGGCTCAAGGGGGGACCCAGAACAATGAGGAGAGTTGGGGGGGGGTGGAGAAGAGGAAATAGGAGAGAGTGGGAGGGGGTAGGGGAAGGAGGAAGGGAAGCCAGGAGAGAAAACCTGGGGCAGGGGGCAAAGTGCCAGGATGACTGGTGGCAGATTTATGAAGAAATATTGCTGAACAAAATGCCTTTCCCAAGGGCACACCAGTTCTTGCGGGGGGACACAGTTCTCCCCCCAGGGACGAGAAAGACTAGCTTCACACTCCCTGCACACCCCATCCCCTGAGCCTATTCACACTCCCTGCACACCCCATCCCCTGAGCCTATTCACACTCCCTGCACACCCCATCCCCTGAGCCTATTCACACTCCCTGCACACCCCATGCACTGAGCCTGTTTATACTCCCTGCACACCCCATCGACTAAGTCTGTTTATACTCCCTGCACACCCCATCCACTGAGCCTGTTTACATTCCCTGCACACCCCATCCACTGAGCCTATTCACACTCCCTGCACACCCCATCCAGTGAACAGGTTCACATTCCCCGCACACCCCATCCTCTGAGCCTTAGCATGCAGCCTCCTGCAGTTTGCTATCAGGGCAGCTGGACCCTATCCATGGAGCTTCCTGGGGCTAGGGGCCTACCCACTCTGGGTGTGAAGAAGAGAGCCCCATCTCAAGCCCTACATCCTAAGGGGTGTAGGGAGGGACCCCAGGCCCTCTGGGGCAGCTGCTGCTCCAGTGTCTGAAATCCCAGGCTGGGCTCAAGAGCTGAGGCTTCACTCCTGGAGGCCTAAATGACTTGACCTAATCCTTGACCTACACCCACCAAAATGAGGCACCAAAGGCCCAACATGAGAAGTGCTAAATGGGGTGCTTTTCTGAGCTTCCTACAAACCCTGGCCCAGGTCGGGTGCTCAGCAGCTTCCGAGAACCCTATCACTGTGTCTGCTGCAGCAGCTCCCCGATCACCCCAGGAGGCTACCTCTGACTTCCACTTACTGTCCTGTGTACACACCGACAAGAAGGAATTGTCCACATGACTTATGGACTCTGTAATCTCATGGCATGTGTTTGGAGGGGGGGAGAAGCAAGGTGGGGGAGAGAGTGAAGGAGAACCTTCTAAACGGGAGTCACATTCTGCAAGAAGGATATCCCCTGGTACCCTAAAACTCTAGTTTTAAATCTCTGTGGAGGTGTTGCGTCACTTTCAAAGATACTTTTGTCGTGCCCGCTTCATCCAGCAGGGAAGGGACAAGCCGGAAGGGCCACATGTACGAGGTTCAGGATGCCCCATTTTCACTGGACACTGTCCTTCCCTCTCTGAGCACATGCAGGGCTGGGATTCCCTGCCAGAGGGGAGGGGTGCAGGCTGCAGAATAGGGTGTGTGCAGAGAGCTTGGCCCAGACTACGGTGAGCACAGGTCCCTGGAGGGCTCTGTAAGCACCTGTAGGAAACCTGAACACTCCCACCACCATGGGCCCTTGGACATGTCCCCTTACCAGTCTTCTCTGAAGCAATGAGAGGCTAAGAGACCTCAGAGCAATGGAAAGGCACCCCAGGAAGGAAGAGCCTTGGAGGAGCCACCCCAGGCTGGCGGGGAGCCAGGCCACAGCCTGCTGGCCCAAGCTTGGAAGGGCCTCCTGGCATGGTGTGGAGGGAGGTCTAAGGAGAACATCCAATGATCCACCAGAGAGAGGGCGGCAGGGCCCAAGGGACAAGATGAAAAGTCGTTTTCCTGTGATCCGAGGCCTCTGAGTCACCTAACTCCCCACGGCAGGGAGAAATCTCAGTTAAGCTTTTGTGTCAGGAAGCTCAGAGCTGAGCTCATGAATCTGGGGGCACCCGTGGCAATGTAAGTGCAGAGCACACTCTGCTCACATTCCTGTGGGGGTGTGAGGCAGCTCTCTCTGCAGAGTTGCCCCCAGCTTCCTGAGTGCCAGCATGGGGTCGGATGAAGGCCATCCGAGCTGGGCACCCTGACCATCCTCACTGCCCTGCGGCGCCTGCCCTGCGGGCCCTGCAGGCTCCCGGGCTCCCTCTGGGGAAGGTCTGGGTTGCGGGTGTGGGTGACTCTCCAGGAAAACTTCCCACAGAGGCAACCTCTTACTGTGTGCACAGGCACACACTTGCACATAGGTATACACACATACAGGCATACTCTCCCTTTCTCTTTTTAACCCTCCCTCCCTTTCCCCACACACACATACAGCACGCACACAGACACACATGCACACACTCACATGTGTGAACACACACGCACACTCACACACGTGGACACGTGGACACACATGCACACAGACACGTGGACACGCATGAACACACACGTGTACCCACGTGCACACTCACACACGTGGACACACATGCACACACATGAACACACATGCACACACGTGTGGACACACATGCACACACAGGCAGGAATATGCATGCACAGGTACACTGCACACATGAGTATGCAAACACACGCAAATGATCCAATGTACACTGTTCATGCATACCTGTTCACATGCACACGTGTACACACTCACCCGTGTACACATGTGCACACAGGTTCACACAGGAGAGCTCCTGCTGCTGAGAGTGGGCCAAGGTCTGGAGGAGTGATGGTTCTCCCGGGCAGGGAGAGAGGATGGAGGAGCAGTGGTGCTCCTGGGCAGGGGCAGGGGCTGGTGGGGAGTGTGCTCCCAGATAAGGACAGAGGCAGAACTGTCCTGAAAGGGGCTCACTGAGTCCTTCAGGTCATTTGCTCTTACTGAGGGCAGGGGAGGAGTGACCTCCTCTGGTGAAGGGTGTTGTTGCTGGTCCCCCTCAGGTGGGGCAGCTAGTGGATTTCCCTAAGGGCATCTATCCCCCCTGAGCTAGGCAGGCTGACGGAGTGGTGACCAGTGTGCTGATCACAGGACCAAGAGAAGCCCCGGAGCATGCCCAGGTGCTAAGTCGCCTAGGCCCAGCCTGTGTCCAGAGAGCCCAGTCATGCTCTTCCTGGAGGCCCCTGGAGTCATGTGCACATCCCTCCTCTGCCAGGTCATTCTGGGCATGTGACATCCCAACAGACCTGCCCAAGTTGGCTAGTGCCACCTTTCAGCCCCCGGAGCTCACGGGAGCACCCCACCCCTGCCCATCCTAGCCCCAGGTTCACAGATTGCAGACAGGACCCAAATTAATCAATTAGTAACGGAACCTCAGCCCAAGCTGGAGACAACCAACTTGTATTCAAACTCTATCCGCCCAGCACTTGCCTAAGCAGGGAGAGACCTGTGAGATGCTCAGCTGGCACACCCCATCTGGGTGGTGGCTAATGGACAGCAGGCCCTCTGTGTGAGGATCCCAGAGTCTGAAGACAACGCTCCTGTGGTGCTGTGGGCACAGATGCACCCATGTCAACATCCCAGATGCAAGCAGGTGCCATCTGCCCCTATGGCTCTGGCAGGCTGGTCTTTAAATGAGTGTTTTTCAACATTTTTTACCTCGTGGCACACTTGAACCTATAGTTAAACTTCATGGCACCCTTAAATTATGTTGATCCAAAAAAGAGTAAAAGAAAGAATATATTTACTGTGTTTTGAACTTCTTTCAAAAATAATTTAACGATCTTTAAAAATTTTGCGCCACACTTAAGACCTTCTCACAGCATACCATTGTGCCACAATACACGGGTTTAAAACCAGTGCTCTGGAGGGTGACTGCTGTCTTGTCTGCAGGGCAGACAGAAGTTTCTACCCTTTTCCTGGACTCTGTGAACAGGTGACCCCGGAGGAACAGGAGAATGCAGCGTTTGGGGGTAATGCCTGGCTTCCTGCTCAGCACCTGCTTAATGAACATCAGTCCAGCCTCTGGTCAGACCTGGGAAGCCATCCTAGGCCCTGTTGGGGTGGGCTAGCCCCCCTAGAGACAGATGTCCAGGGCTGTGGAAGCTACTGGAGGCACCTGACCACACAATGAGAACAAGGTGAGCCCCAGTGAAGGGCAAGGCTGGGCACCTGCCCTGGTCTGCAGGGAGGAGGAGCCACGGTCCTGAGGAAGGGCAGGTCAGCCCACAGGAGCCCTGGGAATCAGCTGTCTGTACTGCTGCACCTGCCAAAGCCTTTCTCCTTCTGTACCTCAGAGCACTCTGCCTCTGCAGAGGCAGCTGGTCAGGAAGGAGAAGCGATAATGTGCCCAGCCAGGTGCATCAGGGACTAAGGGTGTTCCACAGCCCCCTGGTTTGGAAACCACACACAGAGTAACAAGTTTAAGAAGCTCTGCTTTGCTCCCAGTTGACCTGGACAGTTATACAAGCTCCCAAGTTGTTTCCACAGGAGCAGCAAACAATTCCCACCATAATGTTAGGAAGAGGCTGGTACATTAAGCACATGCCCTGGGAGCTCACCACCTTTGCCCTCTAACTTGAGTTCTAACTTACGGTGTCTCTGCTGCAGAGAAAGGAGAGGCCCAGCCCCACAGTTGTGCCTTGTGGAACTCACCACCCTCAAGGCGGGCAAAGCAACCTACTCCCACTGGAGGGAAGTGAACCCACAGCCCTGGGAGAAAGCCACGCAGTCCCTCTGCACCCCCGCATTCCTCACGCCACATGGTGCCTGCTCCCTGGCTTCTCCCTGGGGCCTGGGGTCCTTGCTCTTATCTTGGTTTCTACCCTACGCTGCTCCTTCACCCACAGCTGCAGCTCGATGGGGTTATCAGCACACTTGCAACTTTTCACCTGTTTCTGTTGTTCAGAAACATCCCTCAGGCGGGCGGCAGAGCAGGTTGACAGCGGACTCTGGAGTGGCGGGTTGGGAGAGCCAGGAAGGGACTGAGTCAGCAGGACAAGCCTGATGGTGCCTTCCCCAACTACAGAAACCAGGCTGTTAGCTGGGCTTAGTCCAAAGGCTTGTAGAAATCAAGATTATTTTGTTCTTCTGGTTTTAAATAAAAAATAATTATCCATGATACTTAACGTTTTCTCACCTCATTTAAGGTAACACCCCCCTTTTAAAATACCTTTTCTATAAACAGACCTATTTTAGAAAACATAGAAACCTATGAAATGAGCAGACATGCTCCCCAGGGAGTCCCGTGTCCAGAGGACCTTTCAAAATGGGTCCTGGTCTTTCAGACAGACTCCACTTTGCCAAACCTCAGCCCCAGGAGGTAGGATGTGTCCACACTTTCCACGGCATCTAAACCCATCATGTGACAAGTCCAGGTCATCATTCAGGTCCCTGCCCTCCTAGATCCTCACCCATCCTGGGTGGACCTTGGTGAGCAACAAGATCAGAGCATTGTGGGGTCCATTACTTGCTGGAAGGTGTGAGATGGGAAAGCAACATGCCAGTCTCACACAGGTGGGCGTCGTGTGCGATGGATGAGAGATAGCAGTAAGGCATTTCCTGGAAGGCCATTTTAGAATGAGGCAGATGCCTCATCACAACCTCAGCATTCTGTGTTATATTTCTGCTTACACTCTGCACACCTGTATGATTTATCACTCCCTCTGCTAAACAAGAGACAGCCGCGGACCAGGCTCATCCTAGTGTTCTGGAGAGGAGGGCCTTCACTGCCTTGCAGACCCGGTGGTTGGGTCCTCAGGCACCGCTCCTCAGCTGTGACAGTTGCCATGTTCGTTGGTGCCTCCCCTTCATGGGATATGTTCTGGAAAGGGACCAATTAATGTCGTCTCTTTAAAGTGACACCAAAAATCATAGCAGCCAGTCTTACTCCCTGGAATCTTATGTTTAATCCGTGGGCACTTAGAACAAGGGAGTGAGGGCCTCTCACCCTGGGGAGGGATCTACCCCTCACGTGACCCTGCAGGCTCCCCAGGTGGTGTGAGGAGAAAAGCCTCCTTGCCCAGCACCTGGGCCAGGACTCAGAGAAGTGAGGCCCAGTCTGCAGTGTCAGAGCTTTCAGGATGGTATTCCCTTTGTGAGACAGCTCTCAGTCACCTTCCAGAGTGTGCTGGGCACATTCGGCCCCTGCCTTGGTGGAGGCTGGGCTGGTATGTTCACTCGCACCTCCCACCAGTGTCCCCAGAAGGGCCCAGCCAGGCTGTGGTGTGAGAAGCTCAGAAGAGGTGGGGCAGCCACGAAGGGAGGTAAGGACAGGCAAAGGCACCTTGCCCATCAAGACCACGGCACCAGCTGCAGCCCCTGCCCAGTCGCTCTGCACCCTGGTCCCACTTCAGGCTGACGTTGCAAGAGTTTCCCTGGGCTTTTGCTCCCAGCCCTGGGAAGCACATCCCCACTCCCCTCGCTTCTGTGGTGCCATTGTGTGCCCCTCTGTTAACCCCTGTGTCCCCACATAGCAGTCACAGTGGCCCAGATTTCCTGACTGAGCAAGACGTGAGTGCTGGATGTGTTTTCATGGCGAAGGACCTCCCAGAGATAAATCTGGAACTTGTTTCCTGATCTGATTAGATTGAAAGCCTTCGGCAAGCCTCCTGCCAGGAAGGGTACTCACAGGGGCCCTGGCGTGAGGCTGTAGAACAGCCCCTCCAGCTGTCCCCTGTGGCATTCTGGGGCCTAGAGCCTACTCACATGCAGCCGATCTGAGCAGCCAGCACCAGCAGCACTAGAGCCATAAAACCACAGCATTCAGGGGCTGGACCCTGTGGCCCTCAGGCCCTAAATCGCACTCCCGTGGTGAGGCCTGAGAGCTTCTGTGCTGGCCTGAAGGAAGACTTTATCTGCACTGTCCAGGGCACTGCGATCCCCACTGTCCAGGGAACCAGAGTGACAGGTTGAGCCTGCTGCAGGCTGAATCACAACACAGCTGACTCACAGCCCTGCAGTCTCTGATGCAGACACAGGGCAGATGGGCAGAATCTGTAAATTGAGAGCCCTGAATTCCCCCATCACTCTGGGCATTTCTCACCATTCCTTCCCTGACTGCCCTCTCCTGGCCTGAAAGGCCTGGTATTCTGGTCACCTCCTGTGACATAGAGCTAGCCTGGAATCCCAGAATCTGGCACAAGCTGTGACTCTGGAGGAGGGGCCATGACCACAAAAAGAACTGGGGGATTTTGCTGATTTTTATTGACAGAAACTCAGGAATATACATGGCAAAGGATGCTAAAGGTGACAGGCCAGGGTCAATGGTCTGCAAAGCTGGTTTAAGCCAAACTCATGGGTATGGGTGCCCCGCTGGGGTGTTGTCACTGTGCTGGTCTGAGCAGGAGAGGCCCTAACAGACTTTCCCCCCAGCTCACTGGAGCACAGGTTGAAGTCAGTCCCAACAGGAGGGAGACGGCACTAGGGATCTGGACTTGTGCGGTGCTTGGAGCACTGGCCAGTCCTTGGGTTCATGGCCTGTTTCTCCCAAGCCCAGAGAACACGCCACCCCAGGGCTCTGAGCCACATGAGGTTGAGGAGATGAGGTTGTCTTGAGCCCAGAGAGACCACAAGAGGCTGCCACTCACACGTCCCCTGGGGAAGTAAGACCCCAGGATGACAGGGCTTGGGGCAGGAATAAGGGGGCCGTGGGGTCTCATAGGGGCAGCACAGCTACCCCAACGTGGCTTGGTCCACAGAGATATTTGACCGCAGCTGGTGAATTGTGTCATTGCTGGGACCCCACAGACAACTGTTTTAGTCTGTTTTCTGTTGTATAATAGAATACGTGAAACTGTGTAACGTATAAGAAGGTGAATTTATCTTTACTGTTCTGGAGGCTGGTGGAGGGCCTGCATCTGGGGAGGGCCTTCCTGCTGGTGGGGGCTCCGCAGAGCGAGGTGGCCCGTGGAGAGCAGAGGGGCTGCCTGTGCTAACTGCCAGCTCAGGTCTCTTCTTACAAAGCCACCAGTTCCCCTTCTATTAACCCACTAGTCCCCAAATAAGAATCCATTTGAGGGTAAAGCCCTCAAAACTGCTCCACTGGGGGTAAAGTTTCAACAAGTGGTTTGAGGAGACACTCAAACCACAGCAATGACCAACACAATTCTCACTTGATTTGTATAATAAAAGGAAAAAACAATTAAGACACACCACAGAAAACCCACTTAAAACCATTTCCAAGCCCAGGAGGCAGAGGCTTGGTGTGATAACCAAACACCCAGACCTCAGCTGCTCAGAGACTGGCAGCCCCTGGTAGGAGGGAGTCTGGGTCTCCTTGGGTAAAGACATCCCCACACCACCAGGAATTAGTGCTGCAAGTCCTTCTAGCCTTGCCAAGGGGACCGTTTGGAGGAGTTTGCTGGGTTACTGTGTATTGTGGCCTCTGGGTGATTTCTAGCCTGTGGCTCAGATTTGACACTAATTCCAGGAGGTCGGACAGCCACACTGGTACACCAGCTGGGGCAGGGGCTCCAAGGGCCAGAGATGCACAGAGCAGGGGCCCGTCTTCTCCCAGCAGGGCCTGTGCTCATGAGTCTGCCCTGGTTCCCAAATGTGTGCCGTGCATAGATGTGGTCAGCCAGGTGCGTCCTGGTGCTGGCACCGGAGCCCATTTTAGTCTCCCAGTTCCTTTTTTGTTGACATTCATGTTAGCACAGCAGATGCCAGGGAGAGCCATGGTGGACACGGGTGCCCTGGTAAACCGCCTCTGCCATGCAAACCCCAGTAGCCACCTCTCTGCTCCTGGAGTCAGGGGTGCGGCACATGGGGGGGGAGGCTGGACGGCAGAGGTTCGTCCTCCTAGGTTAGTCTAGGCAGAGAATGGTCCAAATAGTTCACAGGCAGGACTTCCTTGGCCTCTGAAAGAGTTAATGCTGTGCTCGGTGAAAGCCACCTGAGGGCTGGCTGGTCTGCTGTTCCTGCCCCACTGCCCACGCCACCCCAGTTGTACCATGCTTGGGGGCTGTCCTCAGCAGGGGCCAGGGGTCTCTAACAGGCACCTCCTGGCTGGGGGAGAGGGGACACACACACCTCGGGCCCCACCCTCTGAGTTGAGAGATTAATCTCATGCCCAGAGGGGCTGGCAAACTGCTTCCTCCCGGAGATACCAGAAGACTTTGCTGACAGGGTGAAGCTCAGGGACCTGGCAGAGTTAAGCTGAGGCCACAGGCTGCACATCTGTTGGCAGGGCAGCAGCTGAGCTGAGAGAGCCTCAGGGCTGCAGGGATTCCAGGGTTGGCCTGGGGCCCCTCAGCCATTCTGCCAGAGTCATTGTCCCTCCAGAGCACTCCAGAGGCCAGAGGGATTTGAGAAGATGCTTTCCAGGATCAAGAGATCTCTGTGAGACAGACACGGAGGCCCTGTGGGAGCAGGGTCCTTACAAATGCAGCCTCTGGGTAAAAGGGCAGGTACCCTGCAGGCTGTTCACCTGGGAAGAGCTCTGCCAGAGGGCAGCCTGGGGCCTCTTTCTGAGGTAGGTCCCTGGTGAGTGGGCCTCAGGCCTCAGCAAAGGAGAGAGACACATCAATGTTTCCAACTGAGCTGCTGCTCCTCTGGCACATTCCAGCCCCGCTGAGAGGCCTCTCCAGCCACACAGGGCCCACAGTTCCAGGGAAACTGGGCTCTGGGCCGTGAGGCTCAGGTCCGGGGGAGTGGGCTCTGGGCAGTGAGGCCAGGTCTAGGGGAGTGGGCTCTGGGCAGTAAGGTCCAGTTCCAGGGGGGTGGGCTCTGGGCAGTAAGGGCCCATTTCTCACTCACTACACATGGACAGCTCATCAGCTCTGCACTGGACAGGTGCCCCAGGTCATCCTGCAGAAATCAAATTGTCCTATGACCTCAGTGCCTGACTTCCCGTTACCCCTTTGTATTGGGAAGAATAGTGCATAAATTGCCACCCCAGCCCTGCCTCTTCTCTGACCCCCACCCCCGGGCTCCAGCTGAGGGGCAGTCCTGACACATGTCCTACAAACATAGCCCTTGGGTCAGCTACAGTTCTGGCCTGTCTCTGATTGTTACTGTAGATACTTCTGCAGAGAATTTGTAAAACACGAAAGAGCTCATGAGATACAGAAATCACACGTAAACCCTCACAGACACCAATTTTGGGTTCTTTCTGGTGGTTTTCTGTATGTGCATCTTTGCAGCGACCCTCTGCATGAAGCTGATGTGCTGTTTACAAGAACATTGACCTGAGAGCACCCTCAATGGCTGGTTTTCCAGCATCTGGGAAAAAGTGTGTCTGTGCCTCTGGCTGAGACCAGAGCCTGCCACAGTGTGGCCATCACTGCTGGCCTCAGCTGGTTCTGTTGACCAGGGGCCGGGCTTTCTGAGTGCACTAAGGGGTTCCCTTCCTAAGGTGCTCTGCAGTATATGGGCCCAGGCGGGGCCCTGGGGCCAGGGGCATGAACAGCTCCAGAAGCTGATCTGCACATCCATGTGGGATGGGTGGTGAGCCCCCCTACATCAGCCCTATGTCCATGAGCCCCACACCTCAGCCCTGTGTCCCTGAGCCCCTCTACCTCAGCCCTGCATCCCTGAGACCCCACATCAGCCCTGCATCCCTGAGCACCCCCACCCACATCAGCCCTACATCCCTGAGCCCCCTACCTCATGCCTGCATCCCTGAGTTCTCTACATCAGGCCTGCGTCTCTGAGTCCATACCTCAGCCCTGCGTCCCTGAGTCCCCTACCTCAGTTCTGTGTCCCTGAGCCCCACTGCATCAGCCCTGCATCCCTGAGTTCCCTACCTCAGCCCTGCGCCCCTGAGCCCCCCTCACATCAATCCTGCATCCCTGAGCCCCCCTCACATCAGCCCTGCCTCCCTGAGCCCTCCTACATCAACCCCGCATCCCAGTCCTGTGTCCCTAAGCCCCCCATATCAGCCCTGTGTTCCTGAGCCCTCCTACCCCAGACCTGCATCCCTGAATCCCCTACCTCAGCCCTGCATCCCTGAGCCCCCCACCTCAGCCCTGCGTCCCCGAGGCAGCAGTGCAACATGAGTGGGCTGCCCCTCTGGGTGAGCAATTCCCAGTCTGGTCTCACAGTCTGTGCCTCTGTTTCTCACGCAGCCCCTGGGAGGGTGAAGGTTTCCTACAACTGCGTCTCCTTCACCCTGGCCCCTGCCCCCTCCCTGGGGGATGTCTTCATTCAACACAAGCTGTTCCCTCTCCCTTGTTATATTCCTCTGGACCCTCCCTGAGAGAGGGCCCTGCCCCAATGCCTGGGGGTGCCCGGGCAGAGCCAGAAGTGGGCTCCAGAGGATGGACGCAGCCCTGTCTCTGTCTCCCAGGCCCCTCCGGGCCTGGGTGTGGGCTCAGCCTTGGCCCTTGGTCCCCGGCCAGAGCCCCAGCCCCAGCAATGGGTGCATCTCTGGTGGCTGTCTTGGTCCTGGTTCCCATGAAATCTCAGCCTGGCTCACAGTTTCTCAGAGAGCGCTTTACTTGGGGACGTGATCCCAGAGTGGGCAGTGTGGGAGGAAGAGAGGCAGGGAAGCCAGTCCAGGCTGGGGCTGGCCCCTGTAGGCCTCTGCTGCCATCTCAGGGCTGTGGGAAGAGCCAGGAGCACACAGAGACCCCACCTTGGCATTGCTCACCCTGCATGCCACTGGCTGGCGCCAGGTCACCTCTGCCTGCGTGGGTCAGAGGCCCTGGGCCCCTGAGCCTCCATTTCCCCATGTAAAACATATACTATCTCCCTCCCCACAGGGCTGCCAAGGGCTGCCTATGAGCATGGCCAGCCCTGAGGGGCCCCACCATGGCAGGTTGGGTCATACCTACACGGCTCCAACCACCAACAGCGCTGGAAGCAATGGGTTTTCTCTCTCTGGGGATACTGCCTTCAGCAGGGAGTAATCCTGTCCTCTTCTTAACAAAATAAGGCAGAAGCTGCATTCTGACCCCATCGCCAGGCCCTCCACTGGCCCTTGTGTCCCAGCCAGAGGACAGGGCTGGTGTCATCTGCTGCACCCCCACAATGGAACCTCAAGTGGCTACCACACTTCTGGGCTATGTGAGGCCAAAGACCACTTCCTGACCACAGCAGGCCCTGAGGGTAGACATATTTTGATCAAAAGCTAAGACACTGCAGCAGTGTCCACTCGGGGGTGCCCAGGCCACACAGATCATCAAAGATGCCCAGATCAGTGTGGCCAAGACCCCCCCAAAGAAGGGGAGCAGTTCCCGGCAGCCCCAGGTGGTTAACACCAAGAATGAAACCCACTCCTAGGACAGACTGTGGACTTCCTGCCCCATGGGCACTGTTCCCTAGACCCAGGCCTCCTCTCAGGCTGACCATCTCTAAGGGGACTGGGAGGAGCCCTGGCCTGGCCTCCCGGACCCACCTGGAGCCCTGGGTCTCTCCTGGCTTTGACTGGCAGGGCTCATGGTCCTACCTAGGAGCCCACACTGCCCCGTCCTAGAGCAGACCCCAGAGGGCCCTGGGAAGATACCCCGACAGGCTCCAGCAGTCACAAACCCCCTCATGTCTACAGTTGTTCCATGGCCACTTGGAGGGCGGCCATGGGTCTCTGAAGAGCCACGCAGGTTGCCAGGAACTTTCAGGCTTCTCTACAGTGAGAACGCCACATGGAGCCTCACGGCTGCTGCTTAACGTTTCTGTCTGAAGATCACTGTCACAGTCCTGCCTGGCAATGGGCCTGTGGCACAGGCAGAGGCCACGGTTGCCTGTCTATGCTGTTCGTCCTTCCTGAGGACATGGCCCGGCCAACGAACAAGCCATTTCCACCACTTGTTTCTATCTAAGAAGACAATTAACTTTCTTTTCATCCACCCCTAGTTCTCCACAACCTGGCCGCGCCTGGTCTCTGCCACTTGGTTCTCTGGGTCCCGGCCCCTCTGTCCCCCAGGTGCTAAGCACCAGCACTGCCCACCAAGACCCTTGGGGATCAGAAGCTGTGACTCTGCTCCCTGATGTTTCTCTGTCCAGAGGAGTTTGTGGGCCAAGCAATATTTCCAACTCAAACTTTATTGTGTAATTATAGCACAAAAACATATTGTTTTTCTCTTTATTTTTCCTTTCTTGGTTAATGGTATATTTTATTACATGGATAAATTACATGCCATAATTCATGCCTCACAGCCTACATACCAATTAAACCTGAAGTTGACACAGTCCAAGCACAATTCCATGTAATCTGCGAAGTGAAATAACCGTTTATTTGCTCTGTGATAATAGTCAATGCCACTTAGCGGCATGCCAGTGCTGAGTGCCCATCAGCGGACCTCCCGCTCAGGGTGATTTACGGCTCCACAGTGGTGTCTGGACAGCAGGTTGCCCAATACCCTCCAGGCACAGAACACACAGGACAGCCACACCTTGGGACCTGATGGGCACCAGCCTTGGAGTGTCTCCTGCAGGCCGCTGCCTATCTCACTCCAAAGAGACTCTTAAAGTCATGAGTACCCCAGATAAATAGCATCACCTGCCTGATTGAACACCTGGGCCACCCTTACAGACTCTGAGGAGAGGACATGTCCCCAAACCGAGCAGCCTCTGATAGATGGTCACCAGGGCATCCTGAGAAGGTAAGGGGGGCCACACCCCATTAGAAAAGCCTCCATCCTTCTTCTCCTTCCTTCTGCAGATGCCTTGGGGCACAGGGAGACCCCCAGGTAGGGTGTATGCATCTTGGCAGCAGGCCTAGGCTGCCTGGCTCCTTCCGTTCCCCAGGAGGCCTCAGGCCCTCCCTCCACTGAGCATCCTCTCCCCGCAGGTCAGTGGGGACAGTGCTGTGAGGGGAGGAAAGTGGATTAGGAGGGTCACGGACAGGGAGGTGGTGCCGTGGGACAGTGCTCACACAAGGCCAACCCACAGCCCTCCACAGATATAAAAGGAATAGGCATCAGCACCTCAGTAAGCTAACAAGGGGTCTGGAAACACCACCCTGGTGGCAGGTGTGAAGAACGGGTCTGCAGACTTTGCTCCGTCGGCAGAGCATGGCTGGCTGTGTTCTGTGGGCCCAACCAGCACCGTGTCTGTGCACAGGAGTAAATGCCCATCTGAGTAGGGGAAGAACAGCAGCCAAGGCAGGACAAAGGCAGACCCCACGGTACCAGATCCTCCCAGAGCCTCCAGCATTTCCAGAAATCATGCCCCAATAATGCATCCAACTCAGCTGTCTGTTCCCAAGTCTTGGGCATTTCCCACCGTGAGGAAAAGGAAGGCTGAGAATTCCTAGAGAAAATTAGAATGCCGGCCTTACTGAGCTCAGCCTGACTGTCAGTTTAGGAGCGGGCAGCCCGTCCAGGATGGTGGGCAAATTGCCTTCCATTGCTGCGAGATTCCCTTTCCAGAGGAAAATTCCTGGGTGGCCTCCAACAGAGGAGCTACGTGTCACCAAAAGGCATGTCACCAAAGGAGCATCCCCACAGGCTGTCGTGGGGACAGGGCTGTGGCAAGCGTCAGCACAGCCCCTCACACAGAGGACGTCACTGACTCTGGCTCTGCACCCAGGCTGGCTGGCAGTGTCAGGGCAGCAGTCAGACCTATGTGTGAAGCTGCCCAGCCACCTGAAACTTTGGGGGAGCTCGATGCGCTCCTCCCTCTCCATGACATGGGCATTGGGAGAGGTGGACCCTGTGTGGGGCAGCTGGAGGAACTTTCCCCCCTGGAGGCACTGGGGATTCGGGCCCAAGTCCCAGCCGCCAGCCCCTAGGTGCAAGGAAGCTCTCTGCCTGGCTCCTGTGAGCATGTCCAGTGCAGTCCGCCCTGGGCACTCGTGGGCACAGGACAGGTACTTGATCACCTCCAAACCCCAGACTGTGGGGCCTGGCAGTGGAGGTGGGGGAGCCAGTGACATCACACCTTCCATAGAACAGCCAGGCCATGGGTAAGAGTGGGACTAGCCTCCTGAGAGACAGCCCTGAGGTGCCAAGGGTGGTCACCCCACAGTTGGTACATCTGGGGCCATGGGGCCCAAGACCTTGTCTCCATATGAGGCCATGAGGAGGTTATGGACCCCGGTGCCAGGTGGCAGGAGGCTCCCACCGGCCAAGGATAGAGGACGGAAGGTTGCAGACAGCTGCCCCAGTAGCCCCACACTCACAACTGTTGCCACGCACACTCCCAGCCCCGGATAGCCCCAGATGCCAGAAGCCCCAGGAAGGAGGAAGGGGTCCTATTCCTGTGGAGAGAAGCGTGAGCACTCCGGAGAGGAGGGTCCAGCAATTGTTGCCACATTCTTCTTCTCAACGTGCCCTCTCTGGGCACTGTGCCGTGAGGCTTGTTCTTAACTCAGAAGGCTCATGTCCTAGGGGGTAGGTGTGCATGTGCACATTCACATGTGTGGGTGTGTTCGTGTGTGTGTGCATTGTGTGCGTACACATGGACGTATGTGTATGCACAGGTGTGCACCTGCACGGGGTGCTCATTCTGGGTCCAGCCAGAGGAGGATCCGCAGTGCAGCTGGTGTCTGTCCTGCAGCCCTGGGACCCCACACAGAGACAGGAACTGGACCTGTGCCCAGAACGCCCGTAGCGGAGGCAGTGAAGAGGCCACACTGAGCCCACAGGCAGAGGAGGGACTAGGAACAGGCCCGAGCACCTTGTGGGGCAGCACGGACCCCGGGACAGCCCTAGGCAGACAGAGTCACCCCATGAAATCACGAGGCAGAGAGGTAAAAAAATAAAACAAAAAAGAGGTGAGGAGGAGCCTTAAATGCATGTGGCTGTATCTGAGAAGGCAAAGAATGGCAAGGTCCAGACCAGGATGCTCTGGAAAAGGTGACGCCCTGGAGGAAAGGAAGATCGGGGGCGCCCGGTGGGCGGGGAGGAGCAGGTGGACCAGGAGGCCTTCGGGGCAGCAGGACCCCTGCGTGGGCCTGAACACAGACGCGGGCCTCGGCATGTTGCCCAGAATGTGATCTGCACCATGGACTTCCCTTGGCAATAAAGGACCTGCACTGGCACAGCTACGACGAATGTCCCCTCTGATGCAGGATGCTAACAACAGGAGAAAGGGGGCACGAGGGAACACTGTGCTTTCTGTTCTAATTTCCCACAAGCTGAAACTGCTCTGAGAAATAAGGTCCACCAGGCACTGAAGTGAAAGGGGAGTGGGAGGAGGCGTTAGGCTCGCTGTGGGCCTGCTGCCTAAATAATTTCTTATCATCATCATGGTACCAATTGCTCTTTTAATGTCATGAAGAAACATGCTTATGGCATTAAAATGTGCAAAGCTAAGAATGATAGGACACCCCCTCCCAGGAGACTCCATTGGCAGGGCTGTCTGACCTGGTGCCCACACTCGCCCATGGAGCCCACAGCAGCTGTACCAGGATCCCTTCTCAGGGCTCCGTGGTGTGTGTCCATGCCCTAGGGCAGCCCCATTAGAGCTCCCAGCCAGGGAGACACAGGTGCAGAGGAGGGAGAGGCCAGCAGGCCCCTTGTCTCTGCCACTTGGAGCTTCACATTCCTGTCCCCGATTCCAGGATCCTGCAGGGTGGGACAGTGGGGTGTTCGCAAGCAGGCAGGGCCAGGCCTGTGGGGTGGGGCTCCTCTCTCAGGAGGGAAGGGCCTGGTGGGCACGGAGCCTCTGGGGTGTGCCACCCCACCTGTGGGCCCCCAGTACAGGCCTGCAAAGTAAGGTGTCTGCTCCAGTGCTGACAGTGCCGTCTGGAAGCCTCGGCACACACCCGGGAGCAGGGGTGGCAGCAAAGAGGCTTCAAAATGCCACAGTGGCAGGGACTCAGCCATGACAGGGAGAGGTGAGGACGGGTTACTCTGGGACTCGTCCTGGCCTCCCAGCCGTCACTGCCGGCATGTCGGGTCCAGAAGAATCAAAGCTGCCCAGGGCACCTCAGAACTCCCAGGGACATCATGTTATACCCTCAACATGGCTCCAGAAACTTCTGTAAGAATCACGGGTTGAAAGCCCAGATCCCAGATATGTCTTGTGTGTGTGTGTATGTATGCATGTGTGTGTGCGCATATGTGTGTGCATGTGTGCAAGGGCGTGTGTATGTGTGCATATGTGTGTGTGGTGCCTGAGGAGCTACCAGGTTGCCCTGGGTCCATCATAGAACAAGGCATACAAGTGCAAATGAATGCTTGTGCTTTCTGTGTGACAGAAATCCTTGCCTCCCTACAGAATAGGGGCTTTGGGAGGAAAACTGAGGCCCAGAGGGCTATGTATACCAGCACTGTTATGAATCATGGCCCTCAGGGCTCAGCTTGGGCATCCCTGTCAGTTATGTCTGCTGTGAAGCACATCACCTCTTCCTGGTTCCTCATGCTCAGATGACCTCCAGGATCATGGAGAAAGGACACACCCCAAACACACTCAAGGTGCTGTGTCCCGCTTCCCACGTCTAATTCACCATCCTGAGACATGGCTGCCAAAAAGAAAAGGGGAGGAGAGAAGAGAGGTAAGCGGGGCCCATCCTGCCTCCGGCCCCTCCTGCCTCCACAGCTCAAAGGCTGAGCCTGTAGCCAGAGAGCAGCTGCACAGAGGCCCCTGCCCCACACAGGTGTGCTCCCATCGGCTGGGGAGCGGCACATTCCTTCCCATAAATCCTTCAGTGGGAGGCCCTGTGCCAGCAAAGCCTGGGAAGGCATGCGGGAGGATAGAGCGGGAGTCTGGAGGCCAGGGTGCCTCAGAAAACAGCCTGGGATGCAGCCACGGTGCCCAAGGAGCAAAGCGTGAGATGGAAGAGGATTGCTGGCCCTGCTGCCCCCCGGCCAGCCTGGGCTGGGCCTGCTGAGGCTGATGCAGAGGCTCCAGCTCCAGACCAGGAGGATTCCCCAGGCCACAGGAGGGCTCTCTTGCCAGAGGAGGCCTCGCTTGCCAGAGGAGGCCAGCCACAGAGCAACTTCACACACCCACTGCTTCCACAGTGCAAGTCCACCTAGTCCAAGGCCTCCAAGTATCCGCCTCTAAGTCAGTGGTTCTCAACCTTCCTAATGCCTCCTAATGCTGTGACCCTTTAATACAATTCCTCATGTTGTGGTGACCCCCAACCATAAAATTATTTTCGTTGCTACTTCATAACTATAATTTTGCTACTGTTATGAATCATAACATAAATATCTGATATGCAGGATGTATGTTCATTGTTACAAAGGGGTTGTGACCCACAGGTTGAGAACGCTGCTCTAAGTGGACCCAAGAGTCAGACACACTCATGCATGCACATGCATACACCAAGTGCATGCTCACACACACTCATGCACATACAAGCACACTCACCCATAGTTCTGCTGAGCAGCAAAGGGCTAGTAACTCACATGTTGTAGATTTTCTGTGTCCAGGTGCCATGGAGAGTTGGCCCGAGCCATGTCTGTCAAACTACATGTGATGGTGCACACCAAAGACACCCATTTATAGTGCAGAATTGCACTGGCCAGCTGAAGTCAGACCCAGCCCTCTGTTCTCGAGCACCCTCTCCTGGACCTGGCCCAAAGCCCGTTCTCAGGGTCACCTGTCACACATGTGAACAAAAGGCTCAGGCTTCTGCAGCACTGGGTGTGAGTGGGTGTTTGTGTGTGTGCAAGCATGTGCATGGGTGTGTGCCTGCATGGAGATGGATCACCGAGAACCAAGAAGGTTGTGGACTTTAGGAAGGACACAGACAGAGCCTTCTCCCAAGGACAGCAACTACACACAGGCCCAGGTGGGAGGGTGGGGACCCAGCCTGGACACTGTCCTCTTCATGGGCACCTCAGCCAGAAACCTGCAGCCTCTGGGGCTCTGCCCAGTGGAGCTCTCCCTGGAGATGTCTGCACCTCAGATGCTGCTGGATTGGCCTCAGTCTTCCACAAAGAGACATTAGCAAGGGGGGGCCTGCATTGCACAGCACAGGATGTGTGGACAAGGGGTTCCCAGTAGAGAAATTAAATACACTGCTTTGACAAAGTGGCAGTGACTTTCGTCAGGAAAGAGAAAGCGAGGACACTACAGAAGCACGGTCTCATCTGACGGCCACTCCCAAGCTCTGGCACACTGTGCGTGCACGTGTGTGCATGTGTCTGTGTGTGCTGGGTGCACACTCACCCTCATGTGTGCATCTGTGCTTGTGTGCATGTGTGTGCCTGTGTGTGCAAGCGTGTGCACACGCGCTATGGAAAGAAGTCGTGATGGGGATCTTATGTGGGGAAGCTCGCACTGCAGCACCTCCTGGCCCTGACCTGAAGGCAGCCTCCCACGAAGACCACAGGCGCTCCTGACATATGGGCTGCCCTCTGCCCTCCTCAGTCCCTCCAAGGCAGGGACAGGCAGTGAGAAGTTCTTGTCCCAACATGAGATGGGAAGAATTGCCAGAGAAGACATGTGAGCTGAGGACAACGCAGGCTGCGACCACACGTGCTCCAGAGCACCTAAGGAGCTTTCACCAGCTGCGGCCCAAGGAAGAGAGATTCCTGAGCTTTAGGGTTTTGGGGAGCTTCAATCTCTAACCTAAGACATCTCACTCCTCATGAGAGATAGCACTGGCCCTGGAACCATGGAGGAGACCCGTGAGGTGCTGCAGCCCCAGCCCCACAGACATGTCCGAGGCCTGACTCTGAAAGCCTCAGGGGTGGGCTGAGGCAGCTTCTCTACTTTAATTAATCATCTATGGGCTGTGTGTGGTAGTGGGGCTGAGTGCAAGAGGCTGGGATGAAAAGAGGACGCATAGAGAGAGAGACAGATGGAAGGAAAGAAGGAGGTGGGTGGAGGGAGAGAGGGAGGGAAGTGGAGGGAGAGATGGAGATGGAGATGGGGAGAGGGAGGAGGTGGAGGGAGAGGGAGGTGGGTAAGGGTGAGGTGTACGTATGCAGGTACAAATACATACACATATGAGAAGTAGAAAGTGCTGAATAAATTAAGGTGTCATGGATAATTATTAATAAACTAGAACTGCCATTGTGCAGAGGACTCTGCTACTGTTCTGAGTCTTTTCAAGAAATACTGAAGTTGAGCAACTGAGAGGGCAATCTGCAGGGCTGAGAATTCCCATTGATTATTCCCTGCTTCCAGAACGTGGCAGGAGCCCGGCACAGTGCTGGACACCAAGAGCCGGTGTGTGCAGCTGTCATGGGTGAAGGCTCTGTTCATTGGTTCTGGGACATTCCAGGCCGTGGATCTGCAAGTGATCTGGCAGAACACTGAACACCTGCCTAACGGCACCCACAGCTGCAAAGAGAGCTCACCAGCCTTGTCCCTGCTCCCATGGCATGTCCATATTGTGACAGGGACAGCACTGGCACACTACATCTCACGTAAGTCCTGCTCACAAAGGAAACTTTGTGTGGGACAGGAGGAGAAACGGCAGCAGGCAAGTCCTTGGAGGCTGCAACCGGAGGACCAGGGGAGGTTTCCAATATCGCAGCATTTCTGCTCCATTCCCAGATGTCCTGTTTTTCTATGGAGAAATAACTTTAAAAGCCAGGATTCTCAAAGAAAAGGGGCAAGCCCACAACACCATCTTAAGATCACACGGCATGGAATTACTAACTTCAGTCTGCACAGAAAAAAGTAAAATAAAGTCCTTGGAGTTGAAAACCAGGAGTCAGCCGGGCCCAGCACCCAGTCTGCCTGCGGAGGTCCACTGGGGCCTCAGCACCTGCTTCCCCCACTTGCTTACAACCCCACATCAAGATGGAAAACGTGGTTCTTGTCTGTCAAGTTTCCTACTGTTCCTCTGATCGTGAAGTGCTTCTGCAGCGGCTTACATGCCATTACCGGTTGACTCAGCAGCCTCAACCGCTCTCTTCTGTGCAAACACATTGCTTGGCTCACTGGAATCAGGCCTTATTTTCTTGAGCAGAGATTACAGGATATAACTCGCAGGTTTATATTGGTTAGAAAAACTGTTCCCTCCTCGTTGCATACCACATATCAGGGTTTCATGTTTTCTATTATTTTGATAAGTGTTCAAACTGGAATGGAATTTATAATCTAGAAAACTTCTCTTTAAAAGATTATAAATCACACCTTTCTACCCTAAAAAATTATTTTCACTTTGGCAACACATGTGTTGTATCAGTAATAGAATGTGCCTTATAAAATATCGTCAAGATGCTTTTATGATGATATAAAGCCCTTTTATAATTCCAACCAGCACCATGAAGTCACTTGCATTGTAAAGTGCTATTCAGGAATGGATCACGCCACACAGCTGTAGGTTGTGGGATAAAATAAAGAGCATTTTAGCTTCCAGACCGACTTAGATTCCTCCTGGGTCATTCGGTGCTCTGTTCGGTTTAAGCATTAGTGTGTGGGGAGCCTCCTGCACTGCCGGAGTCCCCTTTGAGAAGCCACGCTTACCGCAGTGCCACTGTGCTGAGTTGTCCTGTCTACTGTGACACCAGTCATGGGGACTGTGAGGCTGTGAGGATCTGGACAAAGTCGTCAGATTCTCCACTGCCCATCGATTGAAATGGCAGCATATTTCTGGGACTCAGTCATATGAATAAATGGAGATTATTTTCATCTTTTATGGGCAAGATATTGTTTATTTGCACATGAGTACAGAGCCCATGGTAAATTAGAACTTCTATTTTTTTTTTAAACAAAGAATCCACATTTGCCCTTCTAATATTCTAGATGGTCCCTGGAAAGTGACATCACAGATTTGATGACACCCAGTGAGACATCTTCGACCATCCATCACCTGGCAGCATGGTTTCCTGTCCCCTGCACCACCGTGACGCCACAGCTGAGGAAGGCAGCTCATTCCCTCCATCCACCCTGATGGAAGTGAGAGGCTGCATCCAGGGCCTGCTCTGTGCCCTCTGGGCCACTGGCCATGGGTCTGCAGACTGCGAGACCCCAGCCCCGGAGTCCCTGCCCAGCCTGCACACCCCTCAGACAAGCAAATGCTCGCGGGCGCTCATGCATGCCCAGGACGCAGGAGTGCATCTGGGTGTCTGAGAGCCGCGGCTGATGGTGCTGACATGCCAGCAGCCCAGAGCAGGCTGTCTCCAAAGGGCCCTGCCTCAGATCAGGGAGCTGCCCTGCTCACAGCCGGGTGACCCCTCTGTCTCCTTGGGTGACAACACTCCCCTTTCAGCTTCTTCAAAGGTCAAGCCAGATAACCTTTGTGTTCCCCCACAAAGGCTTATCAGCGCCTTCCTCCCCTGCCCCCTGAGGAGGGACAGAGTACAGTGGGGCCTCCAAGGGAGCCAAGGTGGCTGGATGATGACAGCCAGGAGCTTCGGTCCAAGTCACTGAGCCCATGATCCTGCTGCCCCTCCCGTCTAAACAGAGGCAGCCACATCGCTAATTCACACTCCCTCTGGCCTTGAGTCAGGCAGAAGGATATAGCATGCGGCTATGGCTGTCCTGCAGGGACCTCACACGTGGGGGGAGAATGGTCTCCCTAACGGTGAAGAGGAGGCCCCATGAGGGTGCCTCCCCAGCCCACAGCTTCTCCCAGCCCCAGCTCCAGAGGCACACACAGGGTGACCACCTGTCCCTCACGTGGCCCAGAGGAGGTGGTATAGACTCTCTGTTGCTGACCTATGACAGCTGAGGAGCAGCTGGTGGTGTCCAGGCCCTGCCCCCATAACACAGCACCACAGACTGGGCAGCTTAAACAGCAGGAATTTCTCCTCTGGCCATCTGGAGGCAGGATGGCCGGGGTCAGGGTGTGGGGCAGGGCAGCTCCTCTTGGGAGCTCACTCCAGACCTCCCTCTGAGGTCCCTCTGACCACGCTGTGGATGTATCACCCTGTCCCTGGGTCTTCCCAAGGCCTCCCTCCTGTGTGTCTGTGTCCAGACCCCTCCTAGAAGGGGCTGGATTTAAGGCCCACCTGAATCTGGCAGGACCTGGCTTAACTTGATTGCATTGGAAATGAGCACATTTCCAAATAAGTTCACAGGACAGGTTCCAGGTGGACATAAATTGGCACACCACTTGACCCAGTACAGGCCCTAGTACACCTGTCCTGAGCCCTGCCAGCCCTGTCATCTTTAGCTCAACCCATCTTCTGGGCCTGGGGCCCTGGTCTCTGCACCATCTCCTACCCCCACAGGCCTCAGCAGGGTTGCAGCCCTAACTCTACCCCACACAGAGAGGGCCGGGCTCAGCATGTCCCCTCACCATACTTCCTCAGGTGGGGCTGGAAGCTGGGGGCTCTGGGGCGGGGCCTCAGGTGTAGTCAGCCCCTTTGCTGAAGGAGCTGGTTCGGGAGCAGACTTCACTCCCCACGGCCTCTACATGGAGTCTGTACTAGGCTGGACCCCACACCTGCCCGCCAGGCACTCAGGAGGGCCGGTCCTGAGGAGTGATCACCTACGCTGTGCTCCTGGGCCTGAGCCACGGTAGAGTCCAGCCACCCAAGAAGACAGGTTTTCACACCTACTGCCCACTTCTGCTGCGGTGGCTCCAAGCCAACCAATCGCAGTGTGCCCAGGTATGGGCAGCATAGAGAATGAAGTGCCAGGACGAGGGTTCAGCAGGAGATCAGGGAAGATGTCTTGTTTCAACATCAGAGGGAGCGAAGAATATCATGTATTAATTAAACCAAAGACTAACCAGGACAAAGCTTTGGAACAGGAGGCCTAACATTTACGGATAAAGCCAGCTTGGTGGGGTAAAGGTCGGAGAAGATCAAGTGAGGCACTAATACTGCTGCTTTTCCCATTTTCTTATCGATCAATATTACATTTTCTCCAAGCTGGACGTGAGAACAGAGTTACCGTTGACCTTTCCTTGCCCTTCCACTGTGTATAAAATCACAGCAAAGTAACAAATGACTTTATAAGCCACAGAATTTTTCTGATCCAAACCCCCAGGTAAGCTAGAATCTTCCTCAAAAATCCCTTTCTTTTGAAAATAGGAAGAATGGGCTTCTCTCTACTAATTAGACGCTGGAGAACACCTTGCTTTTAAAAATAAGTCACCCATTTAGAAAAGGGTTTTATCATCTGCCAGCAGAGCTAATAGGATTGTTGTGTTATCTTTTTTAAAAGTTGACTAAGAGGTTCTAGAAACACTTGGCCGCACACAAATGCACGCACTGTGTGTAAGATCAATGCTTTAGCAAGCAGAGGGCTACGAGTCCAAGCTTCATTTATCACAACTGATCAGATCAATGTTTTTTCCACCTGAGAAATCATTTAGGTCACTGTCCCAAATAGTTCCTATGCGATGGAGAGGAGGGGTCCCACACAGAAAGGAAAACGCTCTGGAGAGGGGCTCACAGACCGGCCAGACCCCAGCGTCCAACCCGCATGCTGGCAAAATCCATGTTTGCTTGGTCAGCTCGCTGGGGACTCACATGAGCAACCAGGCTCCCTGGAAACCAACATGGGGACCTGGACATCTTGTGATGCAAAGTAGAATGGAAGGAAAACAGGCTTCAGATTCACACGAGAGAATGCGGCTTCAGAACCTTAACACCTGACAGTTTCACTGACAGGTGCAAGGGCTCCTTCTTGTGAGGGCCACGGGCACCCTGTTTGGGGGCCTTTCTATTTCTCTGAAACACTTGTGCTTCCTGGCTTGGAGTTTGCACCAGTCCCCATGTCCCTCTGAAAGGTCTCTGTCCTCATGCTCCTTGTCCCCAAGAGTCTCTGGCAGAAACAATCAGCGGACTTGTGGGAACTAATTTTAACAAGAATTTTTGGTTCATGGTGAAATGAAAGTAATTTCCCTACTATTAAAAGAAAAGAGATATGTTTTTTCTTTACACCTTTGAGTGACAATTGACCTAATCTGGAAACCATAGCTGTTACAGGAGAACTGGACCTTAGTCATTAGATTTGCATAATCCATAATTCATGGAGTCTCTTGCAAATTGTAAAGTACTGTGCAAATGTAAGCTTCTGTTGTGATTATTATGTATTTTATACTAGTATTCAGTATTACTCTCATATAAGCAGCAAATTTATTCCCATATACTAAAATCTTAGTCTTATTAACACAAAGATGATTTCACATTTTGGAATAATTAATATATTATTTTTAAAGAGGGCAGATTAATTTTTTTATAGTATACTTCACTTGTTGGTACTGCTTAAAACCAATCCAGTTCCATGAACGTCTTACCTTACATAGTTTTTTTTTCAAAAATATAGTATATGTGCAGGCATTAACTTGCCAGATAGATATGGTTGTTAATTAAAACTTACTTTCTCTTTTAATTGCGTTTCAAAAGTCAAGACTGGATTGAAAGGAAATTTTCCTAAATAGAATGGTCTCAATGTTCTCATTTCAGAGAACGTCAAGATTGTGGCCAGACGGCCCCACAGCCATGCCAGTGACCTCACAGCACACTAGCGAGTTGCCTGGAGCCAGGGGAGGGGGAGGAGCAGATGTCTGGGTAGGGTCAGACCAGGCCAAGAGCCAGGGGCTGGGGACTAAGAGTAGGTGGGTGTCATTGTGAGCACCAAGGGCAGGAACCGCGGAAGGGAGGCCTGGCACCTGTATCCTGAGCCAACTCGGGGACCCCCCACTCAACCTTCTCTAGGACAAGCAATGAGCCCAGGTTAAGAGAAGGGCAGGCTGTGCGCCAGGCTCAAGGGCAGGACGAGTCTGAGAAAGCATGCCTTACTCCCAGGGCTCAAAGCCCTGCAGGCCCTCGCACACAGGAGGCCTCAGTGTGGAAGGAGCCCTGGAGCCCAGCAGGGTGGCGAGGCCACCATCCCGTACGTGCACGCACTGCTCTGATAAAGCCACATGCGGGCAGGCACAGGTGAGAGGAGGGTCCCGTAGTCCCCGTGCTGGGTGAGCAAGATGACCAGGTGCCAGGCCACCCAGGTGAGAGTGAGTCTCTGAGGTACGATTCTGATGGAGGCCTGGAGGAGGCTAGTGTCCAGATCAGGCCACTCCTGGTGGTAGTAATAAGAAACGCGCACCACACTCTGTCGCTAAAGCTGGGGCAAAGCCAGAGCTTTAGGCTTTGAGTTAGGACCCTCACTCGTCACTACTTGGAATTAGGTGTGATATTTGTGAGTACGGAAAAATACCTGGGTTTCTGTTTCCTTTTTTGGAAATGATAATGTCAGGACAAATTCAGGTTCACTTGGCTGAGTCAGCTGTGACCTTTGTGTCTCTCTCAGGTCTGAGGTGGACTGTGTGTGGGATCAGCTCCCCAGACCCGCGTGGCACCTATGCTGGGCCTGGGTGGTCTCCTGAAGCTGGGCAGAAGCTCTGCTCAGGGCCCGGGAATAATTGCTGTCACTTGCAAGAACGGCTGTGACCCACTGACAGTGTGCTCAGGTCTGGTCACCTGGGGCACAGAAACCATCCCTGAGCGTCACCTGACACATTGTTAGTGGATGAATCCGGAATCCACAAAGAGGAAGACCTGGCCTTATCCTGGACACCACGAAAATTCAAGATGCCCACCTGAAAACCACACAGGCAAGGACAAGAAGACCCCCTGCCCCAGAAGCCCTGCATGGGAAGCCTGGTCACCATGGTCAGCTTGGAAGGCTGGAGTAGGACCAGAGGACAGAGGGACCCACCTGGAGGACAGCACTGGGGAGACGGAACGGAGCACACCAGCAGGAGCCCACAGAAAGGCCCCAGGGACAGAGACAGGATGGGGTGGGGTCCTAGCATTCGGGACACAGCAGCGGCAATGTGTGGCAGTGTGAGGACAGGTCAGCAGCCCTGTGCAGACAGGGCACGTGTTAGGGGTTGGGGAGGAACAGAGGTCACGCAACCCAGAGCAGGAGCCACTGGGAGGCCTTTAGGTCATCAGCTGTCACCTCTGCCCCTAGGAAAGAATCTGAGGCGGATGATAGGAAGTGCTGGGGGTGGCCTGCAGGCCTGGGGCTCACTGTCCTCAGAAGTGAGGGCTGTGTCGGTCACTTGTTTTAGGTAAGAAAAGGGGCTTATCAGGACTGTCTGTTAACCAGAAGCTTTGTTCAACACTTTAAGCCAAGGTCACAGGCATATCAGTATCATTAGTGCAATGTGGAGTTCAGTGAGGCCAATAACGCACAGGGAGGCAGTGGGAACAATTGGAAAAATATGGCTCACCAGTGTGGTTTTTATTTTTAATGCCAGAAGATAAAAGCCCATCTCTTTGCAACGTTTGCTGTCTTCCTCAAGCTTTGCAGCTAATTTCACCCAGAGGTTGAAGAAAACAATTTGCTAATAAAAGGAGAAACTTTAAATGGAGCGTTTCTTTCTCTTCAGTTAAAAAAAAAAAAAAAGATTGAATGCTAGAAATTGAAATTCTAAGGGGCACTATACAAGGACATAAACCATGACTTCTCTGGCACAGCATTTTATTTTTATAAAAGTTGGGATTTATTTGTTAAGGATTTTTGTTGAAGCCAAAATACAACTCGACTTTGGTATTTTTAATCATAAAATTTGGATGAAATTAATTGTTGTATTTATAAACCAAATAAGTCTTGTAAAGACTTCTGTTTACCAAGAGAATGTGCCTTAAAAATAAAGATTTGGAATACCATAAGTTTTCTTCCTTTAAACGACCAAAAGGACATTTTCCTGTGAAAGAAGACAGGTCTGTAGGCCCCTGTTCTTAGCGAGTTTAACTAGGGAGCCCGTCCCAGCATCCCTACAACTCAGACCAGGTTGACTTGGCACCAGAGTCAGAATGAGGTACAAAGGGGTCACTGAGGCTCGACAGAGCCCGAGGCCACCACAGCAGTGGACCAGCAGCAAAACGATTATCCAAACTCATGGGGACAGTTAAACAGCGCCGCCCTGCACACCATCTACAGACAGACCCTATCTGTCCCCCACACAGCCACCACATCCTCACACTGGTATTTGAATAAAGGGCCTGGAAAGACCTCTTTGGTTGAAACTTAAAAAGAAAAAAGATACAAAAAGTGATTCAAATATGCCTCTGTATTTTATTTATAGATGTGCCATTGCACCTTGGCTTATACAAACACTGCAATTTCATGATGCAAAGTTTTCCTCTTATTTTCCAGGGCACCTGTCACAGAGACAGAGAGCACGTGACATCATCTTCAAGCCCTGTCAAGCGCAGCCAAGCCTGTCTCCACGCAGAACTGCCCTGCGTCACTGCTCTCCCTTCAGCTCTGTGGACGCAGCCCTGCGGCGGGGACAACGAGGCCCCGGGAGGCACCCGTTTATCCTGCAATCATGTCTACGAATCATCTCTCGCGTTGCAGAAGTGGCAGCTTGTGGCTTGCTGGGAATCTTGGCCTGTCAATTACTCCACCAAATTTCCTCCAAGGGGCCTAACTCCCCCAACCCCAGAATTCCGGGTCCCCACTATTCTGCAACCCACTCTCTGCCTCGGCCAGGTAGAGACAGCACCTGCTGGGCTGTCCAGTGAGGTCTCTCACTGCCCATCAGCAGACACAACCGCTGGGCTCCTGGGTTTACTTTCCTCTTGGATAACATCTCAGCATCTGAGAAAACACCCTCCCGCCCTCATTTTTAATGATATAACAAAATCTCATTTTTAATTACCTGAACAAAAAGGTTCCAACTCCATCAGATCGCCTCTCAGGGCCTGCAGAGGCATTAACAGCTTCCAGAACCAATTACCTACATTTCCTTTTTACTTATTGCAAATGTGACCTTTTGTTAGAATTTGATTGTGAGTTTCCCGCTGTGAGAGGGTAACCACCGGGCGCAGCTCTGAGGCCTGTCTCCCCTCACGTCACCACTGCCATTAATTCTCATCCCCTCTGATGGCTGCAGGACAAGGAGGTGTCGGCCCAGCGCCCAGCTGATGGTGGGGACGCGGGCTCAGTAATGACAGGCCCAGTCTAGGGGGTCAACCCAACACCTAGCACCAAAGAAAATGGTGTCCTCATGTGGCTCCAGAGTCGTCTCTGCCTCTGTGAAGATGTGGGTGGACAGGGGCTAGGGGACTGTAGTCAAGGTTCACAGGGGGCCTCTGGTGCCATTGGCCACATGTGAAGCTGAGGGCGTCCAGACTGGTGGCTGGCTTAAATAGCTGAAGCTCTGTTAAAAGGTGCAGAGACCTTTACATGCTGACCCTGTGTCTACGGTGGCACCAGCAGTGCAGACTTCACTGCAGAGGTGGAAGGTGTGGGCTCCTGCCTGAGTGCGGCAGCCTCTCCAGGCACTTGGAGGCTGGGGGGCCACCTGCCAGCAGTGACTTGGAGACAAGGAACTTAGCACAGGATCCTGCTGCTGGCTGAGGGGGGCCAGGGAGGTGGAGGGTCCCACCCCAACCCGAGGACCAAGCAAAGGGGCTCTGGGACCTGCTGGAGGTAAGTTAAGAGCAAGACAGTGCCAGAAGCCACTGATCCCCATGTCCCTCCTCCCCGCCCCCTTCTTCCCTCACCCCTCTGAGAGAAGCAGCCACATGGGAAGGGAGAGTCAGGGACACTTCAGCTGGAGACAGTGCCCCCCAGGCCAGACAGCTTGAAGGAGGGAGGTGTCTCCCCAGATGGGCAGTGGATGTTCAGGTGTGGCCCCTCACCATGTCCTCAGGGGTCGTCCCTCTGCTCATGTCTGTTTCCTGGCCTCTGCTCATAAGAATACCAGTTCCAGTGGGTCAGGACCACCCTATGCCTCATTGTAACTTAATCATCCCTGGGGCCCACTTCCAAGTCCTGGGATGGGACTCTGGGGCAAAGACAGAAAGGGAGCCTGAGTCACAACTGGCCCTAACACCTGTGCACCCCAAACGCAGGGAGAAGACAAGGTCCCCATGGGACTGCACTGGCCACTATGGTGAGGAGGGGCAGGTCTCCTCCAGGTCACGAGACTCAGGGAAACACACACATGGCTTCCAGGTCAGCGATGGGCCCCTGCCCAGGCCCTTCTTGCAGGCAGGAGTCCTTCAGGTGGCTCCACACAGCCGTGAACAGGGAACCAAGAGTGTGCTGCGTCCGAGCTGCTTTTGCTCACCATCGGAGCCTCGAGTGAGGAGAGGGTCAGAAAGGTTGAGTTTGAAGCACCCCCATTACAGTAAGGATGCCCCTATCACTCGGTGGGATCACCCCAGACACGGCTGCCCCCATTTGAACCCATCTCTAATGGGCCACTTTTACCTTTAGCTCCAAGGTTCAATTCTTATCCAACGGGCCAGGGACTTACCTCCCCTTCTCTCTCTCCCCATAGCTGGGTTCAGCTGCCAAGCCCTGGGCATCCTCCTGCCGGCCACTCAGCACACACCCTGCCAGCCTCCTGGACCTCCTCTGCTTTGCTAAGTGGCCATCAGAAAGTGCTGCACTCGCAATGGCAGGCCTGGGCCAGACAGATGTCCCCGGAAGGATGTCAGGACATGCCCCCAGCCTTGAGCACACTTGTGTCCTGCGGTGTGAGCGTTTCATGACGCCCTAGCAGTGTTCACACTAGGGTACGCCTGGCGTGTGTGCACCTTCAGCCAATGCACTCGACTGACTGCTGAGGTCTCTGAGCCACCACACCCACCACACTGACCACTCAGTCGAGCCTCCTGCCAACAGGTGGGGGCCCCAGGCAAGGGGATCTGAGCTACTTACGCAAAACTGACCACCAGCACCAACTTCCTGTTTGTTCTTTTTCCTTGTAGGGATTTATTTTAAACTTTTATAGCCATAACTTTTTGAAGATTGTTTGTTTTTACAAAGTAACTAATTTTGTGACTCAGAATGCAGTTTGGTTGCAAACTAGCCTGTGCAAGGGAGCACAGACACCTCCTAAATTCGCTCAGAGTAGCAGGTGCCTTTCCAGAGCAAGAGGAGGAAAATTGTGACAAAGTTTCCCCAGTTAGATGCTTTGTCCCAGAACCACACAGAGTGGGAGAGCGGGACGCAAGAGAACACAGAGGTGTGACCCCTACTGTGAGGCCTGTCAGCTGGAGTGGACAGCGGCTCTCACATGGCCTCATCTGACACCTAGGAGTGAGCAGGGCCTGAAGGGCAGGTGCCCTCGGAGCCTGTTCCTTGGTAATGCCACCCAGGCTCAGGGAGAGATCGACAGGTCTCCTGGCAGAAAGAGACAGTCGGCCCCTGGGACTCTGCCTAATTCAGGAATGGGGTCAGTCCCCAGACAGCCGGTCAGTGGAGTGGACACAGACTGGACAGCAAGGCCTGCAGGGACAGTCTGAGACATTCTGTTGCGTGAAGTGACACAGCCAGAGGACGCAGGGACAGCAGCACTGCAGACATAGGAAAGCCCTTGGAGGGTCCGACAGCTCCCACCTGTGCTTTCATGCACTCCCTGACCCTCCAGAAGGAGGGAGGCAGGAAGAAGGTGCCTAGGCCACAGCCGCACAGATGGAGAGGGTGTTGGGGCCCTGGGGTGGGGGGGGGGGGCAGCTGCACAGGTGTCTGCTATTGTCTGGAGCAGCTGAGCAGAGGAGAGTGCCCATCAGGCCTTTGACCCCTGTGGGGACCTCCTTCTCCCTGACCCCAGGGAGGTGGGTGGGACCCATTGCCCCCACAGCAGAAGCAAAGAAGGTGTGTTTATGGAACGTTCACCTGGACTGAATTTCACCCAGGTGGGAGGTCACTGAGGAGGCACCGCTCAGACCACAGCACAGCCTCTCCTGCAGAAACCAACAAGCAAACTAACTTTCGCCTGGGGCTGCCTCCAGGGGACTTGATGGCCACTCTGAGCACAAAACAAGCTCCATTCGTTAACACAAGCAATAACTCACTGTGAACATGCCCAAGTGTGCAAAGGGAGAGGCACCTCCACCGCGTGTAATAAAATTAGACTAGCAGAAGCATCAGCAATACGGATGACACTAATAAACCCCTCCTGGACGATCTCGGGGGAGAGGCTGGGAAGGCTGAACCGCAGCAGCCCACGGGCAGCATCGCGGCCAATAGCCTTAAGTACACACATTAAAATAAAGAGCTCTTCAGGAAAATGAAGATGAGAAAATGAGAGTCACTGTGTCCCACGATGACTGTCAGAAATTTAATTAAGCCCGAAGTACAAGTCTCAGAAAGAAATCCCAAGAGCAGCAGGGCCCAGGGTGTCTGCCAGGCCTGCCACCCAGCACAGGGACAGTGCCAGCTCAGGGTGGCCGAGACTGCTGGGAAATGGTGCACTTTGCCTTAAATGGATATAGTTTTCTGGTTTTGTTCTCTATGGCTACACCTAGGATGTGAGTGGGGGGGGTGGAGAAGGGGGAGGAAGGAAGGAAGAGGAGGAGGGAAGGGGGGGGCAGAACCAGGAGGGAGGACGGAATGGGACGAGGAGGGGGGGGAGAAGGGGGTGAGGAGCTCCCTGAGCGGCCGTCCCCTGGGCCTGGCACCTGCGCTCCTAGTCCACGCTGCCCTTGCTGGAATATAGGAGGGCAGGGCCGTTCACCCCTTCCTGCCCAGGCTGGCCCAGGTGGCCCTCTTGTTCCATAATCTGGGCTGGGGGCTCCCTGCCGAAGGAACTGTCCCCATCCTGGCTCACGGCTGTCACCGGGTCCTTCGTTCCTGTCTTTCCATCTCCCCCTCCCAGTGTTCCATGGGCACTGGCTCAGAATGAGATGTCCAGACCTCAGCGCCTCTGCCAGAGCGCTGGCCACACCACAGGAGGGCCTGCATCAGGGACTGGGGTGTGTGTGTGTGGTGTGTGTATGAGGTGTGTGTGGTTTGTGTGGTGTGTGTGTGGTGTACATGGTTTTTGTGTGGTGTGTATGGTGTGTGTATCTGTGCATGTGGTGTGTGGTGTGTGTGTGGTGTACATGGTTTTTGTGTGGTGTGTGTGGTGTGTGTGTGTGATGTGTGCGGGGTGAGTGCAATGTATGATGAAGTGTGTTATGTGTGGTGCTTGTGTTTCCACTCACCTCTGCTCCTCTGCAATTGCCCTGAGCCCATTCCCAGGCAGTCTTGGGATTGTGAGACCCAGGACCAGGGTGCCCAGTCCCCTGAGACGACCCTAAATGAGCTACCTCCCGTCTGGTTACCCAGAGTGACCCCAGGGAGGTGGAAGAGTTGTTGGTTTGGACGGAGGCTGCTTCTCCACGTGGGAGACAGCAATCGGAGCCAGGAGCCAAGAGCCTCGGGAGCCACTGAGACAGAGGTGTGCATCTGTGAATCCTCACCTTCAGCTCCCACTTGCTTTTTTTTTTTTTTTTTTTGCAGTTTTTGGCCGGGGCTGGGCTTGAATCCACCTCCAGCATATGGGGCTGGCGCCCTATTCCTTTGAGCCACAGGCACCAGCCCACTTGCTTTTCTGTGTTACGTTCTGTGCAAAGTATTTTTGGAAGGCAGATGCTAGTCAGAGTCAATATCAGGTGCAGATGTAAAGCAGGGTAATTTGTAACCATGTGCCAGACCCGTGAAATTCCAGATAAAATATTTTGGGGAAATAAATTATAACCCTTCTTTTAAACAATACTTACATGAAATAAATCAGAGCATTGCCAACAGTGAGCCAGATTAGAGTGACATTAGTGAGGACACGCAGACTTGGACCTGTCTGACAGAAGATGCTGGTTGCCCAGTAAGAAAACCAGCACACAAAGCCCTTCCCTGGCTGCCCGCAGGCAGCCTCAGAGCTGCTTCCCATGGGTCATCCACACGGACCTTACCAACGCGCCCCCAGGGTGGAGTCTCGAGAACTTCATGGAGTGAAAGGTGTTTGCTACTAAATGCAGTGAAATCTCATTATGACCCCGAGTTCAATGAACAGATCAACCTTCTTTTTGTGGGGAAATTATATTATACCAAGATCTTCCTGCACATTTTAGAGGGTATTTATTTTCCTCCTTAACATACACTTAAAATAAAATTTACTGTCTAGCACAGTAAACATAATGCACATTAAAAACAAACAAACACACACACACTTATATTTGGTTCACCATGGACGGGCACTCTTCCGAGCACTTTACAGACTTCACCTCACTCAGGGGATAGAGAAAGGGAACTAACTGTTCCTCAGTAAACAAAGGGCAACACAAACACATCTTCACAGCTGTGTGCTCAGGTCTGGGTCTCAGGACTCCACCATCGAAACGTGACTGAGGACCCCAAGAGCTTTTGTTTATGCACTGACACTTACCAGATTAAATATTAAAACCAATCATTTAAAAACAGTTATTATAAGGGTGAGTACATTGGGTACTTTTTCTTCCTTATTATGAAACTAATGTAGGACCTTCACATGAAAGCTATATCCCAGTTATAACCTAAGAATAGGGAGAAAGGGGAAAGGGAGGGGAGGGAGGGGGGAGGGAGGGGGAAGGAGGGGGATTAATGGGATCACACCTGAGGTGCATCTTACAAGGGTATATGTGAATCCTAGTAAATGTGGAATGTAAAGGTCTTAGCAAAATAACTAAGAAAATGCTACAAAAGCTATGTTAACTAATGTGATGAAAATGTGTCAAACAGGGGCGGCGCCTGTGGCTCAACGGAGTAGGGTGCCGGTCCCATATGCCGGAGGTGGCGGGTTCAAACCCAGCCCCGGCCAAAAAAAAAAAAAAAAAGGCGGCACCTGTGGCTCAAGGAGTAGGGCACCGGTCCCATATGCCAGAGGTGGCAGGTTCAAACCTAGCCCCGGCCAAAAAAAAAAAAAAATCAGAAAATGTGTCAAACCATCTATGAACCAAGTGTATGGTGCCCCACGATCATACTAATGTACACAGCTATGGTTTAATAAAAAAAAATAAAAAATAAATAAATAAATAAAAATAGTTATTAATTCGTGTAAAAATAAACAATGATTATGTTAACATAAATAATAAATTTAAAAATATATTTTAAAAAACAGAAAGAATGACATTTTTGAACTCTCTTCCATGTGTGGCTTAGGAGACGGCCACATGCTCACATTCCTTCTGCACTCAGCCTGTCCCGATGTGTCGCCGTGTCTGAAGAAATCCCCACCTCTCACAGGTGTGGAGTTGGAAAGATGCATTAAGGGATTTTCAGACAATTTAGATTCTTCTTCTTTGATCTTACACCAAAACTCAACGAATTAAAGTTTCCTAAAGCTTAGTCTCAAAAATAAAACCTGATACCATATCGATAAACTTTATGTTATCATATGCTTAACTTTACTAATTACTCTGAATGGTCTTTTATTCACATGTAACTTTGTAACAATTTGCATTGTTCATTTGCAAATCATTAGTTCATTTGGCAAAATCAATCTTCCCTGGTCAACATGTTCTGTCCTATAATGTGAACAAATCATATTCATTAATTCACCACTGATCTCATCAGAAAAGTCTGTAAGTTTTGGAAAACCGCCAGGCTCACAGTGGGACTCCCAAGTTTTCTAAAACGGTATTCGTTTGAAAACTCAGATGTTCTCACTAACAAGTGTGTTGAGCTATCTGAAGGGACAGGCTCAGTTCATTTGGTTTTAAGAAAATGACTGATACCCAAGTCTGAATAACAATAGTTTGTCAATCACTTTTTTCAAGTGAAAACGATATTCCCTGAAGAATGCCGCTGGGTCAGCTCCCAGCTGGGGATAGCATGGGTGGACAGACAGTGGCCAGCACCAGAGAATCAGCAGATGACTCACCCTCAAGAGCGGTCTAATGTCACCATGTATGTGAGGCTGTGGAGAGTCTGGTGACCCTGCCAAGACGCGGGCAGTTTTACTCACCACCAACTTGCCCTATCCCCCAGTGCAAATGTCGACCGTGAGGAGAGGAACAGAACAGTGAGGAGGGGAACACATCTCCCCTAAATGCAGGTCCTCTGGTGACCTCATTTGGACATGGGGTCTTTGCAGATGGAGTCAGGGCAAGACGAGGTGGTCCAGGATCAGGGCGGGCCCTGAACCCAGAGATGGAGGTACTTATAATGAGGGAGTCTGTGACACACAGATATACAGGGAGGTGTGTGTGATGGAGGCAGAGCGTGGAGTGACATGGCCATGAACCCAGGTCACCAAGGCCATCAGGGGTCTCTGGAGGCACAGAATCATCTCCCTCACAGACCCAGAAGGAACCAACCTTGTTTACACCTTGATTCTGGACCTCTGGCCTCCAGACTGGGAGAAGGTAAGTTTCTAAGGTTATAAACCACCAGGGGCTGGGACTTTGTTCCATCAGCACACTGATGCAGCATCTTGATTTTATTACAAAAACAGATCTAGCAATAGCCTCTTAACCACATCTCAGGAGCCCCTAAGCCATGGCCATCTGAGAGCCCCCATCTTTCCCCCAACACTCTCCCACTCACAGAACTGCTGACTTCCCGTGGCAGACACAGACACTGGAATGGCGTCTTTAAAGCAGGATGTGACATCCTGAAATTCTTATTCAGTAAACAGTCTTACAAAAACAAAGGCCAATGAAAGCTGAGAAAATGAATCACCAGGAAACCCTCACTATGAAAAATGCTATAAAATATTCTTTTTTCTTTTTTTCATTTCTTTTCTTTTTTTCTTTAGATAGAATCTCACTCCATTGCCTAAAGGAGTAGGGTGGTGTCCTCACAGCTCACCACACCCTCAAATTCCTGGGCTCAAGGGATCCTCCTGCCTCCTCCTCCTGAGTAGCTGAGACTACAGGCATGAGCCACCACGCTTGGCTAAGTTTTCTGTGTTTTGTACAGTGGGATCTCAGGCTGGTCTCGAACTTCTAACCTCAAGCAATTCCCCCACTTCGGCTTCCCAAAGTGCTAGGATTACAGGTGTGAACCACGGTGCCCAGCAAGATATTCTTTAAAATGATCCCCGTAGAGGTACAGAAGTTTAAGAAGAAACTAACTACTTCTGAAAGGGTAAACATAAAAGATTCCTGACTAGGCAAAGCTGCAATAACAAAGTCTTGTGAGTTTTAACATGTAGAAGTGAACTATAAAAATGAAGAAGAGAGTGTAAATTGATTCATGTTTGAAATGAGGTAAAGGACTAATTTAATATTATAGGAATGAAGAGTGTACTGTGTAATTTCCAGAATACCATTAAAAACACACTAAAAAATAGAACTAAACCTCTAACAGTAGAGAACACCCAGAATTTTAAAATATCTGATTAATACAAAAACAGGTAGCAAAAGTGGAACTAGTGACCGAGATTAGATACAACAAACAAAACCAATGAAAGGCAGTCCATCCACTGGGTTAGAAGTCTTTAAATGTAAAGTGACTAAACATCCCAGTTAAAAGAAAACGTAATTGGCAATCTTGCAAATGTGTGATGTCACCTAACAACGTCTTGTAGCCCAAGTGTGCAGTCCTGGGGGTGTTCTAGTGAGCCTGAGCCTGCGCCCCGACACCAGCATGACGCTCCGGGTAGCTACCTCACACTGGAAGCAGGCTACCAGATAGGACTTAGAATGTAAGACACACGTTCTGGTTTACATTTGCATGTATTAAGATGTTTAAAAAGACACAGAAATGACATTTGTGCCTATACGTATGGTATGATTTCTTGTCTGTATAACAAATTTACAGGAACTTCTGGGACTTTCTTACAAGTAACGCAGAGCCCTGCTGCCCTAAGTAAGGACACAGGACTCCTGGCCCCCAGCCCCTTTCCTGAGCCATGTGCAGTGACCGCAAGGTCCAGGAGGGCTCCCAGCAGAGCAGGGTAACCGACAACGAGGGGCCCAGACTAGCATTGGCTCTACTGGAGAGTGGTGCCCCAACCCAGCTTAGCAGCCTCTGCTCACAATCCCCACCACAAACTCACGTCCCTGCGACCGTGTGTGCTGCCTGAGTGGGTCTGCCCCGCTGAGTCTCTGCTGCTCCCAAAGTGAGGACACCACAGGCCAGCGGGTACCTGGGCACCAGGCAGGCATCAATCCCTCCTGCTCTGCAAAACACAATCATTTTCATTTTCACCTGAATTTGTGTTCTATTTCTTTTTTAAAAAATTGTAAGTAAATAATGAAGGCAAAATGACCCAGACTTCAGACCTTCTTTGAACAGCAGAACTGTTCTTACTGAAAGATCCAGTCCACACAAGGCAGTTGCCACACCCCACTTTGTCGGCCCTGCTCTGCTGGCAGGTGGAGTTTGGGGGGCAACGAAGCTAACCTCCCACTGAGGTCACACACCTGTCAGGTGACCAGGATGGGCCCATGCCAAGCTTGACACCAGGCTGACAGAGCAGACTCCCAAGTCCCTCACTGTCTGCTCCCCCTGCCCTGGTGGCTCTACTCCCAATGTCCATTGGGTGACATTACTTTCCCTGACCCCCTATGACATCAGATCTCATACCTGTCCTGCAATCACAGACAACACAAGCCCAGTGTTCCAGCACGTCCAGTCCATGCTGACCCCCAAGGCGCTTCACAGGCTCAGGCAGGCCGGTCCCCCACCCCTCTTGGAAAAGTCCCTTGAGCATTTCAACCAAAGCCAGGGGCGGGGCTAGGGCAGAGGTGTGAGGAGCCCGCCCCACTGGCCTGGGAAGGGCTGGCCCCTCGCCAAGTGACCTGTAAATGACAGGAATGGGTGTTGGAAATCCCAGATCAAGGCACTGGCAGATTTGGGGTCTGGTGCAGACAAACGTCCTAGTGCACAGATGGCACGCACTGTGTCCCCACGTGTATCCCCTGGGCTGGCTGGTCTCTTCTCATGACAAGTCTCACTGACCCCATCACGGATGCCACCCCGTGACCTCACAGCCCCCCTGACACCACCACACTGGGGGACAGGGTTTCGGCACACGAGCTGGGGCACAGACACTCAGACCACAGCGGTCTGGGCTGTGAGGACAGTGCTGCTAGGCTGACTTCCCTGCTTAGTGACAGCATGTGTGAGCCATGTGTCCAGAGAGTGCTCCTGGAGGATGAGATAAGCTGTGACACACAGGCTGGTTGTGAGGGTCCAGGCCCAGGAAATCGAGTGGAGAGGCTGTGTGGGAGGACGCAGCTGGGAGGGGAGACGCAGGTGTGGCCCCCTCCAGGATGGGCCATCATCTTTACAGGGCTAATAACAGAGGCCTCTAAATTATGAAAGTCCCAGAAATCCCCAAAGAAAAAGATTGAAAAGAAAACATTATCATTGAAAACATCAGAAAAAAATTTAAGACATAAAAAATAGCCCAGGAACCTGCAGTCAGATCAATTCCCAATACTGGGTCTGCCCACTTGGTGTCTTTCCTGAAGTCCACTTGGACACGAGGAGCCTGGAGCAGATCATTTGCACGGAGATTGAGTTGTTCTAGGAGTTCTTACGACTCCTTATCCATATTTTATAAGACTTCATGCACTTAAAGAATGATCAACTGGAATTTAATTGGGTTAGACATTATCACTTTAAATTTTAAATAACTGCATAAATATGAAATTTAAAATCTCCTTGCGTCTAATAAATTAGTACCTTAATACTGATAATAGCCTCTGAGGACTTGAGAGCAGTTTTGCATTAATAAAGTGGAGCTGCCTGGGGGCCAGGCTTGGTACCCACTGGGCCTGGGCCTCTCCCCCTGGTACGTTCCAGCCAAGAGAGTTTGCTGAGTGGTCACTCAGGTCTGCGGCAGGTGCGGGGCTGCCTCCATCCGCCCAAGGAGAGGTCTTTCCCAGATCATGCCACCCCCCTGGTAAGGGGTGACCCAGTGCTTGGGGGACTGTACCAGCCAGAACCCAAGACCCTCCCACAGAGCCAGGAGAGCCCCCCTGGAGGTCAGCCACTGCCAGGGACTCTTCTGCACCGATCTTTTCTGCAGAGGACATCATCCCCTGTGGTCCAGCTGTGCTCCCCTCACCTAGGGATGGCAAATTCCACCAAAGGTCCACTTGTGGGCTGCCTGAGTCAAGAAAGCCCCTGCACCTGTGTCAGAACAGATGTGGTGCATGTGGCCCCAGCCTGGCCCCAGCCACAAACACACCAGGGCACCAGCGGCTGAGGCCTTGGGGGCCTTGAGTCCTGGGCCCAGAGGCCATGCTGTGCCAGCACCCTTGTTGGGCAGGCAGACCACAAGCCCAGAAGCCACAGGCCTGTCTAGGGAGAAGCTGTCAGGGCAGTGGGGCCTCCTGCACCTGGGACCTGATGTCATACCAGGTCCCAGGGGCAGACTTTGGCAAAAGTGTTCTGGTTAGCAGAAGAGTGGCAGAGGGACAACATTGCCCACGGCCCACTGCCCGGCCTGGTCTGCCCCTTCCTGTCGGCATCCCAGTGACTTCTGTGTTCTCCAAGCGTCATCTAAGCAGGACCCGCTGAGGCTGTCCTGGACCTGTTGCAGGTGGTCTGGGGGCCACAGAGCTGAATCAGACTCCGTCCTTAGGTCCCCAGCATCGTTGGAGCAATTAAACCGACATGTTTAGGTTTCCTGATGTTTATCACAATGAAATTAATACCTGTTTCCAATAAAGCTCTCAGGTAGGAGACAGAATGTTTTCATTGTCAGACTTCAGTGGATGCAGGGACCACACACAGCATGCGGTCATTCATTTCTGGACATCCTCATTTTTGAGTATGAAATGAGAGGACTGAAGGAGAGGTCTGCAGGCCTCATGGAGGGAGGGACACGGGGTAGCCAGAGAACAGGCCACAGGTGCAGCTCACCTAGGCTTTGGACACTCCAGTTTGGAGGTCTGGTTCTGTGACTCCTCCCTCAGGCCATGCTCCCAGGGTCAGGCCAGGAAGGCCTTAGACTGGACACCCGGGGTAGCCCCCTTCCGCTGACAGCCTCCCCAGTCACTGACATGAGTCTGGCTCCCTCTCCTGCATCTGCCCTCTGGTGCCTCTGACCCTGTGGTATCCCCCGGCTCTCTGTTCTGGAAGCTTGTCATCCCCACGGGCACAGGGGCCCCGAGGCCAAGGTCAGCCTTGGCCCCTGAAGGACAAGTCTCACTCAGCCCCCCCAAGGTGGATGACTCTGCCACGCAGTTCTGCAGCCACAGGGAAGGGAGCACCATCTGGGCAGCAGTCAGGCCAGGCGGGGCCCTCTGACCTCCCATCTCAAACCCATCCACCATTCCCACCCTTCCATGAGCCACTCTGGGTCACCTACAGCTGGTGATAGATGCAGACCAGCTGTGTGGCGACTATAGTCTGGCCAGGCCTGGTTCCGGAATCTGGGAGCAAACGGCATTGTCACTGCAGGCTGCACGCTGTGCCCAGCCAATGTGCATGTTCTGGACCTGTCCTGCATGTCCTCCCAGCTGGGTTGCACTGGGAGCCAGTGGGCAATTGGCTTTAGGAAGGGCAGGGACCGTCTGTGGGCATCTGCCTCATGAGATGTTTAAAGCCCGCAATGGAGCAGAGGAAGTGGCAGAGGGAGGAGGCTGCCCACAGCCCAGGCTGGTCTGGGCACAGCAGGCAAGCTTTGCAAGGCGATGACACTACAGGTGGGCACGTATAAAACTGTTTTTTGTCAAGCCCTTGGTCAATTTGTATAAACTGGCTACTTTTGACATGAGTAATACATTCCTCTTCATCAAAAGTCACATAGTGGCTCTTTGTGTCTTCAGCAACACCGAAGAAGGAAAGTTGGTCCCACGGTCTGCGGAAGGGGTCAGGTCCCCCACTGGGCCTGTGCACCAAGTCTGTCGGGACAGATGGCTGAGGGCTCCTTTCTGGGATCCCAAAACTGCACAGTTGGACAGAAGCTTCGCCTGTCTTCTCAATTGAAAACTAGTCCAGGAGTGTGGCCTCCCAGGCTGGTGGCAGGGCTGGGCACACAGCCCACCCCAGGGAGTGTGAGGCCCTTCCAACTGTTCCTCCCCATGGTACAATTAATTACTCAGCTCCCTGTGAAGCACCGAGAACCCTGGCATTCACGGGACACCCCCTCTCTGAGAGCGCCAACACTCACCAGACACCCCCGAGAGCGCCGGCATTCACCAGACACCCCCTCTCTGAGAGCCCCAACACTCACCAGACACCCCCTCTCTGAGAGCGCTGGCATTCACGGGACACCCCCTCTCTGAGAGCCCTGGCACTCACCAGACACCCCCTCTCTGAGAGCGCTGGCATTCACGGGACACCCCCTCTCTGAGAGCCCCAACACTCACCAGACACCCCCTCTCTGAGAGCGCTGGCATTCACGGGACACCCCCTCTCTGAGAGCCCTGGCACTCACCAGACACCCCCTCTCTGAGAGCACTGGCATTCACGGGACACCCCCTCTCTGAGAGCCCTGGCACTCACCAGACACCCCCTCTCTGAGAGCCCTGGCATTCACTAGACACCCTTAGTTTCTGTTCATCTGATGATACTGCCTTCCAAGTGCTCACATTTTAATAGCTTCTCATTTTCTTCCATCTGGCTTCAGAAAGTTATTTCCGTTTTTTGTATCTCAAGATTAACTGGTAGATGGCAATTAACTTGTTAACTTTCTTATGCAAATTACCCGTTTCTGGGTTTATTCAGATATTTTTTCACAGGGGAAAATCTCTGCATCCTTTCTGGCTCCACACCTGAGGACAGCACTCTCTGCCCACACCTCCTTGGCTGGAGCCCTTGCAGGACCCCAAATAGTCTCACCTGGCCCCAAGAGGTAGGCCTTGGCCACATCGGGGCGGCCTCAGCCTCCTGCCGGAACTGCCCACCTTACCTTCAGCAGTGACCCCACAATTCTTAGACCATCTTGTTCTTAGACCACTGGAGAAAGTATAGTAAGAAGGGTTACATCAAAGGTGAGGGGCGGCACCCGTAGCTCAGTGGGTAGGGCGCTGGCCGCATACACCAAGGCTAGTGGGTTCAAACATGGCCTGGGCCAGCTAAAACAATGACAACTGCAACAACAAAGAAATAAAATAAAAAATAACCAGGCGTTGTGGTGGGTGCCTGTAGTCCCAGCTACTTGGGAGGCTGAGGCAAGAGAACCGCTTAGGCCCAAGAGTTGGAGGTTGCTGTGAGTTGTTACGTCACAGCACTCTACTGAGGGCATAGTGAGATTCTGTCTCAAAAAAAAAAAAAAGGAGCCGTGAACCTCGCTGTCCTACACTGGGGTGTGTGGTGTCCTCCAAATTCACATCTACAAAGAACCTCAGAATGTGCCTTTGGAAATCGAGTCTCTGTGAGATTAGCTGAGAGAAGGTCACACTGCACTAGGGTGGGCTCTGAATCCACGTGAAGGCCGTGTAGAGACTGAGGCAGAGATCTGAAACAACACAGCCACAGCCAAGCACAGCCATGGATGGCCACAGAAGGTCAAAGGGAGCCATAGAACCACTTGTAGGGGCCTCCTGAGTCCACAGGGCTCGGAGAAATGACATGCGTCACTGCTGAGCAGCTCAGAACCTGCCCTCTCTCTGCCTTGAGAACACAGGGGGAGGACATGGATGCTCTGCAGGGCCAAGGGCCAGGGTGCCTGGTGCCCTCGACAGAGAACCATCAGGGTAAGTGGCTTAGAGAGCTGACTGCTGCCCCATCATCCATTAGAGCCTGCACCCAGGACAGGGACCAACAAGGCCAAGAGAACCACAGTTCAAGGTTTTGTAAACAGCAAGAAGACTGAGATGATTCACTTCATGGGTGATGCTGGATTCCTCCTGAGATTCACAGCCCTTTACATAGGTAAGAGTATTAATTCCCCATGTAAACTTTTATTATCGTGACACATTTATTATAATTTTAAGAAACACAGGAATCCCCCAAATTCCACATCAAGCACAGCCCTGTCCACAACGGGAAAGCTGTCTACGTAAGTGCCACTGCCACTCACTGAGGGCTGTGTTCAGGGCCACCACCCCATCCACTGACCCCCTCAGGATGGACGACTCTGACGCAGCTGTGCTCGGGGCTCTTGGCGTCCAGCATGGAAGATGGTGTGGGCTGCACAGCCAGCAGGCAAGGCCATCACTGCACCTGCTGAGTGCCCTTGGCAGTGCAAACTCAGCAGACACCCCTCTCCTGAGCCACAGCTGGGCTGGCAAAGCAGGAGAGATGCAGAGAGGTGACTGCCTCCCTCCTGATTGTCACAGCGGCTGCATGGCCCCAAGGTGAGAGGAGACCCTAGGGCAGCCCACATGGCCAACATGCAGGGAACAGCCCACGCACACACGTCACGCTGCAGGGGACAGATGCGACTCCAAGTCTCACGTCTAAAGGAATATTCACCTTCAGACACTCATTCTACAAAATAAAGAAACGTACCAACATCAGCCTTCACAGCACCACCCTTTATTCAACACCAGGACACACTCGTCCAGAACAGATGGTCCGGAAACTGTTTTCAGGCTGCCGTCCCCATGCACAGGCAGAGGCCTGTGGAGTGCGACACACTCTAGTGATGGTGCTGTTTGAACTGGAGTCCACAATACCCACACGTCCCAGTTTTTGTTTCTTTGTCCTGAAAAAAGTCAAAAGGAATGAACTCATGTATCCACAGTCTACTATAAATCTGACAGGACAGTTCACATGGAGAAAGTAGGCATAAAACTTGAAGTACCTGTCAACGAGAACACTGCCCCCACCGACACACACTGTCACCCTGAGCTAAGGACATGTCTGTCTCCACCCCAACCCGTACAGCCTGTGGGACAGAAGCCCCAGCCACAGGCTCCTATCTGGGTCTCGCATCCAGGCCACAGGCCCGGTAAAAACACCCAGAATAGCAGGTGCCCCACTGAGTGCCTGCTGCTGCCCCCACACTCCACACATTGGACCTCAGGGCTCTGGCTCCATCCCCTGCACTCTCTTCTCCATGACCTGGATGTAACATGTACCGACAGGCAGGCAGGATTACACAGGCACTACTATAAGATAAAGTGTGCCCCCTTCAAGTCACGTGTTAGCATCCTAAGCCCCAAAGTGACTGTATTTGAAGACAGAACCTGTAAAGAGGTGATGGAGGAAAAATGAGATTTTTCTCAATGCAATCTCACTTCGCAGGGATGAGGACACAGGGACAGAGCACGGCCTGTCCTCCCTGTGGGGACACAGGGAGGTGTGGGCCACATGCCGGGGGAGGCCTTGGGAGAACCAGCCCTGCCCACATCTGGAACTCCAACCTCCAGCCCCCAGGAAAGGAGAGAATAAATGCCTGTTTAAGCCTCCTGGTCTGGGGGACCCTACGGCAGCAGGAGCTGAATGAGCTGGATTCAGAGGAACACATGCGCCTACAGGAGTGAGAAGGGAAAGGGACCGACAGAGCCCATCCAGCTGAGCACACACCATGCTTTGCAGACGACAGGTGTCTCTGAAGAGGCCGCTCCCCCAGCTCCCGCAACCCGGCAGGGCTGAGGGGCTGTGCCAACAGTGTGCACACTGGGCAGAGAGGGCAGGAGGAAGAGGGGAAAAACCAAGTGAGCCCTGAGGACGGACAGGCCACACGTGCATGTGCATGCCAGACAGTACCCACCAAGTTTATGTACACCTTGGGGTGGCCCAGGGCACCCCCACCGCCATCACACGATATCACCCGGCTCTCCACTTCACTCACGGGCTGCTCTGCTATCAAATCAATGGCAAAGTTTTCATTCACCTGGAACAAATAGAAAAGAAAATTGACACAAATATGAAAACTACTAACTTCACACAGTATCTGCAGAAGACCCCCAGACCCACTACTGTCAGCCCAGCCCTAGTTGTAAACTTTTCCTTAAATATCATCATCAAAGGCTGTCAGATACACAGATAGTTTAATCTCAAGCAGGTACACACATACACATTTACTTTTCACTTGGATATAAGTCCAAGCTTACAGGAAGGGAACAAGACCCAGAGTATGCACAGCAACCCCACCCCCTCCCCACTGTCCTGTCCTCGCCTCTGGGAGCAGCCTCGTCTGGCCTGCCGTGTCCCTCTCTCTGCACAGCACCCCACCGTCCTCTGACTGGAGCAGCCTCGTCTGGCCTGCCGTGTCCCTCTCTCTGCTGCACAGCACCCCACCGTCCTCTGACTGGAGCAGCCTCCTCTGGCCTGCCGTGTCCCTCTCTCTGCACAGCACCCCACCGGTCTTTCCCTCATTCGCTCCCACGTGTACCTTGTAAGAACATTACTTCACGTGACCTGGGCGTGGCTACCAAGCTTGGGAAATGTAGCACCCATGTGACAGATTCACCCTCCCACCTCCCCTGGGTCAGAGGTCACGGCCATCATGTCTGTGGCCTGTGTTCCAAGTTCTTCATCCGTTACACCTTCCACCAATTCTTTTGAGTTAGTTTTATCATTGATTCTCAGGGGGTTTTATATGTATCATTTAACCTCCAAAAAGATACAGTCTTACTACTTTTTCCTAATTCTTCTGCCTATAATTCAGTAAGCAGCATTACAGACGTGGGCATCTATGCCGTGCTCCTGACTGCAGGGAAAGTCTTTAGTCATTTTTTGGTATAATTGTAGGTTTTAAAACTGTAGCCAAACACATGTTACCATGTCAAGAAGTATCTAGGAAGGGTCTATCAATTCCTATTTTCTCGAGTTTCCGTTTAGAAATGGGTATTAAATTTTGTCAAACCTTTTCAGCATTTATGAAGATAATCGTATGATTTTCCACCCCAACCCACCTCATCTGGTAAGGAGTATCTCCCGGTATACACTCTCACTGTGGTACTGGGGTACTCACCGACATTTTACACAGGACTTTTGCATCAACATCCGTATTATTTCTCTGTGTTTATTAGATGTGCCATCGTTACCTCCGTATCATAGAAAGAATCTCAAGAGTTCTCCTTGTTCTACATTCTGACAAAGGTCACGGAGCACCAGGGTCACCTCAAGCCTACAGGCCTGGTGGAGTGTCCCTGGGAAGCCACCTGGACACTGAGTCCCCTGAGGTCACCCCTTGGTCACTCTCCCCCCTTCTCCTGTAGACACTGGGCTGCGTTAGCCTTCTACCTTTACTGGGATCAATTTTGGTGAACTGTCCACTTCATCTAAATGTTCCAATTTCTTTGCCCAGAAGTGTGCGATGTGAACACGTGTCAAGGCCTGGCCTGTCCTCATCACAGTGACTGCCCCCCGATCACTATGTGTATCTGCACATCCCACCTTTCCAGTCATGTGGCTTAATAATCAACCATCAGTGGTTTGTTTTCTCACAAAACCAGGACTTCGACTTATTAATTCATCTACCTATATCTTCTACGTAATTAACTCTGCTTTTATCATCCTTTATGTTTTGATTTACCTCATTATTTTTTCTAACCCAAGGAGTTGAAAACTTACCTGGCTGTAACACCTGGTGTCTGTCAGGAGTCAGCTCACTGATGAGACCATCTGCCCTCTATGACCTCACTCAGGCCCTGTCCATGCTGCAATTAAGTGTCTCCTCCTGAACTTACTTCCACCATCTGCACACAATACTCCTGCACCCTGGACGCTGCTGTGTCACTGGCACGCAGGTGCTCACAACTACTACCCGTTCATGGCAAGTGTGGCCGCAGAGTCCTTCTTTGTCTGCTGAATGGCTCTCTGGCCCAAACACTGTTTTGTGGAGCACCTTGACCACGTGACTCCTTGTTTTCATTTGCTGGAAACTCAGGCTTGTCTCTCCAACACAACACAAAGGTCCCCCAACAGGAACAGGCTGAACAGTCCAGGACAGAAACCACCTGTGGAGCACAATGTGGTTCCAAGCAGAAGGGGTCTCCGTGCACTGTCCAGAGGGCAGGACACTCCACCCAGGGACACTGCATTTAGCACAGGAAACGCCGCCCAGGGATAAGCACTTAGGACAGGACACGCCACCCAGGGACACAGCACTTAGGGCAGGACATGCCACCCAGAGACACAGTTTGTACAGCACAGAAAGCCCCAGTCACCAACACGGAGGACGAGGGAGGTGTTCACACGGTTACTTAAAGAGAGCCAGACAGCCTTTTAGAAAGTTACCAGTGTGAGGTGGGAAGGAGCAGTGAAGGAGGGGGAAGGTCAGACCCTGACGTTTTATAAACTGGACTTTGAAAGCATGATGACATTTTCTAAGTTATAAAACTGAAAAACTTTACGAAATAAAGAAACAAAAGGCCCTAAGCTATTGTGAGTAACTTTAAAACAGACAGCAGCAACACCTCTCAAAGGACACTCCTTGTGAATATGGCCACTTCCAGAGTGAAGTGAGCTCTTCTTAAAAAACCGGGACTTGCAGTGTGGGGACAAGGAGACAGGCGAGAAGGACTAGCGCCGTGAGGGTCTCGTAATGCCTGAATCTAGCTTGGCGGGAGCAGCACACACTCATGGAGTGTCTGATCTTCACACAGCCCCTTCCTGCTCTGCCCACAGAGAGGACGAACAGCAGTGACCAACCCCACCACGGTGAGCACCGTGCGGCCACCCTTCACACCAACAGGGCTGAGCTCTCTCAAGAAATGATTCCACGTGCTGGGCAGGAAATGGTACACATAGACTTGTAGGGTGACAGAGGCAAGGCAGTGTGAAAGGTAAGTAAGGCCCCTAAGCTCAGTGCTGGGAGATGGGGCCTTCAAGAAGTGAGCAGGGCACCATCTCAGGAGAGCTGCTGGTAAAGGGTCAGTTCCGTCCCCCTTCACTCCTGCCCTCTGCTTTCTGCAGCCGGATGACACGGCAGGAAGGCCCTTGACCTTGGAAACACAAGAAATACATCACTGTTCCTTACAATTACCCAGTGTTGGGCATTCTGTTACAGAAGCACAAATGAAGAGACATCATTACCTTAAAGACTGGTAAACAAGGTGAAGAATCAAGTCTCCATACAGCAGACTCAGCACACCAAGACCTGCTGGGCCATGACACGCCTCACCTGCAAAACAGGCGTCCGTGACACCAGCTCACCTGCACAACAGGCGGCCATGACGCCGGCTCACCTGCCCAACAGGCGGCGTGATGCCGGCTCGCCTGACAACAGGCGGCCGTGACACCGGCTCACCTGACAACAGGTGACCATGATGTCAGCTCACCTAGCAACAGGCCGTGACGCCGCTCACCTGCCCAACAGGCAGCTACGACACCGGCTCACCTGCCCAACAGGCAGCTACGACGCCGCTCACCTGCCCAACAGGCAGCTACGACGCCGGCTCACCTGCCCAACAGGCAGCTACGACGCCGGCTCACCTAGGCAGGCACAACAGACACATCTGACCACACAAAGGGATGAGGCAACAAACCAGCTGCCGATGATTGGACATGACCTGGATTCTTTAACAAGTAAATTCCAAAGAGGAAAAAAAGAAACAGGGAAAGGAATGTGGAGGAACCACTGGGAACCTACAGACTAACAGACATAAGAGAAACCTCGACAGTGGCACGCAGGGAACTTAAGTGAACACCAAGTAAAGCTGGAACATTTTTTACAATTTCACACAATCAAAAACATTTAACATCACCTAGGTGTTTAAAGGTATCACTGATTTTTCAGGTGTAATAATGATTCTGCTATCACATTAGTATCTTTGAAGGTTCAAATGACTCTTTAACGTGTGGGCTGGAGGCCCTGCCACTGGCACAGGTGAGAATCTGTCTGTGACTCTGACTCCCCAAAACGCGACTACTAACAGCCCATGGCTGACCTGGAGGCTTACTGATGACATAGGAGTTGATTAACCCAGTGTTATAGGCACTGATTATACACTGCATTCTTACAGTAAAGTAAGCTACCGAAAAGAAAATGCTACGAGAAAATCATAAGGAGGAGAAAACAGACTTACTACAAAGGGATCATCACAAAGGTCCTCGCTCTGCACCGCACAGGGGTGGGGTGGGGACACTCGCTGTCTCAGGGTGGCAGAGGCTGCAGCAGCTCCCCACAAGTGGACCTGCACAGTTCAGGCCCATGCTGTCCAAGAGTCAACTCACACACCAATAAATTCACAAGATTCAATGGCACGGTATCAAAACACTGCTCCAAGATTACGCAGGGCCAGTGGGGCCAGGGTGTTGGCAGAGCTGAAGCCAGATCTGCCATCACGAGGATCAGCTGGGTTACAAGTGTCGACTGAGTGGACACACGGGAGAGAGAGTCGTCATGCCCTTCCCTCTACTTCATCAAGTTTATTTTTTTTTAAATGTGATTAAATATCCTGGCTTGGCAAACAAAGTATTTTATGATGCCCGAGCTAGAAAATTATGCAGGGGGCAGCACCCATGTCTGCGAGTGCAAGGGAGGCCCCATCTCACACCCTGTGTGCCCACAGCCAGGTAATGGGCACTCACCCCTACGATCCCCCCACCTGACGTCTTCCTTTCTGAAGTCACCTGTTGGCTCACAGCCACCCTCTGCACACATGCCTGGCCTCAGCAGCAAAGGCCTGTGTCAGCACTGGGCTCTCAACACGAACTCCCTGGGGTGCACCTTTAACCTCACCAGAGCAGAAAACAGCAGCAAAACACACAACCACCTCCCACTTCTGGAGACCAGAGGCCCAGTCCCCAGCCACACAGCCACAGGGCATCAGGAGGGCACAGCTTTTCCCTCATGGATCTCCCTTGCAGACACAGACATTTCAGAAAGGTTTATTTTTAAGTGGCTCTGTCAGAGATTACCATTTTATAAAGCCTTCCCTCAAGATCTACTTCCAGGATACAGTAGGAGGTCAGTGAAAAATGAAGCCACATCACACCACCACTAGTGGCAGGTCTCCAAGCTGTTTTACTGAGCTGACAGCCCAGCTGTCCCTGTGGTAGCACCTTACAGCGGCTGTGGAGCAAGGGATGGTCCGTCACTCTGCTGCTGGCGAGGCAGCTAACCATACAAATGAAGCCTTATGGTGTAAATAATACAGTGTCTGCCTAGGAGACATGTCATGAAGGCCGCACTAACAAACCACCAGGCCCCAAATCACGGCAGCCAGAACTTGGCCCCGAGGGAAGGGCAGCTGACGCCTTGACACTGGTGACTGATTGACACAGGTGTCCCCAATCACTTACTGTGCGCAGCTCGAGGGCGACCCTGCTGCCATCACCGATGTCTAGCCCAGTACTCATCACACAGGACCCAGCCCGCCCTGTGCTCGACCCCACCCTGTGCTGCTGCTTCCTCCCGGGGAGGGAGAGGACAGATGGATTTCACCAGAAGTGAGGGCAGAAGAGCCGACACAGTCCCAGGACTCTGCAAGTGACACACAGGATACGCAAAGACTCTCCAAGTGGCACACAGGACACAGACCCTCCAAGTGACACAGGACACGCAGCACTCTCTAAGCGCAAGCGTGGCCCTCACCCTGGCCATCTGACTGCTGTGAGAGGGACTCACACACATCCCAGTGTACGAATGAGAAACCGCCTTTCCAACTGCCCTCCTAAATGACAGTGGTTTGGGCAAAAACACATTTTGGTTTAATTCATTTGTCAGTGACAAATTTACAGCTCACACATTTTTGGGACTGGCAGTTCCCATGGAAAGTTCATTCCTTTATGTAAAACTGAGATTAAGTCTCTTAAAGACAAAACACAAAATTCTGTGATATATCACAGTGCAAAAAGTAAATGACAACCCAGCTAAGTACCCCATGTTCTGTAAAACAGTCGCCCCATTAATGGAACTTTTTAAGTTCAAAATAAAGGCTCAGTTCAATTATAAGAACATCAGGTACTTTCAGCATTAATACCAATAATTGTTTCTAGCTAAAACATTACTCTCTATACATCCATATAAATGAGGTATGACAAGTAAGCTCACGAATTCACAAAGCACTGCGCCCCTCACTGCTGAACGTCACTTCAGTCACCCTGCAGCACTTCTCTTGGGATGCTGTGCAGACACCAGGACATAGTCCACCCTGCAAAGCAAGTCCCAGAGCCACTTATCAACTCAGCCACCAGCATCCGAGCCTGGGGGTTTACGAACTTAGTTTCAAGGATATTCCCCTGGTCCCTCTCGTGAACACTACTTCTCAGAGTCTGAGCTTTTCTGGAGGAAGCAGAGACTTAAGCTTCACATGAATCCAAGATTCATTCAAAAACCAGACTGCCATGCCCACACCAGCACAGAGCCAGTGGAACCCACTCCAGAGATGCCACGATGGAGGCTACAACTCCTGAGTCCATAAATTCTCTTGAAGGCTCCCAGGCTGCTGCTTTAGGACAATCAGACAGACGCCAGCAAACCCAAGCCCAGAGGCAGCGCTGAGGCAGAACTCCACCTGCATCCACCAGCCCCACAGAGGGAGGACAGGCAGGCATCCGCGTCTAACCTTCCTCTCTACAGAGGAGGCCCAGAACCCCACCGGCTACTGAAGGGCGCTGATGGGCTCTGGGCAACATCTCCCACACAGGCCAGCTGCCCCTGCCTAGAGCTCTGGTGGCCACCAGGACTGCATACACAGGACCTGGCTGCTCCTCCTCCTCCCAACTCCATCTCGGTCCACCAGGTGGTTGCTTCTTGTGGCTATTGACCAATGGGCACTCAGCACTCTCCTCAACCCTTCAGCTGTCCCAACCACGGCCACACGTGTGTGCATGTGCACACACGTGAGCACCAACAAGAGTCAGATGGGGACATGCTAGCAGGACAACACAAAAGACTGGTCAGCCCAGGAGGAAGGATGGCACAAGTCTGCTGACAGATCCCAGGAGTGATTCCTCAGCCAGGTGACAATCCACATGCTCCATCAGCTTCAGCAGCAGCTGCAGGCAGACCTGTGCTGTCTGCCTGACCACTTTCTTGGAGAAGCAAGGAAGAGCGAGCCCTGGCCACCAGGGCCTCTGCAAAGAACCTCTAGTCAATTCTCTACAGGGGCCCAAAGCCACTCCCCTCCTCAATTTTCTTATACTAAAATCCATATATATAAAATTTACTGCAGTAACTAGTGCTAAGGGCATGGATCCATGGCCTCCCGCAGTCACACTGCTGTGCAGCCACCTCCACCACCTCCAGACGGTCACCATCCCAACTGAAAATCCATCACCATGAAATGCTAACTTCCCTCCCCCCACAGCCATTGCCTTTCTGTCTCTGTGAATTTAACCACTCTGGCCCCTCGTGTGAGTGGAATCATACAGTATTTGCCCCTTTGTGACCGTCTTATTGCAGAGCATAACTCCCTTCAGGTTCACCCATTCTGTGTGGACAGACCACATCTCGCTCACCCACTCTCCTGTCAGAGGACCCTGGGCTGCCTCCACCTGCTGCGCTGTGAACATGGACATACCCGTCTCCTTTTCTTCCAATTCTTTTGGGTATATACCCCAAAGTGAAATTGCTGGATCAGGCAGTAGTCACGTTTTTCACTTTGAGGGACCTCCGTCCTGTCTTTCTCAGCGGCTACACCATTTTCTACTCCCACCAGCAACACCCAGGGTTCTCACTTCTCCACACCCTAACACCTGCTTTCTTGTTTGGGGGGGCCTGAGACCCTGAAAACTCTTTGGCATTTTTTTTTTCTGTCTCTGAGCATTACTCCCAGTTAATTATTCCCACTAACAAAATCTGTTCACATTCTTCTTAGGAGGATAACACTTACATTAACGACACAACAAACACAAGTCAGCACACCAGCACCACATGAGGCCTCTCGTAGATGCAGTTTAAGTTTGCTACCAAAGTACAGAGAGAGGCCAGGCAGGTGCAGTCACAGGGTTACAACTAGACTCACCTCTGCCAGCCGAGGGGTCTAAGGAAGTTGTAAAAATGCCCAGAACGCATCTCCAACCTGTATGGATGCCCTGTCGTGGGTTGTGTGGGAGGGGGAGTGCATCAACACGGCCAATGTCTGGACGCAAGGACTTGCCCTGGCTGCGTCATAATCCTGACACAAGTGGGGAAGGGGCAGCTCAGAGGCTGGCTCAACGCATCCTAGCCTCCTGTCATTCTATGTTTCTGTTTCTTTTCAAAAACTAAAAATGAAGCCTGCCTCTCTGTGATGAGGGCTGCTGTGGTCTGGCTCACACTCCCTGGTGGCCTCCCAGGAAGGCCCACTCTCAGCACCTTCCTTGTGTACAGTCAGCACTGACAACCTGTGAGACTGAGACCTCAGCACTCATTTTTTTTTTTTTTTGAGACAGAATCTCATTGTGTCGCCCTTAGTAGAGTGCTGTGCCATCACAGCTCACAGCAACCTCAAACTCTTGGGCTTAAGCAATTCTCTTGCCTCAGCCTCCCAAGTAGCTGGACTACAGGCCGCCACAATGCCAGGCTATTTTTCTTGTTGCAGTTGTCATTGTTGTTTTAGCTGGCCCAGGCCAGGTTTGAACCCGCCAGCCTCGGTGTATGTGACTGGTGCCCTACCTACTGAGCTACAAGCACCGCTGAGACCTCAGCTCTTAGAAAGCTCAACAGTGGGCAGCAGGGTCCACATGCAGCCAGGCAGGGCAGCTCAGAGCCCATGTCAGATACACCCAGATGTGCCAACTGATGCCAGCAAGTAACCAGCTCTTAGGGGCTTCACCCTGCTCCCAGGGGCATCGCCCGGCTCCAGGGGCATCACTGCCATTGTTAGGTTGTCATCACTATTACTGCCACTCCTCACCACATCATCCCTTCCATTTTAATTTTACATGTATGACTAAAACATAATGAAACTATTTCTGTGTGAACAATAGGGAATTAGCTGGTCATTTTCGAGTCAGTTCCAGCCCCCAGCTCAATCGTGTGGCCCCAGTGACCTGCTCCAGAACTGACTTCTGGCCCCTTTTGTGCGGGGTAGAGGATGGACAGCATGGCCTTCCTGTCACAGGCTGGGCCCAGGGACCACTCTGCAGACAGAGGCAGACCACAGCAGCAGCCACGCACAGATACTTTGCCTTTCTGGCTCAACTACCCAGGTTCCTGCTACGTTTCTTCTTCAGATTAAGTTCAGATTTGGTTTATTTCTTACCTTACTACTACACAAAACTAAACAGATGGGAATATCAGGGGTTGCCAGGAGTGTGGAGAGGAAGGAGGCATGGGTGAAGCGGTTCTCAGGGTAGGGAAACTAGTCTGCACAACCCTGTCTTGCTGGACACAGGTCAGTATGCTCTGTCCAAACCCACAGACCATACAACACCGAAAGTGAACTTCAGTGTGGACTGTGGAATGAGCCAATAACAATGTACTGATACTGCTTCATCAGCTGTGCCAAGGCAGCAGACAAAGCAAGATGTCAGTGGGCAGAAACCAGCAGGGTGAGAGGGTCTACCAGAGAGCCTGCTCCCTTCAGTTTTGCTGTAAAACTAAAGGTGCTCTAAAAATATAAGGTCTCTTCTAACCAAAGAGCACTATTAAAAACAACACTAAACACCAGATTTTTGTTGAAAAAAGGAACACCTGAGCAGGATGCCTGCTCGTCATATTACAAACACACCTCATGCCTTTACATAACACCATGTGTTCCCTGGCACTCTGGAGCTGGATAAGGAAAAGGCACTGGAGGGGCTGAACCAGTGCTATGGGTCACAGCCAGGTCAGGAAGCACCCGGGAAAGACGACACCAGGAAAAGGGGGGCGTCGTCTTCCTTTACAAAAGAGGGCACCACCTGCCCTCTTCCGCCTCCATCTTCACTGGCTTCAGCATCTCTGATCTGTTTGTTTTACTTTTACAGTGTTCTCACGTTGCCCTGTACTAGACCAACTAGAGATGGTCTGTGCACAGGAAGGATGCCCCCATGCCAAGAGCCCCTTGTGGTGGAACTCAAGGCTACAGGGTTGGAAAGAGCAGCACATGGAAAAGTTACCATGTTGAGAAGAACAATAACAACTCAAAGAAGAAACAGAAAAGTGTTTCTGAGAATGGAGAGGAGCAGGACTTAACACACACCAACCCTTACTACACAATCTATGTTGCAAATCTTCACTGGAGATTTACAATTCTATGAACAATACTCCCTTGGCTTCCATCTTACGAATAAGAATCCTGAACTTCAGAGGTTGCAAATCAACCTCAAGCCTGTCAGGCTGCAAATCCACAGGGCTTCCACTCCACCAGAGGGGTAAACCCACTAGACACAAGCTCCTTCTACCCCTGTGATGATGGCAGGGACCTCTGCCCATCATAGAACTCCAAACCAGGCTCCAGGATCCTTCTCAACCTGACACACAGTGCTACCAAATCATCAGTTGCCAGAACACAAACATCTCTGCTACCCACTCATCAGACCAGACAGCAGAGAACCAGCTGGATTTTGAGAATGTGAATTTACAGGGAGACAACCGTGATCCTGTGAGCTTCTCTAGAGTGTCCTATAGCTCCCCAATGTCAGCAGAGAAAACAGAACACTGGAAGGGACAATGTAAGGAAGATGGGGGGGGGGGGGGCAGCAAAGGTGTAATAAGAACAGGATGCCAGAATTGGGACAGAGAATGACCATAGGTGGCCCTGAGACAAAAACAAATTCAGGGAACATGGAGAAATAAGAATTTGGGAGCTGGTCCAAACGTGCATTAGAAAGGGAGTTAGAGAACAAGCATATTTAGGCAGAAGGACTCTAATCTCAATATTCTCTCCCCAGCAGCCACACCCACATACTGTCTGATTCAATTCATCTTCCTTTACAATGTGTAGATAAATCCACTCAGAAAAGAATAATTCATGTGCCATTTTCAGTTTGTCAGTGTTAAGTCCCAGTAAAAACACAGCCTCGTATATCTGCTGAGAACTACGAAAAATACCCCCTAAAAAATGGTTAAAAAGGTGATTTTTAAAAGTTGATATGATTTACCTTAATTTCAGAGTCTCAAGAGTATAAAAGGCACAAAACTGAGAAAGATAAAACTCCCATTTATAAACCAGAACTACAACTGCAAAATATTTATTATGTATTTCAAGGGAGAAAAATGAAAAATGGATACAATTAGCCTTTGTAAAAAATGTAGAACTCCAGAGTTCTAGGGTGTTCAAAATCTGGGGAGAGTTTATTTAAGTCTTATACATGGATTTTTTATTTCTTGTGGTTACATAAAGGTTTTTAAAGTTTACCTCACTTTTACTAGATCATTTACTTACCTCTTTCTGACGACCTACAAATCTAATTTTTCTGTAGTCGTTATCATCATAAACCTAGGGGGAAGAAAAAAGACCAGATGTTATTTTTAGAGCTTTATTCTAAAAGTCGTCACTTAAAATCAATCATAAATACTACAAAAAAAGTGTTTTTCTTAACTTTTGGCCCATTGATAATTAGTCAAAACATATGAGGGACACAGTGTGTTATTGGGGACCTTTTCCAGCAAGATACCAGCAGTGATAAGATAATATTAACCGAAAGACAGGAAGTCTGCGTAGCGCTGAGGCGGCCCGGGAAGGTGGGGTGGAAACGCCGACAAATCCTGGCGGAGGACGACCCCGCCCCCGCCTTTCTTCACACACGGCCACACCGCGGCACATACTAGTATACAGGTACCTTCTGCCCTAGACTACAAAAGACTCCTTGGGTTGTTAAAGTTTATTACTCGACATCACGCTATCAAAGCACTGGTGGAGAAGACGGCCGGGGGGGATCTGGGGACACCCGGCTCAGCGTCCGCCGTCCGGACAGGCGGCATCCTCGGGGGGAGCGTCTCGCCGGATGACACTGCGACCGAGGCCCAGGCGGGCCGCGACCCCCAGGTCGCCCCTCTCCGCGGCTCGGGTGCCAAGTAGGGAGGGCGTCCTAAGCCCCGCAGACGTTACCTGGCCAGTGTGCGTGACTTTCTCCCCGGTTGGCGAGGTCCGCACCCCAAAATACCTGGCGCCCTTGGGCAGACTCTGGACTGCCGGACCCAGTAGCCGGCAGAAGGTCACAGCCGCCGCCATATTGCGCGGCTGACCCTTGACCCGGCGCAACGCAGCGCCTAACGCAGACGCAGGCGCGCGGCTTCCGGCGGCGCCCGCGCTCTCGGGACTTATTTCACCCTGGGCGGAGGGCGAGCTGGCCTAGGCGGAATGTGCGCATGCGCGGTGTGATCGGCCTGGAATGTGCAGGCTCTGGCCGGCGTCGGTCGCGCCAGGCGTTCTTTCTACTGCGTGCGCGATCCTCCGCGTGTGGCCGCTGCCCTGTGATGCTTACGTGGGGGGAAGACAGGGGAGAAGATAAACTGAGGAGACATTGTTTATACTCTTATGGTAATCGATAATCCTGAGACGTTTAAATGTCAAATGATCTATTGGGTGAAGGCGTCAATTGCTTTGCAGAAGAAACTGAAGTGCAGGGAATCTGTTCATTCCCGTGTGATCGAGTATTTCCCCCCAAAATAATGCAATAGAGCAACCAGTAAAACTACAATTGCTTCTACCCAGCGTGCAAATACAGCTTCTAAAAAGGCTCATTTTGTTCACAGCTGCCTGGTACAATCCCAGCTGGCAGGTCAGCCCAAACTGGGAACAATTTCACGCTTGACGGTCCAGCATCGGCCTTTTCTCTGCTGTGGCTGGAGCCTGAGAACCAGATGACTCCAAGATGGGAAGTTGGGAAGGTGATACAGAAGCGGGGTGAAGTCGACAAGAAACGAGCATGCACGTAAAGAACTCCCAGAAACGGAAAGACGTCTCAGCAGACCTAGTGATCAGAGCAGATTTGTCCACCTGGGCAGGTGCCGAAGTGGGCTCTGAGCTAGCAGTGTGCAAGGAAGGATAGATGTAGCCAGGTCTGCAGCTCACTGCCACGTACAAAAAAAGTAAGAGGGATGGATTCCCTGATGGATACCTGAAAATGCAAGTATAACCCAATTAATCGTAGAATCTAATAGGTGGTATATGGGTGTTCACTGTAAAATTCTTGCTGGTTTTCCTGTATGTTTGAACTTTTCTACAATGGAGAAAGAAAAAAGATAGTTGGGACCATTGTCTATTTCCCCATCTTTCCAATAGTCTATTATAACTAAAATAAAATCCCAAATCCCTTGCCAACTGAACAGAATGCTCTTGGCCGAGGTGACCCCAGAAAAACCTTAAAACTGAAGTCCTGACCACAAAGTGAAGGGACCTTCTTATATCTCCTTTCTTTTGTAGTTTAGACTCAACAACTGACCAGTATTAATGTTGCAATAGAGGTAAGACCGAGAAAACGGGCTTGTTGTGGCAATAAGATACTAAATGATTAGCAGGACCTAAAGCTATGCAGGGTAAAAGTAAATTACCTGCAACCAATCACTTTGCTTATAGTTCACTTGAGTTACTATCTTGTGTCTTATCTTTAATAGATTCTTTAACTTAAAATGTTTCCAGCCTTTAGATAAAGCTTTAGTTCTTTAACCAATTACAAATCAAAGAATCTTTAAGCCATCCTGTAACCTGTATGCCCATCCCCCTTCAAGATGTCCCGCCTTTAGGGAGCCAAATCAATGTGTTGATTGATGACGGTATTTGCAATTCCTACCTCTCTGAAATGTCAAAAAACAAACTAAGAGACCATCCTGGGACCAACTGCTCAAGGATTCTTGGGTTGGCTCCTGCCCTGGTCGCACATATTCAACTCAGAATAAACCATTTTGTCACAGTATTTGGGTCTTTCCCTTTAACACGATACATTTCTCCCAAGATGTACTCTTAAAAAATGGTTTTGTTCGTTTGTGTGAGGTCTAATTGGTTGAATCTCTTTTTCATTCTGGGTAACCATTTTCGTTTCCACTTTTGCAATTCCCCCTCTCCCACTTCGCCCGGCGACCCTGCAGCCGTCAGTGTGGGGGACGCGGCCACCAACGCAAGCACGCATGCGCCTCGCTCTCCGCGCTAGGGCTTGCCGCGCGAGTTCCCGCCGCCATCTTTCTTCCTGGCGGCCGCGTCCTCTGTGCCCGGGTGCGCAGGCGCAGTGTTCGGTGTTGCTGCGAATCTGGGCGCCGTCCTCCCAGGTTAGGGGTCCCGGGTGTAGGGTTGTGGGGCCCGCGCGGCGGCGAGGGTAGGGCTGCCGGGACCGGAGGGCGGGGCCGGTTACCCCCGAACTGCAGGCCACGGTCGGAGGAGTGTGGGCCGGGCGCAGAGTCCAGAGACCCCCGCAGGGCCTGCGGGCCCGGGTCAGCTGGGCTGCGCGGGGGCCTAGGTCCGGACGGGATGGATCCTTGGTGGGCTGTGGGCTCAAGTCCGACACGTTCTCATCCGGTGGTCCCGAGTGAGGCCATCCCCGCTCCGAGCTCGGGTCCTGCCGACTGAAGCTCGCAGCGCCCCTGGTCCCCTTCCCAAGTGTGGGTGGCCCAGCACGGGCGGCCCCGTGGGCGAGGTGCAGAGCGGGTGTGACAGCCCTTCTCCCCGCAGACCTGGCCGCGACATGACAACGCTGTTGGTGCAGAGGATGGTGGCCAGGGTCGTGAGCCCCCTGCTCCGCCTCGGCCCCCGCGCCGCGAACCCTCCCGCCTTCTCCACGCTCCTGGCCGGTCCCCTCCGAGGTGCTGGGTCTCTGCTCCTGCGCGGCCCTTTCCCCTGCCCACAGCCTGCGCTGGGCTTCAAGACCAAAGGCGTCCTCAAGAAGCGCTGCAAGGACTGCTACCTGGTGAAGAGGCGGGGACGGTGGTTCATCTACTGCAAAACCAACCCCAGGCACAAACAGAGGCAGATGTAGCCTCTTCCCCTCCAGAGTAATGCGCAAAGTTACCGCCGCGTTCTGTCTTTGGGAACAAGGTTGTATCTGATTATGAGAGTGAAGACGCCAGGAGTCGGAAGATTTGACTCTAAATGTTACTTATTACTCTCTTTGGTTTTGATGTACCTTTATAATTAGTTTATTTGCCAGTTAAAAACACTTTTTCAACAAAAGTAAATACACTTTCTGAATGGTTTAATTCACTATGCCTGAGCTCTGCCTGCAGGTAGGGACTGCATAGGGGCAGGGGAGTTGTTCTTCAAGTGTGTGTGAGGATCCTGGGGCCTCTGGGAAGAAACAGACCATCTAGGTCTCCTGTGTTGCATGACAATCTCCCCCAAGGTTGGGGGCTTAAATCACCACAATATATTGCTTACAATTTTATGAGGAGTTTGGGAAGGGCTCAGCTGAGCGGTTTGTGATCTACATGGTACTGGCTGCGGGATCCACCCCCATGATGGCACCAAGGATCCACTCCCCTGATAGCCCTGCTGCTGCTTGCTCTAGGAGGCACCTCCTGCAGGCCTGATCACTGGCCTGTGCTACTGGGGAGCTTCCCAGGAGACCCAGGAGGACACTACAAGGCTTCCTATGACTCAGTATCAGAAATTTAAAAGCCTTAGTTCACTGTTTTCCTGGTTCAGAAAGTCCCTTGGGTGAACACAGATGGCTTGGGGGAGCAGGCTCTTGCTGGCGGATGGCCACACCTACGAGTTTGAAGGCTGCTCCCACAAGGAGGAGAGATGGGGTGGGTCAGTCTGCCCTGGTCACCAGTGTCAGGAGTTGAGCTAACCCCACACCTTGGGTCGCCAGGAGTGGCTCTCAGGACGCTGTGTCAGTGAACCACTTGGGGCTGCTCCCTTGGTCTGAGCTGCCCCAACCAAGCACCTCAGATGGGGGTTTAGTCAAAAAATGTTCATTTAGTCTTGAAGGCCAAAAGTCAGATGAAGGTGTCAGCTGGGCTGGTTCCCCCTTTCCTGGCATGTGGACAGTCCTTACAAGGCCATTCCTCCGTGTACATATGAGTCCCAGTGTCTATAAGGGTCCCATTGTGTTGGATTAGGGCCCACCCCAATAACATCACTTTACCTTCATCACTTCACTAAAGACGTTGTCTCCAAATACAGTCCCCTGCTGAGGTCCTGAGGGTAGGACTTCAGCTCCTGAATTTGGGGGGCAGAGGGGTCCAATCCAGCCCAGAGCAAATGCTTAAATGTAGGGCTGATAATTTACATGTCATTTCTTTCTCCTGACCAGAAGGACTTACCCAGCCATTCAGAAAAGGAGTTCCTAACGTTATGAGGAGGCTTCTGCAAGAACCCTAACCAGGAGAATGAGCCTTCCTGGCCAGATAGCAGAGACAACCATGGCTACCACAGGGCGAGGGCTCAGGCCTCCACATTTGTGACCTGGGTTTCTACAGCCCACAGGCATCTGACCCATATGGAGAGGGTGGGGGTTGTTGCCTAAAAAGAAAGGGACCCGGGCACTGTGAGGTGCCTTCTGCCCAGCAGCATCAGGGAAGCCCTTGCTCGGCTGTTCTTTAATTAGGAGTTGCGCTGCACAAAGATGCATGTCAAAAATCAGGTCCTCCCGGGAGGTCCACTGTGCATCTGGCCTCAGCAAGAGGGGAGAGTGCTCTTTCCTCAAGGCATACATGTGTGGTGTGTACACAGGAGTGAGTGTGGGTGCTCCACAGGGGACCTGCTGTGGGCTGCACACCTGTGGCTTGAGTGAACGTCTTGTTTTCATTGCCTCAAGTTCTCTGAGCCTGCCCTACCTTCAGAAGGACAGTGGGCCTTGTGACGGCTGCAGCAGGGGCAGGGGCACAAAGTGTGTTTTAGCCATGCTGAATGGAATCTTAGTGTTCTAAGGCTGACCATCACCCAACCAGGCCTCAGTCCCAGAGCAAGCCTGGAAGAGCTCTGTGACGTCAAGCCAAGGGGGTTGGGCCTCACCACAGCTGACATTTGGAACTGTCCTGGGCCCTGCAAGGTGCAGATCAGTGCTCCTGGGCTGCCCCTCCAGGTTCCGGCAGAACTGCACTCCAGGTGGGACCAACCACAGAGGTCGCCAGACATGGCCAGATGTGCGTGGGGCAGTGTGTTTTTCCACCATGAGACAGGATTCATGCTGGCCATCCCAAAGGGGTGCACCTTGTGGTCAGGACTGGACTGCAGGTCATCTGGGAGGCCACCTCAGAATCCCAGCGGGAATCAGGGAGGGTGGGTGTGTCCTGGAGGTCCCGTGGAATGTGTCCTGTGGTCCCACAAGGGGAAGAGGACACTGGGCCATTTACCTTCAAGTTCTCGTCACTCGTGGTTAAAGGTCACCACAGGGATGTAGAAAGCCGTCCTGCAGAAGCACCTCTGCAGGTGAAGATGAGAGCTTAGGGGTGTCTGAGTGGCAGTGTTGGGGACCATGACAGAACGGAGAGACTGCTGGGTCTGAGTGTTGACTATGTTCCTGCCTCAGTGCCAGGCCTTGGGTGAGACAAATCTGTGGAGGCCTCATGTTTAAGGGGGTTGATCCTACTGTGCCTCTCCACAGGACTCTTGAGAACCCAAAGAGCTAAATGATTGTGTCCCCAAAACTCATGTGTCAAAGCCCAATTCCCAATGTGAAGGTTTGGGGAAGTGGGCGATCCAGCTGTGGGGGCTGGCCTTTCGCAGTGGGGTCAGGGCCTTATAAAAGGAACCCGGGAGCTCCCTGCCCCATCGGCCCTGTGAGGGCAGGGCAAGAGCTGGGAACAGTGGCCAGCACCACAGGCTGAGTCAGCTGGCGCCTCCACCCGGGCTCCCAGCTTCCCCTGTTTTGAGCACCAGGGCTGTGGTGTTGTACTGTTTCACTTGAGCAGGCTGAGACCAGGGCTGGGGTAGAGCCTATTTCTCAGTCACGTTTGTGTCCGCAGCATTCACCACAGGGCCTGGCCTGCAGTGGATACCCACCACCCAGCAAATGAATGTGGCATCAAACCATCAGTCCTGCTGTAAACAGGCTGTCCCCCTCACTTAGCGCCCAGCCCCTAAGACCAAGCCTGCAAATTGACAACTTAAGCCTTGGGTGACTAGGCCTGTGAGAGGGGCCTGCCAGAGGGTCTTGCCAGCACCTCTGGCACTGGGTCGTGGGACAGGGAGTGTGACGCCAGATTTGTCTGGAAATAATTGTTCAATGACAGATAGATGTCTGGGCCCACTGTCACACAGGCCTCCCAGGACAACCAGGTAGCCCTCTATGAGCTGTCCCAGAACTCCAGCCAAGACGTATTTCTGAATATTAAATATACAAAGTTGTATGGCAGTGTGCAAAGTATGTTTTCATTTATGTGAAAATTGAACACAAATCTACATACATATTTTTCCAAGCAAAAATATTTAAATGACTTTGTAAGAAAAGTTCTGGAGCAACACAAGCCAAAATAGCAATTGATTTTACTTTCAGAGGGGAGGACGGGAAAGATGGGGATGAAATGGGAGATTCACTTGTATGGATCGTAATTTTTTTTTTGGAGGAGTTACATTTATATATCACTTTTATATTGATACCTAGAAGAAAAACACAAACATTTGTGAACACTATGCTTTTGGAAATGAATTTAAGCAATTTGACAACACAACGGAAAAGCAAAGCAGCCTCCAGAGCCCCACCTCCACCAAGGGGCCCTGGCTTTCCTTTTGACTGTAGCCAGGACTGACCCCGTGGTCTCCCCGATCAGATTCACCAAGCACCTCACAGCATATTCAGAGCAGTCCCCGCATCAGAGCTCCCAGGCCTTGAAACAGAGGGAACCCTGGTCCAGGAATGGGGCCCAGGAGGGCAGACTTGGTCCCTGCTCTGGACCTGCGCCCTGCCACCTGCGTGGGAGCTGGCTTCCGGGAGCTGCCTGCAAGGAGGGTGGCTCAGACGGGACAGTACACTCCACCTCACCCTTGTTATGGAAGAAGGGAAGTTTAACATAACTAGCTCAGCTTCTTTTCTGAGGTGATATCCTGTGAGACCAGCAGGAGCAAGAGTGAGACTACATCTCTACTAAAAATAGAAAAACTAGCTGAGCATTGTGATGGGTGCCTGTAGTTCCAGCTTCTTGGGAGACTGAGGCAAGATGATCACTTGAGCCCAAGCGTTGGAGGTTGCTGTGAGCTATGATGACACCACAGCACTCTACCCAGCATGACAGAATAAGAATCTGTCTCAAAAAAAGAAAAGAAAAGAAAAGAAATCATAGATGAAATAAACAAACAGAAAAACATTCTACACTCAAGGATTGATTGGTAGAATCAGCATCACTAAAATGTCTGTATTGACCAAAATGATTTGCAGATTCAGTGCAATCCCCATTAAAATACCAATGTTATACACATTTCATAGATCTAGAAAAAATAATTCTATGCTTCATTTGGAACCAGAAAAGAGCCTGAATAGCCAAAGTAACGCTAAACAAAAAGAACAAATCTGGAGTCATCATATTACCTGATTTCAAATTATACTACAAGGCTATAGTATTCAAAACAGCATGGTACTAGCATAAAATTAGAGACATTAACCAATAGAACAGAATAGAGAACCCAGAAATAAAACTATCTACCTACAATCACCTGATGGCTGACAAAGTGGACAGCAACATGCACTGGGAAAGGAAAGCCTGTTCAACAAATGGTGCTGGAAAAACTGAACAGCCACAGTGAAAGAGTGAAACAGGACCCTCGTCTCTTGCCACATACAAAAAATAATTCAAGTTGAATAAAAAACTTAAACATGATGGAGACTGTTAACCTAAGCAAAATACCTCAGGAAAGGAAGAACACGTGCTCTGTAATATTTGGGAGCCAAATGATGGGCACACTGAAGAAAGCCTCAACTTAAGCATTGTACAAGGTATCCACATAACAAAAATATTTGTACCCCCTTAACATCTTGCAATAAAAAAAAAAAAAGATGATTCATTCCAACATCAGTCCACCATCTTCTCTGCCTATTGGGTCTCTGAATAAAAGTCGCTCTCCCTGCCCCAACACCTTGCCCCTCAACTTCCCGGCTGTCCTGCGGCAAGTGGTCTGAGCTTGATCACGGTTATGCCTTGGCATGCCTGCAGGTGTCTCTTCTGCTCCTCCCCACTGCCTCCATTCTCTTCCTTCTGGGTCTGCCGCATTACCACATCACCAACTGTGTGACCCAGTAAATGCGTGAACTATCTTTAAACATGGCTCTTTAATCTTAGCACACGGAATGAAGAAAACATCGACCTTTTATTTAATTACCCTGCAGGTATGTTTGGGCTTCAGTGTAGTGACTTCACGAAAGGATGGTCTCAGGCTTGTCTTACACAGACCTTGGCCAGCCAGTCACTGCCTGTTTTTGTTGACAAAGTTTTATTGTCACAGCCACATTCATTCATTATGCACAGGACATGGACATTTCCATGTGGCAGTGGTGCTGGGCAGCAGAGCCGCGTGGTTCCAACAGAGAACATAAAGTGTTTGCTCTCTGGCCCTTTACAGGAAACATTTGCTGAGCTGTTCTGGAATATTCCTCACAGCAAGGGCAGTCTCTGATGTCATAGTGCACATTGTGTGTAACAGTGCATATGTGAAGGTAAGTCCCTTTAGCAAGCAGTGTGTGGAGGACTTTGGGTGTCCTGGGACTTTCATTTCTGCTCTGAAGACCTTTGAACAACTATCACTACCTTTACAAGTCAGAAAGTGTAAGTAAACTAAAAGGATTTTAAAAAGCCACCGGCCTCTTCCTTTCTCCAGTAGGGGCTCCCCTACAAACCTGACTATATATAGGAACGCTCTGATAATGCACATCAAATCACACCTGCACGCTGTGAAACATTCCTCTGATTGCACACAATCCCCAAGTAGGAGTGACGCTTTCCTGCCTTTTATCACTAAGGTTATTTTTGGATTTTTTTTTTCTTTGCAAAATTTAAATCTATACAAACCATTTTAAAGCTTTAAGAACTCACTGAACATGTTTTCTTATAAAAGCATTTATTCTTTGGAAAAAAATGTGACAGAGACATTACTATGTTGTTCCTTTGTCAAATATGGGGGCTCATACGTATTTTCTGTAACTCACCTGAGTGGCAGGGTAAGCCCTGGAGTGTCTAATACTTTATAATTGTGCATTACCTGCCTGCCAGCTTTAGAAAGACGCCTCTCTTGTTCATCCCAAGTGGAGACAATTCTCAGATGGAAAATAGGAAAAAAATAACTTACTTTGTTAATTATACTTCTTTATTAGAGGCCGATATGGTTAAAAAAGGAAAAAATAATGGTATACGATTTTCCTGTGGCTGCCGTAACAAATACTACAAACGAAGGAGCTTAAAATGGTGGAAAAATTTATTCTTTCCAAGTCCTGAAGACCGGAACTCTCCAATCCAGGTGTGGGCAGGGCAGGCTCCCTCCACAGGTTCCAAGGAGAGTCCTGCCTCCCCAGGGTCCTGAGTCCCAGGTGTCCAGGCTGCTGGGCTCCTCCTCCTCCCTCTCTCCAAGGCGCTCTCCTCTTGTAAGGATACCAGTCATTGGATTTAGGGCCCACCCTAAACCAAGATGAGCTCATCCCGATGTCCTTAATTTAATTACATCTGCAAAAATCTCATTTCTCAATAAAGTCACATTTTGAGGTTCCCAGTAGACAGGAATTTTGGAGAGGGGAGGGACTGAGATGCTATTAAATTCAGTACAAGTGGTATAAAATAGTTTTTAAAATAATTTAAATTTAAATTTGTGTCACTAGATAATGTATTTGCATAGTTCAAAATGCAAAGGATATGTGAGTACCCACTGATGTTCTCCCCACTAGAAGCTCCTGCCGGGTCCTCTCAGTGGTCCTGGGACTCACAGCAAACACCTGTTGTTCCCCTTCCTTCCCCTGTCTGGTTCCCACCAGCGACCACCAGCACCCTCACTCTTTCCGCAGGTAGCTCTGTCCCTTGATTTCTTCAACAAGCTGATACAGATATTGTAATTGTTACTATTGATTTAGGGCATTTTTCTGCATCTATACAAACCATGTCTTTTCTCTTTCCTTTTTACATTTATGAATCATTTTGTTTCCTACTCTATAATTAATGTTGGTGACTTTCAATTAGGGGTTAATTATTTTTCCCCCAAGTTCCCACTTGTCATTTTCTATCTACAATGCATGGAAGATGTGAGAAGTGTATGGGACGAGGAAAGCTGCTTTGCATCACACGAGAAATTGGCTTTGGCTGCGGCCAGGAAGCCAACCCACGAGCCCCGGGGGTCCACCATGGCAGCCCTTCCAGGGGGCACGGAGATCCCTGTCCCATCTGGCCACCGTCCCAGGTTCATCATCTTATCCTCAGGGTGTAATGCTTGTGTTTCCTTACACAGCGATGCCCTTGCAGCAACATGAGGGAACTGCCACGCAGAAATCCTGGCAGCCCACCTGCTGTCTTTTACGAATTCTGGAGCATTGCTTTCTCCTAAGATTTCTGCCTAAAGGTGTAATCATTCTTTCAGTGGTTAATGAAGTGATTGCCTATTCTGAAACTGTCATAGTTTTTATGTGTAACTTTAATCAATTTAATTAACTAACATGTTGTTTGAGACAGAAGTCTCCTATGGTAAGTGGGACAAGCGCTGTGACTCTTTTATTCATTCGACCAAACATGAACTAGGCTTTGATTTTGAACCATGGTACATAATATATAACACATACACTCACTCATGAAAAGCACCCACCTGGTCACCTGAAGTCAGCTACAGACTGTCCAGAGCAAAAGGTAGGGGTGGAGATAGCATAGTCTGAACAAAACAAGCTACAGCTGACCACACCTGGGTGACCCAGGCCTGTGTCCTGCTCCCTGCTAGCTGCTTTTGGAACTTTCACCTTATGACAACCTCAGGGCACAAGATGGTGGCCAGAGCTCCAGCTGCTTCATCCAATATCTAGGCAGTTGGTGGAAAGGGCTGGAGGACAAAGTGCCAGCTGCCCCTTATCCCTCCAGGAGCCACCTGGAGTTTGCTTACATGATAGTCTGTCCCTAGCAGTGGAGGAAGGCGGTGTGGGACCAGCCACCCACACCAGACAGCACTCCAGGTGGGCAGCAGGTGCTGTTGGGAGCATTGTACTTACAAAAAGGAGCTATAGTGCTTGAGTTGGTCACCACATGCAAAAGCAGAGACTTTGGGACCATCGGAAGTAGCCCCACTCAGCTAAGCCAGTGTCTGTGCAGCCAGGGGGCCGTGGTGAGCACACATCCCATGCTGGAGCTGCACTGGGAAAGCCATGCACATGGGGTGAGCCCCAGAGCTTCAGTCAAAACAGGACAGAAGAGAAGTCCAAGAGAGGTGAGATCACTGTCATCAGGGAACAGGGAAACTCAAAACATGCCACAGAGCGGGAGGTGCGAAACAGAGAGAGAGAGACAGAGAGAGACAGAGAGACAGTGAGAGAGACAGAGACAGTGAGAGAGAGAGACAGTGAGACAGAGACAGTGAGAGAGACAGAGAGAGACAGAGACAGTGAGACAGAGACAGAGATAGTGAGAGAGAGACAGTGAGACAGAGACAGTGACAGAGACAGAGATAGAGACAGTGAGAGAGATAGAGACAGTGAGAGAGACAGAGACAGTGAGAGATAGAGACAGTGAGAGAGACAGAGACAGTGAGAGAGAGAGATAGTGAGAGACAGTGAGAGACATAGACAGTGAGAGAGAGACAGAGACAGTGAGAGACAGAGAGACAGAGACAGTGAGAGAGACATAGAGAGAGAGACAGTGAGAGATAGACAGAGACAGTGAGAGAGACAGAGACAGTGAGAGAGAGACAGTGAGAGAGAGAGACAGAGACAGAGAGAGAGACAGAGACAGTGAGAGAGACAGAGGGAAGGAGGGATGTGAAGGGAGGGGGACAGGCAAAATGGGGTTGCCTCCCCTCCCAAACAGCATGGTGCTTAGAGGGGCCAGTTCTAAGAAGGAAGGTGCTGGGCATGGGGCTACAGGGCACTGGGGGTGAAGGTCACCAGGGTTAACCAGAACAGCTTCACCTGGTCAGAGAACTGCAGTAACTGGGGTGTCCAGCTTCTCCCTCCTCCCAAGACCCACAGGCCCCAGTTGGACAGGTGCTGGGTCAGAAAGAGGGTGAGGAGAGGATGGAGGGCTCCTGCAGGGCCCAGTCAGACAGGGGGAGCCCGTAGGGCAGTGGTGGGGGGAGCCAGAGGCAGGTGTACTGGGCAGGCAGAGTGTGGGTGACTCTGCAGGACAGGGCTGCACAGACCAGGAGAGCAGGGAAGGGCTGTAGGGTGGGCAGTGAGCCCTCTGCTGGGGACCCTGAGGGGCAGGGGAGCTCCTGTGGGTTTGCTGCTGCCGCCTTGCAGCCTCCAGGCCTCGGGGGAGATTGTTGGAGAGCAGCCTGGCCAGAGCTGGCCCTGGCAACACTGCCCCCAAGAGCCCCATGTCCTCCCCAGCCCCGGCCCTGCCTTGGCCCAAGAGCTGGAAATCACGTGCTGCAGAGTTACTGGAAGCTTCCCTGTGGCCCAGCAAAGGCTGTGGCCTGGTGGTTGGGTCTGTGAAGAGCAGATCCTGATAGGGCAGCAGCCCCCACTTGGCCCCTGCTGGCTCCAGCCATGATGGACCCCCCCCCCCCAGGGATAGATAATGGCCTCTGTGACCCTGTGTCTTCAGGGATTGGCCGTGTGCTCTCAGTCCTGCAGGCCTTGTGGGCTCACTGACCCATCAGCAGGTCTGTCCCCTTCCCTGCCCAGGTCATCTAGCCAGTTCATGTAACTTACAGACCCCCAGGTGGGCAGCAGCCTTGGCCTGATACCTCGGAAAGTCAGAGGCAGAAAGGGCTGTGGGCAGAGGGCCAGGCCTGTGGTCTCCACTAAGCTGCAGTAAACACTGGCCACTCTCTGCAACTTCCTGTGGGTGCCTCATCCCAGCGAGGCCTGAGAGGAAGCTGACCGGAGGACTGTGGAGAGCCTCCCCGGCTGGTGACCTGGACAGAGGGTGGTGAAGAAGCCGACTGCAGGGAGAGGGCCACGTGGAGCACCCTCGCCTGGTGTGTCTGGAGGGAAGACCTGGGAGTCATCAGAAGCTGAGGTCTCTGTCCTCAGGCCTGCAGCCCGGTGGCTTTCGTGACTCTCTGTGGAAAGTGAGTGTAAAAGTGAGTTTAGGAAACTCACACCTTCTGCAGGTGTCTCCTGGGGCTCGGGGACTGCAGTGGCCATGTCAGGGGTTCAGGACAGAGAGGCTGCTGGGATGCACAGGCCAGGGAGCCCAGGGAGTCTTGCTAGGAAGGAGGGAGGGTCTTTGAGGTGACCCTTGCCCACGGCCACACTCTGACGGTCTCTGCGTGGAAGACCCACAGCGAGAGCTCCCCACGGAGCCTGTCACCCCCAGGCCTGAGTGCTGCCCCAGGAGTGCTGGAGAAGAGGCCACAGAGTCAGGCCCAGGCTGTGGGGGGTGTCCACAGCCCCGAGAGAGAAGTGTCCATGCCCTACAGGAAACACAGGAGGGAGTTGGATTTTGGAAGCCAAGGCAGGAAAGGGTCACAGGGAGGAGGGAGAGTCCAAGCAGGGAATGCCACCTCGAGGCTGCGCAAGGTCAGGCAGGCTTACCAGCTTCCTGGAGGGACATTCGTGTGTGTTGCGTGTGTGCGTGTGGTGCGTGTGCGTGTGGTGTGTGTGCATGTATGTTTGCATACATATGCGTGGCATGCCCTCACATGTGCAGTGTGCACGCATGTGTCAGCACATGTGCATGAGTCTGTGCATGTGTGTATGCAGTGTGCACATGTGTGATGTGTGTTCATGTGTGTGCAGGGGCTTCCACAGAGACAGAATGTCAAGAGTCCAGTGCGAGAATCCCCATGAACGGGCAGGTCTGGAGAGACTTGCTGCACGCATGGACAGTCACCCAGGGACATTCAGAGCCTGCATGGCTTGGACTGTGTGGCCCCATCAGACCTGCTCCAGGCACACAGGCAGCCCTGGAGCACGTGAGCCAGCCCCTCTGTCCCCTGGAGGTCCCCCCCACACTGGCTTGGCCACCTTCCTCCTCCATCATCCAGTCCCTGGTCCATGCTAGAGGGGCCCCAGCTCGCCCAGCCTCCTCCATTCCCCACCAGAGCCAGGGCCCACCTTGCCCCACATGAGACACAGCAGGGCACTCTCTGAGGCTGCTGTCAAACTGACATTCTTCTCTCTTTTCTCGAAGTGTAGCAACAACAGGAGGAATTTGGAGATGTGTACTCAGCCCTGAAAATGGGCAATTTAGTGCCTCTGGGGAAGGTGACAGGGAGATGCGCCACGCTCCAGGGAGAGCCCTGGTGGGCCTGAGGTGCCTCCTCCAGAGGCTTTCCTGCTGGGGTTAGCTGTGTGCAAGTGCAGAGATTGAGCCAGACTTCTGATCTTCCCTCTCTTTTTTAATAAAGCAGCATAAAGTGGAATTTATTTACATAACGCAATGATCCATGAAGGTTACCATAACACCAAGGGACCATATTAACCGCTTGAGTGGAATTCATTAGAAATTAACTACCACTTAAATTAATTTTCCCACAGTCACAAGGCTGTAATGGTAGGAGAAGGGGCCGTCCATCAGCGGGTGCTGACAGGGGACCTGTCACCACTGTTATTTATAGGTGAGTGTGTCAGCCTGCGAAGCAGGCACTGGGCCAAACCCAGAGCTGCCGGAGTCACAAAGCCACTTCAGAAGGCCCCCAAATTCCTCTTGTTGATAAGCGGCCCAGCCTACCAGGCCTCACCCTTTTTAGCATCCAGAGGAGGGTGAGTGACTCTGGTCGTGGCGGCTGGTGGACCAGAGAGACATGTCTTGGTCTTAAAGACCACACTGTAAAGGACAGGTGCTTACAGGCCACACTGATGAGAGCCTGTGTGCTTCTCAAAGGACAGGGCCCTGTGGGAGCTCTGTGTGTGAGATGCCCAGTGTGTCCACACTGTGGGGTGTGTTTGTTCGTGTGTGTGAGAGTGTACAAATGCAAGCACAGGAGGCCCTAGGCTTAGGGAAACGAAACACTGAGCGTTGCCTGTTTCCGTCCTTGGCCTCTACGACTGCCACCATATTCCATCCTGCAAGGCGGGAATGTGAGTGTGAGTTTCTGGAGACGAGGCGGGGGGCTCCCGGAGTTTGGGCCTTGGGTCCCGAGGCATGTGCAATGGCAGACTCTGGCCCGAGTCACATGGATGCCGACAGGCTCTGAGGCGGTGACCTCAAGTTTGGAGAGGGACCTTATTAACCTGTGTCGAGGCCGAGATTACTCAGCGGCTGTTTGAGGAGAATCAGCTTACGCACAGGAGGGGATTTTCTGGGGGGTGCTGGGCAGCATTCTCCATTGGCCCTGTGTCTGCCTGCACTCTCCACCTCTGCCCCACATGTGAGAGGGGACATCCCTCCTGGCTGTAGGAGTATGAAGGCTCCTGGCTGTGTCAGCTCAGCACCCTATCATCATCTGGGAATTGTCCCCAACCCCTGAGCTGCATGGCCCTGTTGGAGATGCTACCTCAAAGGAACCAGGGGACCTGGCCAAGCCCTGAGGCCTCTTCCAGCATAGGCACTGCCGTCAACCTCCCTCCAAAGGGCCTTCTCAGGACTCTTCACTGGGATGAGTGGAGAAGCCGCAGCCAAGCTGCTGTCCCCAAAGGGCGGCCCCAGTCTAAACCCACCCAGCTGCGCACCTGTCAGATCAGGGCAGCCAGGAGCTGGCCTTAACCCACGGGGGTCTGTCTCAGAGGCTAGAGGAGGTGGAAAGGGGAGAGTGGATGGGAGGAACCTTCCAGAAATTGTGTCTCTCCCCTCTGAGGACAAGGATGTGTGATTCTCTTTGTCACCGATTTGGTGTTCTAAGAAGATTTGGAAAGGCAAAAAGGCACCATCTGAAAAATCCAAAGGGGTGGGGGGGTTTTAAAAAGGAGCCTTAAAAAATGAAATTCTTCCCAATCTGAACTTTGAAATGGACAGGAGCTGCTTTGTCTCCCAAGGTCACAGATCTGGAGGACACCAGGGAGGTGAGCAAGGCCCGAGCCCAGCACAAGGGCCTGTCCCTGGAGGCACCTTCCTGCCCCCCATGGTGTATCCCAGGCGGGCAGAAGATGCTCCTTTGGGCTCAGTGTCCTTCCCAGGACTGAGGACAGCATCTCTCATGCTGCCCCCGCAGGCCACCGCCTTCTGGACCCCACCATCCAGCAGCATGACTTCCCGAGTTGGGGGAGACCCCAGCCCCACAGCACCCTGCACTGGCAGCATGGGGGAAGGGGAGAAAGGCCACAGCCTGGGACAGAGGCCTAAAATGTTCCTGTGGGAAACGCCCTTCCAGAAGCTGCTGAGGATTTTGGAGGAGCTACAACAGGCAGTGCTTGGCCACTGGGAGACACTCCAGCCTGGACCCTCAGCCTCAGATCCTTTCTTATTGAGGTACCTGGGCTGGGGCACCAGAGTCCCCAGAAGGACAGGCTGGGTGGGGCTGGGATAGCTGGAGGGAGTGAGGATAGGCCCCAGCAGGCTGCCATGTGGGGAGGGACGCCTGGAGCCCCACGCTGGGAAGTTCCTCCCTGGGCAATGCCTGATGGTTTGGGTGGGGGGTGTCCCAGGAGACTGCCATGTGGGGAGGGACAACTGGAGCCCCATGCTGGGAAGTCCTTCCCTGGGCAATGCCTGATGGGTTGGGTGGGGGAGGTGACTTTGGGCTCAGAATTCTAGCACCTGGCCCCTGTGCCAGCAAGTGGAGATACAACCCTCATCCCAGGAAAGGAGCAGAACCTCAGAGTTTGAATTCCAAACAGAGCCACCTCTCACCAAAGCAACAGGGCCACACCCGGGGCCATCTGGGGCCACCCCAGCTTCTTTCAGAATGTGTGCCCATGAGCATGGTACCCAGCAAGATCACCAGCGTGGAAACACCCACAGCTGAGCTGGGGCACAGAAACCGAGACAGCCACACCCCCGAGAGTCTCCAGCCAGGGCTCCTCGGGACCCAGTGGACCACATGTGCCCATCCACAAAGGGCCCTGTGTAGACCAGGCTCTGACACCAGCACTGTTAAGCCATGTGTGGTCTGTGTACCCCCATCATGGGCAATTTCCACCAGACTTGCAGGAGGGTCTGTGACCTGGACAGGGGTCTTTCTGGGAACAGGACTCTGATAAGTACCATCCTACTCTCCAAGGAGCCTCTTCCCAGACACAGGAGTGTCCAGGAGGTGTGTGCAGGATGCTTTCCAGGACGGGGCCCACAGAGCTCACAGCCAAGGGTAACTCCGTGCACCAGCAGCTGCCCTGTGGCACTGACCCACCTCCAGCCCGTGGCACCCCTGGCCTCTGGTGCCCAAGCCTGTGCTGTGCCGGCTGGCAGCGCCCTGCTGCTGCATGGCTGTGATTACCCCAAGCGACGAGCTCCTCTGATGTGGAGCTGTTTTCACCTCCTCCAATTCTACAAGCTGGAAAAGAGCACATAGCCCCAGGCCACCCGGAATAATGCTGGTGTCAAACGTTAAAAAACATATTTGTTCTGTGTCCTCTAAGGACAAATGATGGACATGTAAAAATGTCTCCCCTGCTTTCCTTTCAGGGAATACTTAGTTTGGAATTAACTTCTGTCAAAGAAAACACAATTTCCTGCACCCACTCCATATGATTTCCACAGTTTCTATTTTGCAGGCGAAATATCGCCGTGTGTTTGACACGTATGATTACAAGTTTACAGAATCCACTTACGTTTCTGCTGCTATTATTGTTTCTCTTTAGGAAAACCCGCTCATTAGAACCAAACAGAAGCCTTCTTTCAGGAGAAACAAATAAACGCAGGGAATTGGTTATTCCCAGCTGAGCTGGTCTAATTTGTCCTTGGGTCTGGGGCAGATAGGGTCCCCAGGGTTTAAAGGACAGGTGCCAGTGCCCCTTACCCCAGACCCAAGAGGCTGGTCCCTGGGAGCTGGGGAAGGTGGTGGGAGGTACTGTCCTCCTGGAAAGGGGCATGTGGCGTGTGCACACACACGCATCACATATGTGCATGAACCCGTGTACACACAAGCCCTCTTGGGACAAAGAGCACACCTGGGACAGACAAACGGTGGACAGACCTTGGTCTTCAGCATGGCCAGCACTGCCTTCATCATGACCTGCCCCTGTGGCTACTTGGGCAAGGGCAAGCGTGCAGCTCACTATGTCCTTGCAATGTCCCTAGAGATGGGGACACTTGATGCTTTCACCTGCTGTGGTAGCCAGGGCCCTGGGCGCCCGCCGTGCTCTGCAGGGACCTCAGGGTGGCAGGTGTGGACAACACCTCCTCGGTGTCTTGTGGCTCTTACTTCGGTGAAGGAGGACAGTCTATGTTGCTGCCACCACCCAGACCATGGACACAGAGTCTCAGACAGCAGCCAACTCGCTTAGTGGCCAGTAGCTGGACTAGAGGCTTCCTGTCCCCTGAGCCCTTTGGCTGCCCAGATCCACCATGGAAGTCATGGTCCTAGCACACCGTGCATCTTAGTCCACTTAGGAGCCACAGTGAGCACACAGGAGTGAGTTCTCCCCAGACTGGGGCCGCCATCCCAGAGCACAGGTCAGCGGGGGGTTTCTCCCGACACGGCCCTTCCAGCTCACCAGGCCCTCTTCTGCTCATGTCCCCTCATGGCTTTTTCTCTGGGCACACCCTGGTGTCCCTTCCTCTTCTTGTGAGGGCACCAGTCCTGCTTCTGAAACACTGTGCTCTTTCTCCACCTGGTACTGGCTTCAAAGAAAGAACTTGCAGTTGGTAAGGAAATTGACTCCTGTTTCTAAACCTTTGACCAAATAATGAAGAGACTCACGCTCTGACGGCACCTTCTTCCCCAAGCGAAGGGACACGTGTGACTTCACAAAGCTGGAAGTGGAAGGGAGGGGCACAGATGGGTGCAGCTCCAGACACACAGGCCCAGCTGTGCACACCACCCTCATGCCCCGCATGTGCAGGGAACAGCAGCGAGTCCCACGTGGGGGTGATTTCTATGATACAACGATGCACTAATGAGCCGTAACTGGAGGTCACCAGCTCCGGCCTGTACTGGCTGTGTGCAGGTCTGGACACAACTGTTTATAGCATTTGGGCTACGTGGTGTCCCTGAGCAACTGTCCTAGATGACAAATACTAGAGAAAAAGAGAAAGAAAAAATAACTGCTGAAGTTTTCCACCTACTTTTTTGAGGCCATCCCAATGACGGTCATTTCCAATCAGGGCCCCTATGGCCTTCTTAGCCTTAATTGCCTCTCAAGACCCCAGCTCCAGATGCAGCATGCTGGGTGAGGGCTCCCTCCTATGATGTTGGGGGCAAGCTCAGCCCATGCGCTGCCCTCTCTGCCTTGAGGGCCCATCGACTGCCCGACACAACATGAAGGAGGCAGTAGTTCTCTGATGGCAGAGGGCTCAAGGTGGGCTGTGTGTGTCCTGTCCTCCAGGACAGTCCAGTGGATGTGCCATGATGACATGGATGACAGTGCCCAATTGGGCCCGCCCTGAAGGCATCCAAAGTGCAGTCAGGGAAAGAAAGCTTGGGGAGGGAAAGGCCCAGGGAAATGGGCCAGGCCTGGCCCCATTGTTGGCATGAACACAGTGCTCAGCTTAAATCCCACGAGACAACAGGGGCTCAGAGTTTCAGAGGTGAACGCGGGACAAAGCTGGCGCCCCTCCACAGCAAGGCTCAGAGGTAGGGGTGGAGAAGAGCCCAGAGAGCGCTGGGAGCAGGACGACCACTAGGTCAGGCTCCCAGTGTGCCTACAGCAGGGTCACGCGTCACGCTGGGCTGGCACAGGACAGTCCTTAGAAAACACTGTGAGACGCGACTTGCCCTCCCTTCTTCACACACAAGGAATCTGAAGCGTGAGGAGCTTACACATGTGTCCAAGGTTAAAATCCTGGCAAGTGGCAGAGCAACCCTAAGAGGCACCGAACAGATGCTGTGGGGACTGGCGGTTCGTTTCACAAAAGAATTATTTATTTTTCACAAAGGGTGAGTATAAATAAATACTAAGGTCTCCTTCATTTAACATATAACTTAACTTACAGAATATTTCCCATGCAAATTATCAGACACTATGTACCAAGCATACATAGCAAAGGGAACTTTTGTTCATGTGACAGACGCTCCTTGAGCCCCAGACAAAGGTGAGGCTGCAGGATTCATTGGGATCTAGGTGGCAATTTATCTGCTGACTGTTACCTTTCCCTGCAAAGCTACTGAGGTCCAGCTCGTCCATCAGAGCGGCCAATACTGCCCACAGGGCATTGTTCTGGTGATGCAGGGATTAAGTGAATTCAGATTCCTAGTCTTTCTCAGTGTGAGTTAGGAAAATCAGGTTACCAGCCTCAGAATTAAAGAAAAATAAAACAAGCCAGAATTGTTTCAGTCCATTTCCTATAAAATAAAACTTGAATAAACTGCAAGTATGTGGAAAAACCTCCCTGGGCCTTGGAGGGTCTGCTCAGCTCTCTGGTCTGTGTTCACACCAGGAGGGGCAGAGCTGTCGGGCTGAGCCCTCGGGGCAGCCGATGCTTTCTACCTTGGTGGGGGTGCTGGGCAGGGGTCGTCACCAGCATCTCCTCATCCTCCTCTTTTTTTTTTAATTGAAGTGAAACTCATACAACACAAAATTAACTATTTTGAATGAAGCAACTCGGTGCATTCATCGCAATCACAGCACAGAGTGCAACGACCACCCCCACCTAGTCTCAGAACTGTCATCACCGTCAGAAAGCGCCATGCCCTCCTCCCAGCCCCGGGCAACCAGCGATCTGTCCCTGTGCCCATGAACTCACCTGTTCAGGACTTTCCGTGTGAAGGAGCTGGGCATGTGGGGCCTCCTGCGTTCTTACATTGAGAACAGTGCTCTCTAGATCTGTCCAGGCAAATTTCTCCAGACCCTCACTCCCTTCAGCGCTGACACACATTCTGCACTGCATACCTGGCTGTCTGCACCTCCTGGCCATCACAGAGGGCTTCTGTGGACTTGTGCACATAGATACTGATCCAGGTTCGCTTTTCAGTCCTGCTGGGTCTGTGCCTGCGAGTGGAATCACTGAGTCATGTGCACATTCTGTGTTCTCCACAGCAGCTGAACCACTGCCATTCCCATCTGCAGTCCCGAGTTCTGACTTCTCTCCTCTTCTGGGCAGGCCTACTCTTGGTTGAGTGGGGCCCTGCATGGCCAGGGCTGCAGTGGACAACTCAGGAGGAGGAGACGAGGGCTGCAGCCTCAGGGATACAGCCTGGGGGTGCAGGTCTCTGTCCCCACCCTCTGCTTCAGCTGTTGTGACCCTCATGGGAAACCCTGCCAGCCGCTCCCCAGGCTCGGGGCCAGACACCAGGATGTTCCATCTTTCCTCCTGGCTAAGCTACTGGCCCCAGAATGGAGCTATGAACACAACTGTGAATTTTCTGGGGTCTTCCTAAAAAGTCTGACGAGCATGGTTCCCAAAGAGGAGCATCATTGCTCCACCTTCACCAGCCAGAAGAGGGTCTCCCTCTGCACAGGGCCCTTCTGGCTGCTGGTGGGCAGGTATTTCCCTGGAGGGGGATGACTTTACCTTCAGCTTCAGAGCAGTCCCTACACTCATCTGAGCTGGCCTTGGATGCCCAGAAGGCAGGGCCCATGATATCCTTGACACCTGGAGCTGAAGTGAGGGCTCAGCACCCTAACCCAACACACAAGCCCCTGCCTCCCCATTTCTGCCCTCTGACTGGCTCCTATCACCCTGCCGGCAGCCCCTTCCTGGAGCTAGGTGGGCTCCTGGCCCTCAACAGCAGGAGTGCTGGCCCCCAAGTGGGCTGCCCCCTCCTCCATGTCCCCCTCAGTCTGGTGCAGGCACCCCAGCCCCACTGTAGCAGCCCCTTCCCTGTGAGATCTGGGTACATGGTAAGGATGTGAGGGTACCAGTACCCCTGAGGAGCCCCTCTGGGGGGCCGAGGTCAGCTTTGGGGCTGAGGGGGCTGCAGCCCAAGCAGCCCCCACAGTAGCTCAGAGTGACCCTTCAGTTTTGCATAAAACCAGAAACTCACTTCAGCTGGGAGCTCTGTATACACAGAGGCAGAAATACCCACTTGGCTCCGGAGCTGTTAGTCCAGGTGTGACTTTTATTTTTACAAGATTTAATTTCTATTGGTTTTGCTGCTTTTTAATAAGGGAATTTTTCCCTCTCCTTTTTCTCACTCCCAACTAAAATAATATTTTAGCCAAACTGAGATAGCTATTTTTCTGCTCCAGAAGGAAAAAAAAATAAAGCTACCCTTTTAAACCATCTGATTTTTCAGAATTTTAATTAACACAGCAAGTTCTATGCGCAGAACATGGGGCTTATTTTAGAAAAGACCATATTTTCTACTAGTTTCAAGTGCTATGGTTTTCCGTTCATGAGCAGTATTTTGCTAAATCAGCTTTGAATATTCCGTTTATAAGAATATTTTATTTCACTCTTATCTGGAAACATAACAGATTTAATCAAGAATTAGTCTCTAGCTCAATCAAGAATTATTTTTTTCTTAAAAAATGGTTTTATTGTTTCTTCTACCTGGTCACATATGGAGGAAATGGTAACTGTGAGAGCAAAACCATCTTAAAACTGTTTCAACTTCATGTTTTGTGAGGTCATGAACAGAATCTGAGTTTTAGGGATTGATAAATACCCCATACCATAAGATCTTGCTTTCCCCCCAGTTACCTGAGCACTTTGCATACAAATCTAACCCAGAACAGTTTGGGGGATGACCTCCAAGCTCCAGGTCAGGGTCCCCCAGTCAGGTGCTTTCTGGGGGACCACTCACACTCTGTCGACGACAGCCTCTCAAGGGGGTGGCTGAGTACAGACTGCCACCTGGATGTGCAGGGTGCACAGGGTGTGGCTGGGGACAGTCCCCACCACGTGGGACCACAGACTGTGGTGGGGAACCCCAAGTACACCGACCCTTCTCCTTCTCACCCGACCTCTGCCGTGTAGCCAGGAGCCTCTGGGGAGTGTGAGGTAGAGACAGAGGGACAGAGTGAGGCTCTAAGCACTGGGCTCTCTCACTGGTGGGGCCCAGCAGGCTGGGAGTCCAGCAGGAGCTGAAGTTGCAGCCTTGAGTCTGGAATCCACAGGGCAGACCAGGAACTCAGGCTGGGTGCCTGTGGTTCAGGCGTTAGGAGAAGCCTGTCTTTGTTGCCAAGACCTTCAACTGATTGGATGAGGGCCCCCACAGGGCCCTCACCTGCCATTCTCAGACTCTATTGGTTTAAATGTTTGTGTTACTCATGTCTAAAAAATACCTTCACACACCTGCGCTGGCATTTGACTGAACAGCTGGATGCCACAAGCTAGACAAGTTGACATAAGATCTACCATCACGATAGCTCTGATAAAAGGGAGATGTGGCCCATATCCAGAGCTCCTGCAGCCACTTTGCAGCTATGAAGAACTAAGGATGGCAGAAGACTGAGACAGAAACAGCAGTGGCCCCCAACTCACCAAGCAGATGCCCTAGCATTGGCAATGACCTGACTGCTGTCCTGCGGGTGGGCAGACAGATCCCTATGGGCTCACGTTGCTCCACCTGTTAGTCACTGGGAGGATGTTGTATCATTGAAGTCAGCAAAAGATCTTTTAGAAACATAACCTTCCTAACTGTTGGGAGATGATGGAAGTAAGAAGCTGTAACAAGACCACTAAGATGAGGTTGTCCACCTGTCAGCCGGCTGAGCTGCACAGAAGTTAACTACTGCCACCACAGGGTCCTCCAAGCCATCCCTTAGAGCCTGGACAGAGTCTGCATACCCCCTCCATGGGGGACCAAAGAGAACATTCCCATCTAACTTCTCCACCCTAACCCTAACCACATTGCATCCACACATGGCCCAAAACAAGGGGTACAGATTTGAGGGGCCCAAGTGCCTAGGCCCCACCAACTGTGACTGCGTGTAGCTTTCCCAGTCACGAGAACTGTGGGCCAAGGCAGCCGCCCACACAGCACGGAGGCTTCGTCTTCCGCTTCCCAGCCATTCTTCTTTGTGAACAGTCAGGCGCTGCGCTGCCATCATCAGCAGGTGTGAGGGGCTGCAGAGGCCTCCAGTCCAGCCGCTGCCCACAAGGCACACACACCCATGAGAGCAGGATGACGTGTGTGCCCCCTCCCCTGAGTCACAGGGAGCCCAGACCCACCAGGAGGATGGCACTCCCTGGGAAACCTCTTTAGAAGATTAGAGAGGAATTTGCACAAAGTAGTCAACGCTGAACGGAGCAGCAGACTTGTCTGTCGCTCCCAGGCAAAATTTTGCCTGTTGCTCCTGGGCAAAATTTGAACTCAACAATGGGTGAGATTTGGGTGGGTGGGGTGACAATGTTGGAGAAGCAGAGAGCTCGAGAGTGGGGCACTCAGGATGGGCTATGAGCAGGTGGTGACAAAGGGTGCAAGGACAACCTGCAATCCGACTCAGGCCCTGAATGATGCTATTTGTTTGATGTTTGTTTTCTTTGATAAAAAGAAGCTTAGCGACACAAAAAGAAATCATAAAAGTCAAATGGGAAACAACTGGGGTTGCAATTCCAGGCCTAAGTTCCCTGGCTAAAAAGCCTCCGGAGAAGGCAAACCAGCTACCCAGACGGCCCCCAGTAAGAGCACCGACCCTCTAACACCCGACCCGCCCTGGGCATCTACTGTAATTTTGTTCTGGCAAAGTAATATGGGCATTAAGAGAGAAAAGGGTGGCCGAGGGAGCCTGAGGGCAGCCATTCTGGCCGCTCCTGGGCCTGAGCCTCACATCACTGCCTGGCCCCCGAGGGTGGATGCGTTACTAGCCAGATGCCTCACCGGTCTGGGCAGCAATTTACATTAACCTTGAAGGCCTGACTGTAAAGACAGTGCTGGTCGTGCACACCTATTTCCCAACGGGGTTTCTGAACATTTGTAAACGTCACGATTGTACCATCAGGGTCCCCCTTCTGCTGGGGGAGGACCCCACCCGCCCTGCCTATGGGCAGCATCCACCATCTGTCTCCCTCAGACTTTCTGCTGCTAATTCTTTCCAGTAAGAAGCCAAGAACCCACTTGGCAACTCCATGGCCTTCCTGGAGGACCCCACCACCACCACCAAGTGCAGGACCAGGATGCTCCTACCCCCGCAGGGACCACCTGGTCAGGGCCCTGTCCTCCTCACAGCAGTTTGTCCCCAGCTTGTCCCTCCACCCATGGGACAGGTAAGGGCAGTGACGGCTCAGCTGCCCAGTGTCCACCAGGCAGACAGTGTTGTCTGCCAGCCACCCCCACGTCTAAAGGCCCAGCCTCACTTTGTCCTGTCAGATGAGGGAGGACACAGCCACCGTCTCTCCGTTGTCTCCCGGTCAGGGCCGTGCTGCCTCCTGCGCTTTCTCCTCCAGGGTGCTCCACTTTCCAGACACCAGGTTTCAGCTCAAACCCACAAAGGCTCATTCTGCACAAAGAAGGAGAGTTATTTGTTTTAAAGGAACAACACACACAGCTGTGATGTAAACACAAATAATTAGCTATATGACATTTTTAATAAAAAAGACATGTTGATTTTGTTGTAATGGCAAATTTATAGCATATTTTTCTACTAAGTGAGAACAAATGCAATTTGGGCCACAGTGTCTGTTCGGCAAACCAAGACTGCCCTCTATGGACACGCGCTTCATGGCTGACCTTCTCCAGCTCTTTCCCTCCACTAGCTGGGGGCCCTTGTGAGCCCAGAGAAGCGAATGCTGCTTCCCAGCGACCGGCCATGGCTGGGACAGGGTACTGTTCCTCTCCTGTCTCCCACCCTCCATAGCAGATCTTGGGGAGACATGTTCTCCATCTTTCTTGCCTAGCAGGACTCCCACAGTCAGACCATCCCATGGCCTCCATGCTCTGTGGCTCTCAGGCCTCAGTGGACGTTCAGGGCAGATGCTGCAGGTTGGACACCCAGCGCAGCAGCACTTGGAGAGGCCTAAGACTGTAAAGAGAAAGAGCTCCACCCCACGAGTGGCCACATGAGGCCACCACACTCTGGGCAGGGGTGGCCTCAGCTCCCTTTGTGTCTGGAGAGAAGCAGAGGAATAGGAGGGGACATGCAGCTCTCTGAGGACCACTCAGCAGCACTCTGGTCTGTGAGTCCCGAGAGAGACACACAGGCAGATGTTGTGCCACAAAATGGGAGAAACCGCCACTCTGCAAACTCAGCTGCACGCAGGGCTCTGAAGAAAGTGCCAGGAACTGCTGGGTCTGCTGCCAGTGGCCGAGTGGCCACCTCCAGAGTCTGCAGACGTATCTGGGCCATGGAGCCTCTCTCAGGTCAGGATGGGGCAGCCAGCAGGACTGAGACCTCTTGCTGCAGTTTGACCACATCTCAAACTCACTCATTTTGGGGACAAGGTCAGTGGCTGGCTCTGCCCACCTTGCCAGGATATGGCCTGGGTCCAGCCAAGTCGCTGGGCAGTGGCCACTCCCCAGATAGAACAGTGGGTCAGGAGGAAGGCTGAGCCCACCACACCACATGCTGACTGTGGGGGTGGGAGGGGCAGGTGTGACCAAAGGACACAGGCAGAGCAGACGGCCAGCTGTGCCCACTGCCTGCCACACAGGCCTCTGCATGGTACACGGACAAGGACTCTGGGCACTGCCTCCAGCTTCCACAGCAGAGAAGAGGTTATGCAGGAGATACCGGAGGCCCACTCTGTGCTTTCCTGAAGTTCACACAAGTCACTATAATTAACAGGGCCAGCTCCTCCATGTCCAGCCAAGGTGTTGACGACTGGGCTGTGCCAACACCCCTTCCTCTGCTGTCGCCATATGACAGCCCCACCTTACCCTGCACCAAAGGCGTTTGGAAGCCAGGCCCTGACGAGCCCTGTGGGCCCCACAGAGGAGCTGACCCTCCCTGCAGGGGTATGGGAGGGGGACGAGCTAAAGACAGTTGGCTGGGCAGGTGGCATTTGTTCTAGGCAGGTGCTGACCAGGGTTCAGAGCAGTGGTCACAGCATGGTCCAGGTACTGGGTGCAAAGGAGGCCTTGGAGGTTGGGAACCAGTGGGTGAGAAGGGCTGTGGTCACTGCAGAGGGCTAGGCCTCCCTCCAGCTGCTGGGTCCCCACTGTGGCTTGGGGCTATGGCACAGGGTAGAACTGTCATGGAAATGCTGATTTCTGGGACAGATCAGATGCCTGCAGGACAGCTGATGCCCTGCCTTCCTCCAACCCCTGCAGCTTCAGCCGAGTTTCTGACCTGAGAACTAGGCAGGCCCTGCACCTGCTGGGGCTGGGGACCCAGGGCACACCTGCGGTGGGGAAGGGGGTGGGCATCTCTCTGTCCTTCTGTGCACTCTCCAGGGCAGAGGGATCCAGAAATCCAGGTCACTTTTGTTAAAAGTGAAAAGGAAATCATGTTGCTACGCCCCATTAGCAGACTTGTCAGTGGTGGAAGAACAAGGGTGCCCTGTCCAGGCGTCTCCAGGGGTCTCCACCGAGGCTCTGGGGATAGTCCTGCCACTGTTGCTCCACAGGCCCAGTGAAGGGAGGGGCCCCCGAGACCGACCCTGACCTTTCCTGCCAGCCCTGCCCCGGGAGGAGGGGACAGAAGGGCAGGATGCCACCCCGAGGGCACAGACTCCTCAGAGTCCCAGTGCCTACACCACAGAGCTGCTGGCCTCCGATGACTTGCTGCTGCCACCCAGGGACCACACCTGGGACAGCAAGCAAGTGAGCAGAGCGGGAGGGGAGGGGTGGCAGGGCCCCCCCAGAGTCTGTTGGGCGGGAGTTCTGTCGGAATTCACACTGCCTGGCAGAGCCCGAGGGTGCCTGGGAGTACAGGACCAACTGGCCCAATAGGCACTGCAGGGCCCATGAAGCCTTTGGCTCCCCAGACCCCAGGTGGCGACCCTGTCTGACCCACAGGGACACAGCAGGTCTTCCTGTCTCAGCAAAGTGGCAGGATAACCCTCACCCAGGCCCACAAAGGAGGCCTGGCGGGTTTGACTGTCCTCTCCTTGCAAACAAGGGGCAGAAAGTGGGGGGAAGCAAAGGAGCCTCCCCCAGAACCTTGGGCTGAGCCTCGGGCATTCTCCCGGTCCTGAGCAGGTTTGCCCTACTGGAGGCTGCACTTGTCCCTTGTTGAGAATATGTTCCTTTTCATTTCAACACATCTCGACATTATTTAACTTAATTATTTGTACTTTATCCAAATCACTCTACATTGGCCAGACTTTAAATCAGCCAAGGATCTGGGCCGTGCAGCAACGTGGGCTGAGCCCTCACTGGCTGCGTTCAGTATGTCCAGCCAGGTTGGCTGCCTCTGTGAACTGAACCAAATGTGACTGCCACCCCCAACCTCCACCCCAAGCCTGGCCATCTTCCCGTTAGGGAACTACACACAGTACGTTTAACTTGGATGGGATTTCAGTTCTGCTGCCAATCCCTACATAAGAAGGGACTTGTAAAAAATAATTTTGAAAAGACATTTTGTAAAGACAGCATTCTTTTCACATTTTGGATGAAAAATAAATCTGGAAATAAAGGGAACGCTTAATAGTTCAAATAACAGGGAATTTACTGACCACGCGCGACCATCACTTCTCATATTTAAACTTACACTAATTTTTAATAGTTTTCAATAAGACTTTGCACTTGTCAAAATAAACACTGCGCCATTAGGACTGGCCGGCAGCATCTGTGAGTATGTCAACAATTCCAGCCTTACCCGCTCTCTTGGAAAAATTAAAAGTATATTGTATAACCTTTTTATAGAAAATATTATGAAGCCACTTTTCTTTGCAAAAGTTTCCACTTCTGACTGCCCAAGGCTCCTCCCTGAGGCTGAGTCGTGGGGAACAGACACCCTGGGGCAGGGTCGCGGGCCTCAGAGGCTTCCACCTGCAGACAGCCTGGTCTGCCCGTGTCCCTACAGCCCAGCTCTGCAGCTGGACCTTGAAAGCAGCCTCAGACAACACCAGTGTCTTGTACAAGGCTGCAGCCCAGGTCAGTCCATGCACACAGACACAGGAGCTACCAAATCTCCCCACTCAGGCTTCACCTGATTTGCTCAACCAGATGTCCTGGCACTCAGAGATGCAGCAGCCTGGTCAGATCAAGGGATGAAGCTTATTAGAGGTCGTCAAAAATTATTGCTATTTTATTTTTTCACAGTATAAAATTTAAATGATATAAAAGTTTATTAAGTAACAACTGAGAGATAGTGTTTACATGTCCAACAAAGCTTTGGATGGTGTGTGTGAAAACACACTTGAAGCATGATACAAATGGCTCTTACTACTCTGCACACACTCACAGACTCCACCACCCTCCACATCGGACGTGCATTTCTCCCGTGCCCTTCCGCACGACACCTGTTACTCTGCCGCACGGACTTCAAAAAATTGATTTAACTTTCCCTGTGCAAGGGCATTTGCATTTGAGTTTTTACTCACATAAGCAATGTTTCATAAAGCATCCTTGGGTGTATCTCTTTCGCCCGTGCATGCATGAGTATATGTCTATGAAAGGTACTCAGCATCTCCCTGGAGAGAATAGCACAGCCTCTGCTTCACGCCACAGAGAAGGTACGTGTGTGGCCTCCCACCTGGCCGGCCCCCACCTGGTTGCTCTGCCACCTGGCTCTTGGGAGGACGGTCTGCACTCTGGCACTGCCCTGGGGTGTGGCCCCAGCTCTGAGGACTGAGTATTCCCCTCTGCGGCACATGGGGGACAGGGCGGAGGTGCTGCCTGTGAGCCAGCAGTGAAGCCCCTCCCCAGGACCCACGGTGCAGCCAGCCTCAGACCCGCAGCCCAGACTGGGGAGGGGACAACATCCACCTCTCAGCCCTAGCTGGGTGCTTGGTCACAGTAGCCAAGCCTGAGGCACTCCCAGTAGACACCTGATTCCCTCCCCCAGGACACCTGCACTCAGCTTCTGCCTTTGAGACTAATGTTCTGACCCAGCAGCCCACATCATTACGCTGGTTTTTCTCACACCATTTGATGTTTGCCTTGCTTTAATTTATTTGATGTTTTAATTACTAAAGTAGTGTGTGCTCCTTGTAGCAAGTCAGTAATACAGTGAAAATTGGTGTCTCCCTCCCAACCTTCAGACCCACCTCTCCCTCCCAGACTTCAGACCTATCTCTCCCTCCCAGACTTCAGACCCATCTCTCCCCCCAACCTTCAGACCATCTCTCCCTCCAACACTTCAGACCCATCTCTCCCTCCTAGACTTTAGACCGTCTCTCCCTTCCTGACTTCAGACCCAGCCTTCCAAGCTAGGCAGCAGAGACCTGGTCAGTGTCCCTTCATGCACAGTTTAAATTACTCATATGAGTGGGCTCTTTTTCCTATTGTGTTGCTATTTTAAAACAAAACCAGAACCACACACACACACACACACACACACACACCGGACTCCCAGAACATTCCTTTTTCTCCTGTACACATCTTGAGCTGCCTCTAAGGGGACTCTTTCAGCTGACAGCTAACAGAACGGGCCTTTTGGAAATGCCTGTGTGTGAGGCCAAAGCATGAAAGCCAGCTGCTTCTGTGAGTCGCCCTGATGGCTGCCCAAGTCTCTAACAGAAGGGCACCTTCAGCTCAGTATCTCCTGAAGGCCTTTCTGCCTGATCTTCAGAGCTGGGGAAGTGCCAGAGCAAGGTCCCTCTGGCCAGAGAGCCAGGGGAAAGACAGGCCTCAGGCTGGAGCAGGGCCTGAGCCCACCCTGAGTAAGATGGGCCAGTGATGCTGCCCCCAGAGGACAGTTTGGCAACATGGCCCTCCACTCCCATAACCCAGTGCCCAGAACTACCCAGGGCAAGGTGGGCTCCTGGCCCGGCCACAGGAACCGCTGGTGATAGGTGTAGATTCGGAGCCTTGTGCTCCTGCTGTCCTGAGTGCCAGAGAGGGTTCCCTGGCCAGCCAGGCCTCAAGCCTGGGGGGGCAAAGATCACACCACCCTCCTCCTGCCAGATTTTCCCCACAGCTCTCTCAGGCTCGGGTCCCCCAGACTCTTCCTTGTGGTCAGAGGTCTTATGACAGCTCTCTGTGGCATCGCAGCCCTACCTCGTGGACATGAACAAAATGTGTTCACCAGCCATGACACTTGGCTCTGTGTCTGATCCCCTGAGCTGGAAACTATCCTGACATCAGTCCCTCTTCCCCACACATACTCGGAGCCTGAGCACCAGCACCCAGGACAGCCTGACGTCAGTCCAACTTTCCCAGAAACACTCACAGCCTGAGCACCAGCACCCAGGACATCCTGACGTCAGTCCCACTTTGCTTTGTACTTTCCTTGACTTTAATTCCGCTCCTACAACGTCACCGTGTAACTGTCCCTTGAGACAGCAGCCACCAGCCACTTTGCCGAGACTCAATTCGTACTGAAGCTGCAGTTTGTTCAGTTGGTTGGTGGGTTTTGCTTTTGATTTTCAGGGCTTCAGGTTTTTTTACAATTATGTAGAATATTTGCAAAGCATCAGTCCCATGTGGAGAGAACGGCAATGCTCAGAGAACTCGAACTTCTAGCTCAACCTTCCATCCTCTCCTCTGTTTCTCCTCAAGGGTAAAGCCCTTTAAAAGGTAGACAGCACTTTCCTTCATTTCTAAAACTCAATGTCCTCATATGTGAGCCATTATGAACATTTTAAGATACAAAAAAATCAAGAAATGTAAAATCTGCATGGACAGAAACGATGAAACCCTCCCAGCAGCAACTGAGCGAGTTGAAACTCACACAAGTGAGTCAGAAAGGCCACTGTCCAGAGCTCCTTGGAAGTGAAATAATGGATGGAACACGGTCTGTCTCAAAACTTTTGTAATGACCCATGTACATGTGCTGGTGTCCAGATAATAGTGAGGTGGGATCATGGGGAGCTGTGACTCCGTGAGGACCTGGGGGCCCATAGGGGGCTGCAGGCTCATGGGGAGCTGGGGCCCATGGGGAGCTGGGACTTGTGGGAGCTGTAAGCCCATTGGGAGCTCTAAGGACAGACCATGGGGAGCTGGGGGCCCCTGAGACCCTTTGAAGCCTGTGGGGGCCCATGGGAGCAGGAGGTCCACAGGGAGTTGGGGGCCCATAGGGAGTTGGAGACCAATGTGGAGCTGTGGGCTCATGGGGAGCTGGGGGCCCATGGGGAGTTGTGGGCCCATGGGGAGCTGTGGGCTCATGGGGAGCTGTGGACCCGTGGGGAGCTGGGGGCTCATGGGGAACTGTGGGCCCGTGGGAAGCTAGGAACCTATGGGGAGCTGTGGGCCCGTGGGGAGCTGGGGGCTCATGGGGAGCTGTGGGCTCATGGGGAGCTGGGGGTCCGTGGGGAGCTGTGGGCTCATGGGGAACTATGGGCCCTTGGGGAGCTGTGGGCCCGTGGGGAGCTGAGGGTTCATGGGGAACTGTTGGCCCGTGGGAAGCTGGGGACCTATGGGGAGCTGTGGGCTCGTGGGGAGCTATGGGCCCATGGGAAGCTGGGGACCTATGGGGAGCTGTGGGCTCACGGGGAGCTGTGGGCCCATGGGAAACTGGGGACCTATGGGGAGTTGGAGGCCCGTGGGAAGCTGGGGACCTATGGGGAGCTGTGGGCTCAAGGGGAACTGTGGGCCCGTGGGAAGCTGGGGACCTATGGGGAGCTGTGGGCCCATGGGGAGCTGGGGACCTAGGGGGAGCAGTGGGCTCAAGGGGAACTGTGGGCCCGTGGGAAGCTGGGGACCTATGGGGAGCTGTGGGCCCATGGGGAGCTGGGGACCTCGGGGGAGCTGTGGGCTCAAGGGGAACTGTGGGCCCGTGGGAAGCTGGGGACCTATCGGGAGCTGTGGGCTCATGGGGAGCTGGGGGCCCATGGGAAGCTGGGGACCTATGGGGAGCTGTGGGCCCATGGGGAGCTGGGAGCCCATGGGGAGCTGGGAGCTCATGGGGAGCTGTGGGCTCATGGGGAGCTGGGGGCCCATGGGGAGCTGTGGGCTCATGGGGAGCTGTGGGCCCTTGGGGAGCTGTGGGCCTGTGGGGAGCTGGGGGTTCATGGGGAACTGTGGGCCCGTGGGAAGCTGGGGACCTATGGGGAACTGTGGGCTCATGGGGAGCTGTGGGCCCATGGGGAGCTGGGGACCTATGGGGAGCTGTGGGCTCAAGGGGAGCTGGGGTCCCGTGGGAAGCTGGGGACCTATGGGGAGCTGTGGGCTCATGGGGAGCTGTGGGCCCATGGGAAGCTGGGGACCTATGGAGAGCTGTGGGCTCAAGGGGAGCTGTGGGCCCATGGGGAGCTGGGGACCTATGGGGAGCTGTGGGCTCAAGGGGAGCTGGGGTCCCGTGGGAAGCTGGGGACCTATGGGGAGCTGTGGGCTCATGGGGAGCTGTGGGCCCGTGGGGAGCTGTGGGCCCATGGGAAGCTGGGGACCTATGGGGAGCTGTGGGCTCAAGGGGAGCTGGGGGCCCATGGGGACCTGTGGGCCCATGGGAAGCTGGGGACCTATGGGGAGCTGTGGGCTCAAGGGGAGCTGGGGGCCCGTGGGGAGCTGGGGATTCATGGGGAACTGTGGGCCCGTGGGAAGCTGGGGACCTATGGGGAGCTATGAGCCCGTGGGGAGCTGGGGACCTATGGGGAGCTGTGGGCTCAAGGGGAGCTGGGGTTCCGTGGGAAGCTGGGGACCTATGGGGAGCTGTGGGCTCAAGGGGAGCTGTGGGCCCGTGGGGAGCTGTGGGCCCATGGGAAGCTGGGGACCTATGGGGAGCTGTGGGCTCAAGGGGAGCTGGGGGCCCATGGGGACCTGTGGGCCCATGGGAAGCTGGGGACCTATGGGGAGCTGTGGGCTCAAGGGGAGCTGGGGGCCCGTGGGGAGCTGGGGATTCATGGGGAACTGTGGGCCCGTGGGAAGCTGGGGACCTATGGGGAGCTATGAGCCCGTGGGGAGCTGGGGACCTATGGGGAGCTGTGGGCTCAAGGGGAGCTGGGGTTCCGTGGGAAGCTGGGGACCTATGGGGAGCTGTGGGCTCAAGGGGAGCTGGGGGCCCGTGGGGAGCTGTGGGCCCATGGGAAGCTGGGGACCTATGGGGAGCTGTGGGCTCAAGGGGAGCTGAGGGCCCGTGGGGAGCTGGGGATTCATGGGGAACTGTGGGCCCGTGGGAAGCTGGGGACCTATGGGGAGCTGTGGGCCCATGGGGAGCTGGGGACCTATGGGAAGCTGTGGGCTCAAGGGGAGCTGAGGTCCCGTGGGAAGCTGGGGACCTATGGGGAGCTGTGGGCTCATGGGGAGCTGTGGGCCCGTGGGGAGCTGTGGGCCCATGGGAAGCTGAGGACCTATGGGGAGCTGTGGGCTCAAGGGGAGCTGGGGGCCCGTGGGGAGCTGGGGATTCATGGGGAACTGTGGGCCCGTGGGAAGCTGGGGACCTATGGGGAGCTGTGGGCTCGTGGGGAGCTGTGGGCCCATGGGAAGCTGGGGACCTATGGGGAGCTGTGGGCTCATGGGAAGCTGTGGACCTATGGGGAGCTGTGGGCTCATGGGGAGCTGGGGGTTCATGGGGAACTGTGGGCCCGTGGGAAGCTGGGGACCTATGGGGAGCTGTGGGCTCGTCGGAAGCTGTGGACTTATGGGGAGCTGTGGGCTCATGGGGAGCTGGGGGTTCATGGGGAACTGTGGGCCCGTGGGAAGCTGGGGACCTATGGGTAGCTGTGGGGTCAAGGGGAGCTGGGGGCCCGTGGGAAGCTGGGGACCTATTGGGAGCTGTGGGCTCGTGAGAAGCTGTGGACCTATGGGGAGCTGTGGGCTCATGGGGAGCTGGGGGTTCATGGGGAACTGTGGGCCCATGGGAAGCTGGGGACCTATGGGGAGCTGTGGGCTCGTGGGGAGCTATGGGCCTGTGGGAAGCTGGGGACCTATGGGGAGCTGTGGGCCCATGGGAAGCTGTGGACCTATGGGGAGCTGTGGGCTCATGGGGAGCTGGGGGTTCATGGGGAACTGTGGGCTCATGGGAAGCTGGGGACCTATGGGGAGCTGTGGGCTCGTGGGGAGCTATGGGCCCGAGGGAAGCTGGGGACCTATGGGTAGCTGTGGGGTCAAGGGGAGCTGGGGGCCTGTGGGAAGCTGGGGACCTATGGGGAGCTGTGGGCTCATGGGGAGCTGGGGGCCCGTGGGAAGCTGGGGACCTATGGGGAGCTGGGGGCTCGTGGGGAGCTGCGGGCCAGCGGGCCAGTGCCCAGGGACCTGAGGCTCCTCCTAGCTGCCTGGCATCCACTGAGGCTGATCCCACAAGGCAGGCAGACCAGCACCAGGGTCAGGTCAGGGTCAGGGGCTTCAATCTGGGTTCTTTTATTTGTGACTACGGGCTGCACGGGGTCTTGCCTCTCGCCCCTCTTAGATTCACTGTCTTACGGAACTAGGTTGTTTCCCTGTGAGGCAGCTAATTTGCCATCTGCTTTCTGGCCTTGCCCTCTCCTTGGGGCCATGGCTGGAGACCCTGCGTGGCCCTCCCCTTCTTACTCTCTGTGGACCCCTGGCCTCCGGCGCCATGATGACACGTGCAGTGCCTCTTCACTTCTCGGTAACATTTATTTGACAGCAGCTGGCCTGGCAGGAGCAGGCCACCAAAGGCCAGGGTGGCTCAGGGGATACTGCCAGGACAAGGAGCATCCTTAAAGAAGAAATATTTCTCTTAAGTCACCGGCCAAGCAGCGTCACCCTGGGTTACAAGGAACGTCAGGCCCTGGTTTCTGTTCTTCAACCAGTGGTGCCATTTCCACTGCCAGAAAGAGTCACGACAATTCCACTGGGAGGAACTGGAAACACAGCCAAACTCAGCAGGATCCCGCAAGCCCCAGCCACTCAGCCCCCAGCTCAGCCGCCACCTCCTCCCTTGGCGCGTCCCTGGAGGAAGGAAAGGGATTTCCTGAAGGAGGTGTCCACTCTCTCCCAAGCATCCTGAATCCTCCTGGCCCTTCTGTGACCTTTTCTTCCCTCACAGGGAAGTCCCAGCAGGTGTCAGTTCCAGAATGGGGCTCGAGAAGAGTCAGGAAGGCCAGAGCCTCAGTCCTGGGAACGCCACTGTGACAGTTCCGAGGGGCAGCAGGCAGCAGCCCAGGACAGGGGTCACACTGCCAGGACAGTTAGGGTCACACTGCCAGAGAAGGTCACATTGTCAGTGGGGTCACACTGCCAGAGGGGGTCACACTGTCAGAGGGGGTCACACTGATGGGGGGGTCACATGTCAGAGGGGGTCACACTGTCAGGGGGGTCACATGTCAGAGGGGGGTCACACTGTCAGAGGAGTCACACTGCCAGAGGGGGTCACACTGCCAGAGGGGGTCACACTGACAGGGGGGTCACATGTCAGAGGTGGTCACACTGTCAGAGGGGTCACACTGCCAGAGGAGGTCACACTGCAAGAGGGGGTCACACTGCCAGGAGGGTCACACTGTCAGGAGGGTCACACTGCCAGAGGGGGTCACACTGTCAGAGGTGGTCACACTGCCAGAGGGGATCACACTGTCAGGGGGGGGTCACACTGCCAGAGGGGGTCACACTGCCAGAGGGGGTCACACTGTCAGGGGGGGTCACACTGCCAGAGGAGGGTCACACAGCCAGAGGGGGTCACACTCTCAGAGGGGTCACACTGTCAGGGAGGTCACACTGTCAGGGAGGTCACACTGTCAGGGGGGTCACACTGACAGGGGGTCTCATTGCTGGAGGGTACCACTGCTCAGTAGTGGAACCCAGCTGCCTGAAAGGGGGTTCCCTACTTCCCCGGGGAGTATCTCAGCTGAAAGAGAAAAGGTCTCCTGGTTGGTGGGGGGGTCAGCTGCCTTGGGGAATGGGGTCCAGGCTGGCCCAGCACCCAGGGTGCTGCCAGCTGCTGAGAAGACATGTGTGTATTACAAACTGAGTTTCCACGAGGGTCAGCTGCCACGATGCAAAGACACCAAAGAAGCCCACCAAACTCGCAGGGCTTTGTCACCTGCAGCTGGAAAGCGAAGTATGGAAAAGGTCTGGGACTAAGAGGAGGAGGAAACAATGTGGCCAGGGGCCTTCACATCTCCACAGGATGGACAGGAAAGAGCGGTCATAGGATGGCCCAACAGAGAGGAAAGCGCTGCAGGCACATAGGGAGGGCTTCCAGACTGGAAACGGCAGATGCAGTCGTGCCAGCTCACATCTGAGGGATGGGAGGGGCAGAGCTTCATATGGGAGGTGGGCAGAGGTGTCCATGGAGCAAGGACTGAGGGCAGCTCTTGACACCTGCCCCAGTCTGGGGTCCCATCCCATTAGCAGCCCTTGCCCTCCTGAGACTGAAACATCCAACCTGCTCCCACTATCCCGCCCCAGACTCCTCGGGAAGCCTTGAGGTCTGTGCACCAGGGTCCCCGTCTGCAGTGGGGCTGGACAGGGACTTCGCAGGCTCCCCGGCCACCTCCCCACATGTGCATGGCTCCTTGTTGCCAGTGCTGAGTGAAGTCTTGATTTCTTCACGTCTTCATTTTTCCTGACAATACTTTCCATGGAGGATGAATAGCCAAAATACTATGTTCCCAAGTCACTCAAAATCATGTTTACTCCTGGGTTTTGTCACCAACTTCATACATAATTAGGTCCTTTTGTTTTAGCTTGTTTTTAATTTTCAGGACTGCATTTTCTTCTTTTGGCAATAATTGTATTCTTTGCACAAAATATGACGATTCCAAAGCCAAGTGCACACCAGCGGTATAGTGCCCAATCTTCCTTGCAGACTAGCCCCTGCCCCTGCCTCGAGGTAACTTACTGATTTTTGGTTTTAACCCCATGATGCTTCCTTCCTGCAAGGAGCCTGCTCTGTAGCACACAGGTGGGGAGGACCCAGGGTCTATGTGGATGGGGAGGCAGCTCCTGAGGAAGGAGCTGCAGGAAGGCCCATCCCCCAGTGCTTACCCGGCGTGCTGGCTATTAGCTAGGACGGACCTCCATGGGGCCATGGCTGAAAACCCCATGTGGCCCTCCCATGTGGCTACTCAGTTTCCCACAGCACAGGGGCTTCCAGGCAAATGTCCCAGGAGGACTGGGGGCAGCTGCATCACCTTTACTGACCCAGATTTGGAAACTGCTCAATTCTACCTCTACCCTCTACAGTCCACAGCTGGGAGGGCAGAACATGAAGCCTGTGGGGGATGTGCCGCAAGTCAGCAGGGCTCAGGGGCTGCTGGAAGATCTCCAGAAAGCACCTCATGAGCGCTGGGTTCTCGTGGCTGCTTCCTTCCCTGCCACGTAAACCAGGCCTTCTCAGCACACCTTCACCTCCGGTGTGTGGCCGCCCTCCTCTTCACACCCTGTGAATCCTGTGCCCTCATCCAGCATATTTCTACAATGGACCGTTTCGTTGCTGGAGCTGGAAGTGCAGGGCTGAGGGAGCAGGTACATGACGTCCTGCTGTGGCTGCTTCGTGTTCTGGTGTGAGATGTGTCCATACCTCGGCCGTGGCCGCATGCAGCTCACAGTCTTCACCGTGAGGCATCTCATCCCCAATGCACCAGACTTCACTTCCCTTCCACTGGTGTCGGCCGTCTGAGCTGCTTCCCCTGGGGCCCATCCTTGTCCATGTGCAGAAGATGAACAAAGGCCATGTGGACCTGCTGTGTTGCTGGACCACAGCCGGCAGCTTTTCAAAGTGCTGGGCCAATTCTCCTACGGGAGTGTGGGGGTTCCCGTTGTCCACATCCTCACCTGGTACCCACGGCAGACTGGCCGTGCGTTTCTCTGGGTGATGACTTTCCTGGCGGCTCATGGGGACCTGCCTCCACGCAGTGAGTTTCCACATGGATGTCCTCCCTGGAAAGGGCCCTGTCACCTTTGTGCCTTTCTGTGTGTTCTAGACACAAGTCCCTTATTTGCTATTTATATCACAAATGTTCCCTCCTCCTTCACTCCCTTTTCACAGCCCCTTTTGACGCTAGACAATGATGAGGAGGGCTGGGAAGAAGCAAGACCCTCAGGACCCACTGCAGAGCCTGCGCACACACACGTGAGTGCTGAGTGGGCGCCCGGGACACTCATGACTTACGGACGCCACACTCACCACAGAGCATAAATACTTCACTGAAGCCTGCGTGTGTCTCCACCTTGAACGTTTCTGCACTCATGCAACATGAATTACATTTGTAATGGCCCTTGTGTAGGGTCTTCTGGGAAAATACTGTTTCCAGAAAGACAAAGTGAACTGCAGCACTCCTGAAGGAAATGCATTCGCCCCGACTGGCTGCTCTGATGGTCTCTTGTCTCATCTTTCACTGAACACAAGTGAGGTCTGCCCGCCCAAGGCCGTGCATGGCATGTCCTCTCCAGCAAAGGCACAACAGTGGGCAGCCCGGGGTGCCCAGAGCTCTGAGCCCAGAACAAGGCAATGCAGCCCCCAGCCATGGCCTTGCCCACACCTGCCCTCACATGGGGCTGGAGGTTGCTGCCCTCTGTGACTTCCCTCCTTGCATACCAAGGCAGGAACGGGGTCAGTTCCTAGAAGGCCCTGCAGCCCCGTGCCTGGTTCTGCCCCATCGTCACACTGTGCACTGCTGAGGCTGACACTCACGGCCAGCTGCAGTCCCCTCCCTGCTGCATCCAGTGGCTGCTGATGCAGCAGTGTCCTTAGGGTCCTGACAGTGGGGGCCTTGGAGAGAACAGCCCTGTCTGAAGCCCATCCGTGGAGACAAGAAGGGAGGGCCTAGGACCTGGAAGAACTGGGGTAAGGAACAGTTAGGGGACAGAGAAGGGAGGGCAGGTGACAGCCAAGGGAGGGGAGAGGTGGCAACCCCAGGAGCAGTGGGAGGAAGCGGGTCCTGTGATGGTCCTGAGAAAGACCCTGAACCCCAATCCCAGCCAGCAGAGCAGGGTCAGGACAGAAGGGTCTCCCATAGCCTCAGGGTCTCCCGTGGGGTCCTCAGGCCGGCCCTGGCTGCTCTCGTGCAGAGTCCAGGGCTGGGGCTGGAGGTGCAGCTGGGGCTCGCTTACTGGTGTCCAGGGAGGGAGGGAAGGAAGGGTGTGTGGGCATGCATGGAATGTGTAGTGTACACATGTTTTCCTGAGGTGGAGGTGTGCATACATGTATGTGTGTGCAGGTGGGGCGTGTGCTATGTGCATGTCCATGTGTGGTGTAGGTGTGTGTGCATGTGTGATGTGTTCATGTGGTGTGTGCATGTCCATGTGTGGTGTAGGTGTGTGTGCACGTGTGTGCATGTGTGATGTGTGCATGTGGTGTGTGCATGTCCATGTGTGGTGTAGGTGTGTGTGCACGTGTGTGCACGTGTGATGTGTGCATGTGGTGTGTGCATGTCCATGTGTGGTGTAGGTGTGTGTGCACGTGTGTGCACGTGTGATGTGTGCATGTGGTGTGTGCATGTCCATGTGTGGTGTAGGTGTGTGTGCACGTGTGTGCACGTGTGATGTGTGCATGTGGTGTGTGCATGTCCATGTGTGGTGTAGGTGTGTGTGCACGTGTGTGCACGTGTGATGTGTGCATGTGGTGTGTGCATGTCCATGTGTGGTGTAGGTGTGTGTGCACGTGTGTGCATCTGTGATGTGTGCATGTGCTGTGTGCATGTCCATGTGTGGTGTAGGTGTGTGTGCACGTGTGTGCATCTGTGATGTGTTCATGTGCTGTGTGCATGTCCATGTGTGGTGTAGGTGTGTGTGCACGTGTGTGCACGTGTGATGTGTTCATGTGGTGTGTGCATGTCCATGTGTGGTGTAGGTGTGTGTGCACGTGTGTGCACGTGTGATGTGTGCATGTGGTGTGTGCATGTCCATGTGTGGTGTAGGTGTGTGTGCACGTGTGTGCATCTGTGATGTGTGCATGTGCTGTGTGCATGTCCATGTGTGGTGTAGGTGTGTGTGCACGTGTGTGCATCTGTGATGTGTTCATGTGCTGTGTGCATGTCCATGTGTGGTGTAGGTGTGTGTGCACGTGTGTGCATGTGTGATGTGTTCATGTGGTGTGTGCATGTCCATGTGTGGTGTAGGTGTGTGTGCACGTGTGTGCATGTGTGATGTGTTCATGTGGTGTGTGCCTGTCCATGTGTGGTATAGGTGTGTGTGCACGTGTGTGCATGTGTGATGTGTGCATGTGGTGTGTGCATGTCCATGTGTGGTGTAGGTGTGTGTGCATGTGTGTGTGTGCGCACATGAGTTTGTGCACACCTGCTTCAGAATGGCTGCTAAGGCAGGAGACGGTGAGAGTCCCAGGAAAACTCTGCATTTCCAAGCAGCCTGGGTTTTCTCAGGTAATAAACCAGAAAGGCTGGGAGAGAGAGGAAGTACCCAGAGACCACAGTAAGGTAGAGAGGAGGGAGAGAGACTGGGCACTGGGCGGACAACATAAGGGCCAGCGGGCCCTGGATGCTTGTGTGGGCGGCATGGCAGGTGTGTTCTGGCCCCCTAACCTGCATCCCTCCACCTGACAGTCACTTCCAAGGGGACCTCAAACCTCCTTCCAGCCCACAGAGGTTGGGTCTCCCTCCATACCAGGGAGCCTCTCATTCACACTTGATGTGACTGGACAAAAAGCCAGGAGAAGTTGTGAGAGCCAGTCTCTTTTTTCTTTTCTTTTCTTTTCTTTTTTTTTGAGACAGAGTCTCACTTTTTCACCCTCAGTAGAGTGCTGTGGCATCACAGCTGACAGCAACCTCCAGCCCTTGGACTTAGGTGATTCTCTTGCCTCAGCCTCCCAAGTAGCTGGGACTACAGGTGCCCACCACAATGCCCTGCTATTTTTGGAGACAAGGTCTCACTCTGGCTCAGGCTGGTCTTGAACCTGTGAGCTCAGGCAATCCATTCATCTTGGTCTCCCAAGTGCTAGGATTACAGGCGTGAGCCACCATGCCCGGCATGAGAGCCGGTTTCACTGGAGCTACTTTCAGGGACAGTGTCCAGCCTGGCTGCCTGCAGAAGTGGGGGCTGCAGGTAAGAGGGGGCGAGTGAGCCTTGCCCACCCAGTGCTGCACGGGGACATGCTGGCCCAAGGCCTCAAAGCCCAAGAATAAGGAGATGCCCCCTGACCCCTAGGAATGGGTGTTCTCCTGCTAACAATCCCAGAATCAGCCTGTAGATTGGAATCAGGGCTGGGAAGAGACAGAGCGATGTCCACGGTGCGAGAAAGGCTTGTCCAGAGTGACACGTCACCAGCCCATCTGTCCCAGCACCGCTGTCTGGAGAGACACTTGTGGGAGAAAGGCTTGTCCAGAGTGACACGTCACCAGCCCATCTGTCCCAGCACCGCTGTCTGGAGAGACACACTGGGATGGATTGTGCTACATGGAAATCAGACTCCACTGGCAGGATGGATGCCCCACCTCCCTGGGAGACAGAGCACGGTGACAGATGCTCTGCTAACAGATCAAAGAGGGATGAGACGAGGCAGGAGCCAGACCCACGCTAATGTGTCCTGCAGGGAGCTGGAGATTCCTATCTCAGCAATCGGCTCATTCACATCCGTCTTTCTGTCCCCCATCAGCGTCCTGGAGAACAGACGAGCCACGTACCTCAGGGGGCTGGCAGCATGCCGGGAGGCCTCCCGTTGCCGTGTGGGGTTTGCTCCATAGGGGTGCAGGTGTGGGTGGGTGTGGGGGGTGTGGCTGGGCAGGTGTGGGCAGGTGTGGGTGAGTGTATGTGTTGGGTGGTTGGCCGGGTGGGTGTGGTTGGGTGTGTTTAGGTGGGTGGGTTTAGGCGGGTACGTTGGGTGGTGCCCCAAGAGCTCTTTGGCCACTGCCGGCTACAAGCTGCTCCCCATGTGGTCCATGGGTGCAGGAGATCCGTGGGGGGTTCTTCTCATGTCTGGCCCCTGCACACCCATGATGGTGGTGGTAGTCAGGGCAGGGAGGCAAGTGACAAAGCCCACAGTCTCCCCAGCTGCCACTCCCTCAAGCTACAACCTAAACAGAGGACCGGAAGATCCATCCCTATTATGTTCCAGATGGGATTTTCCTTGGGAGGGAGCCAGGTGCAGAGAAAGGGTGTTTCAGGCTGGTACACACATGGTGGCCACCACAGGAGCATCTGCAGGGCACTGAGGCCATCTCAGCTGTCCACGGATGCCCACTAGCATCAGGATTAATGCCAGAGTCAGAGATGTGGGGATTTTTGTGTCCAGGGTCAGCAAACTCTGACTAGGAGCTCCCAGGACTTTTACCTCACTGGCTGTGCAGATGACAGACAGCAGGCACCATGTGGGCCCCAGGAGACGTGGATCTGCAGTGCTCTGAGCCTGGTCCAGGACCACATCACAAACCCAGTAGGTGTTTACCCCAGTGGCCCCTGTCAGCTATTCCCAGAAGAAGAGCAAAGTGAAATGAACTTGTTGCCTCGAATCTCAATAATGACCGTCTGTTATCACAACTGGCCCCTTACTGGTTGACCCGGAGACCCTCACTGCACACATTAGTTTCTGCCCTTGCAAACTCTAACATGTTTACTCCTGGGCCTGATGGATCATAGCGCCACAGATAGGCAACTTAGGCATCTGAGAGCAAAGCGTGCAACTGCTCCCTGCAGGCTCAGAGGGGGCCTGCCCCAGCCTCCTCAACAGTGTTCAGCAGCTGCTGGTGAGCACGGCCTCCCCTGGCTCTGGGCATCATTGCTCCATCTCTGCTCACTGTCACAGGGCGTTATTCCTGTGTGTATGTCGGCGCCCAAATACCCTCTTTTAAGAGGGCGCCAGTCACACTGGATTGGGGCTACACTTCTTCAGTATGATCTTGTTGTAAATAATCACAGACACAGTGACCTTTGTGTCCAGATAAGGGGCTGCAGACCAGGACTCCAGCACAGGCATTTATGGAGGACACAGCTCAGTCTGCAGCACTGGGTCGGCACTGTGAAACCATCATCAGCGGTCTTGACTGGCAGGTCTCAGCTGTCACTGCCCCCTTCAGCACAGCTCTGGGTCCAAGCAGGAGGTCATGGCCAAAGCCCAAACTGTTTTATTTTAATCTTGTTTCTGTCTCTCCCCACTATTTGCATGAACACTGGGGGAACTCCTTGGCACCTGGGAACTGTCCTCTGACCAGGTGCTGGGCTCAGGGCTCTAGTCCTCTGTCTGTGTCTTTGTCCCAGGGTCAACCTCATTAACCTCACTCACATTCTGATAATGGGCACCCTAGTAACTGTGTTCACTTCTTTCCCCTCACTGCTGTGTGTAGGACCAGCCTTATTAGGTGCTTAGTAAACGTTTGCTAAATGAAATAATCGACCAATTACTAATGAATATTTTTGCTATATCTAACATTGATGATTTAGAAAAAGATTCCAACTCAACACAGATGCAGTAAATAAGTAAACTGGGAGAGTTAAAGGGTCAGCACATAAGGAGTTTAGAAGTCACCATTCAGTCCCAATGAAACAAGTAAAAAGCTGAACAAACTGAAAAACCAACAATTCCTCTCAGACTCATCAGAGAAGTGAGGTTACAGAGCAAACCATTGCCCCCCCAATTGTAGACATGAACAAATGGATGCAGAGACTCACAACAGGCCTGAGGAGAAGCCCCTGCTGGAACCAGTGCTGGGGTCGGAAGCCCTGGCCTGCTGCTGATGGACTGCTGAGGGCTTTGTGTGCACAGATCTGACAGTTATAAACCCCAGGGACCCGTCGTGGAGGGCTCACTTCCATGAATTTTTCCTTTAGATCCTACCAGGTCCTCACAGCAAAGAGCAGAGAAAAGTCCCCTGCTGTTTTGACAGGGGAGGGGCAAAGGAACCTTTCTGAAATACTCTAGGTCACCTGCTGAGAGAAACTATTAAGCCAACCTCACCTGCTGGGGCTTTATCAGAGGCAAGCCCTCCTGGGGAAGGGGAGCACCCAACTCTGGCTCCATTTATTCATCCTGTCCCACCTATGACAGGCACCACCTGTGAGCCCCTTGTGACCCTCACCTGAGAGGTCCCACTTCTGGGACCACAACACGCCTCCCCCTGCCCGCATCTCCCACCACTTTGCTAAAGCCCTGCTTACAGCAGCTCCTTTCACCCACACGCTATGTCCACCTTTCAACACAAAGTTGTAAGGCACGCTGATAGGCAAAAAGACTGAACCAGCATCGGAACACGTGTCACACACGGGAGGAATGTTGGACTTAGCAGTGCTGGTAATAATCAATACGCTAAAGACTTTAATGTGAAGTGTTGGTAACATACAAGAACAAGTGAGTAACGGAAGTGGGGAGACAGGAATTCTGACAAAGAATTAAAATATGGTAGAGATCAAAAACACCATAGCAGAAGAAAAGAGTGGCTGCTACAGGCTCAGTAGTAGACTGGTTGTGGCTGAGGAAAGATCCGAGCTTGAGCATATGACAATAGAAACTTTCACAACTGAATAGCAAAGAAGAGAAAAGGTTAGAAAGAAAAAGAACAGACTACCCCAGAAATGTGGGGTAACTACAAAGGGTGCTATCTATGACTAATGAAAATACCAAGAGGAGAAGAAAGAAAGAAGAAAACACCATAGGTAAAAAAAACCTAGGTAATCGGATGGTGCCTGTGGCTCAAAGGAGTAGGGCACGGGCCCCATATACCCAAGGTGGTGGGTTCAAACCCGCCCCTGGCCAAAAACTGCGAAATAATAATAATAATAGATAATAATGAAAAAATAAAAAGAAATAAAAATAACATAGGTAAGAAAATAACATAGATAATAATGACTGAGACTTTTTACTCAAATTAATGTTGGTCCCCAAACCATAGACCCTCAGGCGTCTTCGGAAGCTCAGACACTTGAATCAGTGTAAACGACAGATAGATGTGTGAGGAGAGTGAGGCGTAATATCATGAAGATGTGAGGGAAAAAATAACCCAGAACTCTAGATTTCTGCACCTTGTAAAACTATCCTTTAAGAGTGAAGAAAAAATAATGACATTCTCAGAGGACAAAAATTGACCTGTGCATCCTGGACCCGTCTTGCAAGAAATGTTACCGAACAGTTCTTTAGAGAGAAGGACAATTATGTCAGAGGGCCTTGGATCTTCACAACGGAGGAAAAGACATTAAAGAAGAAAGAAGTGATATATCAGGGTGGTTTTGATTTGCATTTCTCCGACGATTCGGGATGATGAGCATTTTTTCACGTGTTTTTTGGCCATTCATCTGTCTTCTTTAGAGAAGGTTCTGTTCAAGTCTCTTGCCCACTTATGAATGGGGCTGTTTGCTCTTTTCTTGTTGATTAGAGTTCTCGGTAGATCCTCGTTATCAGCCCTTTGTCAGATTCATAACATGCAAACACCTTCTCCCATTCTGAAGGCTGTTTGCTTAGTTGTTGTACCCTTAGCTGTGCAGAAGCTTTTCAACCTGATCATGTCCCATTTATTTATTTTTGGTGCTGCTGCAATTGCCAACGGGGGTCTTCTTTATAAACTATTTTCCTAGGCTGATTTTGTCCAGTTTTCTCTATACTTCCTTCTAGAATTGTTACTGTTTTGTGTCTTAAATTTAAATTTTTCATTCAGTGAGAGTCAATTTTTGTAAGCGATGAGAAGAGCGGGTCCATTTTCAGTCTTCCACGTGTGGCTAAGCACTTCTCCCAACACCACTTATTAAACAGGGATTCTTTTCCCCAGCGAATGCTTTTGCCTGGTTTGTCAAAGGTCAGATGATGGTATGAGGCGTGTTTCATCTCTGGGTTCTCAATTCTAAAAGTAGACCTTCCATTTGATCCCAGAAAAAAAAATCATTTCACCATAAGGACGTTTGCACTACAATGTTTATTACAGCTCAATTCACAATTTCCAAAACATGGAATCAACCCAAGTGCCCATCAACATATGAATGGATTAACAAACTATGGTATATGTATACCAGGGAGTATTATTCAGCCATAAAAATGACAGTTTATATCTTTTGTATTAACCTGGATGGCGTTGAAACACCTTCTTCTTAGCAAAGTATCACAAAAATGGAAAGGCAGGTATCCAAGGTCCTCAATGCCAATATGAAACCAATAGATAAACATCTACACACCCACAAGAAAAAAACACAATTGAGTTCAGATGTGGGGAGACGGAAGGGGCAAAGGAGAAAGGGGAGGACAGAGGGGACTGGTCAGCTCTCAACCAAGGTCCCCGGGGTAAGGGTACACGGCACACGCCCTGGCTGAAAGGTTCAGCTGCAACTTGAACTTTACCTAATAAATGCAAACCATGTAACCTTACCTAATAAATAAACAATGTAACTTAATCACTTGTACCCTCATATTAATCTGAAATTAAAAAAAATCATAACATCTCTTTATACTCCATTAATGCCTGTATCTCTGATTTGTCATTATATAATAATAATCAATTGATCTGATAATTTCAAACAAGCAAAGGTTAAACAAAATATTTATGTTTTCATATTCTTAATTGATCTAACAAAAACATTTTGCTCAAAATAATAGTAGTGTAATAGCAAAATAATAGCAATAAAGCAATGCTGAGAGAATAATTGTTAGCACTAAATGCATATTTTAGAAAAGAAGAACTAACTAAAATCAATAATCTAAGTTCCTCCTTCCAGGCCAACTGGAAATGCCCTAACCCTGATCTCGGAAGGAGAGACTCGCCTGTCTCTGGCCCCTCCCCACCCTCCCTATCCCCCCACCTCACCTGAGTGGCCTCCCTGAGGGGCCTTTTGCTCTCCAGCTGCTGCTGAAGTTCTCACTGTCATTGCTGCAGCTCCTTGCGCAGGCTGGCTATTTTGACTGGAGATGGCAGTAGTCACATGCTCTCTGGCCCCACCTCTCCCGACCCCGCCGCTCCCTGGCCCCTCTGCCCCACACTCCTTTGCTGATCGGCTTTGTGGTATCTGCTCTCACAGGACACTAGATGGAGTTTCCTTCCCCATCCTTGCATGGGCTGGCCTTGGACTGATTTTGACCACTGGAATATGCTGGAAGGGACTTCAGACCCTGCCTCAGAGGTCCGGGAGTCACTGCTCCTTACCCTACCATCCAGGGCCCTCCTGTCAGCTGGTTATCCCCACCAAGGCCTTGACCCATGGAGAGCGCAGCGCAGACCAGAGGCCTCTACCCAGAGCGATAAGGCACAGGGCGCCTGCTGCAGGGTGGCAGGTGGCAGGGTCAACAGATGTGCTCCCAGCAAATGCAGGGCTCAGCACCTGGCCTTCTCCTATGTTCACACCCCTCCCAGAGGGACTGCCTCTGGACAGGACAGAGCTGCCCTGACTGCTACAGCCCTCCCTCTGCAGCTGGCCCAACAGTAGGGACAGCTGACCGCAGCAGCTGGCCAGAACACAACCTCCAAGCTCAGCTCTAATGAGCATGCGGTTCCAGGGAGGTCCTGACGTCCCAGCAATGTCCCCGACATAGGTCGAAGCTGGCCAATCCACCTTACACCTCATGCCCTCCTGTAGGTAACACCAGGTCCTCAGGCACCCCTTTGGGGACACAACTGTGGGACTCTCCAGTCTTTTCCAGGGAGAAAAGCAGGGGCCTCAGTCCTGGAAGACACTGTGGCTTCCCCAGCAGGGAGGGGCCCCTGACCTAGTGAGAGGAGGACTGCCCTGGGGCGGGGTCCCTGAGTGGGGGCTGGAGCAGGAGGAGGAGCCAAGCTATGGAGTTGACAGAGGGTAGGGCCTGGCTGGGTGAGCAGTGAGGAGTGGACTTTGCCCTTAGAGCCACAGAGCCCCTTGGGGAGTCCAGCCAGTGAATGGCAAGCTCTGGGGTAAGGTTTACCAACCTTCTTCCTGCTGCTGTGGGCACAGGTGGGCAAGTGGCTTAAGGGGAGGGTCCAAGGGTGGGCAGCCTTGTACAACCCAGTTATAGCAAGAGCCCCTCCCCTGTATCCCGGGGCTGTCCTTCCCCTGGCACGTGGACATCCTGGCCTGCCCTCAGCAGAACCCCCAGTCATTCTGCGGTGCTCTCTCTACTGTCCCCACTCCTCAGCCACACACCCGGCCATTCTACACTGCCTGTCACAGCTGTCCTTGGTGAGGTGTCCTCACTGATCCCCTTCTGTCTGGCACCCCACCAAGTCTGAAGGGCCAGGTGAAAGGAGGCTGTGCAGGGCCAGGAGGCAGCAGCTGGGTCAAGGAGGCTCAGCCCGCTGTCCCATGGAAGGGCAGGGGCACCTGACACCCACAGAGCCTCTGTGGGCCACTCCCTGGAGGGCAGCAGATAGCAGGCCAGGTCAGCCCAGGGGAGCCAGACCTAGAAGGTGGGTGGTGGCTGCCGGTGGGAGTCCAGACTGGCAGGGCAGAGTGAGGGCATCCTCCCCACAAGGGTCCTCTCTGTTCTCCCTGAGGGTCATCCTGGGCTTTGGAGCCCTCAGTGGGAAGTTGGTCTGGTCCCAAAGCATCTTCCAGAGGACCGAGGCTCACTGTGGCACCACCAGCCTCACAGACCCTCTCTGAGCCAGGCCAGTGCACAGCCCCCAGGCTTTCAGAGTCCTTGAGTCTGGCCCTGGTTTTCAGGGGCACGCTTGGCCCCCTGGATGCCTACATTGTTCCTGCCCTTACAGATCCTGAAGGATTCCCGACCAGATACTCAGATTCGGGAGACGCTCCCCAGCTTGGCAGTAACTGGATCTGTACTTGGAGGTCACCTAGGGGACAGCGTGATGCCGAATCGCCTGTATCTGTTCTTGTCTCAGCCACTCTGCTTCTGGACGGTACAGCACTGCGTCGTCATCAGTCGGCTCCACTCCCCAGGCCCCTGGTTCCGCCCTGCCTGCCCCTGAGTGAGCATTTCCCTGCAGCACACTGGTTCTGCAGCCTTCCCAGGACACCTGCCAGGCACTGTAGGTCTGTGGCTGAGGACGCACATGGAGAAGATAAGGTCCCACCCAGCGTCAGAGAGGCAGACTCAAAGTCGGGGGTGGGGGGCATGCAGGAGCCTATGGAGACAGGGTCCCTCCACATGGGGCCTCCACCAAGCTTCTGCCTCCTCCCACTCCCACCTACTCTGCTCACTCCATGTCCACTCCACCACCTCTCCCCGGGAAGGGGCCGCCTCCCAGACCAGGGCCTTCCTCCCCCACCCATCTCCCATACTCTAGTAAATTGTGTCCCTGGCACAGGGCATCTGTTCCAGGAGGGTGATGCCCCCACCCCATCTCCCCACTCATAGAGCAGAGGGACCTCCACATCCACACACAGCTCCTTCCAGAGACCAGGACAGCATGGGCACAGAAGACCATAGCTCTGAAGACCAAACTGTGAATGAAGCTAAGTTCATTCACTCCATTCTGTGAAGTCCATACAAGCACCACAGGAAGGACCAAGGAAGGACCAACGTGCCCTGCACACCCATCCACCAACACCAGCCTGCCCGGCCAGCAGGGAGCCCAGGCAGGGCAGGGAACATCCTTGCCTCAGCAGTGCTGCCCTGTCCCAGGCTGTCTCCTGAGATGCCCCTCACAGCTACAGGAACAGATGGCATCATCCCCCTCTCACATCTCAGAGAATGAAGATCAGAGACAAGCTGACTTGCTCAAGGTCACGACCCAGAAACGTGTGCACAATGCAGGTGGGAGAGAGGGTCAGGGCCCGTGAGGTTCAGACACATTCATGGGTGACAGCTATGCTCCTGCAAATGGGAGGGGACTCCGGCGATGCAGAGAGCAGCCCCGACATGAGCCACCTGGCCCTCACCCAGGTCTGCAGCCTGGATGCCCCAGATCCCTCGGTGATACTGGCAAGTTCAGTGTCTGAGCCCCACCAGCCACCTGTACACAGGCTCAGTCTGGCCAGAGCTGGGCGTGGAGGCTCCGGCCACCCTCTCTCACCCACGCTGCACCCCAGCCCCATTCAGTACCCAGGCTGGGCACATCTCTGGCGTAGCCCACATCTGTCTTCCCTAATGTTATTTTTTTTTTAAGAGAGAGAATAGTAAGGAATGAGAAAAGAAAAAAAAGAAAGACTAAGGAGATTCCAGAGATAAAAGGCACATGTGGGTGACAAAGAAACTGTGACAGTCCCATTTTATTAATGGCTCACCCATATGCATCCAGAGGATAATTAACTATTCACAGGTGAAATTAACTGATAGGAGTGGCTGTCCCAGGCAAATCGGATGAGCTCCGATTATATCAGTAGTTTTCAACCAGTGTCCCTGGTTATCAAACCATCAAATAAATTTGTCCACTCTCTTCCTTTGGGGGGAAAAACTTTAATTATCCAGCCCGAGCGTATGGCAGGTCATCAATAAACCCAGTTATCGGGCCGCAGGTTCGGGAGTTTGACCGTTATCCATCTTTTATCTAAATAAACATTTGGGAAATGTCCTTAAAATTATTATAGATACTCTGCCCCTGCCCCCAGTGGAAATTTCCAAATGGAGCAGCTGCGTTTCACCGCTCCACCCTCCCGGCCTCCTGAGGGCCTGGGACCCCGCGTGGGGCTGCGCCTGCTTTGATGAATCTAACCAACCTGCACATGCAGATAAGGGGGCCCGCGCCTGGGGCGCCTTACTGTATATTCACCCGGCCTTTATGTTGTGGACACCTCCTTTATTTCCATGCCACATGTGTCAATGACAAATGGAGAAATCCAGCAGCCGTAATGTCATACAGCAGGCCCTGCAGTTTGCCTCTCCCAGGTGCAGCCGTTGGAGAGAATTCTTTCATTAGAACAAAGAACGCATAAGGAGCTGCATTTATCACTCCACCAAAGTGTGGCTGTTATGGACAGTGCATGGAGACTGGCCGCTCTGCCTCACTGCACACAAACGGGAGATACAGTCATGTGGGAGTCCACCCTGGTGTACTTGGTGGACACCAGGCAGGATGGACAGAAACCAATCGAGGCAAGGGGAGAGAGCCGATGCCATTTCCCTCCCTGGTCACAGCCAGGTTCTACCAAGTACTTGTGGGTGGCCCCACCCCCCCGTCCGGCTCCCTGTGCAGCCACAGAGGGCACAGCCAGGAGATACTAATGAAACATCATGAGGAAATTCGCCCTTGGGACACTGCTGATTAGGCTCATGCCGTCTCATCTCTCTTCTTTCTGCTCTCCCAACGGTTTCCTGAACTACTGCCTCGAGGTGGAAGGAAAACACAGCTGCTGGGAGATCTGCCAAAGGGGGCGGGTTCCACACTGTCCCGGCTGGAGATGTGGGGATGGAAGAATCCAAGACACATCTTCAAGCAGCTCAAACCCCAAGGGCAGGTTCTTGCCAGAGAGGAGCCCAAGGATGGGGGCTACTTTCTTGTCTGTGCAGAGATGGTGGAGGTGAGAGAAATCCTGGGCACTCCTTCCTTCTCGGCAGCTTTTCTGAGCCTTGGGGCACCAGCTCAGTGTGGCCCCGAGGCCTCTGTGGCCTCAGCTGCCTATGAGTAAGAAATAAACCTGCTGGGCATTGTGGCCGGCACCTGTAGTCCCAGCTACTCGGGAGGCTGAGGCAAGAGAATCGCTTAAGCCCAGGAGTTGGAGGTTGCTGTGAGCTGTGTGATGCCATGGCACTCTACCGAGGGCCATAAAGTGAGACTCTGTCTCTACAAAAAAAAAAAAAAGAAAGAAAGAAAGAAACCTGCTATGTACCTTGTTCCACGTGGGCTCTGTCCCTTGGACTCAGGCAGTTTGTGAGCGGATGGGGTTTGGCCCTCTGCTCCCATCGGCTGGCATGGCCGTGATCTGATGAGTAGCGTGGTGCTTCACACTCACATCCCTTCAGTCCTTGCTCAGACTCCACCTCCTCCAAAGAGCCTGAGGACAAAGTCGGACTTTGCAAAATTGTCTGCCAAGGTGGGGAGAAGCCCTGCCCTCAACGGCTCCACCGTCAGGTGTAGGCACAGCCTGAACAGGCCTGGGCGGGGGGGGGGGGGAGCAGGCCCCATCCCCAGCTCCCCTGCAAGGAGGCCCCCTACATGCTCATTCACACTGGTGTTCACATCCTTCTGATGGCTTCTTTCTAGCACTTAGAGACAGTTATGGACATTTCATTCAAGCAAGCATTAAGGAAGCTGGCTAGGGCTTGGCCTCGTCAGAGGATTCTGCCCCCCTGGTGTCTAGAACTGCCCATGCAACATGGCACCTGTCCCCTGAGCCTGGGGTCTGAACTAACAGGTGCTGGCTCCAGAGACCTTGCACAAAAAAGTAAGAAGAATGTGAAATGGCTCAGTAGTAACTGCACCTTAGTACGTACTGAATGGGCCTAGTATGGTGATTCTGAGACAGAGGGAGTGAGAGGGGGGAAAAAAGGATAGAAAGGAAGGGAGGGAGAAAGAGAGGGGAACTTGGAGAGGGGAGAGGGAGGGAGAGAGAACAAGGCTGAGCAGAGCCCCCTGGGTTGAGGGCAGGTCTTTCTCTAGCTCCCCTCTCCTTCTTCTGACCTGATGCCCCTGGAGGGGTGAGCCATTTGGAACGGGATGTGGAAGACAGGTGTGGGAAAACCAATCTCAGCCCAGTTCTTGGGAAAGTAAATTAAAATTGGAAGGAGAGAGGCAGAGATAAAGAGACAGGCTGCTAATGTCTCTTAGCAGGGGACCTGACCTGCACATCTGTCCAGGGCTGATACCTGCACCCAGCGAAGGGCGTCTCTTTTTGAGATGAGGTACTCATCCCACTAGGTGTAATGGGACAGGCATGTCCCTCCACACCAAATGTCAGAAAAACATGGAGGCGCTTCAAGGTGAACTAGAGGTGTCTGCAGCGGAGGGGTATTGTGGGGCATGTCCAGGGCCTTGTGCCTGCGTAACAGGTGTGGCCCAGCCCAGCGACTGCTGTAGAATGTGGTGAGGGAGCCTGCGTACACGTGGGCATAGATGGTTCAACCACCCCAAAGCACCCTAATTCAGAGAGGAGATGGCAAACACCTGGCACAGGTGGGCAGAGGCAGGCAAGGCTGAGGCACAGGCTGCGGGCACAGCTCCCACATCTGCAAACAGAAATGGACCTTTGACCCTTGCCCTTTGGGCACAGCTCTTTTTAACTGAGGGGAACAATTTCCATTCTTTCTGTAACTTCATCTTTCTAATAATGCTTCCTTTTAAAATCAATTTGACTTAAAATTATAGCGACCTATGAATTTGGACTGTGTGCATTTCGGCTTCAGGCTTTCCAAGCTGTATCCCGGTATTTTCATGTCTACCTTTGAAGACTGCCATTGCTTACGTGAATCATCTCTTATTTTGTGATTATAACCATTCTGCTCACTGCATGATGCCTTTGGTGGTTATATAATTAAAGAGCAGAGACATTTTTTCCCTTGGCTGCACAAGGTGAAAAATGTTAGCTCTTTCCACACTTCAGAGATCCAGCTGCTAAAAGCATTAAAAATTACTTAAAACATAAATTTATGGCATTGTGATCACAATGGATTGTGTTGTTGTAAATGACTTGCTTTGTAAATTGCTGTTTTAGATTAAAATATGGCTTATTAGGAACGACAGGAAAATAATACAGAAGGAAGTGAGGTTTCAGAGAATTGTCTCCAATTGCCTCTGTCAATGTGGAGGCAGAGGACGCATGGAAGCTGCTGCCTAGCTGCCAGGGTTTGGGGTGGACCCTGCGCCCCCCACCCCCACCGCCCCAGACCTCCTGTCCTTCCGCACAGCCTGAGCACATTGCTGAGGTGGGCAGCAGGTACAGAGAGGTAAGGAAGACGCTGCCTCTCCCTCAGAAGACACTGGATCTGATGGAGGACTGGCACCATGGCAGATGGTGGGAAGGGACAGCGACTCAGATGGGCACCAGAGCAAGAACATTCAAGGGCACAAAGGGGAGAAGTGATTGAGCTTGATTGATTAATCTTAGCTAGCAGACTGTGGAAACTGCAGGAATTCAGACTCTTGGTTTTAGGAGGAGACTCCCCAAGGCACAAGGCAAACCTTCCTCAAGCACTTGCGGAGGAAGGTCCTCCAGTAGGACACTCCCAGGGGTGGAGAGCTCTCGCCTTTCTGACTTATCCCCTTCCATCAGGGGACATAGATCCAGGTCTTCTCCCATCTAAGGAAGATCCTGTATTCTGTTTGGACATTTTAACTTGAGAATCTCTGGTGACGTGCAGGGAAAGGTTCACAGTAGTGGAAGAACGTGGGTTGGAGCACTCAGAACAGCCTGGCACAGAACACTCAGAACAGCCTGGCACACGGGACTGAGGGAAGTGAGGGAGCAAGGTTGATTCTAATGGGGACATTTATCAGAGGGGGCCCAGTTAAAAGGCCAGTACAGCTTTTTTAGAAGTTGTGAGCAATACAGTCGAATGATGCTGGAAGTGTTTTACATAGTAGGACAACTCATTTATCAAAGGGAGAATGAACCACAGAGAGAAGACACAGACTCACAGGGACTCTCATAGATGTTCGTCTAATCCCCACATTACAAGCTAATGGCTCTGGACAAGATCCAACAAATGCCCTGCCCACTGTGGCCTTGCCCAGACTCGGAGCATGGCTTACTGGCCGCCCAACCCTTCCTCCACCTAAACCTCCTAGCATCTTGTCCACCTTCACAGAAGCCTCCTTGTCCTTCCATGTCCTGTCGCACTCTGTTCCAACACATGTCAGTTCTGAAGTCTAGATGTAATAGTGGTGAAATGCTCATGAATTTATTTCTACCTTCCTCAAACACTTGTATGGTGACTAGTCAGTGTCAGGTTTTTGTGAGGCGCTGATGGTGCAGAGGGAAACAAGTGGTTATTTCCCAAAGGAAGTCCCAGTTGAATCAAGAGAGCTGGACAAAGTGAAAATATACATTATAAAGAGCACATCAATGGGTGGAGGGAGGGTAATTGGTGGGACCACACCTATGGTGCATCTTACAAGGGTACATGTTAAATTTACTAAGTGTAGAATATAAATGTCTTAACGCAATAACTAAGAAAATGTAGCGAAGGCTATGTCAACCAGTTTGATGAAAATATTTCAAATTGTATACAAAACCAGCACATTGTACCCCATGATTGCATTAATGCACACAGCTATGATTTAATTTAAAAAAAAAAAAAAAAAAAGAGCACATTCGTCATGATCCAAATCTGTACAAGGGCTGTGGGTCTATAGTAAAAAGACCTGTCTGAGGTGAGGGGAGTTGTTGTAAAAGCCTTAACAGGGAAAGGACCCTTTGATGCAGTCTGGAAAGATGTGCATGGCTTGACTCAGAAGACTGGAATGAGGAAGGCCTCACTGGCAGAGGGAGAAATGAGAACCTCTGTGTTGGGAGAGAGGTAAGATGTTACACCAGAGGTAGGGGATAAGTGCTGCCCAGAAGAAAGAAGGCTCCAGCCTCAAATATGTGCTGACAATTCTTCCTCTGAACTCAGAGGAAAGAAAATGAAAGGAATACAGAGTTAAAAAGAATTTAAATGTGTCTATCACATTTGTGGGGATTAAGGGAGTTTGCATTGTATATAAACAGTCTAAATAGTCTGTGGGTATTTTTTTTCCCCCTGAGAGACAGAAGTAGTGAAGCAGAGGGCTTGGGAAAGGTGCCTTCTTGAAATAATTATCTTGTCTTCCTTATTCAGTAGCGCAATTGAGTTAAAAATGATCAAAACTCTGGGGTAGATTGTGTTAGGAAAGAAAATAAAGATTTTTTGAACAGCACTGGTAAGCTGGAGAAGAGCAAAGCAGTATGATAGGGTGAGAAAACTATTTCAACAAAGGTAACTTTTATCTTGGCTCATTATTTACATTTGTCTGAATTTTTTCTCCTTTAAGATGAAACTAAAAATATCTTGAAAGATAGTTTTCTTTCTGGGTATACAAAAATAGTTGACAATTATTTAATTGTGGGTACTTTGAAGAAGCAATTCCATCAGCTCCTGGCTTGCATATTTATTGTGGAGAAGTCGGCTGTCTTTCTAATTGTAGTTGTTTTTTAAATTTCTTTAACCAAAGAACTTTATTCTGTTAATCTTTTATTGATCTCTACTGAGTTCTTCAACCTATTTTTCTCCAAATACTTTTAAGATCTCATTTATCTTTAAAGTTCACTATGTTGCATTTAAGTGCAGATTTCTTTTGATACACTTTGTTTGGATTTGTACTTCTGAATCTGATTCACAGTTTTCATCTATTTTAGATCATTCTCAGCCATTAACTCTCCATATGTTGACTGTCCCTCACCTTCTCAATTATATTCTTTGTGAATTCCAATTAGATAACATACCAGGCCTTTGTACCTTGTCTTTAATATCTTTCAGACTCTTTTTCATATTTTTAAAATTTCTTTGAATCTATATTGTGCTCTGCGTATTTTTTCATATTTTTCTTTTAGTCTAATTACTCTCTCTTCATCTTTGTCATCTGTTCTACTTAGCTTATCTACTAAAGTTTTATCTCTATGGTTATAGTTTTACATTTGTGTGATTATTTCATTTGCAGTGTATGTATAGCTATACTTGTTCTCATATTTTTCTATTAAATAAGTTTTATATTGTAGTATTTTATTTTATAGCAGCTTTCTTGAGGTATACTTGACATATAATAAATTTCAAATATTTAATATATAATTTAACATGTTTTGATAGATACACAAGAGCTTGAAACCATTATTACAATTAAAATAATGAACATACCCTCAGTTTGCTTATGTGTTTGCTTATTTATACACATTTGGTTTACTTCCAATTTGAGATGACTATTACAAATAAAGTGTCTATGAACATTTAAGTGCAAATTTTCATGTGGATATGTGTTTGCATTTTTCTTAAGTACCTAGGTGGAGTACCTAGCTGAATTATATGCTAGGAGTATGTTTAACTTTTTTAAAAAATGCTATATTATTTTCCAAAGTGTTTACCACACTTTTAAAGAACAAATTACAATATTTCTACTACTATTTCTGCAAAAAATCTTCCATAAAATTAAGGAGAGAATTTTTTCCTAATTCATTCTTAAAGTATTACCCTAGTAACAAAAGCATACAAAATGTTCTTTTAGTGACTGGCCTTAGCTTTCTGCCAGCAAGCGGGGGAGATCCTCCAGGTTCACTTCAGATTTGGGGGTGTATTTGACACTTCTCACAACTCTGTGTGAAATTTATATGTTAAACAAACATCCATGCACCCACTACTAAACCAAAACACAGAAAATTGGCCTACTGTCTGGCATTTCCTGAGCATCTTCCCCCCAAGCAGAGACAATCACCATCCTGACTGAGTCAGTATTTGTTTCCATTTTGTATTTAAAACACATTTATGTTTATCTTTTATACCCTTAGAGGTAAGGTCTTGCTGTGCTGTCCAGGCTGGAGTGCAGCGGCTACTCCCAAGTGCAGTTGCAGCTCACTGCAGCCTAGAACTCGTGGGCTTGAGCCATCCATGGGACTAGAGCTGCCATGGAACTACAGGCATGTGCCACCACGCCCTGCATGTATCTTCGCAAAATAGACTACTTAATGTTGAAGTGCAGCATGGCAGCAGGTGTCTGCTCACAACTATGCTGCCACTGCCATGGCCAGGCCCAGAGAAGGATGGCTGAACACCCAACGTGGCTCCAGATCCCAAGACCTTGTCAGGGCAAGTCCTAAAAACATAAGGCAGGGCAAGGGCCTAAAAGAACTGAATTCTTGTAATTCAGGTTGCTTCCTTTCAGAAATCACACAAAAATGTCTTACTTTTGTGATTGTTATGAAAATACACAGCCATGGGTACCTGCTTCCAGGATCTGGTAGGGGCTCATGCAGGCCCCAGATTCCTCACTCTGCAGCACTGTCCCTGGGGGCTCACAGCCATCGGTGTCTGGCTGGACTCTCTGTGGACTCAACAGTGTATGCCTGGCAGTGTTATGAGCCTCAAGGCCTTCCTTGCCCCTCTACATCATGTGGGGTGAGGGAATGTCCCCCGCTCACCCAGGAGCAGAGTGTGGAGGCCATCTGGGAGGTCACTAGCACAGGGTCTGTGACAGCCCTGGTCTCTCTGTCCTGGAGCAAGAGGATTGTTCAGGAGCAACGGGGTTTCTTCCCTTGGGTCCTCCTTCCTCACCTAACTGATCTCCATGTGTATCTGGAAACACCTATCGTCCTGGGAGCACCACTTTCTCGTAGGCAGGGTCTCTGCAGGTTGGGTGCCTGTGTCTTGTCAACACACTCTCCTGTTTTGGTGGCCCTTGCCCTGAAGTGGCTCTTTGAGACAGAATGTATGGATGACAAATATTTTGAAACACACATAGTGGAATTGTCTTGATTCTTTCTTTAAACCCAAGTAATATTATAGTATGATTGGGTATAAAATTTCCTTCAGAATTTTGAAGTCATCTTTTTCACTTTCTTTTTGTTTTGGATGTTGCAATGAAAACATTCTGATGCTATTTTGATGCTCAGCTTTTCTTACACAGAAGGTTTCAGAGGCTCACCTTTATCCCAGGGCCCTGATGTTTCCAGTGCCTGGTCACTGAATGGACTTTTCAAACTGAAACACGTCTGCAAGTTCCAGGAAATTTTCTTGAGCTATTTCATTGATGATTTCTTTCTTTCCTTTTTTGTTTTTCCTCTCATTTTTCTTTATTGAACTCCTGTTATTTAAATGTTGCCCTTCTTTTCTATCATTTTGGCTTTTTTCTTTATTATTTTTTTCTTTTATTCTATTTGTTTTCATTTCTGCTAGTTTCCTAATTCATTTTTTCTTGCAGAATGTTCCTTTTCGTATGTTCTGTTTTTATTTCATAGTTTCTTAATTTCACTGAGAATATTAACAATAATTTTTAGCATTGTTTCACTTTTAAGTTTTCTTTTCCATAAATGATCCATTTCTCCAAGTTACTCCTTTATGCTTATTTCTCTTAGTCTTTTATCAGACATTTGTTAAAACCTATTCATGACTAAAAGTGAGGGCTTAACACCCAGGTGGGTGCTCTTAGCACATGAGTGAACTGTTGCTGATATCCTCAGAGCTGGTGGAGTTCCCCTGGAAAGATGTTCCCACTTGCAGTAGGCTAAATGGTAGCCCCAGAACAATATGTCCACACCCCCATTCCCTGAACCTGTGAATGTTACCTAATTTGGAAAAATGTTCGTTCCTGATGTAATTAAGTTAAGGACCCTGAAATTATGCTGTTATTCTGCATTATCCACATGGGCCCTAAATGCTATAACAGTGTCCTTGAAGAAGAGAGGCAGAGGATAGTGCTCATGGGGGGCACATGATGGTCAGACTGAGAGGGATGCCCCCCCAAAGCCAAGGAGCCTCAACTAACACTGAGGATTTTCTCCAGGACCTTCAGAAGGAGTGTGGCTCTGCCCACAACCCGTGTTGTACATCTGGCCCCCTGACCTGCAAGAGAGTAGTTTCTGCTACTTTAAGCCAACGGGTTGGTGGTAACTTGCAGCAGCCCCACCCCCCCACTACACTCCAGTGTTCTTCAAGTGGTGGGACCCCATAGTGCAGGGAGCAGGTCAGGGAGGGGGACTCCATGGGGAATCCAGCACTGCCATGGAGAGAATTAGCTTCACCCAGCCACTCTCTTGGGTTCTAGCCCTTTCTTCCCTTTCCTCCCTTTTCTTCCCATCCCCAGACATTGCTGCTCTGCCACCCCCTGAGAGGCTGTGCCATGAATCAGCATTTCCAGCTCTGAGCTCCTGGCTCCTCACTCCCAGCCCTCCACACTCCCACCCTGAATTCTCCTCCTTGGCTCTCTTCTCCTGCTTCCCAGCTTCCAAGGTCCCACTGCTGTTCACCTCTGTTCACCCATTCCCTCCATTAAAGCAGGTCTGTGGGCTTCATGACAAGTCTTCCCTGCCATTTTTGTGTCACTTCAGAAGACAGGAGATGAGCTGAATGTGTTCAGTCTGCGTACAGACCCTAAAGGTGACAGTCTCAGGATTCATCAAAAGTCGTGCTGAACATAACAGGAAACCAGCTTACTCTGGAAAACACCAAGCTCCTGCACAGTGTTAGTAAAGGCTGTGAAACAATTCCAAGCACTTCTACAGCATCACCATATCACCATTGTGATGTTAAGTCTCTGTGCCTATGGCCAACTAAACCACAATAGAAATCCACAATACATGTTCAAACCAGGCCAGCACATGATTTGTAACCAAACACACTCTCTTAAGTTTCAGCACAGGTGCAGGTGCTTTCTCTGACCACACTGAGGCCATCACCTTTACCTGCCACTGTGTGTGGCTGAGGCTGCCCCACCTTCCCAGTGTCAGTGCCTTGGGAACCATCCATGTGAGCTCTGCAGGGCCCACCATGCTGGCGGCCTTCTCCCCAGGCAGGGTTCAGCCCTACCGGAGGCTGCTCTGGAATCCTTCATTCTGGCCCTGGGCTTTTACATCTGCTGAGTTAGGTAACTCCAGGCATTCCAAAAATGTGTCAACAGCACCATGCTCAGAACACTGAAGATTCTGTCTAGCTGCAGATGTGGGCTTAGGGCTGCTCCATGGCCGCGGGGTCACATATCCCTACCATCTAGACCCTGGCTGAGCAGACAGGCCTGGGCAACTGCATGCTGGAGAGGCCACACTTGCTGTTGTCCATCATACTCCCACCTGTCACCACTGTCCCCAGGAAGGCTTTCTGGTACAAGTCAGTTGCATGGCCAAGCAGTGGCCTGATGGGGTAACTCTCTGCCACTTGCACTGCCCACTGCCCCTGTGTGTTCACCCATTTGACATGAAGCCCAGCCACACGTGGGGAGCACTTATGTCCCTTAAGTTGTGGGGAGCCAGACTCACTCAGTAGGGGTGTGCAGGTTATTTGAAAGACCAAGACAGGTTTACCTCCATGAGCCCAGGAAGCCCACGAGAACAGGACTGGCCCAAGTCTTACAGACCCCAAGGCCATCCACTTAGGTGGATCCCGAGCAAGGGGGAGGTGGCACCCACAGGCCTCTGGGTACTGACACACAGCCATCAGGATTAGACAGAGCGCCAGTAACAGATGGGACAGGATGGAGTAAAACCGAAACTGTGGCCAGTGATGACGTTGTTTCAAGGGAGAAGCAGGGACTCTGTCATTTTTGCCAGTGCCCCTGGAAAATGAGACTTTCTGGTTAAAATAACAGTATTCATTCATGAAGGTCATTCAGTAGTTCTTTAGAGGAGGAGGACAATGCAAATCTGGACACTTTAGGGGCACTGCCCTAATTGATCTTGCACATAGTGACATTAGATTATGAAACCTCTTTCTCTGGAGGGCTCACGTGCCCATCAAAATTCTTACTTATTTAGACTGCAAAATAGTAAATGTCATTCATTGGCCCTAAATACACATTTCTTTGAAGGAGTCTCTCAAAATTTCCTTGGACATAATATGGAATAGTTAGTGCCGAGAAGAAGGTTGTCAAAAGCAGCTGCTGGATGGTTTGCCATGTAAATATGTTTCTGGCTCGAGTTCCAGGTTGGTCTGATCTGCAGTCATGTGCATTCTGGGAAGACTTAAGCATATTTAGGGTTGATATGGATCTGTGCAAGGGTGCTTCTATAAGCACAGGGCTCAATTACATTCTGATTTCTATTTTAAGTGCAAGACCCAATCTCAAGAGAGGCCACAGTCATGACATGACTATAAGTAAGGAGGTGAGCCAGGGAGTCATGATTGTACCCTACAGAAGAGAGAACCATTCAGCAGGGCTTCTCAGATGGGCGTGTTATGTTCAGCTGCTCTGCAAAGGCATGGGGCCAAAACCCCAACACCACAAGGGCGTCAGACTCCACTCTTGGCCCCCTTGGGGCTCCTCTTGACTTCCCACCTCAGCACCCTCTGTGCAGAGCTGGGCGCTGATTTCCCTGGCTGCTGAGTGGCTTTTGTTTCCCCTCGCCTTTGTTAAACAATTCACTGTACAGTGGTCCTGGCAGACCATTAGGATCAAAGAGATCTGAAGTCAATTAACCCTATTGTCTGATCCTGGGCATTTGATGTAATTTTAAGTGACACAGCATAGCTCAGAGCTTCTCATCTGGCCTCAGCCTGAGGAGTTAGGGCTCAGTGCCAACTTACCCTGACCAAGAAAGCCTTCCCACACAGCCAGACCCCGGAGATGGCACGCTCTCTGGTTTTTGCAGAGTCTGGGCGGCCCTGCTTTGGGAATCTCTGACTGGCCCTGGACTGGGTCAGCCACCTTGGGATTCACGCAGCCCTGCATGGCCTAGTCCCAGGACCCTCTGGCAGATACTAATGGCAGCAGACTATTTCCATTTCTCAAGTCCATTTCAAATTAATAAGAATGTCTGCTTCTGTTTTTCATCCACAAAGAGACTCCCTTTGCATATTCATTTAATGTTAAATTGATGGATTAAATTATACCAAGTTCAAAATCAATCCTGCGTATATTCATTAGAATGGACTAAATCCCCCAGTGGGGATAGAGCACAGAAAATGCATTTAGAGACACTGATAAGTCCAGGCCCATTATATGTCATCTTAAACAAAGAGCAAAAGAAAAGCCCTTTGGAGACACCCTATCAGCTATTAAACAGAGACACCACATGCACAGGGAGATTGATGGCCAGCACGTCCATCCCCCGAATGGCTCTTCTTGAACTGATGATAACAAGGAAATTTTTCCCTGTGTCTCTGTCACAGTTCACAGGCAAACAGATGCCTCAGCGCCAGGCTCACCCCTTTGTCTTCCCCAAGGTGCACCTTGTTAACAAGTCGAAGCACAGACCTCCCACTCTGCACCAGCCTAGCAAGTAGACTCATGTGGTGCAGGCAAGAACCTCGTCTCTCCATCTACTGGAGTATCATTAGGCTGAAGGTGAATGTGTGTGCAAAGGGGGTTGGCCCCCTCTCCAGCATGAGTCCTGGAGCCCAGGAGGGACACAGCAGGACCACAAGGGAGGAAGAGGATGGCTTCAGCACTGCTGCCATGTGGAGGCTCCCAAGACTTGAGGTGGGGGAGATGCAGGAAGCACAGTTAAGATTCTTCCTGCAAAATTCAACTCTGAGTCACTGGTTCTTACGGGGAAAACATTCCAGAGAGACCCTTCCAGCATCATTCCCTTCTTTTTCCCCTTAACTTTCCTACCTACTTCCATAGCACTCCCCACTGGACATGAGAGAAGAAAGCTACAAAACACAAACAAGGCTAGGCATGAACGTGTCCTGGAGAGGTGGGGTCGAACCCCCCATGACATCTCCTACTTCCCCACATCACATCTTTCCAGTGCGTCTCCATCAAGTTTCAGCACCTCTCTATGAACACAAGGGTTTTACTTACCAAATTATTCTTACTAAATTATTCCACTAGCTGGCTTTAAGTAACTCACCAAGGGAAGTCCAACACATTATAAAAGAGTATTTTTTTTAAATCAGTAGGACTTTTACTTCCAAATAAGATGTAGTAGATATCAGTATACTTCACTATGACTATAAAAAAAAATTTTTAAGCTGGAATAAGTTGCAAAAATTGTAGTTTTAAATACTTTAGAGAGCACTAAAAGCAATGAAATTCTCATGAACTAGAACTTCAGTGCTGGGTCAGTAAGATAAAGTGAAATTTCCTGTAGTCTCAGAGTACCTAAGAAAAAAAGTCCCACTAAAGTAAAGGGCCGACAACCACCATGATGGTTCTTCTCCTCAAGATGTCCCCAGACATTAAAACTGCATGAATGTTTCCCATTGAAATCCTGGGAGGAACACTTCCAGAGATAAGACAACTCAAAGGAGAACGAGTCTAGCTATGAGGAGTACCTGACCCCAGCCTCATTTAATTCCCAGGTGGGCTGATGTGCTCAGCCTTTGCTGGACCTGCCCGACAGAAGAATGGGCGAACCCCCTGCAGGGTGGAACAGTATCATCTTTAGATGTGGTGACTCTTTATCATACTGTGTAGCATACAATAAAATTTGTGACACCTGTAAGGAGGCCAAAATGTCTCATAAATAGTTAATAGAAAACAGAGAATAAAAATAGATTCACAGGGAGGCGGAGCAAGATGGCAGCCGAGTAACAGCTTCCTTGCATCTGGGCACTGTGAGTCTGGGGAGATAGGACTCCAGGCATCTCTGGCTGGTGGGATCTGCCTATCATCACCCCTGTGAGGATACAGGGAGTCAGCGAGAGACTTCTGGACCCCCAAGAGGAGGACTAAAACAGTGGAAAACCGGCAAGTGGTCGCGTGTGTTCAATCCGTCTAAACCCGCCCGCAACTGTAAGTTCAGTAGCAGCGAGACTGCAAACCAGAAAGGCCTTACCTGTGAACTGTTTTGGTGTCTTTGTCTTTGGACTTGGCACTCAGCTGAACTGCCTTGGGGAGAGCCTGAGCGGGAGTGCAGAGAACTTTGGCCTTTGTCTAGGGCCCCAGTCTGAGCCGCTGAGCCAGACGGAGCTAATAGTGTTTGGCTCTGGGTCACAGGGAGCCATTGTGAGCGATCTGCCCCGGCAAGCTCTGCCAATACAATTAGGCAGGACAAGGAAATAAAGGGAATCCAAATGGGAGCAGAGGAGGTCAAACTCTCCCTCTTTGCTGACGACATGATCTTATACTTAGAGAACCCCAAAGATTCAACCACAAGACTCCTAGAAGTCATCACAAAATACAGTAATGTTTCAGGATATAAAATCAATGTCCACAAGTCAGTAGCCTTTGTGTACACCAATAACAGTCAAGATGAGAAGCTAATTAAGGACACAACTCCCTTCACCACAGTCTCAAAGAAAATGAAATACCTAGGAATATACCTAATGAAGGAGGTGAAGGACCTCTATAAAGAAAACTATGAAATCCTCAGAAAGGAAATAGCAGAGGATATTAACAAATGGAAGAACATACCATGCTCATGGATGGGAAGAATCAACATTGTTAAAATGTCTCTACTTCCCAAAGCAATCTACCTATTCAATACCATTCCTATCAAAATACCAACATCGTACTTTCAAGATTTGGAAAAAATGATTCTGCGTTTTGTATGGAACCGGAAAAAACCCCGTATAGCTAAGGCAGTTCTCTGTAACAAAAATAAAGCTGGGGGCATCAGCATACCAGATTTTAGTCTGTACTACAAAGCCATAGTGCTCAAGACAGCATGGTACTGGCACAAAAACAGAGACATAGACACTTGGAATCAAATTGAAAACCAAGAAATGAAACTAACATCTTACAACCACCTAATCTTTGATAAACCAAACAAGAACATACCTTGGGGGAAAGACTCCCTATTCAATAAATGGTGTTGGGAGAACTGGATGTCTACATGTAAAAGACTGAAACTAGACCCACACCTTTCCCCACTCACAAAAATTGACTCAAGATGGATAAAGGACTTAAATTTAAGGCATGAAACAATAAAAATCCTCCAAGAAAGCATAGGAAAAACACTGGAAGATATTGGCCTGGGGAAAGACTTCATGAAGAAGACTGCCATGGCAATTGTAACAACAACAAAAATAAACAAATGGGACTTCATTAAACTGAAAAGCTTCTGTACAGCTAAGGAGACAATAACCAAAGCAAAGAGACAACCTACACAATGGGAAAGGATATTTGCATATTTTCAATCAGACAAAAGCTTGATAACTAGGATCTATAGAGAACTCAAATTAATCCACATGAAAAAAGCCAACAATCCCATATATCAATGGGCAAGAGACATGAATAGAACTTTCTCTAAAGACGACAGACGAATGGCTAACAAACACATGAAAAAATGTTCATCATCTCTATATATTAGAGAAATGCAAATCAAAACAACCCTGAGATATTATCTAACCCCAGTGAGAATGGCCCACATCACAAAATCTCAAAACTGCAGATGCTGGCGTGGATGGTGGATGTGGAGAGAAGGGAACACTTTTACACTGCTGGTGGGACTGCAAACTAGTACAACCTTTCTGGAAGGAAGTATGGAGAAACCTCAAAGCATTCAAGCTGGACCTCCCATTAGATCCTGCAATCCCATTACTGGGCATCTACCCAGAAGGAAAAAAATCCTTTTATCATAAGGACACTTGTACTAGACTGTTTCTTGCAGCTCAATTTACAATCGCCAAAATGTGGAAACAGCCTAAATGCCCACCAACCCAGGAATGGATTAATAAGCTGTGGTATATGTATACTATGGAATACTATTCAGCCATTAAAAAAAATGGAGACTCGACTTATTGTACCCTCAATGAATCCCCAACAATAAAAAAAAAAAAAATGGAGACTTTACATCCTTCGTATTAACCTGGATGGAAGTGGAAGACATTATTCTTAGTAAAGCACCACAAGAATGGAGAAGCATGAATCCTATGTACTCAATTTTGATATAAGGACAATTAATGACGATTATGGTTATGGGGGGGAAACAGAAAGAGGGATGGAGGGAGGTGGGTGGGGCCTTGGTGTGTGTCACACTTTATGGGGGCAAGACATGATTGCAAGAGGGACTTTACCTAACAATTGCAATCAGTGTAACCTGGCTTATTGTACCCTCAATGAATCCCCAACAATAAAAAAAAAAAAAAAGATTCACAGACAACTCAGACTTTAGCATTATTAAATAAGAATTTTAAAGCAAAGCCTTCAAGTATAATAAAGAAAATACCCAAAATATAAAATGAATTAAAAATAGAAAATGTCAATAGGGAATACAAATCTATACAAAAGAATCTAGTTGGCATTCTACAAATAAAAAATATAATATTTTAATAATTCATCAGGTGTGTTCACCAATAAACTAAATACAGTTTAAATTTAATTCATTACTGAAAGACAAATCAATAAAAATGCCCCAATGGAAACCTAGAGAAAACAAATAATAAGACAGAACAGAGTATAAAAGATGTGAGGAGCATGTTCAAAAAGGCTTGTTAGCAAGAAATCCCATCCCACAAGGAGAAAGGAACAGAAAAGAACGATATTTGAATGATATTTGAAGGTAGAATGGCCACAAGTTCTTAAAAATCTTTAAGATATCAATCACATACTCAAGAAAATCAATAAACACAAATAGAATAAAGACATTAAAAATCTTAAGATTAACAAAGGGAATAATTACACAGTACTTTCAAAGGAGGAAAAAATTGGACCAATGAATGATTTTCAACAGAAACTATGGAAGCCATAAGACAATGGAATGCTGCTTTTAAACACTGAAAGGAAAGGAAAAACTACCAATCTAAACTTCCATGCCCAACAAGATATTCTTCAAATCATGGAGACAGAGAAAAGATATGCTCACACCAAAAAAAAGGAGGAGGAGGAGGAGAAGTTGAGAAAACTCATCTCCTCCAGACCTGCATTACAAAACATTCTAAAGCAAAATATTTCAGCTGAAGAAAAATGCTCACGGGGACAGGATGAAAATGCCTGAAGGAATAAGAGCATTGTGTAAGTTGGAGAGTAGTGATTGTTCAAAGTGGTCTTGTGGTATTTCTAACAAAGATAGAAGTAAAATAAATGACAATAATGCCATAAAAAAGCAAACAGGAATACATGACAAAAACCTACTATAAGATTGTTCAGTTTCTCAGACAATGGAAAAAGTTGCTAATTTCTAAAGGTAGATTTTTATTCCGTTATGCATGTCCTAAACTATAGGGAATAAAAAAATATATAACTATGAGGGCAAAGCAGGAGGGGGGAATGCAAATACTTGGTTATTCAAAGGAGGAAGGGATAATAAAGAACTAAGGACAGATACGTTAAACAGAAAACAAATTGTAAGATACTAGAATGGCCATCCAACTATGAATGTAATTAAGTTAAATGTAAATGAGCTAAACACTTCAATTATGATAAAGCTTTTCATACTGGTTTTTCTAAAAAAAGAAAATAATTTTTCTAATTATATGCTCTTTATAAGAGTCATAGTTTCGACAGAAAGCCACTGAGGTTATATTAATATAAGACAAAATAGATTTTGAGGCAAGAGTTAGTACTACAGGTAAAGAGAGAGATTTCATCATAATTACTAAAGCTATAAAAAGAAGATGAAATGTTTTTTCAAATTTAGTCAATTTGTGTTGCTCTAAAAGAACACCTGAGGCTGGGTCATTAATGAAAAAAAGGTTTATTTGGCTCGGGGGTTTTCAGATTGTACAAGAAGCACAGCAGCAGCACCCACCCCAGGGGGACTTCAGGCTGCGTCTGCTCAAGGTGGGGAAGAAGAGCCAGAGTGTGCGGAAACCACACAGCAGCAGGAGACAGGCGCGGGGTCCAGGCTCTTTTCAACAACCAGCTCCCAGGGGAACTAGCGGACCAAGAAGTCACAGCGAGGAAGGCAGCCAACCATTCAGGAGGGTCCACCCCCTGAGACCCATACACCTCCCACCAGGCCCCACCTCCAACGCCAAGGATCAAATTTAAACATGAGATTTAAATGGGGCAAATATCCCAACTGCAGCGTATGACACCCTTGTGCTGTGATCATGCTGTGGAGTGGCTGCATCTTGGCGTCTTCCATCACTGCAGGTTAAGGATTTTTCTCCAGAAAGAAATTAATCTGCTTGTAGATCAGGTTTGTCCTTTTCAGGCTGGTTTCAGGCTCTGCAGAGATGGTACAGAGGAGTCCTCACCCCACGTCCACTCTCGCGCTGACACTAATGTGCGCCCTTTCTGGGGCACTCTCCGAAAGCCTCGGGTGTTCAACAGGTACCTCTGCTCAGCCGGTGGGATCGTGAATTCACACCGCCCTGTGCTGTCTCCGCAGCTGTCATCGCTGTCCCCCGCTGCCTTTGCAACAGGCTTGACGTGACAAGGATGAAGGAGTCGGCAGACAAGCTCCTGCAAATATGTCCAAGGACTCAAAGTAAACTGGAAACCATCAACATGCTTACTTTCCCTGACCTCTTTGAGGTTTCCCAGTCTGTTGATTTGCAGCTCCACTGCTATGGGTCTAGGCATCATTTCCTCTTTAAATGTTGCTTGAGATTAATTCAGACTTTTAAATTTCTACACACATTGCTTTTCAGGTATCTTCTGTGCTCCATTTTCTCTCAGCCCTTCTTATGAGTCCTTTGTATGTTTAAGTCCTCCTGTGAAACTTTTCTATTCCTCTATAGTTTCCTTTCAATATTTCTGTTTGTGAATATTTTAGGCCTATTTCATAATCCACCAGTTTTCGTCTCAGCTTTGTTCGTTTTCTTTTAAATCCTTCTATTGAAGTTTTATCATTTGTTCAATATTTTATTTCCGGAAGTTCTACTTAATTCTTTTACAAATTATCTGTGTCACCTTTTTTATTTCCCTGATTCTTGAAAATGTTTTCAAGACATTCTTAATTTGTTATTTTATAACTCATCTTGAGTGATTCTAATTTCCGAATTCTTTAAGGTCATTTATTAAATCTTAGTTGTACAAAAATGTGTGATTCCGGGTTAGTCAGAGTGTAATGACAGTGGGTTTGAGAAGGACTTTTTAATCTAGTTAGTTCAGAAATATTTCATAAAAGAGTGGAGACTCCTGCCTCTGTGTTTATGGCCTAAAATGACAATATCAATAGTAATTACCATTTATGTTGCATATTTAAATTTATACATCCATTTTTTAGTTTTGACTTCCCTAAAAATTCCTTGTAAGTTAGAAACATTACTCTCCATCATTCATGGATGAGGAAACTGGGATTTGGATAAGAGTTACCTTACCAAGTCGTCAGAGTGAAAAGTGGTCAAGACGGAACTCACACCAGCTCTTCCGGCCACAAAGGCCACGCTGGCAGGTGTTTAAAAGACGGGACCAACAGACGTGGAGGGATCACCGCAAAGTGACAGCAATGACAGGCACCAACTCCTGCATCACCATAGAGGGCGTGGGAGTCACCAGGAAGGGCGAGGCACAAGGTGGACCATGGTGGCCTCCCTTCCCCATGCTGGTTTCAGGAGGCAGAGCGGCTGTGTGGTCCTCCCGTCACAGAACACCACAGTGTTTACAGAGATGAGATACATGTCCGAGCAGTGAAGGAGCCCTTCCTTATCTCAGTGTGTTTTAGCGTTTGCAATTTGAGGAGCTCACACTCAGACTTACCGTGCTCACCCCCGTTAAGTGTTAGATGGAAACAAGTAGGTTGTGTGGCTGTCTACATGTGCCAAATCCCAAACATTTCTCTGAAAAATAAACCTCAAACCTTGGTTCTTGCTGTGGTTCTGCTGCCACTTGAAAGATATGACTCCTTTGGGGTTCACTGCGCTCGCGCCCTGCCCGGGTATGACAGTCGCTGGCCTCTGAGCACCCCCAGACCACCCACCCAGCCACCCACCTTGCACCCTGGTTCCTGCTCCTGTATGGCAGGTGCCTCTGAGGGTCCCCACCCCTCTCGGATGCTCTCGGTGCTGTCTTCACTGAGCCACCCGCCTGCTGTGTGCAGAAAGCAGATTGTGGAAGCAAACTGACACTTACGGAGTGTCGGGTGTGCCAGGACCTGGACTGGGCTTTCCACTCAGCTTTCCCAAGGCTGAGCAACTACTAAACGGTGGAGCCAGGACTTTAATCCCAGTGACCCTGACTCAGACACCAGACTCCTCCCCATCTCTTATCTGTTTCACAACACTTTCCGGCCATAGTGGGCAAGCTAAGAAAACTTACAGCCTTGCTTGGTGCAGGACAGCAATGACTCTGATGTGGCACTGCAGGCCCTTCCCTCCGACCCTGGCTGGCGGTGGGCATGTGCTGCAGTCCCAGCAGAGCCTGTGAGTAGCTGGAGAGTGTGGCCTGTGAGGTGGCCACCCTGTCCCCAAGGCCACATGCCCACCTCCCTTCCCAGCCCTCCTGGGTGGCTGACATCAAGTTATCAGCTGGAGACCAGCCCAGTGGGAGTATTTACACCACAGAATCAGGAAACAGTGCAAATCAGAGTTGTCTTCCCCAGAAATACAGTTGCTGAATATTTAAAAGCACACTACGGAAGAAAAGTAAGAAAAATCTGACAAGAGTTCAGGTGATCATCTTCTTGCATCAGGAAAATAAAATAACTAGAGGGACAACATTTGACACAGTAGAATAAAACTACTATAAAGTACAATTTAGTTGTAACTTTTTTATTGGCAATAGTACACAGTCATTTCTAAGGCACATTTCACACTTGACACAGAGGTTGAAGCTGCCCTGGCAGGGGCACAAAGCCCTCACTCAGGCCCTGGGGCTGTACCCCTGTGGCAGCTCCCGGGGAGCCTGGGGTCCCTGACACCCACAGAGCACCCTCAGTCCCTGGAGAAGCTCAGGAGGGGAAACTCATCAGCCACACTGAGTTGCTCCAGCTTACCTCTGGCTCGCGAGGACAGAAATCTCCAGCTCCAGCCTGTGAGGCTCTGACCCTGTGCAGCAGTGGCTGGTGCCAGATGCTGGGCCTGGTACCTCAAGCATAAAATCAGGAAACTCTTCCAGCTCAAGCCTGTGACATTATTGGTCAATATCACAGAAGAATTCCAAGCACCCCTATCTTTTCTAACCATATGGTTCATGCTTGGGCAATCCGTGGAACAGCGGCAACGAAATGCCCTCTGTCCCTATCTCTCTGCACCAAGCAGAGCTCTCTCTTGGCCCTGTGACGAGGCTGATATGTGAGCCAAGTCTGGCCCAAGAGGGAGCCCCAGGGTTAGGGAAGAGCCGCTTGGGCACCCATGCACGCCCATGCACCAGGCCCTCCTTCCTGCTGTCCTCTCCGAATCAGAAAACACTCCTGCCACACAGGTTATTCCACTCGTCTCATAGGAGAAACGCAGGTAGGATTAAATCCTATTCTTCCACATTTGCAAAAGAAACCTCTTTTATCCTCCAATATTTGGGAAATGGAAGTGATGCCTGAAAGAAAGTTCCTCAACAGAGCATCTCAAGGCCTCAGACACAGCACTTCTTTCCTTGCAAACAAATCTTGCAAACTCTGGTCCAGAGTCAGCAAGTCACAATTAACTATGAAACCAACAGCAACCAATCTGGAAATAGAGGCATGTGTGTGTAAATGTTTCCACTGCCGTGCAGTCAAGATTCAGCATCTCTAAGTGGAGATGGTGTCAGAGCCTCCTCCTCTCATGAACAAGCTGTACACGAGGTTCACGGGGCACCAGGCTGCTGGCACCTGGGTGTGTGCCTGGGACCCGCCGGGCTGCTGGCACCTGGGTGTGTGCGTGGGACCCGCCGGGCTGCTGGCACCTGGGTGTGTGCGTGGGGAGCTGCACACTTATGTGAAGAGCTGCATTTGGCAGTATTTATCATCTTCATCTCTTCTCCTTAGTAAATAGTAACAGCTGACTGTGGTGCGCCATCATCCCAACTCTAAGAAGCTCCTCACGCTGGGATCTGCCGTATAAGCCTTGCTTCCTGCTTTTGGATGTCACGTGTAGTTATTGAATGCCAGAGTAGACACCTGCATTCTCCCCTTGTGTACTCTCCATGAGACTTATGCGTCTATGTGGAGATGAGTAGAAGCTGGTTGAAGCTTGCTAAACACCACCTCCTTCCCACCCAGCCGTGCACAAGCCCACAGCACTCGCGCCCCATCTGAGGAGTCCCGTGCCCGCTCTGGCTTTGCTCAGTCAGGTCAAGCGTGAGCCCTGAGGGCTTGGGGGTGAGTGGAGGGTAAGTCCTATTTTATCACCATTCTCAGGCTGAGGGCTGACGGGCCAGGCCTCTACAAGACTCAGCCCTGAGCCTTAACTCCACCCTTCAGACAACTGAAGTGACCAAACACGCTTCATTCTGTTACTGTGCCTGGGAACCTGGTGGATCTCTAATGCAGGGTGTAAAGGCCCAGAGGAAGCTGGGCTTCTGCAGATGTCCATTCTCAGAGCCTGGTGCTCCTGGGGTCCCCTCTTTGTGCCCTTCCTTTCAGCAGAAGCCTCAGGACATAGACCTCAGGCCCCTCCCACTCTCTTTCCCTCAGAGGGTTTGGACCTGGTCTCAGGCAGCCAGCACATCCTGATACTGGCAGGCTCCACAGAACAGGCTGTGTAGGACTGGAGTTCAGAGCTCAGTCTTAGACACAGCCCTGTTGGATACCTGAGTCCCTACAGGGGGACTCAGAGCTGGGGAAGCCGCTGCCCCACCCTCACATACCATCTTCTCCCAGTCCCGGGGAGAAAGTGGGCCCAGAGATGCCTCCCTCCTTGGAAGCGCCACAGGCAACCTTGAGATCAACCTGCCCTGGGAAAGGATGACCAGTTCTCCTGCCCCATCTGCTCTGTCCTGGATTAGAAGAAGCTCCCCTTAAAAGAAGACCAGGAATCCCTAAGGAGTGGCCCAGGGGCAACTGCTCTGGGGACACACCTGAGACAGGATTTGGAGGTCTTGGACACTGCAGATCCAGAAGTTCTTCCCCCACCATCACCAAGGGCAGTTTACCAGGGGGAATTTCTAACCCTCTAAGTGTCCCCCAACCCTGACTGAGGAGGGAGAGCACCTGGAATGGGTGAGGGACCTTCCATATTCTCACCCAGGACAAGCCCGTTTCTCACCTATACCTCCACGTTGTCATCTGGACCTCCATGTTCACATCTAAACCTCCATGTTCTCACTGGACCTCTACATTCCTAACTGCACCTCTGTATTCCTGCCTGGACCTCCATATTTTCATCTAGACCTCCACCCTCTCACCAGGACCTCCACATTCCCATCTGGACCTCCATGTTCCTGCCTGGACCTCCATGTTCTCACCTGAACCTCCAAGTCTCATCCGGACCTCCACGTTCTCATCTGGACCTCCACTTTCCCACCAGGACCTCCACATTCCCATCTGGACCTCCATGGTTTTCATCTGGACCTCCACACTCCCACCAGGACCTCCATGTTCTCACCTGAACCTCCAAGTCTCATCTGGACCTCCATGTTTTCATCTGGACCTCCACCCTCCCACCAGGACCTCCACATTCCCATCTGAGCCTCCATGTTCCTGCTTGGACCTCCATGTTCTCATCTGAACCTCCAAGTCTCATCCGGACCTCCATGTTTTCATCTGGACCTCCACTTTCCCATCAGGACCTCTATGTTCTTGCCCGGACCTCCACTTTCTCACCTGAGCCTCTATGTCTCACTGGGAACTCCAACTTCTTAGCTGGACCTCCACATTATCCCTCTGTAACACCCACATGCTTACTAGGACCTCCACCTCCTCATCGCATGTGTGTGTGTACACACACAAACACATACACAGATGTCTCTCACAGTAACATGTTTCATTGCCTCCTTTTTTTCTCAATATAAATAAATATTGCAAATGTAGAAAACAGAGATCAATAGTACATACCCACATACTCACCACTAAGGTTTTTTAAATGTGTTGAGATTTAATAAATACAGAGAAGTGTGCAGATCACAAGTGTATCAATTAATGCAGCCTTGTATTTATAAATACTCAAGTAACCCCCACATCAAAGTATGAACATTTCCAACACCCAAGGAGTCTCCCTCCTTCCCCCTTTGTCAATTTGTACCTCCCCTGCCCAGGCTTCTTGAGGTAACTTCAAGCTTGGAGCAGACACCAGGCTGGAGGTGGCTAGAAGTAAAACAACATAAACTGAGGAAATGCTCAGGGAACCAGTGTGTCCACCAGAATGCTGTCCTCAGCTCCAGGCTTCTTTTTTTTTTTTCTCTTTTTTTTTTTTATTGTTAAATCATAGCTGTGTCCATTAGTGCAATCGCCTGCACCCATTCTAAGATGCACCATAGATGTGGCCCCACCCATTACCCTCCCTCCACGAAAACCTCCTCCCTCCCTTCCCCTTTCTTGGCCCTTTCCCCATAGTCTTGTGCTATAGTTGGGTTATACTCTTCATGAGAAAGCTATAATTTAGCTTCATAGTAGGGCTGAGTACATTGGATACTTTTTCTTCCATTCCTGAGATACTTTGCTAAGAAGAATATGTTCCAGCTCCATCCATGTAAACATGAAAGAGGTAAAGTCTCCATCTTTCTTTAAGGCTGCATAATATTCCATGGTATACATGTACCACAATTTGCTAGTCCATTCGTGGGTCGATGGGCACTTGGGCTTCTTCCATGACTTAGCAATTATGAATTGGGCTGCAATAAACATTCTGGTACAGATGGCTTTGTTATATTGTGACTTTTGGTCTTCTGGATATAAACCTAGTAAAGGAATTATAGGATCAAATGGCAGGTCTATTTTTAGGTCTCTAAGTATTCTCCAAACATCCTTCCAGAAGGAACGTATTAGTGTGCATTCCCACCAGCAGTGTAGAAGTGTGCCCTTTCCTCCACATCCACGCCAACATTTCTGGTTTTGGGATTATGTTATGTGGGCTACTCTTACTGGGGTTAGGTGATATCTCAGAGTAGTTTTGATTTGCATTTCTCTGATGATTAAGGATGATGAGCTTTTTATCATGTGTTTGTAGATTTTGCGTCGGTCTTCTTTAGAGAAGTTTCTCTTCAAGTCTCTTGCCCACCCTGAGATGGGGTCATGTGTTCTTTTCTTGTTAATACGTTTAAGTTCTCTGTGGATTCTGGTTATTAGACCTTTATCGGAGGTATAACCTGCAAATATTTTCATTCTGAGGGCTGTCTGCTTGCTTTACTCACTATGTTCTTGGCTGTGCAGAAGCTTTTTAGTTTGATCAGGTCCCAGTAGTGTATTTTTGATACTGCTTCAATTGCCTGGGGAGTCCTCCTCATAAAATATTCACCCAGGCCGATTCCTTCAAGAGTTTTCCCTGCACTTTCTTCAAGTATTTTTATAGTTTCATGTCTTAAGTTTAAATCTTTTATCCAGTGAGAGTCTATCTTAGTTAATGGTGAAAGGTGTGGGTCCAGTTTCAATCTTCTACAGGTTGCCAGCCAGTTCACCCAGCACCATTTGTTAAATAGGGAATCTTTTCCCCACAGAATGTTTTTAATTGGCTTGTAAAAGATCAAATAATGGTAAGTAGCTGGATCCATCTCTTGGTTCTCTATTCTGTTCCAGACATCTACTTCTCTGCTTTTGTGCCAGTACCATGCTGTTTTGATCACTATGGATTTATAGTACAGTCTCAGGTCTGGTAGCGTGATTCCTCCTGCTGTGTTTTTATTGCTCAGTAATGTTTTGGCTATTCGAGGTTTTTTCTGATTCCATATAAAACGAAGTATTATTTTTTCAGGATCTTTAAAGTATGACAATGGAGCTTTAATAGGAATTGCAGGAGGCGGAGCATGATGGCGGACACGATGGACGTGTAGCCCACCTCTCCCAAGCCACCAGGTGAGAGGAAAGGCAGTCTGGACCTTCTCTGTGTGTGGATTATTGGAGTGGACAGACAGCTGGAGATGCCCAGCGAACTGGTGGTTTGCTATATATGAGGGGTAATTTAAAATCACAGACTCTGTTGTAGAGATTCTTCCCTGCCCGGCCGTGCCGGCCATCAGACCCCTCCCCTACGGAGGTCAGCAGCTTGTAAATGCTGACAAAATCCAATTGACAAATAATTAATCCTGGGCGGCTCCTGTGGCTCAGCGGGTAGGGCGCCGGTCCCATATGCCGAAGGTGGCGGGTTCAAACCCAGCCCCGGCCAAAAAAAAAAAAAAAAAAAAATAATTAATCCTGAACTGAGGGAGGCATCTGAAAGGAGAGCCACTCAAAACCAGGGGAGCTGGGCAAACTGTTGGACAATTGAAGGGAAGGGATCCTGCCCAGGAAACAGACATTTTGAACTACCCAAAAGGGCAGGCACTTTTCCCCAAGGTGTTGGAGGGGGCTGGCGGTTCAGGCTGCACGGCAACCTGGCGGGTGCCCATCCAAAAGGGAAACTCTGAACCATAAAACTCAGAATAAGTCCCCCGAGCGCTCCAAACACGGGAACCGGCTTGAAGCCTAGGACCCGGCTTTGGCTTCTGGAGCCGCGAAGCTACTGAAGCCACGGACGGGCTTTGGCTGCTGAAGCCGCGGGAACCAGCTACAAGAGATAGAGCCGCGAGCCCGCCAACGACCACGGGAACTCAGCACTGCTCCCCTTATGGCCGATTGCAGTCGCCAGTTTGCGGGGGAACCTGGGAACAGAGTGGAGGGACTTAGGAAGCGTGGACACCTGCACTGAGTGGGAAGGTCGGTCGCAAGTGCTGTCTGGAAAAGAACAGCCGAGGTTGCACAATTCTTAGGCAACAAACTTTTACGGAAACTCCAAAATGGCGATCAGCCATGGAAGGTGGTTACCATGGTAACCATATAAACTGTAAATCAGGTATAAGTCTCAGAACCACTCACAGCCTTACCTGGTGTCCAGAAAGTATATCGCAGTATGAATATATTCCTACGAAAGTTGATCCCTATAGCAGACATATAGATATTTATAGGTATACTTCTACACACAAGAATATTTTTGTAGTTGGTGCATTTTTTTGTTTTGTTTTGGTTTGGTTTGGTTTGGTTTTCGCAGGGGTTTTCTTTGTTGTTGTTGTTGTTGTTTTGTTTTTGTCTGTTTTTTCCTCACCATTTTCTTAGAGGAGATTTCGATAATTTTTTATTATTACTTTTTATATAGATATATTTTTTATTTCTATGTCTTCTAATTTTAATTTCTTCTTTCTTCTCATTTAACATTCCTTCTAACACCACTTTTTTCTCTTTTTTTTCCTTTCTTTCAATTATTTTACGATTATCACTATTTTTATTGCAGTTGTTCTATATTGCTGTTGTCGTGGCTGCTACCTGTATGTCTATGTGTTTCCATCTGTCTCTGTATCTATGGGCCCGTGTGCCTGGTAACCTTTGTATCTGTTTATTTGTTCATTTGGTCTCAATGAGCTTGGTGTTACGACCTGCAACTCTGAGCTCCTAACACTCCCCTCCACTCTCACTCCGTGATCTGGATACCTGCCCCCCCAGGAGTCCAGATTCTTGGGTGAACTCTCGAGAGGTGCAGACAGGACCTGGACTGCAGCTGGCCAGTGCTGACTCTGTAGCAAAGGAGTGAGAAGACGATGGTCGGCTGAGAGGGAATTACACTAGAGCAGTGGTGCCCCGAGGTGCAGAGCAACAGCCGTCTTCAGCAATAACAAGGCCCACCCCCAGATATCCCATAGCCTGCAGGACTAAAGACAGGGCCTGAGGCACAGGTTCTGGGAACTCAAATCAGCCTCTCCTCTGCAGAGGAATCTGGCAAGGTCAGAAACAAACTCCCACAGGGTTGTTCTCTTCACCCAGTAACATAAGCTAAGGGTGGGGCTGGAACTGAGTGAACACCTCCAGCCTCCATCAAGTGCCTGAGGTTGACAGGCCACACCACCCCCTGCTGGATAAAGACAGAGAATAGTGGCCTAGTGAAGCAGACACAGACTACCCTGTGACTTAGGCAGGTGCAAACCCCTGGAGTATCTGCTTACTGCAGACAACTGACTGGGTCACAGCCCTGTGGGGCTAGCAGCGACTGGGTGTGACAGAGCTACAAGGTGGGGAAGGAGGCATCAATCTTCCCAGACTGATCTATTAACTGGTGGCTCTTCCTGACTCCACACAACACTGGAGCAAGCCATTTTAGAGCAGTCACCAGACCCCTGTGATCTAGTTCCCAGGGACCGCTTGAACTCTCCCACCCGAGGCAGCTGCTGACTGAGACAATTGACTTCAACCTTTTGAACTGAGTCACTCACCTGGGGACTATCCAGGTGGTGCCCTGGGTGTGTGGTTGTAGGAAGGTTTGATTTTCCTTTTCCATTTGTTGCCTGTGGTGGGTGGGGTGACTTAATTGCTGGTATTTCTCCACAGCTGAGACTTCAACCCAGAGTAACTGTTTCACTAGGGTCACATAGAAACCAGCTGAAAACAAGACAGAACCACTTAGCCCCTTTACACCAAACAGGGCCCCAGTTTCTCAGGCCATAGCACTGTATGGGTCCTCGACAAAACACCAGAGGAAAATCAAAAGGAGTAAAACAATCATGGGGTGGAATCAGTGGAAAAACTCTGGTAACATGAATAACCAGAATAGATCAACCCCCACCAAGGAAAGATACGGCAGATGTAATTGAAGATCCCATTCACAAACAACTGGCTGAGATGTCAGAAATCGAATTCAGAATTTGGATAGCAAACAAGATTAACAAAATAGAATTAGGAATTCGTGGAGAAATTCAAAAGCTGTCTCAAGAATTTAACGAATTTAAAGACAAAACCACCAAAGACTTAGACACACTGAAACAAGAATTTGCAGCCCTCAAAGATATGAAAAATACAGTAGAATCCCTTAGCAACAGAATGGACCAAGCAGAAGAAAGGATCTCCAACATCGAAGATAAAGCCTTTGAACACTCCCAAACTCTCAAAGAAGAAGAGAAATGGAGAGCAAAAATGGATCACTCACTCAGAGAGCTCTGGGATAACTCGAAGAAGGCAAATATCTGACTCATAGGAATTCCTGAAACAGATAAAGGGGCCTCACTGGGCGCAGAGGCCCTTCTGCATGAAATTATGAAAGAGACTTTTCCAGACATGCCTGGAAGAGAACCTGAAATTCAGATAGCAGATAGCTTCAGAACCCCAGCACGACTCAACCCCAATAAGACATCCCCCAGGCATATCATAATTAACTTCACTAAAGTTAATATGAAGGAGAAAATTCTCAAAGCGGTCAGGCGAAAGAAATCTATTACCTTAGGAGAAAATTCTCAAAGTGGCCAGGCGAAAGAAATCTATTACCTTCAAAGGGAAGAACATTAGAATGACTGCAGATCTCTCTGCTGAAACTTTTCAAGCCAGAAGAAGGTGGTCATCAACGTTTAATCTCCTCAAGCAAAATAACTTTCAACCCCGGATCTTGTACCCAGCTAAACTGAGTTTCATTTATGACGGAGAAATTAAATACTTTAATGACATACATATGCTAAAGAAATTTACCATAACCAAACCAGCTCTTCAGGATATTCTCAGACCTATCTTCCATAATAACCAACCCAATCCTCTACTACAAAAGTAAACTCACTCAGAAACTTCTGATCAAACTCTAACTTCCACAATGGCAAAAGGATTGAAAATGCCCACTGGACTTTCAAAAAACTCAGTACCCCAAATTTCACCAAACTTATCAATACTCTCCATTAATGTGAATGGCTTAAACTGCCCTCTAAAGAGACATAGGTTAGCTGACTGGATACAAAAACTCAGGCCAGACATTTGCTGCATACAAGAGTCACATCTTAACTTAAAAGACAAATACAGACTCAGGGTGAGAGGATGGTCATCCATATTTCAGGCAAATGGTAACCAGAAAAAAGCAGGAGTTGCAATTTTATTTGCGGATACAATAGGCTTTAAATCAACAAAAGTAAGGAAGGACAAAAATGGTCACTTCATACTTGTTAAGGGTAAGACTCAATATGATGAGATTTCAATTATTAATATCTATGCACCCAACCAGAATGCACCTCAATTTATAAGAGAAACTCTAACAGACATGAGCAACTTGATTTCCTCCAACTCTATAATAGTTGGAGATTTTAACACTCCTTTGGCAGTGATGGATTGATCCTCCAACAAAAAGCTGAGTAAAGAAATTCTAGATTTAAATCTAACCATCCAGCATTTAGATTTAGCAGACATCTACAGAACATTTCATCCCAACAAAACTGAATACACATACTTCTCATCAGCCCACGGAACTTACTTCAGAATCTATCACATCTTAGGTCACAAGTCTAACCTCAGTAAATTTAAAGGAATAGAAATTATTCCATGCATCTTCTTGGACCATCATGGAATAAAACTTGAGATGAAAAAAAAAAAAAAGAAAAAGAGAAAAGAAAAAGAAAGAGGGAGGTAGTGACAGGAAAGGTTGACTAAAGGAAAAGAAGAACAGAAAGAGAGAGACAGGAATAATAGTGGTGCTCAGCGGGGTGCTTTCACCCACATCCACAATTCCAGGCCTCTGAGGGGCTGGGCTGAGGGGGTCCCTTGAGGTCAGGAGCTCCTTACCAGCCTGAGCAAAAATAAGACCCTACCTATACCAAATAGAGAAAAAAACAAAAACAAAAAACAGTAGTATATTGCAGTGGGAACCTACCAATAGCATCCTCCTGAAGGCCAAAGCTAGAAAGACACATTAGACCAGGGGATCAAGGTATCTTTGACCCAGGCCAATGCTGTGACCCCCAACCCCAGCCCAAGCCTCATAGTGAGGCTCTGTCCAATAAATGAAATACATATTGGCAAAGAATAAAACAGATCAGAAAAAAAATAATAATAATAATAAAAATATATAAAGAAATTTTAAAATAAAATTCTGTAAGATACAAAAAAGGGTGGGTATATCTTAGTTGTTATTTGAGAAATTTATGTGGGAAAGATAAGAAAAATAGAAAAATCTTTACAAAGATAGAGTGAAAAGGATAAAAATTGAAAGGAAATAACAAATAAAAGGAGTAGAAAAAGCATAGCAAAAAACAGATCCCTTATTATTGAAGAAAGTAAAAACGGAAAATAAAAATACAACAAAACAAAGCAAAACAACAACAAAAAAAAACCCAAGGAAAAAATTTGGGAAAAAAAGAAAAAAAGGAGCAGAAAAACTGTAGCAAAAACGGAGCCATTACTATTAGAGAATAATATTTTAAAATTTTTAAATAAAAAAATAAAACAGACAAAAACCTGGGGGAATTAGGGGGGAAAGGAAATAAAATACATATATATATATGTATTATAGCCCACAGGATACGACACATACATATATATGTATAATATATATATATATCTCAATGTATTTTCTGGACAACAGATAATGTTCTGGGGTTAGGAGATGGTAATTGCAATGCTGATATGGCTGTAGAAGATGGGGGTTGGAAGCCACTATCTGGTTGCTAAGGTGACCACATCTCAACTACCTGATTTATTTGCCCTCAATCCCTGCAGGGTTGGGAGCCTAAAACTCTAGTCAGCCTACATAAGAGACACCTCTCAATTGTTCCAATTAGTGCCCCTTGGCCGCAAAGTGGCTTTCCCAGAAAAGTGGGTTTTGCTCAAGTTCCCCAAAGGTGGCTGCCCAGCTCAGCAGGTGCACCAGAACCAACCTGGCTCTAGAATCCTGTGGGCTATTTGTCCCAGGCATCTCTTCCACATTGGCAGCACCCTGCCACCAACCAAATAAGATCGCCACCCCAACCAGTGGCTAAATCCCAGACCCTGAACACATCTTAAGATCACTCACTCAAGCTCTCTCAAGGTAGTTCTGACAAGTACACAGGTCAAAAAAAAAAAAAAACTTCTGGACTGGCCTTCTCTGTCTGAATCCCACCACTGAACCAGATACCCTCTGCCAGCAGACAAGCACTCACCTTCTGTGCTGGTTCTCCACTGTTCCCGACCTCTTTGTTGGCTCCTGGAGTCTCCTGATGTCTCCCTGCTCCCTTGAAGTGATGTCTCCAGGCAGGACACCCCAGCCAGAGGTGGTTTGAGTCCTTTCTCCCTGATCTCACCACTAGCAACTACAAAAGAGACATCTCTAGACCACCATCGTGCTCAATCCCTTCCTTCCCCACTCATTCTACAAAGCTAGTATCACTTTGATACTAAAGCTAGAAAAACACACAAGAAAAGAAGACTACAGACCAATATCCTTATGAATATAGATGCTAAACTCCTTGATAAAATACTAGCAAACCAAATTCAACAGCATATCAAAAAAACAATCCACAAGGACCAAATGGGCTTCATCCCAGGAATGCAAGGATGGTTCAACATACATAAATTAATAAATGCTAGGGACTCTACCTAACAAATGCAAACATTGTAACCTACTTGCTTTTACCCTCACATTAATCTGAAATTAAAAACAGAAAAATAAATAATCAATAAATTCAATTCATAAACAAAAGCAAAAACAAAGTGCATAATATCATCTCAATAGACGCAGATAAAAAAATTCAACAAAATCCACCTCCCTTTCATGATAAAAACCCTCAACAAACTAGGCATAGAAGAAACCTATCCCAGAATTATAAAAGCCATAAATGAACAAACCCATCAGCCAATACTATCTTGAATAGAGACAAGATGACAGCATTAGCATTTTCTCTAAGAACTAGAACAATACAGTGTGCCAACTGTCACCACTTCTATTCAACATAGTACTGTAAGTCTTACCTAGGGCAGTTGGGCACAAGAAGAACACAAAGTGTATCCAAATTGGGAAAGAGGAGGTCATACTATCATCTTTGCTGATGATATGATCTTGTATCTAGAAAATCTCAAAGATTCCACCAACAGTCTCCTGGAATTGATAAATTAATTTAGCAAAGTCTCAGAATTCAAAATCAATATACACAAATCAATAGCATTTCTATTTACTAATAACAGTCAAGTTGAAGTCAAATCAAAGACTCAATACCATTCACAATAACTACAAGGAAAATAAAATACCAAGTTCCCATCAACCCACAAATGAATTAATAAATTGTGGTCTATGTACACCATGGAATATTATGCAGCCTTAAAAAAGATGGAGACTTTACCTCTTTCATGTTTACATGGATGGAGCTGGAACATAGTCTTCTTAGCAAAGTATCTCAAGAATGGAAGAAAATGTATCCAATATACTCAGCCCTACTATGAAACAAATAACCCATATGAAAGCTATAACCCAATTATAGCCCAAGAATATGGGGAAAGGGGATAGGGAAGGGAGGAAGGGGGAGGCTGGGTGGAAGGAGGGTGATTGGTGGAACTACCCCTATGGTGCATCTTACAAGGATACATGTGAAATTTACTAAATGTAGAATACAAATGTCTTAATAACTGAAAAAAATGCCATGAAGGCTCTGCTAACCTTTTTGATGAAAATATTTCAAATTGTATATAAAACCAGCACATTGTACCCCATGATTGCATTAATGTACGCACCTATGATTTAATTTTTAAAAAGAAAGAAAAAAAATACCTAGGAATGTAGTTAACCAAGGAGTTGAAAAAACTACAAAATTCTGAAGAAAAAAAATCACAGAACATACAAACAAATGGAAAAATATGTTATGTTCATGAGAAGGTGTAATCACTATTGTTACAATGTCCAAACTACCAAAAGTTATTTACAAATTCAATGCAATCTTCATCCCTCTCCCAACCTTGGAAAGCCCAATGGCCTCTTTGAGTTTTGAAAGTCAGATGATTTTTGTGTATCAACATTGTTCCCTGTGACCTGAGTGTGTGTCTTCCTGTGGTCAGTCATGCTGAAGAAAGGCAGGGCACAATCTCTACCTGAGGGTGGCTTGGCTGTGCAGAGGTGGAACCACAGGAAGCGCTTGAAGCAGACAAGGACATCACCATCCAGCCTCACAAGATTGTCTGGAGAGCATAAGAGAGCTCTGGTGGCAGGCAGCCTCTCTCCAGCCCCAATTGCCAAGTCAACATGGGGACAATTCGAGCAGCTTACCGACTGCCACCCCAGTCTGCCTGCTTATCCATAAGTTAGGGATGGTGACACATGCCTCATGAGATCAGCACTGCTATTTACAGAGACATGCTCAGTAGGATGTTGGGCTGAAGGCACGGGGTCGTCAGTTGGGCATCCCCACAGCAGGAACACACTGGGCCAGGCAGGATCCTCTCAGCAGCAAATGAACCTGCTTTGTTCACCACAGCAAGTCATGCAGCTGCTCTGGATTGGTGTCCACCCCACAAATCCATATGCTTAAGCCCTCAAGTGGGGCTTGAGGATAATATTAGTGGTGTTTGGGAGATAATTGAGATTATGTGCAGCCGTAAGGGTGGGGCCCTCATGATGGGATTAGTGACCTTGAAGAAGAGATGACAGCAAACCTGTTTTCTCTCTAGCTGTTAAGTGAGGACACAGGTAGAGGGTGTGGAGCAAGAGAGTTCTCTTGCCAGGCGTGCTCGTGTCCTGATCTTAGACTTCCAGCCTCCAGAATGTGAGGAATCATGTTCTGTTGTTGAAGCCCCAGCTGAAGCCCCATCTGTAGTGCTGAGACTGTGGTCCAGTCTAAGTCCTGCTGATCCTGCCCCACACCCTGCCTCGCTTGTCTGAACAGAAGGATCTAATGCTGGTGTTTTGTGTGTCAGCAGAAGAGGACAGCAGGGACCCTGAGCTGGAAGAGAGAAGGGAGTGAAGTTCCAGGCAGTGGGTCACCACACTGGAGCACCTACAGGCATGTGGCCACCCTCTTCCCCAGAGAGAAGGCCGTGTCCAGAGCCCACAGGAAGCGATGCAAGTGGCCACAGTGAGCTCTGTGCAACACAGGTGCCGAGAAATCAAGGCCAAGGCTCTGTACCTCAAAGTCAGTCCCCAGGCCCACTAATTCCCCCTGGGATTACGAAGGTGCTTTCCAGTAGGGGCCTTGCTATCAATCCTTCCACACTAGAGAAAGGTGATTTCAGAGACAGAAAGGTTTGCTTGTTGGATGTTCCTTGTTAATGACTAAGTCAGCATATCCTGCTTGGAAGCAATCAAATATGTCCTTCAGTCAAAAAGAACTTCAAAGACAAAATTCATCAACGTACCTGGAAAAAACAAGAAAGCTCAGATCCCTTTTAAAACATTGTTTAAAAGAAGTGGCTGTTTCTTTGGGTTTTGTGAGCATTTTTAAAGTTATAAATGGAATTTTGCTTTGTTTCTGAGATGCCAGGTTGTCAAAAAGATCTCATTTTAAGCATGCTACCATTTTGATGATCAACACAGTCTCCATTGTTAAAATTCATTGCCCTTGAGCTATAAAAAAATTAGACACCCTTCTTTACATGGATAATACAGGAAAGAGAGCAGGTGGTTGGTTTTGTGTTGGTAAATTGCATTTCTCTTCTTTAAAAATTCCACTGTTGTGATGTGGCTGATTAGATCCCCGCCCGCCATTAACCTGATGCCCTGGGGCCTTTGCCCTGCGCCCCACCAGGCTCCCAACCTGCCCACCGGCCAGCAAGCCACGGATACAGTTATCTCTTTCTAAATTAAAATTGTAGCTCATTCGGTCCCATTTACACAAAGCCTCAGCTTTGACACATGCAATTACGATGAACACAGGGGCAACATGATTGCTAAGGGCCCCAGAAAGAGAGTTTAATCAGAAAACAAGGAGTTGTTCCAGCCGATTTATAATTTCACTCCTTGCTATTTCTTTAGTTCGTATGTGTTCAGATAATTAGATACACTAGTTCTTGCTTCCCGAGAGGCCAGAAAGGGCAAAATTTCTATTCTTTTTACATTAAGAAGATTAAATTATAATATAGAAAATCTGTAACTTTTGGTAAAAATGACAAATTCACACTACATTAATTTCAGTGCTTACAAAATGTTACAATAATCTGCGCGTTCTTTCCCCTCTCTTGTAGGTGCGTGTGAATTAATTACCTATCCAATTTCAATGTCTTTCAAGTCAGCTTTCCACGGACAACTCTGAAATTAAAAGAAAATAAGATTTGATTTCAATTCGCTGAGTATATTTGATTTAGATGTTTAACCATTTAAGCCTTTGTACATGTACATAAGTACATCGACATTAACAGACGTGTTCACTGTGCGAACATCGTGTGAAACAACTAACTCTATGGGACTCGTAATTATGAAACAGAAGGGACAAATTTCAATCTGGGACACTTTGCAAATAGGAGCAGATATGCTGTAATCTTGGAGAGGTAAGCCAGCACCCCAAGTCAGCAGATATTTTAAAGGGGACTCAGCGTGTGTGCCCCACAAAGGGTGCTGGGCAGCGTCTTGTCCTGGCAGCATGGGTGCAGCCGCCCCTGCTTGTGCACACAGTGGTGGACTGGGGCCAGGATCTCCACTGGGCACCAGGCTGTGGCCGTCTCAGTGAAACAGACAAGGTGGAGGTTCAGTTCTCTACATAGCCCGGGGGGCGGGGCGGCATGCAGACCTGGTCACCTGCTCACACTACAGTTCCACGCTGTGGTGACGGCTATGCATGGAAACATGGGAGTTGGACTAGACAGCAGTCAGTGTCCCCCAAGGCCTCAGAATATGACCCCATCTAGGGAAATGGTCCTAGCAGACATAACCAAGCTAAGATGAGGTCACACTACAGAGTAGATTAGACTCCTAACCCAAGGACTGGCCACTTGCTGATAGAGGCAGAGATGGGGGTGGACACCAGCAGTACCAGTACAGAGATGGACAGGCCCGGAAGCCCCCGGAAGCCCCAAGCCTGTGGAAGGGTGTGGCCCCGCCAATGCTTTGGTCACCCATGATTGCAGAACCCATGATTGGTGAGGTCGAAGCCACCAGCTGGTGGTTCTTTGTCACGGCACCAAGGTCGCTAATACAACTGTGCCTCCTTAGAGGGGAAAACCAAATGCACACAAAGAGAAGGGAGTGTGAGGAGACACGGAGAAAAGAAGCTATGTGAAAACAAAGGCAGAGACGAGGGGACAGGGAGACTCAGAGATGGAGGGACAGGGAGACAGGATGTAGAGACAGAGATAGAGGGACGCAGAGACTCAGAGATGGAGGGACAGAGAGATGTGGGGACACAGAGACAGAGGGAGGCAGACAAGAGCCAGGGACTGCCAGGGGAGACGTCTCAGTGCTGGGCAGCCTGCAGGTACCAGGGGCTGGGGGCTGGAACAGCGGTGCACTTCTTACTGTGTGGGGCCTGGGGACACGAGGCCACGGGGACTTTCTTCCAGGTGGCAGTTGGTGCCTCCTCTTTGTGTTCTCACATGGCAGGGACGGGGACTCAGAGCCGTATGTTCTGGTCTGTCCTGTTGTTATCAGGGCCCTGAAACTCTGGGGTTTCCCCATCAGGACCTCATCAGAACCTAGTCACCTCCCAAAACCCCTCCTGCTCGTTCCATCAGTTGGGCAAGGGCTTCAGCACAGGAGTTGGGGGGACGCACACAGCGCACCCCGGAAGACCCCCCCAGAGAACCCTGTTGTCTGAAAGCCCAGTGTATGGAGCTTTGTTACAGCAACCACAGGTACTCCTCAGAAACTGCATTTAGTTTTGAGGAGCTGAGAAGACCCCCAGGACACCACACTGAGGCCAAGCCTGGGGGGAAGGGCCCACGGTGGGCAGAGCTGCCCTTGCCTTTGGGGTGCCCCCTCCCTGAGGGGCACTGAGAGCTTTATTTGTGACAGCCTTTGAATAAAGATGGAGGTATTACCGTATATTAAAACATAGCTTTGACTTAAAAGTTCTTATTTTAAAATAAATTATAGCCAGTAGGTGGGGTCTCTGAAAGTAGTGCGGGATCCACCTACTGCTCACGGAGCCTGCGGCCACTGGCTTTGCTACTCAGGAGACCACAAGTTTAGGAAAAGAAGAGGTCCCCTGTGGTGTGCCCAGAGGGTGTGAGGAAGAGCTGGGGAGGTGGAGAAGGCCTGGGGCCTGTGGGCAGAGTCTGTGCAGGCTCATCCTCTCTGCGGTCAGGCAGCTGCAGCAGAGAGCAGGCTCAGAGGTGGTCGGCTCCTGAGAGAAGCACTTCCAAAATGTCTTGCTCAGCTGACCCCACAGGAGTGTCAGCAGTGGGGACAGGTTCTAGTGTGTTAAAGGCCAGGAAGACCTCTCTCCCTCCTCTTCTTCCTCTCTCTCTCTCTCTCCCTCCCTCTCTCTCCTTCCTTCTCTCTCCCTCCCTCCCTCTCTCTCTCTTCCTCTCCCTCTCTCTCTCTCCCTCTCTCTCTCTCCCTCTCTCTCTCTCTCTCTCTCTGTCTCTCTCTCTCTCTGTCTCTCTCTCTCTCTTCCTCTCTCTCCCTCTCTCTCTCTCCCCCTCTCTCTCCCTGTCTGTCTCTCTCTCTCTCCCCCTCTCCCTCTCTCTCTCTCCCTCTCTCTCTCTCTCTCTCTGTCTCTCTCTCTCTCTGTCTCTCTCTCTCTCTCTCTCTCTCTCCCTCTCTCTCTCTCCCCCTCTCTCTCCCTGTCTGTCTCTCTCTCTCTCCCTCCCTCTCCTTCCTCTTTCTCCCTTCCTCTCCCTGGTATTTCCGTCCTCTCCTTCCCCTCCTGGCATCTTTGGGCCCCTGGGTAAAGAACACTAAGCAGGTGCTGGTTTGGCCCCATCTGGCCTGGGGATGTTCTTTGGTCCTATTGCTGTCCCTGGAAGACCCCACCACCACCACCACCAACCTGATGCTGGCAGTGGGCAGGACACCCACCAGCCTCACCTCTGACCCCGGAGGGCACTTCCTATTTCCTGCGTGGGCTGCAACGGGTGGGGTGGCCCCTGGAGGGTCAGCGGGGCAGTGCCTGACTCCATGATGGGGACCCTGCAGCCCTTTCTGTAGCACAAGTACCCCATATGCCAGGCTGCTGCCTCCCTCCACCACCACCAGGGAGTGTGGAAGGCGGGAGAGGAGCCTGCTGTGGGTGACAGTGCCATGTGGCCCTCCACTTGCTGCGATCAAAGGCAGGTCTTACGCTCCCTGGTTGTGTCTGGGCACCTGGCTGGGTCCCAGCTCTCCAGGCCTGACTGGTCCTGGGCAGCCCTGGCCACTCCCAGGTGAGCACCTGCTGACCAGCAAGCCCGCAGCCAGAATTGTCAAATTGCTTAGAACACAAGTATCTGTTTTGTGAACAATCCAGCTATTGATGATCTATTGATTAGCATAATAAGCGCTGTAGTCTTTCATAGCCTTATCAAGGTATGTGCCCACAATCGGCCGCACCAGGCCGGATTAGGAAGTTGACTGTTGCACTTCCAGCTCCTGTCTGGGACCCAGGAGCCAGGCTGGGCACATGGTCACCCCCATGCACAGAGCAGTGTGGCACCAGACAGTGTGGACGGTGGGACTACAGCCCAGCCAGAGGCCACAGGACGCAGAGCCAGGACACACACTTGCCTCCCGTCTCCACGCCCATCTTGCACTACACACAGCTGCCATGGTGCCAGCTAGGGTGGTGGTGTGAAGGTTATAAAACGGGTTAAGCGTCATCTGCATTACCAGGTCAGTGTGGGGAGTGAAAATTTACTTCAATAAACTTGGGTCAATGTCACTTTGGGGAAAATAGAAAGTTCTGGATACATTTCAAAAAAATGGTTTATATTTTTATAAGAAAGGCACCTTTGGTATGAAGGGTGACCCCGGGTTGTGTTCAAATAAATTTCTCATTTGATACCAGGCAGCTTCTAACACACATTGTGCAAAATTACATCTATACTTGAAGGTGAACAGGTAAAGAGAAATTGGAGCTCTTACTTAATCCTCTCAGAAGAAATAATCAAGACCAAAACGTCAGGTAGATAAGGTCAATTGGAAAGACGCTGGGGGGGTGGGGGGGTGCCGCCTGTTCTCACCAAGTCTACCCTCCCTCATTTCTGGGGGATGGAATTATGGCCGTTTTAATTTCCTTTTATCTATTTTTATATATTCTAAAGTACACTTATTAATCTCATAATTAGAATAAGAGAAAAATGTCATAGGACCTACTTTTAATGTCTTGGAAGAAAGAGTCACCCAGACCCTAGGCCCAGAGCAGACGGTGTCCTGGACCCATTCAGAGTTTGGGCACCAGTCAGAGGACAGACACCTGAGCTCCAAGAAGGACAAGCAAGTCCGGGCCAGCCATGCCCCAGCTCATCCCTCTCCCCCCTACCCTGGTCCTACCAGTTCTCTGCCAAATCCTTGGTCCCCAGCAGCCCCCTCCTCACCCTCTCCCCAATCTGGGCCACCCTCCCTGGAGCCGTGCCCTCCCCTGCCTGGCCCAGGCCACCAGGTTCTCCCACCTTAGGAGCCCCCAGTCCACCCCCACACCCCACCCAAAGTCTCTTTCTGCCCTCCACTCAGCTCCCAAAAGCTACAGGCTATGGCCTGAGCCCCTTGGAGACGCCTCCTCCTCTCTCCACAACCCAGCTCTCTCCGCCTATACCCCCTCTGGGCTTTATCCTGGAAGCCGCCTGCCCTGGGGGCCCAGGAGTCATCTGGCAGGGATTCCTCTCCCTCCCTTCTCTGTAGCAGGGGTAAACACTGCCAAATCATTAATACCGTATTTTCTTCCAGTTTTCTTCTATTTATACAACCTTAAAATAAAATTAAAATAAAGATGTCTACATAATTTAATAATTTTCCCACTTAGCATTGAATGTTTCTCCACATTACTGGAAGTTCTTCAAAAACACCGCAAGGAAAGGCCGCCAAATATTACTGGAGTTGAATTTGCCAGAATCTGCTGAACTACTTGCGTGATGGTTGAGAGACAGATAATCAAATCCCTTATTCCTTTATTTCTACCAACAGAAAATAATGCTGCATGAGGAACATGGGGATGCTTTGTTGCCATTGTTATTGTTACCAACAGGCTCTCTCCTTTGCATAGACTGAGGCAGCAGATTCACTCTGCAGGTAGCCAGAGTAAATACTTGGCTTGTGGCTAAGAAGAGAAAAGACCTTTTATCTGAGGCTCATGAGCCCCTCAAGTGATCCACTGTTTGCAGTGCAGCGGCTATCCTGTGTCACTGCCTTGGCCACCTGCTGTCTGGGCAAAGCAGAGCAGGTTCTTCCCGACCAACAACCCCTGTGACACCACTGTGACGCCCTCTCCCAGTTGCATTTTTCTTTAGGCACTTGGGCCTCATCTTGCTCCAAGACACCCAGAGGAGCCTCCAGGCCGCAGTCCTTGCCCTTGGCCCCAATAAACTCTCTGTGTTAACACGGTCTCTGCCCCCTGCCAATCTTTGTTCTTCTGTCTTCACACCCGTTCAGAAATGTCAAATCCATTCTTAGCTCTTGGGCTGTGCAGAAACAGGCCACAGACTGGATTTGACCGTGTCCTAGGTGGTCATCCTAAAGGTAGAATTATCAGGTAGGCCAAATTCTAAGGCTTTTGATACACACCGCCAAGTTTCTCTCCAGGAAAAAAATTATACTGATTTACAGTTTCACTGGCAGCACCTCTGAATATTTGCCAATATTGACACCTTTTTTAATGAGTTGCTGAATTTAGGGGCAGAAACCAAACTGCACTTGCCTCCTGCTTGACTGCTGTGATTCCATTTCCACATTTCACTTAAAGCTCAGTGTAGCCCTGTAGTCTCTCTGTCACAACCATCACAGTGTTCCCAGTCTTTGCTGAGTTTTATTTTGTTCTAGCGTTTTTTGAAGTAATGAAAGTTTTGATGTCTTCGTAATTAAATCTAAACTTAAACAGATTTTATTGATACATAATATTTGCACATATTTACAGGGTACATGTGATATTTTGATAACAAGCCTACAATGTGTGATCAAATCAGGGCAGTTAGGATATCCGTCAAGAACATGTATCATTATTTGTGTTGGGAACGTTCCAATTCTCTTCTGGCTATTTTGAAGCACACAGTAAATCGATGTTGACTACCATCCCCAGTATGCCATCAAGTGGGAACTTGCTCCTCCGGCCTGACCGCCTCTTCCTCCCACGCCCTCTCTGCCTCCGTGAGACCAGCTGGTGCAGCCCCCACATACGAGGGAGGACCTGCCACACTTTTCTTCCTGTGTCTGGCTTATTTCATTTAAAGTGATGACCTCCAGCTCCATCCGTGTTGCTTTGGGTGACAGGGCTTCGTCCTTTTCACGGCGGAGGAGTCTGTACCACGTACATGCACCCACTGATCCTCTGACAGCCACTGAGGTGGACCCCTGTTGTGTCCCCTGCTTTGGGTAAGTGCCCAGTGGTAGTGGTTCCACTTCTAGTGGTTTGAGAGGCCTCCGTGCTGTTTTCCCCTGATCTACATTCCCACCAACAGGGTGGGGGGAAGGAGTGTTCCCCTCTCTCCATAGCCCTGCAGTCATGTGCTGCTTCTTGTCTCTCTGATAACAGCCGTTCTAACAGGGGCGACACGATCGATAGCTCACTGCGGTTCTTTCGTGTCCCTGGTGATAAGTGATGTTCAGCATTTTTCATACACCTGTTGCAACTAATATCTCAGTACAGGGGGAACTTACACAACCCAACAGCAAAACCCACCAATAACTCCATTAAAAAGTGGGAAAGGATCTGAATGGACTTTCATCAAAAGAAGAGGTACAAACAGCCAACAGGTATATGACAGATTCCAAACGTTGTAATACTCTGTTCTTTTTTGTTGTTGTTGTTCTAAGCAGTGGTTTAAAGCTGTGCTCAAACCTTTTCTAGACACTCCCTTTTGGGGACAGGGCTAGGAGAGCCATGAACTCACCACCACAGAAACGCTTCTCTGTTCTGCAAAGCAGAGAATTCCACAGAAAAACCGAAGCTACAATAAGCCCTTCCTGCCAGAGCACATGTTAGCACAGTTTGTTTGCTGAGGGCAGCACCTGGGACTCCTCTGCAGGATGCCTGGGAAAACGGAGGCCAGCCACCTACCTGACCCCAGCTGCCCTCCCGGGGCCTGCAGAGCCTAGACAGAGCCAGGGTTTGGGGATGGGGCAGAGTGGTGAGGCCAGAGAGCTGCAAGGTGACCCAACCAGCCCTAGGGGGACTGGAGAAGCCTGGACACAGGTGTCCTGACTGGGACCAAGCAGGGCAGGGGCACCAATGGATTTGGGACCTGCAAGGTGCCCCTGGTACCTCAAGCAGACTGGCTGGTGCGGGCACAGGCGGGCTAGACACCTCTGGTGCCTGTTCCATAGGGTTTGTAGATGACCATTTTAAATGTCAAAATCCATCCTCAACCAAATTTGAGAATGGAGAAATGGGGTGCAGAGCCCAGAGGCAAAAGGCCTCTGATCCACGTCCCCCAGGCTGAGTGTCACTAACCTTTACACATTGCCTGGGGGTGTGAAAAAAGCAGTGTCTGTCACTCAGTCACTTTCCTTCCTCCATCATTAGGGTCAGGCGCTGCTTCCTCCGGAGGGACGCCTTCTCTTTCTCAGTCTTGTCTTTGAGATCTCAGAGGCCCCAGCTCTCTGCTGGCACCAAGCCCCCAGACTCACCTCCCACTGGGCAAACTTGGAGGGCCTTTTCTGAGGGGACGCCACTAAAGCCCGGCTGGGATGGACTCAGCCTCGGGGGTGTGGCTGGGCACCCAAGCCGGCCCCCAGCAGCTTTGTGCAGCTGGAACACTTCAAAACCAGCCCGCAATGGTGTGAACTCAGGAGCGCAGGGTGAACCCTGCTCCCGGCTTGCTGAACGCTGTTTCCCAAAGCGCCCTGCGCGGCAGAGCCCGGCTCCCGTCGCACCCCGGCCGGCCACGCGGTGGCGCTGTGCGCAGGGTTTCCAGCGCGGAAGCTGCGTTCCTCCGGTTCCGGGAGGACTTCGTGGGGACACCAGGGCGGCTGGACCCCGCGCGGGGGGCGAGATGACTTCGTGGGGGCACCAGGGCGGCTGGACCCCGCGCGGGGGGCGAGATGACTTCGTGGCGGCACCAGGGCGGCAGGACCCCGCGCGGGGGGCGAGATGACTTCGTGGGGGCACCAGGGCGGCAGGACCCCGCGCGGGGGGCGAGATGACTTCGTGGGGGCACCAGGGCGGCTGGACCCCGCGCGGGGGGCGAGATGACTTCGTGGGGGCACCAGGGCGGCTGGACCCCGCGCGGGGGGCGAGATGACTTCGTGGGGGCACCAGGGCGGCTGGACCCCGCGCGGGGGGCGAGATGACTTCGTGGGGGCACCAGGGCGGCTGGACCCCGCGCGGGGGGCGAGATGACTTCGTGGGGGCACCAGGGCGGCTGGACCCCGCGCGGGGGGCGAGATGACTTCGTGGGGGCACCAGGGCGGCAGGACCCCGCGCGGGGGGCGAGATGACTTCGTGGGGACACCAGGGCGGCAGGACCCCGCGCGGGGGGGCGAGATGACTTCGTGGGGACACCAGGGCGGCTGGACCCCGCGCGGGGGGCGAGATGACTTCGTGGGGGCACCAGGGCGGCTGGACCCCGCGCGGGGGGCGAGATGACTTCGTGGGGGCACCAGGGCGGCAGGACCCCGCGCGGGGGGCGAGATGACTTCGTGGGGACACCAGGGCGGCTGGACCCCGCGCGGGGGGCGAGATGACTTCGTGGGGGCACCAGGGCGGCTGGACCCCGCGCGGGGGGCGAGATGACTTCGTGGGGGCACCAGGGCGGCTGGACCCCGCGCGGGGGGCGAGATGACTTCGTGGGGGCACCAGGGCGGCTGGACCCCGCGCGGGGGGCGAGATGACTTCGTGGGGGCACCAGGGCGGCAGGACCCCGCGCGGGGGGCGAGATGACTTCGTGGGGACACCAGGGCGGCTGGACCCCGCGCGGGGGGCGAGATGACTTCGTGGGGACACCAGGGCGGCTGGACCCCGCGCGGGGGGCGAGATGACTTCGTGGGGGCACCAGGGCGGCTGGACCCCGCGCGGGGGGCGAGATGACTTCGTGGGGGCACCAGGGCGGCAGGACCCCGCGCGGGGGGCGAGATGACTTCGTGGGGACACCAGGGCGGCAGGACCCCGCGCGGGGGGCGAGATGACTTCGTGGGGACACCAGGGCGGCTGGACCCCGCGCGGGGGGGCGAGATGACTTCGTGGAGAGACCAGCGCGGCTGGACCCCGCGCGGGGGGCGAGATGACTTCGTGGAGAGACCAGCGCGGCTGGACTCGGCGCGGGGGGCAGGGGAGAGACAGTGCCTGTGAGAGTAACTTTCTGCTTCACTTTTTTTTTTTTTTAATCATAGCTGTGTACATTACTGCGATCATGGGGCACCATACACTGGTTTTACAGACCATTTGACATATTTTCATCACACTGGTTAACATAGCCTTCCTGGCATTTTCTTAGTTATTGTGTTAAGACATAAACTTCATTTCCAGTTATCACGTAAAACTGCCCAGAAAAAAACGGTGCCTGAGGAGCACCTGATGCGGGAGGACTCTCTGTCCCATCTCAGGGGAACCGGACGAACGAGGGGCAGGGACAGCGCGACCCCGCTCCAGGTTCTACTTTCTCTGACTGATGTCCACCCTCTCAGCCTCGGCTCTGGGGCTAGGGAGCATTGGAGTGAGGACCCCCCCACCTCCACGAGAATCAGGGCTGGCTCTGAGCGGGGACAGGCCCGACCGAGGGGCTCCTGGGAGGCGGGGCTTTCCCCGAACCAGGACAGTCCCAGAGTGGCGGGTCCCCTGGTCCGCAGAGCATCTGGGCCTGGGAATCATCCTGGGGACTGGCGGGAGAGGCCGCGGGATCCTTCCCACCTCTTCCCAGCACCAGCCTCTGCTCTCACGGCACCGTGCGTCCCAGGGACCCTCAGCATGGAGCCCTCCCGACGCCCCGCCGCTCTGGAAGTGAGCAGGTCTGGAGGAAAGCGCCGCACCACGCCGCGGCTTAGGTGCGCTGCCGGACTGGGGAGGCCACGTGTGGCTCCACATCGCTCCAAGTCCAAGCAGAATTGGAATCACGTGCAGAACAAGCTGGTGGGGCTCAGAGGCCAGGGGTCAGAGGGCCTGTCGCCTTGCGGACGGAATGCCAGCAGTTCTAAATCTACAGAGAAGCTTTATGGCCCGGACTCTCTGAGTAACTCTAGCCAAAGTGCAGGATGGGTGTCAGACTAGACACTGGCTAATTGTGTCTGTGAGTACTGTGGACTATTCTTGGAGCTTTGGGGGTGGGAACAGGAGGAAGAGGTGAAGACCCCCTCCTCAGCCCCAAGCTCCATCCCTCCTGTCCAGGCACCTTGGCAAGGCCCACCGCCCTGTCCACTCTACTTAGAGGGGGGGCTGCCCCAGCAGTACCCACGCCCTCGCAAATGTGGACACCCAGGGAAGACCTCCAGACACACTATCATCCCTCTGCATTAAGAATGTAATTTATAAAACTCCACTTCGATAGCCCCAAATGTTTACATAATCTAATCCATTATTTCTTCTAATTTATTTAGGAAATTTGCAAAGTACTCACAAAGGTTTATATAGAAAGATGTTCATGGCAGGATTCATTACAAAAAGGAAAACTTGCACATGCTCTACGTGCCCATCTGTAGCATTGGAATAAAATTTGTGCAGTAAAGTATTGTGCACCTGTATTTAGCCCCTGCTAAATTTCACAGGCATCTTCAACTTGATAAACAATGTTATAGAATTTGTTTTGTTTTGATTAAATGGGTGCAAGTAATCAAGAAAGTGCCTGTAAGATCTAAAAAACAACTTCTTTGCTGTTATATTAATTATCACTAAAGGGCAATATTTTCTTTCCTCCCCTCTTTTGGGACAATTCTGACCTTAATCAGCCCATCAGTGCTAATTACAAAGTTATAAATTGCTCTCAGCTACTGCTGGAGTCTGGGAAGCTGGCCTGCTGCTCTGTCTCAGCACAGCCCTCCCCTGCACTGAGCACTGGTGACCTCGACACCACCATTCGGGATGCCCTGGGCACCTGTGGGTCAGCAGAAGAAAGACACCAGGTCACTGACTCCCCCCCAGGGTGAGCTGGACATCTAGGGGAGGACGCGATGGTGAGGGCTGGGCCCCTCACCATCTTCCTGGACCTTGTACTTTTCTTTTTTTTTTTTTTTTTTTTGGTAGAGACAGAGTCTCACTTTATGGCCCTCCGTAGAGTGCCATGGCGTCACACAGCTCAAAGCAACCTCCAACTCCTGGGCTTAGGCGATTCTCTTGCCTCAGCCTCCTGAGTAGCTGGGACTACAGGCGCCCGCCACAACGCCCGGCTATGTTTTTTTGTTGCAGTTTGGCCGGGGCCGGGTTTGAACCCGCCACCTTCGGTATATGGGGCTGGCACCCTGCTCACTGAGCCACAGGCACTACCCGCTTGTACTTTTCTATCTGTACAGCCACGCCCCAAGGCCAGGGGGCTTCTGCACACCCACGCCATGGTCCTACCCTGTGCCACGCTGTGACACCGAGATCTGGGCTTCATATTTACATAGTAAGTCCCCTCCCAGGCCCCCCACCTTGAGAGGTTCCACGTGGCCCACTGCAGACATCAAGAGCCTGATGCGAAGAGAAAGTGTTCTAGGGGCAGTGGCTGGCCCATCGGAGGTTCCCAGGGTCCAGCAGCCATGGCTGGACCCCTGGCTGGGCAGCTCCTGGGCTTGAGCAGTGGCTATATTCTGGCCTGATGCCTCCCCTTGTCATAGGAGCTCTTTTCTTGCATCCCCAAAAACTCTGATTCCACCTGGCACCCCTATGAGCACTGGCAGTGCTTGTGTTGGGCAAAGCAGCCTTTTTGCCTTCAAGCCCAGACCAGATCTGCCCCATGGTTCTGGGTCCTGCGCATCCTCACTGGGGTGGGTAGGTGACTGGCTAGTAGCGTCCACATCCTGATCCAGAACTTCGTGTTCAACCTGTCTCCAAATAGAGGAAAGTCTCTGATTGCGATTAAGTTGAAGATCTTGAGATAGGAAATTATTCTGGACCAACCAGTTGGAGAAGCAGATTGGACACAGACTCGGGGAGAAGCCACGTGAAGACATGTCTGGAGAGATTTGGCCACAGCCCAGGAGGCCTGGAGCCTCCCAAGTGACCACAGCCCTGAGACACTTTGACATTGAACTTTGGGCCTCCTGAGCTAGAATAAACCCTGTTTCCAGATGCCCTAGGGCCCTCTGCCCCTTATTTTGGGACAGCCATCTGAACTGAAGGGTGACCACAGGCTGACCCCCAAGCCGAGCCCACCGCCTGGCCCCACCTTAGCCTGATGAGGCCTCTACTTCAATTACAAGTGTGCACAGGGATGTGCCCATCGATGGTGGGAGATGCCCCGCCATCGTGCATTGCAAACCACAGGCTGATTGGAAGCCGCCCCCAGGGCCAGCCCTGCCTGCACCTTCATCTCTGGCCTCTGCTGTGGTCCGAGGAGCTCCCTGACTGGTGTCTCATGTCCTTCCTTTGGAGGCAGATCTGTCCTCGGGGGAATTCAGGCCTTGTGCCACCTGGGCCCCTCCACTCACTGGAGCCCTGCTCAGGCCAGGGGACAGGACTGCTTCCAACCGTGCTGTTTTCGAGTAAAAACAGGTGTAGTGGTGGAACGGTGACCCACGGCATCCTTTCCTGCATCAAATATTTTATCAAATATTTCTTGGTTACTTTTATAGTTGATTCTTCTACATGAATTTTAGAAGCCTGGTTCTGTTGTAATTTTGATGAGGATTATAATTAATAGAATTGACAAATTTTACTTGAGAATGTGGTATTTCCCTCCAGTTACATAAGTATTTCCTCTGCCTTGGAATTTCATTTTTCCGTTATGTTTTGCTAATACACAGAAAAAGTACAACTGGAACTCTCACACTTTGTTGCTGGGAACATTAAACAAAAGAGGCACATTCACTGCCAAGTAGTAAGGAATATTATCAAGCTGTATCAAATAAAACATTGAAATATCACCACAGAAATAAACCAACAAACCAGCAGAAGAAATCTGGGTGTGCGGCAGAATATGGTGTGTGGTGTGTGCACCTCCAAGCCCACAGAGGGAGGTACCAGACAGGCAGGGTCAAGCCTGGACTCAGTGGTAGGAGCGTGGGCCGTTGGAGGACCCTGTCTGGTGGGAGCTGGGCCCTGCCTGAGGCCTGGCCGGAGAGTGGGTCTTGGCAGCAAAGCCAGCTAACTTGGGGGAGGCCAGGAAGTGAATGCTCATTAGAGCACCCTGGGATGGCTGAGTGAGCCTGGCATTTGGAGGCCTGCTTTCCTAGAAAGATCACCTGGATCTTATACATTCAGTGTCACCCAGAATTCCCATAGGACTTGGGACAAGGAAGGCCTCTCTTACTTTTCCTCTTTCCTTTATTTCTTTCATCAGACAAGTACCTCCCAGTCCTACCCATGCCCGTACTGCTCAGGTGCTGCAAAATGACAAGCCGTGACGTCTGTCTATGTGGAGCACCGGGCCGTGGTGTCTATCCGTGTGGAGCACCAGGCCATGGCGTCTGTCCGTGTGGAGCATCGGGCCGTGGCGTCTGTCCATGTGGAGCGCCGGGCCGTGACTTCTGTCTGTATGGAGCACCAGGTCTCATGACTGTGGTTGACATGTCTACAGGTTTGGTGGCAGAGGAGAGGCAGGGCTGAGGGTGCAGAGGAGAGCAACCCACTCCATCTGGGGAGACAGGAGCTTCCTGCCGGGAGCTGGGAGCTCCACCAGTGAGAGGTCCCACCAGGGGCTGTCGGACACAGTGTCTGCCACGCAGATCCCACTAGCTCAGATGTGTACTAAGGGCGAGGAGCAGAGCCTGCCTGCCAGGTGACAGTGCACATTCAGTAGCAGGGGCACTACGCACAGCCAGAGCTGCATCTCACGGATCTGGCAATGAAGAAAAATGTTATGATAAGACAGGTAAAGGCCTGTCTTACCTTTACCTGTCTTTACCTGTCTTACCTTTACCTGATAAGACAGGTAAAGTCACGGAGGGGGAGCCCTCGATGGGGTGTCAGGTCACAGATGAGAGCCCTCAAGCCCCAGAACTCACACACTGGGGCTGCAGAGGCAGCTGCAGAAGTGGACACTGTATGTCTGCATCCTGGAACTATAGCAGAGGCGGCCAGACCCTGGCTGTGCTGTCAACAGCCCAGCACCCAGACTGAGTCAGGACAGTATGTGCCCGGTCACCAGTGTGGGTCTGGCACACCCCTCCTGCCCAAGCTGTGAGAGGTAAATCAAGTCAGAAGCCCATCCCCGGTGAGCTCACTGCTGAGGGCCACACCCATGTGGACAGTGTCCAGCAGCTTTTGGCCGTGTACCTAGGTGCTGTCTGCCCCTCCCTCCCAGGATAAGGGGCCTCATCAGAGCAGCAAGGTGGAGACAGAGAGGCCTCAGGGACAGAGTGAGCATCCAGGGCCACCTGGGTGGTTTCCTTTGAATCCACATGAGAGGAGCAGAGAAGCTCCCTGGCTCCCAGCCTCAGGGGTGCGGGGACCCCGGCTGCCTGGACCTCAGGGCAGCTCAGAGTGTATGTCCTCCCCACAGCTGCAGGTAGAACTTTCCATGGGAAGCAGGAAGCCCAGAGACTAACACTGAACCAACTTTTCCACGTGGATGCCCCTGTGTGCATGAAGGCCCGACAAGGCTGCCCCTCCATGGCTGTGGTGCCACAGCCTGTGAACAAGAGACAGGCTAGAGGACAGTGGCCATAGCCTGGAGACTGGGGACAGAGGCCTGGTGGGAGACGCTTCTGGGGTGCAGGACTCAGGGCCCCCTGCAGTCCTGCCACAGTGCAGGGGATCCCAGACAGGGCCCCGGGGCACATTCTCACTGCCCGGGAGGAATTCCCTGGAAAGCTCAGCTTCCTTCAGGCCTGTGCCCGTGTGATAATTTCACACGCCGGGGACCACTAAGCCATGAACTTGAGGAATGACTCTGAATTCACGCTGCCGGCAGCACGGTGCACTTTCCTGCCGCCTCCTAGAAGTCCCTGAAGGTGACTGAGACTTTCAGCCGACAACTTCATCAATGACTGAGCTGATACTGTCCACGGGTGCGGACAAGGCAGCATCATCCTGGCCACCGTCACACAAACTGCCACCAGATAAAACACCAGCAGAGCACGTGGTGAAGGGACATCTCCTTCTGCCGGACATCCAGGGCAAAACTCACGCTCACACAGAGCACCAGCGAGCCCACCTCACCTGGCGCCCCTGGATACCTCCTCAGCCACACACGTGTCCCGGGGCCACCGTGGACTTGGCAGGCCTGATGTCAGGAATAGGGGGCTCCCATGAGCTTGGAGGCTGCCCGTCTGTGTGCCCTCCCACCAGCGTGTGTGGGTGATGAGCCTGCGCCCAGGGTGAGGAGCCCCAGGGCAGGTGCACTTGGCCTTGGGACAGATGCTGAGTGACAGTTTTTCCTCCAGAGCACCTGTATCAATTTGCACCCCAACAACATTGTTGGAACAAACCTGTCACCCCACTCTGAGCTGTGCTTCTTGTCAAGAAGCTTTCTTTTAACCAGTCTGGCATTAACTATACTTCCTCAATGTAAGTGCGATGGCTTCTTTCCATTAGACTGAACCAGTGTGAGGCCCTGTGTGACTGGCCCAAGACAGGTTCTGGGATGAGGCTGTTATCCTCCTGACCACAGTGGTCCTCTCACAGGGTCTCACCTCTGGACCATTTCTCCCAGTGCCCTTGGAGGACGAGAATTTCTTGGACCTACACACCAGGCAAAAATGTGTCCCCACGTGGGGCACACCTGCCCCTGGTTCCACAATGTGCCTTAAGAGCTGCACAGATACACATTGTGCTTTTACAACTTTATGTATTTATGTTAATGGTCACCAAAGAGCAGGCTCATTGAGCCCATGACCTCCTGGACAAAGTGCCTGGGACAAGGACACACCAAGCTGTGTGTCCAAAAGTCACTGGCAGCACTGGGCAAAGCAGGTGTACACATCACTTCTGTCCGGGAAAGATGCTTGGAAACCGACCCCAAGATGGGCAATGAAATCCAATTTCTGAAACGTTAAATCTGAGGTCAGTTCTCAGGCCTGTGGCGACCACACAGATTCGCAGGGGTCAAGAGGTTGACGCTGAGGTTCCGCCCCCCAACCCAGCCCCTTCAGTCATTTGGCATCACTCATGAGGCTTAAATAAATGCACTAAAGAGCTTGGATAATCCCGGGGGAAACCTTTGGGGGTTTCTAGAGATATGTTTTGTACCGCCTGAGTCATGGAAACAAGTGGACGCTCCCAGCTTTACGACAAAGTGACAATTCAGGTGTGTGCAGCTAAAACTGAACACTTCCGTCGCTCCCACCCACAGCAGCGGGCGGACATCGGGGCAGAACCCACACACAGGGCTCTCTGCCTTGCATGCCTAGTGACGTCAGAAAAACATACGTGGCGGAAGACTCTACTTGCATGTTTTGTCCACCCATCACACAGTTCTGGTCCTACAAGACCCAGGGATGCTGCGCCTCCATCCTCCGGATGGTGCAGACCACCTCACACAATCTGTAAGAGTGCTGGCAGGGGGAGTGGAAGGGGCAGTGCTTTACCAGTTGTTCTCTGAGGAACTCTGGGCACTTCTGTGTTCTGTAGGAAATGAGAGTGAAGTTGACAAGGACCTGGAAGAGGCTGCTATGGACGGGGCCCCACGGGCAGCCCTGCTCGGAACTGGTCTCTCTCTGACCTTCCCTGCCCGTTGGGCTGTGCGCGTCAGAATATGTGTGCCACATGCAATCTCATCACCCATCTGCCCTTTGACATAGGAGCAACTTGTCCAAGCAAAGAGGAAACACTGATTCATAGCTTAGCAAATAATGCCATTGATTAAAACAAGTCTGCTGTCACTGAGATATCTTTAAACCGGTGATTTTTAAATAACATTGGCTTTAAACTGTTTGTTTATGTGTCCTGAGTGCATTCAAGGGCCCTGCTTTAGAACACTGTTGTGTTTTGAGAACACTTTGATGATGTGTGGTATTTCACACTGTGGCAGGTGTTGTGGACACAGCTCTCTGCTACCTGGCCCTGCAGGGACCACTGTCCAGACTGACACTGTCAGCTGGCCTTGCCCCGTTCTGGGCTCCACACAAATGACACCATGTGAGATGCGCCTGGAGCCTTGTGCGGTTGTGTGCACAAGCAGCCTGTGTGCTGTCCTTTACTGGAGTCTGCTGTGACACCTCCATGACCAATTTATCCATCCCAGGAGTGGGCACCGGGTTGAGTTGGGCTTGGGCCATGAATACACCTGCCGTGAACATTCTCAGTCTTGCCTCTGGGGAACTTATGTGCACTTTTCTGTTGGGTGTGTGCTAGGGCCAGCCTGCCAGGTCACCGGCATTCCAGTCCAGCTGCAGCACCAGTTTACACCCCTGCCCCACGGTTAGGCCACTGCTTCATATTTCTATCATTTTCATCTTAGCCCCTCCGGTGTTGAGCAGAAGCTCCTAACTTGGGCGTGAATTGGACGCCCAACGCATAAGTCTCTGCGGCCTGTGCTGTTACATTGTCCATTTTTCTTCCAAGGGTCTATGTTCAGTAATTTACTGTAACTTTAAATTGAGGCCAAAATCCAGCAATAGTCCAAGTTTGTTCTTCCTCAAGGTCACTGACTATTGTCAGCGCTTTGTGTTTCAATATAAATTTTAGAAATGGTTTTCAACGTCTACACACAGAGTCTGCTGAGATTCTGATGCTGATCACAGTGAGTTACAAGTCACCTTGGAGGGATGTAGTCTCTTTAGTTAAATAGAAGGCATCAAAGCCGCCAAGCGGTTTGCCTCTCTATCCCTCAGGGCTTGTGAACTCTTCCAGAATGATATGAAGATCTTTGTAAATTATTCTGAACATACTTGTCTAGACATCTTTCTTGATCATTTCATATTTTCTGGTACAGTTGTAAATATTTTTAAACTGATTTTCTAGTTGTTTATCACTAGTATCTATAAATGCAACTGATTCTTAAAATAACTAATAGACCTTTTTTTAGAGCAGTTTTTTAGAGCAGTGTCGAACAGAAATGGTGATAGCAGGGTCCTTCTTTGTAAAACATCAGCTTTCACTGGTGCGCTGCTGAGTACAAAGTGTGAGCATATTGACAATAACCTTATCAGATTAAGAAATTCCTTTTCCTAATTTTCCATGGGTTATTTCTTTCCTTCTGTCATGAAGGGTGATTAAATTTAGGAAATTCTTTTTCAGTATTTATTAAGATGGCATGACTTTTCTCTTTTTTCTTAATGTGATATATTTATTTATTCCAATGCACACATACATATATTCACACAAACACACATATACATATACACACATATGAACACACGTACACACACACGCATACACACATGTACTTACACATAAACACATACATGTATGTGCACACGTAGACACATAGACACGTGCACATCACACATACAAACACATGTACACACGGGAACACACATATCCACACACGTACGTGTGCACACAGACACACATGCATACACACTCATGCACCTGTGCTCACATTTTCTTGCTTTCCTCTTGATTAATCAAGTACTTTCACCATCTCAGCTCACCTCTGTTAGTTGCCCAGCCTGCCCTGCCCAGATGCTGTTCAGCAACAACTTTTGTTTATAAGGGATCTTCAGAAGTGATACAGCTTTTCTGAGGACAATATTCTCTTTTTTTTTTTTTTTTGGCAGGGGCTGGGTTTGAACCCGCCACCTCCGGCATATGGGACCGGCGCCCTACTCCTTGAGCCACAGGTGCCGCCCATGAGGACAATATTCTCATGTCAATTTTGGTTAATTGTATCTTTCTAGATATTTTCCATTTCATCTATATTTTCAAATTATATTATTCTCTAATTGTCATTGTTTTGTTTGATTAACAGCTTCTTCGTCTAAATCAATATGATGGAAGAAGTGATATTTTGACAGGGATTCGAGCTCATAAGAGTGCATGAACTCAGGAACTGCCGGTTCATGGGTTCAAGCAAATTCATAGTCACCAGTTTGTCAACACAGTGGGTTTTTGTCTGAAGCCTCCTGGGATGCCTGGCTGGCCCCAGGCTGGGGAGCCACAGCCTCTCCCTGTGAGGACACACAGGGGCAGCTTCTACACCCCCCCAGGGAGTGCAGGTGCACACATGAGCCTCTCTCGGCTCCCAATGTGTGACAGTTTCTCTACTGTAGCTTTATGTGCAAGTGAACTTAACTGCAAGGTCCCCCAAAATGAAAAATCTGGTGAAGAAAATAGTGCAGAAGGCTTGGCGCCCATAGCACAGTGGTTTTGGCGCCAGTCACATACCCTGAGGCTGGTGGGTTCAAACCCGGCCCAGACCAGCTAAGCAACAATGACAACTGCAACAGAGAACTAGCCAGGTGTTGTGGCGGGCACCTGTAGTCCCAGCTACTTGGGAGGCTGAGGCAAGAGAATCACTTAAGCCCAAGAGTTTGAGGTTGCTGTGAGCTGTGACGCCACAGCACTCTACTGAGGGTGATGTAGTGAGACTATCTCAAAAAAAAGAAAGAAAGAAAGAAAGAAAATAGTGCAGAAAAGAATAAAAATGCTTTAACCACAAGCGACAGGTGTGAAAAAGAGTTGCAAGAGGAGTAGAGGGGAGTGAGGTCTGTCTCGGCTGCATCCCAAACTTCTGCAAATTCAAGAAGGTAACCCAGAGTTCTGAGTTCATTGTCATCTCTGGAAAAGGCCTCCACTTCAGGGAAAGACCTCAAGAGGTGGCGAGGAAGATCGTGTGTCTCGTGGCTCAGACCATGGGTGGAGAAAGTGATGGGGCATTCCTGAGATCAGCTCTGGACTGTCGGCAGAAGACCCCAGCCCAGCACTTCGTAGGGAAGTGAGCAATCTCACAAGCTCCTGGAAGACATCACGGGGCCCTCCTGGTCCCGATGGTCCAGACAACCTTGAAGCCCACCATGTGGACCCTCCTTGTGCCCAGCAATGCCTCCTCCGGTGTTTGAATTCCTCTTTGCTGCCACCCAAATGCTTACACATCAGCCAGGAGAGGGATACAACAGAGGCCGGAGCACCACAGTGCCCCCCAGGGCCCGTGGGCAGTTGTCTTACCCTGCAGACCCCACCCCCACCTTCAGTCGGATGCAGATGATCCAGTGGGTCAGAAGCTCCGGCCCCCAATGCAGCTGTTCCAAAGCCACTCTGGAGAAAGACAGGTTTAAGAGGCCTGTGTTGGAGAAAGCACGAGATTAAAGCCTATTCACGACACTTCCCAGAGTACACAGTCTTCGCTCTTTTTTTTTTTTTTTGTATTAAATCATAGCTGTGTACATTAATGCAATCATGGGGTACAATGTGCTGGTTTTATATACAATTTGAAATATTTTCATCAAACTAGTTAACATAGCCTTCACGGCATTTTCTTAGTTATTGTGTTAAGACATTTATATTCATGTTAAATCTTAGTAGATATAAATGTACCCTTGTAAGATGTACCATAAGTGTGGTCCCACCAATTACCCTCCCTCCACCCATCCTTCCCCCTCCCCGACCCTCCCTTTCCCCTTTCCCCATATTCTTGGGCTATAGTTGGGTTATAGCTTTCATATGAAAGCTATAAATTGGTTTCATAGTAGGGCTGAGTACATTGGACACTTTTTCTTTCATTCTTGAGATACTTTGCTAAGAAGAATATGTTCCAGCTCCATCCATGTAAACATGAGGTCTTTACTTTTTAAAGCATCTGTTTTTGAGTGAATAATTTTGAATTATAAAATATGTGGGCAATATCAATTCATTAGAATGAACGTGGCAGGCATTCTTGGAACCACATGGATAGTTACTGATTTTTTGTTACCATCTCTCCTTTATTTTAATGAAACTGACCTGTGTTTCTTTACACAGAATCTCCAATTCAGAGTCTTCACTGGCTCAAACCAGGGCTCAGTGATCCTCCAGCAGGGGAGGTTGGTGGGACTTATAGAGGTGGACTGCCACCCACAGCTGGAGCGTCTGCACCATTCCACACCCATCACTCCCAGCCAGGTACCGTCCTAGATGCAGAATGACATCCTGCCTCCAGGGAAGGAACATGATGGTGGCCGAGGCAGGCCATGCAAGTGAGCAGGGCACCAGTGAGAGCCAGGGAAGGAGGGCTCTGCAGGGTCTCCCGAGGTGGTATGAGTGGGAGCAGCAGTGCCTGTGAGGACTGGCCATGAGCAGGAACCCACCAGGGCATCAGGTCCTGCTCTGCAGATGAGCCAGGAGACCAACCATCAGCCAGCGTGGAGACTTTGGGGACCTTGGAGAGTCAAGGTCAAAACAGGTGCAGGGGCAGATTGCCAGGGCCTGGGGCTCCTCCTGGGGGCTGGCAGAGGGGCCACACCTGTGGTCAGCCTGGGCTAACAGTAGCAAAGACAGATGACAGACAGATAATGAGAGGATGTAACAGGTATAGGCAGACACGGATGACAGAGGGACAGATGTAATCCGTAGATGGAGATGATAGATGGTAGATAATGAACAAGTAGGTGGTTGATAAGGGAGATGACAGTTCTCCTTCTATTGCTTATAGAGAATACCTAAAACTGGGTAATTCATGAAGGAAAGGAATTTATTTCTTACAGAGGCTGAGAGTCAGGGGCTGCATGTGGGGAGGCCTTCCTGCTGGGGCCTCTGGGCCCCGAGACAGCCCCCACAGCCCGGGTGTCACACATCGGGTCTGAGGATGCTCACGCACCATCTCAGGGCTCTTCCTTCTCTACCAAAGCTGCCAGCTCCCCTTTCATGATAACCCATTAACCTGTTAACCCACTGGTCCGTTATAGGTTAATCCTCGTCACCTCCTGCAGGCCCCACCTCCCAGCACTGCACATTAGGAGCTAAGGTTCAGCTGAGTTTGGGGGAATGAGCATTTAAGCCACAGCAGGCAGACAGCCGTGGGAGACCACGGAGAGATGATGGGGGCGGGAGAGTAACTTACCATGAGAAGTCCACGATCTGAGCTCTGAAACCCAGAGAAGCTGGCAGTTCAGTTTTAATAACTAGGGACCCTGAGGGCACAAGTCCCCGCTGAGGGCAGGTGGAGCCAGACGTCCCAGCCCAGAAGGCCATTCACCCTTTCTGTCAGGGGTCGGTGACACAGAAGCAAATGCTGCTCTCTTCTGGGAACACCTTCGTGACACACCCAGGGATAACCCTTTAATCAGGCGTCTGGGCAGCTGCCCACCTGCTGAGGGGAACTACAGAATGAGCTGCAGGTTCCTGCATTTTCTGTCCTGAGGAAAAGCCGCTTAGCGAGGTGGGGACAGGAGCTCCAGGCAGAATGAGGCATCCAGGGTGCAGTGGGCTGGCCTGGCCTGGCACACGCCTTCCAGACACCTGCCTGCACTGGCCTGGGGCCTCTGATACAGCAGCCTCCGGCCCGCTCCCTTCCCCGGTGGTGGGGTGGGGTCTTTTCCCTGTGGACGCCCCATGGTCACCCCGGCTCACCCCGCAGCCGTCTATCCCTACTTGGGCCTGGCAGTGCTGGGCACATTATGCAGATTCTAAAGACCCTGCCTCTCATGGCTGTTAAGAAATGAGGCAGCCCTAAAGGTGCCCAAGAAGCAAGTGGGGTCTGCAGAGTCCCCACCACATGCTGCCATCGCCAGGTCAGCTGGCAGGGTCAGCCCGGGGTCTGCAGAGTCCCCACCATGTGCTGCCATCGCCAGGTCAGCTGTCAGGGTCAGCCTGGGGCCAGGCTGTGTCGGGGGATGGCCACACCCAGGGCCAATAGTGAGGGGCAGACTTCCTCATCTTCGCTGCTTCTGTGGTGACTTTGCTCCTTTCTAAAAATCTCTGCTTGCTTCTGCCCCAGACGTAACAATCCCTCTCCAAGACACAGAGCCCAAGCTGACCCCTCCTGAGTGACATTCTCCAGAACTCACCCAAATTATTCAGGTCCTCGAAAGGGAAAGTGAGAAATGTTGAGCCATAGGAACCTGGGGAGACATGGAGACCGTGTGCCCCGTGGGCTCCTGGGGTTCTGTGACAGGAAAGGTATGTGGGGGAAACTGAGGAAGGACAGAGTTTTATGCAGATTCTAAAGACCCTGCCTCTCATGGCTGTTAAGAAATGAGGCAGCCTTAAAGGTGCCCAAGAAGCAAGTGGGGTCTGCAGAGTCCCCACCACATGCTGCCATCGCCAGGTCAGCTGTCAGGGTCAGCCCCAGGCCAGTGCAGGCAGGGACCCAAGTTAGTAATGGCTCTCACACCCTTGTAAGGCGGATGATGACAACGGGGCTCATGGTGTGGACCCAAGGCACCAGGGGAACTCTGTGCACCCCCCTCCTCGCATAATTTTCATAAATGGAAAACTGCTCTAAAGTTAACACTTCATTTTAAATGGCGGCAGCTCACAGGTGTGCGATTATCCCTGATGTGAAGGCAAATGAGGAGGGACAGCCTCCCTCTGAGCAGGTAGGGAGGAGTCGGGGGGAGTGACAGGGACCTGGGCCTGTTCTGAGGAGCGGGGAGCCCATGCCACACGGGCAGCATCTGTGGCTGCCCCAGACTGCGTGTCACTGTGCAGCTGGTCCTCCTCCAGGCGAGTAGCCTGAGCTACGACGCATGGGCCCTAGGGTGCTGGGGAAGCCTACAGCCCACCCCTGAGTCACCGCGTCCCTGCAGAGAAGAGCCAGAGAGGAAACAGGAGCAGCCCTCTGGGCACAGCCTGCTGGGGAGGACACTTGGTGTCCACACTGCCAGCTGGGGCAGGTGGCCTGCTGACAGCAGGTCCTGACCACCACCCCCACCCCCACCCCCGCATGGCAACACAGACCAAGCCAGGACATGCATAGTGCAGTGTGTCCCCATGTGTGGCTGCCAGCAAACAAAGATTAAAAATAGCATGTTCGCATTTTATCTTCTCATTCCCCTGAATACAGGTGCTTCCAAATGGGCTCAAGGAAAATGGTCTGGGCGGGAACGCATTGTGCCAAGACGTCTGTGTGCAGCAGGCAGGGGCAGTGTGTGAGCTGGGTCAGACAGCACCAGGACGGGGTGCCCATCCCTCCTCACAGTTGGGCAGTTCTCGAGCCTAAGTGCCCTTTCTGTCTGTGTCTAGTGGACAGTGCCCCTGAGCCGGCCTAGCAGATGGAGGCCAGCTGCTGGGCTGGCGTGGCCTCTTTCTGGCCAGCACTTCCTTTCTGTCTGCAGAGTCCTCTCAGCCACGTGGAATACGGGACAGCGGTCTCCTCATTTCCATCCTCTGCTATGTGAGCCTCAGTGGGCACAGAGCTCTGCCCCCAGGCTGACTGCGGATGAGCACTGGGCTGCGCTCAGATGGGAGGGGCTCCTCTGCCCTGCAGCCAGCAGGTGTGGAGGTGGCCCAGACCCAGAGCCAAAGGCTGGGGAGGGGCATCAGACTATAGAACAAGGTGGGGTCTTTCTCTGGTGGGTGCAGTGGCCAGCTGAGTCTGCAGGAGCAATCCCAGCCAGTATGCCCAGTGAACAGGGCAATGTCCCCTCAGAGTCTCATCCAATCCAGCTGTGACCCAGCCCAGGGCCAGGATGGTGCCTTTCACCTCCTAGCCAAGACACCGTGACTCTGGCTGTTTAAACCAGCACAATCAGATTTGCTGGTCTGTCACCAGTTAATCCAGGACACACCGTGAAGGTCACCGTCTGGGCACATGTGGTCCTGCCCTGATGTCAGGAGCTTTAGGCCTGCTTTCATGCTGTATTATTTAACAAGGAAATTGTCCAGACAGTTTCACTGAACAGGGCTGAGAGGAATAGGTGTCCCTTGCCACCCCCTAGGAGGAGGAGGCAGAGGCTGCAGAGAAAGTTCAGGGCTGAGCACAAGCTAGAGCCTCGGGAGAGGTGCGGACAGCCCTGTGGTCCTCCTTCAGGGCCAGGGTGCCAGGTGGGGAATGGCATGAGACCCCCACAGACACAAGAAGTGAAACAAAGTTGGAGAGTAGAGGAAGAGCGCCAAGAAGCACCTGCCACAGTCAGAGCAGGCGAGAAGGTGGGATCGAGCCCACATGGCCCATCACCTGTGCCCGTCTGCCCACACCCATCCAGGGCCTCTCTGCCTGGGGAGTCTGCTCCAGGCACGTCTGTTTTCCTAGAGAATCTTCATTCTTCTGCAGAACATTTCACCCGAGTTGCTAGAGGTGTCTTAAAGCTTGTCTTCACCCGTCCATCCACTTCAGGCTAATTAATTGCAATACAGCTCATCACGGCTCCTCTTCTGGGATTTCTTCAAAGGCCTAGAAATTCCAAGCACTATTTTGATTTATAATTCACCTTATGGGGAAAGTGGGATTAAGGAATATTCCAGAATGAACAGAACAAATAGCCACAGCCCCCTTGAAGTGCAGCATGGCCAGCTCTGAGCCCCTGGCACTTCTCTTCCTGAGGTGCAGGCGTGAAACCCCCCACCACCAGGAACCCCCAGAACCCAAGGACGGCCAGGGTGCCCTGAAGCTCCGGCCAGTGACCACTGTCTTCTTTGTCCAGAAAACAGGTTAGGCAGAGAATGGGCTGGGTCCTGAGATGGCCCTCGAGGTGCCAGGGCTGGGCAGCTCCAGGCTGGCGGTGTCCAGCGCTGGCTGGGAAGGAAATGAAACCTGCAGCCTCACTTCCTCGCAGCTCTGCAGCCACCGGCCTCCTCTCCCTGGCGGGGAGGAAGGAAGGAATGGCGGCCAGGAGGGAAAGCTGGTGAGTGAGGTTTGGGGTGATGCCAGCTGCCTCCTGGCTCCAGGGCACTTTGCTACCTCAGGGTTCCAAGTAATGGTGACATCAGGACAACTCCTGGCACAAGGAGTCTATGGTGGTGGTTTCTGCAGGGGGTAGCTCCCCCAATGCACTGATGCCCGTCAAGGTCACACATCACCTGCTTGGTCTATTCAGGGCCCTCAGGGGCAGCAGGAACTGTGCACACCCCAAGCCAGGAGCACAGACTGCTGGGCACTACCCATCACAGCCCGATTGTGTGAGGATGCCACACTCCCTCTGCCTGCTCCTGAGACCCAGCCCAGAAGGGCAGATGGCCAGGAAATGGAAGAAGGGGGGCTGTCACTGAGAGCAGAGCTGCCCAAGAAAAGAGGGTCCCAGAATCAGCTTGTCCTGGGGGCTGATGCCTGTGAGAGGTGCAAGTGGCCTGGGAAACAGATGAACCCAGCAAACAGGAGGCTGTGCCTTGGAATCCTGCATTGCTGCTGGAGAGGGGACCTCATGCGAGGCAGCTCCTGAGGCTGTACCACAGGGCTGAGAACCCTTCAGCATCCCCCACTGTCCTCACCCACAGGCCCCGCCCTCTACTCAGAGTTCACCCAACTCATCCAGCCCCACTCCCAGTGGACCCCAGCCTGAAGCCCAGTGTCCCAGAAGTGACTGTCCAGACATGGAGGGAGTGGCCAGGTTGTGTGGGGGTTGTTAGAGATGCCTGTGGGAGGCTACGCTCTGCCTGGGGCAGGACAATCACACCAGGCCACTGACTGTGGTAACGACGTGAGATGGGGTCTCGGCCCACACAGTATGGGCACCCATGTCCTGTGGGCTAGGGCATCGCATAGGCACCCCAGGGTGTCCTAGCTACACAACCCCAGGACTCACTGCACAGAGACACATCCAAGGTGCATGAGCAGCGAGGCCCCTGCAAACAAGATGACACTGAGAATGACACAGGGACAGCCACTCTGGCTCCGGGTCCCCCGTACAAACTCAAGGTCCTAACAAGCTTCCTCTGAGACAGGAGCCATCCACTGGGCACAGATCCTGCTGACTGGAAGTCTCTGCACAGGCTCCTTCAGCACAGGGCACCCCCGCCCCATCCCCCACCCTTGGAAGTGAGGGCTCTGTGCCCCCTCTGGGGGCTACCATGGCCCACTAAACCTCCAGAGGACCTCCCACTTCCCATCTGAAATTCCCAGTGAGTCCGGGGGCTCCTACCACCTTGCCTGAGACCCTGCCCGATGCCAGAAGTGCCTGTGGCTGATCAGTGTTGAGCCACAGTCAAGGCACGCAGCTCTCCAAGCCTCTCACTGCCCTGCCACTCAGTTCCCAGGGACAGAAATGCCAACCTGGTGTCCTTGGGGGTGTAGGGGACCCTGCAGGCTCTGTGGAGCACTAACGAGGCTGTGTCCACCACGCAGTGTTGGCCCCTGTACACTGGCGTGAGGGTCAGCATCCATGCCTGCCAATGTGTCTGCCCTGCTGAGCTGCCCTGCAGTCTGGGAAGCCAGCTCTATGGGTGGGTTCTCAGGGTCTGAATGAAGGATAAAGACAGTTCCTCCTCCTGCAGAGAGAGCCACAGGGCCACCTCTCAGGGTCATTTGTTCCCTCTGCGCCCCACCACAGGCCACGGAGCTGGCGGTTGGATGGGCCTCCCCCACTGGCTCTTTCAAACCTCCATGAGCTGCTGGGACTGGTTCCTATCTGCCCCTGGGGGCTCTTCCCAGTTGTCCCCCATTGAACCCAGATCTTTCAGGGAATGCTAAAAAGGCTTTCTACTGACAGAAATCAACATAGGCAAATTTTCTCTTCTAAAATTTTAAATGTAATTCAGAAAAACATTAAGCACATTCACATATAGTGCCCTTTGTCATGACAGCTGGGGTGGGGGGAGGTCAGAGAAGGTTCCCAGAATGAGACATTCGCATGGGATTCTGAGGGATGAGTAGGAGTCCCAAGAGGGAAGGGAAGGCCAGAGGCACAGGGAAGGTGTGAGGGCCAGGGGTCATGCTTCAGGAGCTCAAAATCCGGGCCTGCAGGGCAGAGCAGTGGGGCGGCTGAGACTCACCTCTGGTCGGAGGGGCCTTTTGAAAACACAGCTTGCTCTCTGTGAGGGTGGTGTAGACCTGAGCAAGCCACACACCAATGTGCTTCACTCATTTCACTGAATTTGCGACCTGAATTCAGGCACCTCCATGTCTGTGTGTACCCACAATGTGTTCTTATGTTGCTTCTCAGTAGGTACCCTCAAAGAATTTCATGTCATTTTGCTGTCCTGAACCATTTGCAGCACTCCTCTCCTCAGCTGAATACGTTCAGTAAGAGGTGAAGGTCTTGCCAAGGCTGATCTTAACTGAGAGACTCGTCAGGCCATAGTCCCAGGTGTTCCTGGAAATATAGGGCAACTGCTCAAATGCCTGGTTTTGCTTTTTTTGTTTTTGTCTTAGAAAGTGGTTTGTTGTTGGACAGAGCAGAGCAGATGTGCTCACTGGAGACATCTCAGTGATGACAGTTGACAGTCACCATTTATTACACTCATCTCGGGCTGGGCCTCACGGCCTGGCACAGCCTCCGTGGAGCTGCTCCCACCCGAGGTCTGGGAGCTGTGGAGTTCTCCCCTCCCGGGCTCTCTCCCATGAGGCTATGGGTGCCCCAGCTTCCCTGCCTGCAGGTGGGTGCAAGGACCCGCCTGGGACTCACAAGGTCCCTAGGGGGAGGCAGAGTCTCCAGACAGAGGTGGGACCTGGAGATGCCCAGCTGCAGGCATCTGGGCCCAGCTAACAGGGCCAACGGCTCGGAGGTCCACACTCAGGAATCCACTCAACTCCTGTCCAAGGCAGGCGGTGATGGGGGCCTGCCTTTCCCTGGTGAAAACCACAGCCCTCAAGTGGTCATGGCCTACAGACCTGCACAGGAGCAGGTGGAGTGTGGGCTTCTCCAGGAGGAGGCCCCTCGCTGTCCACCACCTGAGCACAGGGCCTCATGCCCCAGGTCTGCTGCCTGGGAAAGTCAGTGTCCTCTACCAGCCCAACTGGTTTACGAGAAACTGAGAAAAATAGTCACCCAAAACAGGTTTAGAATTGACCAAATACCTGGAGTTTAACATTTTAAGGTGAACCCACAATATGTGCCAACCCTGGAAAACTTGGGGGTAGAGGAAAGGAGGAAAATGAGCATCACGGTGTGGACCTCCACGGGCCTCTGCTCTGCGCTCACACCTGCTCGGGGCTGAGGAGGTGTGGTTTCACTCATGTCTTGCCATTTTCATGTGGTATTCAGAAGTTTCCCTGTCACACAAGGTCTGCAAAGGTGCAGTTTTAAAGGCTCCCCCGACGCTGGCTATCTTGGTTTCCTTCTCCTTATCCCTATGCCCCTCTCCCACGAGGCTGTCCTGCCCCTGCAGGGTGGCCCGGTGCTGCTCTCCCCCCAGTCCCTCCTTAGCCCACCGTATCCTCCCACTGTGCCCAAGGAGGTGTTCTCCAGGGACACCACCTGCCCCTGAGCCTCTCAGAGCCTGAAATGGGGATCCCAGCCAGTGGCTTTTGAGGAAGGGACATGGGGACAAGCAGGAGGCAGCAGAGAATCCCCTGCCCCACACAGCCCAGCCAGCCACTGGCTCCTGGGAAGGCAGCCTGTCCCTCCACTTCTCAATGGGGCAGGGGCCTGTAGCAGGGACCCAGCAGCTCCAACTACTTTCCTCATGAGCTCAGTGCTGCCATGGGCAGGGGCCACCCTGACCCCAGGGCATAGTTGAAGGGGCAGGATGGTGGTCATCTACATGTCCAGGTCAGCCAATGGCCAGAAGTTAAAAAAATATTCTTCTTCTGCAGGCCTTATGCCAGGGACTCTGAGAAGAGGCTCTGGAGCTTGGGCACAGCTGGACCCGGAGTCTGCTGGGGTAGGAGGGAAGACGAGGGGCTGGCCCAGGAGGCCTTCAGAGCTCAGCACCCCTCCTGCCTCAGCCTCAGGCTTCTCACCTGTGCAATAGGTCAGAAAGGGCACCAGGGTCCTGGCGGGCATGAATTCCTCAATTTAGATTGATTTAGATTCCTAAATCTCCCAGACCTCAGCCTGTCCTTGCAGTGATGTGACACTCCTATATTCTGCTTCACTCCACTAAAAAAAAATAAGCCAGGTGAGGCCTGATGTGCACAGTTCACCGTGGACAACTGGCTCACAACCGCCCTCGCACCTCTGCTCGGACGCTGCCTGGATGTGACAGACAGTGAATGCAGCTCTTTGTGCCTGGTGGGCCATCCTGCTCCCCCCACATCTACAAAGCCCTCGTCACCTGTGAGATGATGACAAGAGCTGGGAAGCTGTGTTTCGAGTAGGTGAAACTCTGTGGAAAATCAAAGGCATGACTGGAAGCTCAGTGGTGTGTGCAAAGGGACAGAAGTGGCAGCTAAGGGGCCATCTCAATGTGTCTTTATTTCAGCAAACACCTAACAGACGTTTTCAGGAAGGAAATCGTCGATTCGATGGCTTAGCAAATATTAGCTCAGCGTGTGACACTCAGGGCACTGTGAGCACACAGGCTCTGCCACGGTCAGCTGCCCTTCAAGTGGGGGAGGGCGCTGGACCATGTGACCCTCCCTCTAGGCTCCCCACAAAGGAACCCCCCATGTGGGTCCCGTCAGCAGGACACAAAGGTTCCAGCCTGGGCTCTGTCTGTGATGGCTCCTCCCACGGCCCCACCAGGAACCCCAGACGCTGCTCCTTCCCTTCCTGCTCACAGGAGGCCAGGCTCAGGCATCAGGCAGTGGTGGGCTTCATGTGGCTGAATGCCTAAAAGGGATTGAAAGTCAATTGAAAGTCGAAATTTTTAAACTAAGAGTCATTTCTGCAAGGCCAAATAATTCTGATTTTAGTAGAACAATTTTCAAATTAATCTGTCTTATAAACCTTTAGATAGAGACTATCTTGGAGCCAGGTACACCAGTACCAAGCAACCACTGCACCCTCAGGAGCACGGCACAGTGCGGGGGTGCTGGTGCCCTGCCCTGTGCCCTGGGCGTGTTCCCGCCACTCATTTACACGCTGCTCCGACCAGGACCCTGGCGTGTTGCCTGCAGGCTGTGGCTTGCATGCACATGTCTTTGCCATTGCCTTGTAAAAGGGTTAAAATCTATGAACAGGTTGGGATGGAAGGACCACAGCCCTCACTTCACAGAGGCAGGTGGAGATGCAAGTGTCCCAAGCCTTGACCAAGGACACAAGGGACCTGGGTCCCTGCCTCATTTGCCCTGTGCCTGCAGAACTTGTCCACACAGGTGCCCCTCACCACACCTCATGTCATCCAACTCAGATACACCTCTCCCACCTCCAGCTCCCGCTAACGCGGGTCCACACACAACACCTGAGGCTGCCAGGACCAGGATGAGGCCTGGGGTTGTGCACACAGGGGCCTCCCTCCCGGGGGCCACACTGGCTGCAGGACCTGCCCCTTCTCCCCCTCAGTACCACCGCCTGACGTGTCCTCCGCACCCTGTCCTTTATAAGAGAAGAGGTCGCTTATGAACAAAGATGAGCTTTGGACACTCCCATTTCCAGGGGCCAACCTTCCCAACACAGGCATGAAAGCCTAAACATGACTGGCAGGCAGAGAGGAAGAGGAGGGCTGGCTGGGAAGGCCACTACCCAGGGGGCTACCTGCCCTGCACAGCTGTCAGCCTCACCTGCCCCTGGGGGCTGAGGGACCAGCTGTGATTCCAGGGGCTTCTACACTGGGGGCCTGGGCCCACTGTCACTTGGGGGACTTTGCCCAAGGAGGGCAAGGGCAGCATCACTCCTTCCCACTGCTCTCCCAATTTCCAAAAGCAAAGCAGCTTCTGGACACTGAGACTCAGCACTGTGTCTTAGTAGGAACCTCGGTGTGCTTATCTGGACAACAAGCCACATTAAACAAATCACGCTACAGCCAGCCAGATGCCTGCACTATGGGGCCTGCTGCACCATGGGGCCTGCTGCACCTCCAGCTCTCGCCAATGTGCCCCCCAGGAAGACCCCTCCAGCCAGTTCCTCTACCACTCCCACCCTCCTGGGGCAGCCAAGGAACCTCACGCCCTCGTCACCTTCCCCACAGCCTTCCGTCTGCCATGTCCATCTCCAGCCCTCAGTGTGAGCACCCAAACCGTGAGCTTCTGCTGAGGTCTCACCTTCCAGGTCAGGGGTGGACACAGCCACCATGAGCTGTGAGGGCTGGGGATTCCTCCCCACCTTGGACAGAGGACCGGAACAGCTGTCAGGCTCAGCAGGCCCAGCGTCCTGGCCCACAGGAGAGCCTTACTGGACAAGGGCTTCCCCAGCCATAGGGGTCCCCCCATGTCAAGGAAACAGCAAACAGCTCAGATCTCAAAGTGAAAACAATTGGAACTGGACAGGGCATTGCCACAAAATCCACATGATTGGAGGCCATCAACTGCGGGGCCAAGACTCCCACTGGCACTGGAGCACCAACTCGGACAGGGATCTAGACACACTCGATGTCCTTCCGCATTCAGAAGTGGCTAGAAGTGGGTATGCCCTCCCCACCTGGCCGGTCCAATTAAGGAGCTTTTTCCCAAGCCATCCGCATCCCCCACCCTCAGCCTCAGGCCATCCTCTTCTGTCCAGACCTGGTCTCAAGAGGAACAGAGGCTTTTTGTTGCCCTGGGATTTCCAGGGCTGAGCTGGCTTCATGTACTGGGGCTCTTGCTCTGGAGGCTGAGAACTGCTGGCCAGCACCCAGCCAGAGACAGAAGGGACTGTGTGTTGTGTTGGGTCAACATCACAGCACAGCTCGGCAGGAAAGTGGGGCAGCTGTTCATGAAGCTCTGGCTTGTCTGAATGAGGTTGCTCACTCAGAGCCACTGCCATGTCAGTCCACACCGAAAGCTGGGCGCCAGCCAGTGTCACCGCGTCTAGGTAAAATGAAAATATGGCAGGACGGGAGTTGGTAACTCTTTTCTCCCTCACTTTTGCTCAACAAAGCTGAGTGGAATAATTGAGAACAAATCCTACTCTTCCAAAATGCACTTGGCTGAGAATTGCCTATGCCAGCATCAGCCTGAAATAATCCCTTTGCTGGCATCCTAAGCCCCAGGAAAGGCTGATTGTCACAGAGGTGCTGACACCACCAGACAACAGCCAGGGACGAGGGCGGATTCTCCTAAGCTCCGTGCTGAAGGCAGAAGGGCTGGGCTGCCGACCTGAAGCAAAAACCAGACCAGACAAAAGCTGCGAGCAGAAAGGGACTTACTAGTGGGAAAATAGTCTTACTTTTGATTGTAAAATAAAATTTTAAAAGCTGACATTAAAATAAAAAATATAAAACCATAGTTTCATCGTCAAATCAAATAAAACTAAAAACTTAAGCATAAATTTGTGACTAAACCCTCAAACCTCCATGGCCCACATCCCCACCTTGCTCCGGGATCCTGCCATTGGCCCGCAAGAGAGACCCCAGGGGGTTCCAGATCACATGGCCCAGTGTCTGCCCACCCACCCCCAACCTTCCAAGTGGGGCTTCATCGCCCGCCTTCCCTCCTAGTGGAATCCCCTCTGTGTCCTATCCGGGACCTGAGGCCCCACCTGGAAGCTGCCTAGAACAGGGACCATAGCGCCACCAAAAATGATTCCCACTCAACTACTGGGCTCAGGCTGTGCTGATGTTGCTGCTGGCGGTGGGTGCCTTCAGTTCTTGGTTATTAATTTGACTCAGTTCAGGATTTGATGAATAATCGAATAAAACTTCATTTCATCACTTTCTTCCACCCTCCGGCTTCCTTTACAGAGGCCATTTGCTGTTTCTTACATTTCCAAGATGAAACTCCTGCCCAGGTGTGGGCTCTTCTGGGGACACTCGCAGAAGGCAAGTTCCTGGTCTCGATGTTTGCACGCTGTCCTGTGCTGGATATTTGCACCTGCCCTAGAGCGGCGCTCCGGGCCACACGCCCAGTCCCCAAGCCTCTGCCACCCCAGTGCGCGGCCTGGTCCAAGCGTCTGCCCTTCGCCAGCCTGCAGGGCAGGACACACCTCTCCCGCAGAGCGGCCTCACTCCTCGTGCAGTGACAGGCCAGGTTCCCTGCTTTTCCTCCCCATGCGCTTTCTCTTCTTCGAGTCACCTGTTCTCACGCTTTGCCTGTTTTCTGTTGTTTTACTCTCCTGGAGCTCTGTAAAACTTCTTTATAATTCGCGCTAATTCTCTTCCAGTTACATTCATTGTTTTTGCCCAATTTGTCACTTTCATTTTTAGACAGTTTGTGCTGATGTTGACAATGTCACCTAGTTTAAAGGTATTAGTGTTTTCTCTGACTTTCTCCCAAAGTCATTAAAATAATCTCCTATTTTTTAACTTTAAGGTTACTCTTCCACATTTTGTCACTCATTCACCTGGGTATTTTTAATTCTGGCAAAGAAAATAAATATAACATAAAATTTGCCATTTTAAGTGTACAAATCGGTGCCAATAGTTCCTCACGGTGCCGTGCGCCCATCCCCACCGTCTCTGTCCACAGCTCACTGCACACGGCCCATTTGCTTTGTAGCCCACGGCCCCCGTGCCAGGTGGGAGCGACGCTGCCCTGCAGGGCTGACAGGCATTGTGGACACAGCAAGCAACTGAAGGGAAGATGTGGTGCTGAGCAAGGGTGGGAGGCTCTTCAAGGGACAGGGTTGTCCACTGGGGACAGGGGTCAGGATTGTCCATTGGGTCGCAACCCACATCAGCCTGGGTGGTGGCTGAAGTTCCCCAGCCACGTTCCTCAGCCCTGCTCACCTCTCAGGCAGTTCCCCAGGAGCTGATGAGTACCCCTGGGGGTACGCTGGGTCCTGTCTGCACAGGCAGAAGGCAAAGCTGAGCTCCCTGGGTGGGGAGGTCCGAACCCCTAGTCCAGGCAGTGGGGAGGGGTCCCGGGATACACAAGACAGGGCCATTGTCCAGACTTTCGAACAGTTTATGGAGGTGGCTGGGAGCCCAGAGAGCAGGGTGGAGCCAGGCACAGGCCCAGCTAGTTCGGCTCCTGAGCAGCAGAGCCCAGATAGAAGATAGCCTCAGCCTTGAGCCGGCAGATACCCAGGCCCCGGGGCAGGGCAGGGGTCATGTGTCAGGGACAGGGCAGAGTACGGGGTGCCAGCCATGCTCCTGATAACACCAGGCAGGAAGGGAGGAGAGAGCCCTGTGCACCTAGCGCCAGGAATGCTTGGGGATTCTGACGGCCCACAATGCAGCGTTTACGGACACTTCCCTGTGAGGACTCCAGGGAGCCAGGCGGGGAAGGCCCGGCCTTTGGTGTACTGTCAGAAATCTGCAAAGGTGCTGGGTTCTAACCCTCCCTTCGAGGCCAGAGTCCAGTCCATCTTGCTCCAGCCACAGCCCCAGGAGCCTGATAGGGCCATTCCTCTGAGTCTCCAGGAGAGGGCCCTGCAGAGGCCCAGATCTGCACTCACAGGGGGAAGTGGGAGCCATGTTCCCACCAGCAGAGGTGGTGGCCCCACAGGACCAACAGAGTAAACCCAGGCAGTCACTCCAGTGACTCATACCAGGGAAGGAGCCCTGTCTCTGGGCAGAGAAACCCGTGTGTGTCCTGACAACCTCAAACCAGCCAGAGAAGGAACTACAGTCACAGCACGGAGGCCCCAGACTTAGCCGGTGCCTGCAGAAAAGGGCGCATGTTCTAAGAGGAGGTGCTGGACTGCTCCAGACAGAGTGTGCTGCCTCTTCCTCCAGAGATCAGAGCTAGCCAAGCCTGGAGTTGTACAGGAATACATTAAATTGGCAGGGCTTTTTTGTGGTAATTTATTTGGTACCTGAAGCTGAAATACTTAGCTTTTCATAAAACCCATTTGCAACCCAAGATCTAATGCTCAAAAAAAAAAAAGTGTGACTAATTCTCAAACACTTGCAAAGAAATCTATGCTTGACAACTACAACTAACCGGCCAGGACATCTTGAACACTACAGGTAATTCAGTGGCGTGCTCTTGGCCACCCCCAGATTTCCCACTTGTTCCTGGAAAGACTAGTGACCCCAGAGTGCAGACAGGAGGCTCCAGAGCAGGTGGTCCACAAACACAACCAGGAAGCACCTGCCAGAGCCAGAGTCCCCATCTCTGGAAATCTGTGTTCACTCTCTGAACATCGCAAAACTCTCAAGACGAGTTCTAGCGTGTCCCGTTTACAGGATGAAGGGAAGCAAAGCAGAGAAAAGCCAAGTCACTTCCCAGTCACAGGGCTGAGCCCAGGATCCTGTCTGCCCGCACGGCCGCCTGCCTGTGCCAAGGAGTGCGACTCCTGCGGCAAAAAGAGCCTGGCTTATGTCCATTTGTCCCAGCTTCAGAACAATGGTTGGCTACAAATGGGTTTCTTGGATAATTCTTTAGTTCTGAACATGGAGAGAATTGCTAAAAACACTGCTATCCAGCAGCCTCACCTTGATAAACGTCTGCCTAAAGAATGGCTGAGCCGGAGCAAAGTCCATTTCACTGGAAATGGACTTGATTAAAGGGTCTGTAGGGAAATATTTCATTTTCAGCTTGAAAAATATCACTGCAAAAAAATGAGTTCATTCTGGATTATCAATGTGTTTTCTAAGTAGGGATCATTCTAGAAACACACCAATATACTGAAATATAAGAATTTTGACTGATCCAAACATTCCAAGAAATCATGGACCTCATACCCAGCTGTGTCACAAAATCTTGACTCAAATGTCCTTCTTCCTTCAAACACAAACTCTCTTCCTCAGCATTTCGAGAGCTATGTCCTCTGTGTTGCATTTCGAGAGCTATGTCCTCTATGTTGTCTTTAAAATCAAGTGGCTTACAAAACAGTTCTGATTGAATAAGAGTTCTTGGCCTTATCAATTCAGGCTGAAAATATGCACAAGGGTTGTGAGATGAGGTGACTCTCAAGTCTGTTATCAGAGACCAAGTGCTTCAGCTCAGGATGATTTCCCTGTTTGCTAACCCCAGAGCTACTTGGACAAAGCAAACCCTCCAGGCTGCTCCAGCTCGAGTGTCAGGGTACCTGTGAGGCGATGCAAACAGGACAGGTGTGTGTGCAGGTGCAGGCAGGTGTGCACAGGGCAGGTATGTGCGGGTGCAGGTGTATAAAGGAACACTCATTCTCCACTACCCAACTCTCTCACTCTGGCTGAGCCAGCTCATTCCAGGGCTGAGTGGGGGACTGACACCATCCAACTGCACGTGAGGCCCCCCCAAGGAGCTGGATCATGTCCCACTGTGACTGCAGAACAGAGGGAGAGCAGGGAAGGAGGCGGGGGGTGGGGGGCACAGTCCACATGCTTACCCTCACTTCCATGTTGTACAATGTGGTATGACATGGGTTAGGCATTAATTAATATGTGGATTTGTGCAACTGAATCTTTCTAAAATGAAATTTTTGATCCTCCAAATGAGTCTATTTTCTTTGTTTACTCAGATAGTGAATCTTACGTAACCAGTGTCTTGGCCGTTTAGAGCCAGAATGGCATCCTTAAGAAACACCTGTTGAGTCCGCAACACAGGGCAGGGCAAGGGACCAGGCAGAAGGTGGAAAGAGAAATACCACCAGGGCTGGGGAGGGCAGCAGTGAGAGTGTCCAGAGGGGCTGGTATCTATACAGGAGGCAGAGATGAACACCCTGTGAGCTCAGCCCAAGCACCTCCAGCAGGGCGCATCCATTAGGACAGACAAATTTTCTTCTCCTCCCACTCCTGCTGGCCCCGCCCCAGAGAGCTCAGCCTGGGGGGTTCCTCCTGAGGCTGCAGCTCCAGCCATCACGTGCACCTTCTAGCCAGCAGGAGGCCCCTCCCTCTAAAAAGCCCTTCCTGGGAGTTTTCTGGAAGCTTCCCAGAAGCTCCCCAATCTTGGGCTTCCGTCCAACTTGCAGGCAGGACCCAGTCACAAGACCACACCTGGGCACCAGGTGGGCTGGGAAGCTCAGCCTTTACCCTGGGGCTGCACTTGTGTTGGGAGGTGCCAGAGCCTCTGCCTTCCCCGCACAGGGGATTCCCTCCTTTCCAGCCAGGGAGGGCTCTGCCTTTGCCACTTCGAGGAAATACTTTTCACATTGAATTCCTTACAAATGACAGAGATGCTATAATTAACCACGTTGAGTTTTTAGAAAATATAGGACTAACTGTGCTTTTACTTATTTATTTTTGAAACAGAGTCTCTCAGTCTGTCACACTGGGTAGAGCGATGTGTCGTCATAACCCACAGCAACTCCAACTCCTGGACTCAAGCAATCCTCCTGCCTCAACCGCCCAAATAGCTGGGACTACAGGTGCTGGCCATAATGCCTGGCTAGTTTTTCTATTTTTAGTAGAAACAGGATCTTGCTCTTCTCAGGCTGGTCTCAACTCCTGAGCTTAAGCGATCTACCTCCCTCAGCCTCCCAGAGTACTGGGATCACAGGCATTGTAATGACCTGACTCCATTTTGTACATAGAGCCAAACTGACTCCATTTTGCTAAGAACTTTGCTAAAGGTTTTCAACAACCCCTGTTTAAGCTCAACTGAAAGCCGCAGAGTTTAGCAAAAACTGCAAAATGCTGTGAAACCACAGCTCTCCCTTGGAAGCACTCCCCTTATCCTATAGGTCTAACCTTGCAGGTGTTGGCTTTAGGAGACTTGGCCTGTGTTAAGGACTCCCCTCCCCTACCAAAAGCACCTTATAAAAAGTTTGTACCCCTGCCTCTGGGGGTTGAGAGACTTTGAGGCGTTAACCTGCTCTTGACCCCCGGCCAGTAAAGGACCCCTGGACTCAGTCTGCTGGTGTTTCTCTATTCTACTCGCTTTGGGTAAAACAGCGTAAGCCACAGAGCCTGGCCCATCTAACCATGCTTTTAACAGGAAAGACACGCCTCCCTCATTGGGTAGTCAGAGCTGGGGCTCTGCAGATGGCCAGGAAACCCCACGCCCTGCACCGTGCTCCCTGCTCCCAAGTGTGTGGGAAAAATCCGATGTGGTATTTTCAAAGCCAGCTAGAAGGTGTTAGTGTAAGTAGTCTTCTCATCAAAGATCACTCTTGAGAACACTTGTTTTCATATTTGTGCCATTTTTGACACTTTAGGAAGTGAAATTACACACATCTGCAAACCCAAAATATGAAGAAGGATGAATTCAAATACTAACAACAGTTCCATGCAACTGCCTTTCAAAAACCTGTTTAGTTTTCCTAAAGACCCACTGAGGAGATGATCCTTTCGCCTCCTGTTTACACTGAGGGTCACTGAATGACCTGGGCAGAGGTAAACATTTGTGTAAGAGGATACCAAAAGCATGAGCCATTAAAAGGCAAACACTGGTAAGTTGCACTTTATCAAACTTCAAAACCTCTGGTCTTCGAAAGACACTCTCACTGCTGAACAAGCCACCTCTGCCCCAGAGATGGGGACCACAGCAATCTGGTTGCTCGTGATTCTCAGGTGTGGGAGTTTCCTCCATGGAGCACTCTGGGCTCCCTCATTGTGGGCTGTGTGGAGCTGGCCTCTGTCCCCAGGGGTCTGTCTTCACACACACCCCAGGCCAACAGAATCATGGTATTTCTCCACATGATCCATAAACATTTTTTTAAAGTAATTAAAAAATAAAATTATTTTTCCACTGCAAGAGTATAAAATACCCAGAATTAACCTAATAGGCCGGGCACAGTGGCTCACACCTGTAATCCTAGCACTTGGGAGGCAAAGGAGGGGTGGATTGCCCTGAGCTCACAGGTTCAAGACCAGCCTGAGCAAGAGCGAGACCCTGTCTCTAAAAATAGCCAGGGGTTGTGGCTTTTGGAAAAGAAACAAAGTTGGAGGTTTTCCATTATCTGATTGAAGACTTAATATAAAGCTTTGGAGACCAGAGTGTGACATGACCAGGAGGCTGAGGCAAAAGAATCGCTTGAGCCCAAGAGTTTGAAGTTTCTGTGAGCTGTGATGCCAGGGCACTCTACTGAGAGCAACAAAGTGAGAGTCTGTCTCAAAATAATAATAAATAAATATAAAAAACTGAATTAATCTAATAAAAATGTGGACTCTTTATGTAGAAAAATCAAAAGACAAAAAAGACTAAATAAATGGAAGAAAAATACTGTTGGTAAAAAATACTGCTTAAAATGTCAAAGTATTCATTCAATTTATTTTTCTTAATTTGTGTATTTTCTGATGCTTTGAAGTCTCGGAGACTTGCTGACCCTGGAGGGACTGCCTGTCCCAAGGCCAGCCAGTTCTCAGAGCCAGTGACTGTGCAGTCATGAGGGCAGAGCCTGCCTTTCAACGCAGACCCACCACCCACCCTCAACCTGCCACCTCCTGAGCTGGCTCCGGTGCTCAGGGCCACCATTCCCCTGCCCTAGTCAGCACAGGGCTGGGCACTGGACACCTGGGGACAGCCTCTGCCCCCAGAACCCACTGACACATTCCAATCTGGCCACCACACATGTGTTCCCTTCCTTGACCATCCTGCCCAGGAGCCACAGTCAAGGCTCCCGCCCTGGTGTCCCCGCCTCTCCTGGTTGTTTCTTCATTCATCTGAAAACTCGTCTCCACGTGGTGATCCGAGCTCTCAGTGCTACTCACCGTCTCTCTCACACTCACGGGCACACTTGCAGCATGAACACAAGTATTTATAAAGCGATTAATAGTTCTGTTGTCAGACCAAGGAGTCCATCTTCCTATCACCCAGACCAATCAACAGAGAAGCAGATGACAGATAAACATTTTCACTTTTATTTACCCAAAAGCCAGAAATTCCTGGCTGGCCTTGGGACAGCAAGGATATCTCCTCAAAGAGCTAGCTGTTCCACTCTCCTGTTTCTCTTTGTTACTTTTATATTTTCACAATAAAACAAAATATTAATATACCTTAAACAGGCTTTTCTTCACAGGTTACAAGTTTACAAATATTTCTCTACCTTAAAGTGGTTGTATCTTCCAAGCGTTCTTACTTTAGACTGATAGCAGTGTTTTACTAGGTACATTACCAAGTGTTCTTCCTATACTGGACCTTGACTGGCACTATAGTCCTTGGCACATCCAAGGACCTAACTTCACAGATCCTAACTTTATCTGTAACAGAAGGCCTTCCTCGTGAATACGCAGCTCCAGATGGCGGCACGTGGGCTTATCGGCCTGCCAGGGCCTGCCTGGAGCACTCTGCCGGTGATGGTTATTTAGGATAACAGCGTTCACCATCAGTCCTTATTCTTACTGTTTACAGGTCCATATCTACGGATCTCAGCTATAATTTAAAGTATTAACTTGGAGGTCGTAAGGCACTTTAGTGGCCCCGCAGTGAGCAGAGGGACAGGGAAGCAGAAGCTTTGCACAGAGCAGCGCATGCAGGGACATGTGAGGGGCCTCCCCAGGGGCCCCCACACAGCTCTGGCTGTGGGTCACTCAGTGTCCGGTAACCAGGACTGCAGTGTTTGTACTTCTGAGTCAAAGAATCTTTTTTCCTAAGTTATGTCCTGGATTCTATTAAGTCTGTATGTTTTTAATTATGTAAATATCATCTTACAAATTAAAACATACATACCCTGTTTCCCCGAAAATAAGACAGTGTCTTATTTTAAGGTGTGCTCCCAAAGATGCGCTAGGTATTATTTTCAGAGGACTTCTTATCTTTCCTGTAAGTAGGTCTTATTTTCGGAGGATGTCTTATTTTCAGGGAAACGGGTTATCTTTGGAATCCTGGTACTAATGGTTATTCTTTAGGAATAAGTAATTCATTGTGGTCTGATTTTTTAATATTGTTTCTTCAATCTGTCCCAAGTTTTACTAATAGTGTTTAGAGAAGTTTGAGAAGTAGCATTTAGAGTTTTTGTCATGGTATGAGTCATTCTGTTTGTTTGAATGTTAAGACTGTCATTCCAGGCACCACAAAAATGGACAAAAAGACAGATTTATTTAGTACAGTGGTTCTCAACCCTCCTAATGCCATTACCTTTAATACAGTTCCTTGTGTTGTGGTGACTCCCCAACCATAAAATTATTTTCATTGCTACTTCATAACTATAATTTTGCTACTGTTATGAATCGTAATGTAAATATCTGATATGCAGGATGTGTTTAGGTAACCCCTGTGAAAGGGTCATTCGACCCCCAAAGGGTTGCGACCCACAGGTTGAGAACCACTGATTTAGTAGGACCCAAGCGGTGACCATCACCATGATAAGGGCTGGGCAGGCTGACTCTCTGGTACACATATAAGGCACACGGAGAGGGTATGGTGGGTTTTGTATACCAGGAAGGAAAGGTGTAGGACTCTCAGGAGCACAGGGCCCATCAGTACTGTTAGCTGGGACATGACAGTAAGTTCAGGGTCAACAAAGAAGACCGGGCGGTGCCTGTGGCTCAGTCGGTAAGGCACCGGCCCCATATACCGAGGGTGGCAGATTCAAACCTGGCCCCGGCCAAACTGCAACCAAAAAATAGCCGGGCGTTGTGGCGGGCACCTGTAGTCCCAGCTGCTCAGGAGGCTGAAGCAAGAGAATCGCTTAAGCCCAGGAGTTGGAGGTTGCTGTGAGCTGTGTGATGCCACGGCACTCTACCGAGGGCCATAAAGTGAGACTCTGTCTCTACAAAAAAAAAAAAAAAAACAAAGGGAAGACCATCCCCTTGCCACTCTAAGATGTGTAATAGCATAAGACAGGGTGGCCTTTTGATTGCATAGGAGGACTTGGTTTGTTAAGGATTGACATTTAATATACTACCCTGTGAAGTTCACACAAGAGTCACTTGGAGTTACTGTCTTTGGTTTTAAAGAAAACATAGTTTAAGAGTTTTAAAGGACTATTTCTATCAGACAGGATGTAAGTGTTGGTTTTGCACAGGTTTTTTGTTATTGTTTATCAAAAATCTGATATATTTATTATAGTGTGAACTAAATTAGTCTACACATTTTCAGCCTGATGGAAAGGCATAATGTTCACATTTTGAGAGATTATTACAGTTGAAGTTAAGCTAACAAGGTGGGACGCAACACTTTAACCAGAGCCTGAGTCTTCTTGCTCCATCACAGCCCACAAGTCCCGGTCAGGTGTTCAGAATAGTTGATTTGGGAACGTTGTTACTTCATCAACGTAACAACGTTGATGTTAAAGACCTCTAACATGTGTGTTAAAGACCTTCTACTGCAGACTGAACATCTGGTCAGTCTTTGGAGACTTTTTTGACATGTTATCTGTTTTTCTTGGGGACCTTCTCCCCAGGGTCTTAATCAGGCTGTTTTCAAAACAACCCAAGTTATTATGACACGCAACCACATCTATCTGTCTATATCAGAAAGTCTCTGGAACATTGACTGGTTTTTAACTTGAGGAAATTGTGAGGTTTCAATCAGTCCCATTCTCATTCTAATTCAGCATGACAACTCAGGCCCCCAAGTTCCAAGTCAGTCTAAAACAGCTTAAATTTGTTCTCTGATTTGCAGAGCCCAGTTCTATGGGAAACGGGCCACTGACCACTCTGCTTCTTCACTGAAAGGGGCAGCGTGAGCAGTGGGCTCTGCAATCAGCTCTCTGTCAGGGCAGAGTGGATGTCCACACAGAGGGCCGCAGCAAGTGGTGTGCTGTTGTTGACACGTGTGGTTGTTTTCATACAGGTGGATGTCTGGTTGTTGTTGTAAATGTTGACACGTGTGATTGTTTTCATACAGGTGGATTTCTGGTTGTTGTTGTAAATGTTGACACGTGTGATTGTTTTTATACAGGTGGATGTCTGGTTGTTGTAAATGTTGACACGTGTGATTGTTTTTGTACAGGTGGATGTCTGGTTGTTGTTGTAAATGTTGACACGTGTGATTGTTTTTATACAGGTGGATGTCTGGTTGTTGTAAATGTTGACACGTGTGATTGTTTTTGTACAGGTGGATGTCTGGTGGTTGTTGTAAATGTTGACACGTGTGATTGTTTTCATACAGGTGGATTTCTGGTGGTTGTTGTAAATGTTGACACGTGTGATTGTTTTCATACAGGTGGATGTCTGGTTGTTGTTGTAAATGTTGACACGTGTGATTGTTTTCATACAGGTGGATGTCTGGTTGTTGTTGTAAATGTTGACACGTGTGATTGTTTTCATACAGGTGGATTTCTGGTTGTTGTTGTAAATGTTGACACGTGTGATTGTTTTTATACAGGTGGATGTCTGGTTGTTGTAAATGTTGACACATGTGGTTGTTTTCATACAGGTGGATGTCTGGTTGTTGTAAATGTTGACACATGTGGTTGTTTTTGTACAGGTGGATGTCTGGTGGTTGTTGCAAATGTTGACACGTGTGGTTGTTTTCATACAGGTGGATGTCTGGTTGTTGTAAATGTTGACACGTATGATTGTTTTTGTACAGGTAGATGTCTGGTTGTTGTAAATGTTGACACGTGTGATTGTTTTTGTACAGGTGGATGTCTGGTTGTTGTTGCAAATGTTGACACATGTGGTTGTTTTCATACAGGTGGATGTCTGGTTGTTGTAAATGTTGACACGTGGTTGTTTTCATACAGGTAGATGTCTGGTTGTTGTAAATGTTGACACATGTGGTTGTTTTCGTACAGGTGGATATCTGGTTGTTGTAAATGTTGACACGTGTGGTTGTTTTTGTACAGGTAGATGTCTGGTTGTTGTTGTAAATGTTGACACATGTGGTTGTTTTCATACAGGTAGATGTCTGGTTGTTGTAAATGTTGATACATGTGGTTGTTTTCATACAGGTGGATGTCTGGTTGTTGTAAATGTTGACACGTGTGGTTGTTTTTGTACAGGTGGATGTCTGGTTGTTGTTGTAAATGTTGACACATGTGGTTGTTTTCATACAGGTAGATGTCTGGTTGTTGTAAATGTTGACACATGTGGTTGTTTTCATACAGGTGGATTTCTGGTTGTTGTAAATGTTGACACGTGTGGTTGTTTTTGTACAGGTGGATGTCTGGTTGTTGTTGTAAATGTTGACACATGTGGTTGTTTTCATACAGATGGATGTGTGGTTGTTGTAAGTGTTGACACATGTGGTTGTTTTTGTACAGGTGGATGTCTGGTGGTTGTTGCAAATGTTGACACATGTGGTTGTTTTCATACAGATGGATGTGTGGTTGTTGTAAGTGTTGACACATGTGGTTGTTTTTGTACAGGTGGATGTCTGGTGGTTGTTGCAAATGTTGACACGTGTGGTTGTTTTCATACAGGTGGATGTCTGGTTGTTGTAAATGTTGACACATATGATTGTTTTTGTACAGGTGGATGTCTGGTTGTTGTAAATGTTGACACGTGTGATTGTTTTTGTACAGGTGGATGTCTGGTTGTTGTTGCAAATGTTGACACATGTGGTTGTTTTCATACAGGTGGATGTCTGGTTGTTGTAAATGTTGACACATGTGGTTGTTTTCATACAGGTAGATGTCTGGTTGTTGTAAATGTTGACACATGTGGTTGTTTTCATACAGGTGTATATCTGGTTGTTGTAAATGTTGACACGTGTGGTTGTTTTTGTACAGGTGGATGTCTGGTTGTTGTTGTAAATGTTGACACATGTGGTTGTTTTCATACAGGTGGATGTCTGGTTGTTGTAAATGTTGACACGTGTGATTGTTTTTGTACAGGTGGATGTCTGGTTGTTGTTGTAAATGTTGACACATGTGGTTGTTTTCATACAGGTAGATGTCTGGTTGTTGTAAATGTTGACACGTGTGGTTGTTTTCGTACAGGTGGATGTCTGGTTGTTGTAAATGTTGACACGTGTGGTTGTTTTTGTACAGGTGGATGTCTGGGTGTTGTTGTAAATGTTGACACATGTGGTTGTTTTCATACAGGTAGATGTCTGGTTGTTGTAAATGTTGACACATGTGGTTGTTTTCATACAGGTAGATGTCTGGTTGTTGTAAATGTTGACACATGTGGTTGTTTTCATACAGGTGGATGTCTGGTTGTTGTAAATGTTGACTCGTGTGGTTGTTTTTGTACAGGTGGATGTCTGGTTGTTGTTGTAAATGTTGACACGTGTGGTTGTTTTTGTACAGGTGGATGTCTGGTTGTTGTTGTAAATGTTGACACTCAGTGGAGACCAGCATCTGTAAGCTGATAGCCACTAAGTGGGAAGAAATAAATCTTGTTATATAGTTGAAAATACAGGGTTTGAAAATTAGAACTGGTTAATTTCTGGTTCTCCTCCCCTGACCACCTTTCAGTACAAGTGGAAGGGAAGAAATCAAGTCTTAGACTACAGTATAAACCGAAGTAGTCATTTGTTAAGAATATGTCCAGCTATCTTAAGAGACAGATGCAGCCAACTAGCAAAGAAAAACAGGTGCTGTTTTAAAAAGTAAAGAAGATCCTCTTTTTCTTCTTTTTTTCTTTAATTTTAAATGAGTAACTGACTTTGGGTCTTCTGCTGAATGTTTGTACCTTATCTCGAGGACACCCATCACTCCATAACCACAGTTTTTAGCAGGCAAAAAGATAAACAGTTTAATACACTTTGTATTTTAACTTTATAGTGGCAGATTGACCCTTTAAGTTCTGAACTTTTGATGTATTTATTTATTACTTTAAACATGTACACAAGAACAGAAATCTAAGAGGCTTTAAACTAATGAACACAGAACAGAAAATTTTGTTGTAACTAGAGATTCTCTTTTTTTATGTTTAACTTAATTACATATAATTTTTTAAATTTTTCTTTACAAACCTTTACAACTTATATGAACTATTTTTGACATGTTTAAGTACTCTGTTTTTTAATTTTTTTTAAACCACCAGTTATTTTATGAAAGAAATCTTTTACACAAGGTTTTTTATATAAAATTATTTTTCTTTATATTTTTTCTTATTAAAAGTACATTTTAGGGGCAGTGCCTGTGGCTCAAAGGAGTAGGGCACCGGCCCCATATACCAGAGGTGGTGGGTTCAAACCCAGTCCCGGCCAAAAACTCCAAAAAAAACAAGTGCATTTTAAATTCACAGCTCTTTACACATCTTTCTAGCACTCCCTTACTTACTGTTGTTTTTTTTATTTTAACTTTAAACTTTGAAAAGGAAGAAAAGAAGGTTGTATATAAAGTCTTAGTCAAGCTTTTCTAAGAGTCTGAAAAAGGAAGGCTGTAAGGTTAAAAGAGTTAGGCATTTAATATAACCTTGAGATTCCGTTAGAACAGTGGGGCAGGGCAATCAGGCATGAGCTCCCAGCAGACAGAGAGGCTTGGAATACACAGGGGGGTGTATTTTATCTTTGACTCCAACATGGAGATAGCAGAGGGAGATAGAAGTCTCAAACAGGGAAAACAGAAGTGGCTCCAGTGTTATTCAAGTCAGTGTTTTAAACAGAGAGAGAGTTGCTCCAGGCTCAGCCATTCCTGTGTGACAAAGTTGAGCTTCTTCTGAGGCTGGGGTCTGTCCATCAGGCTGAAGTCATCCCAGAGAGTCCCAGAGGGTCCATGGGTGTGGAGGATGCCAGCTCGGGGGAAGCCAGTTCCAAGTGGCAGCTCTGCTCCCTGGGGCATTTCTCTCCGAGACCCAGCTGGCTGCAGAGGAACCAGGTGCAGCCCCCAGCTTGCCTGAGCCTCCAGGGTACCTCTGCCTCTGAAACAGTGTTAGAGCCGTTTGAAAAGCTTTCTGCTCCGGGGCCTGCTGCAGACCATCTTCTCACTCCCTTCTCTCTGTCTCCAGTCAGTCATCAAAGGTTTGGAATTCTGCTTGTGGAGTCTGAGGCTCCTTCACAAGCTTTTGGAGTTTATGCCAAATATCACAGTCGACTGGGAGATGGAATGCATGGCCAGGATAGATCGTCTCTTGCTAGTGTTCAGGATCTAAAGTGGGAATGAGGGAATCCAGAGACACCTTTTCTGGAAAGCGGAAATGGTGAGAGCAGGCAGAGTTAGGGCAGAAAGCTTGGCAAGCTGGAACCTCAGCAAGGCATGCAGGAAAAAGCAAGCAAAAGGAAAGTGACCCAGAGAAACACAGCTGCTCCTGGGGAGCTCCGGGCCCTTGAGTTCCTTCACAGGCTGGCAGGGGGGACACCACCCCCAGGCCCTGCCCTTGGGTAAGCAGGGTGGACGCTCCCAGCCCCTTCTCCAGCCAGGGTAGCTGGAGTATTTAACACCTCACAGAGCTCATCCTCACCCTGAACTGTAACCTTTTCCTCCTGAGTGGTTGACTTTCCCCCTCTGTTCTCTGCACTATTAGAAGATGCCCATTTTTTCTTGCATCTATGTTATATAAAGACATAACAAGTTGTAGACATTCACCTCACTTTGCTTGCCACTGAAAAACAATTACAGCTGTAAAGTAGTATAATAATTCAAGGAACTGTTCAAGAGCCATCCTTCCTCAGAACTCAGAACACACACAGGCTGAACAGGGCTACAGCGGAAGGTTAATTTCCTTTTAGTGGCCCAATCCAACAGAACTTGTCTCACTGGCTCCTGTCCGGGTGTATCCACACACACAGAGACAAGTATAGCACACACAGACATGATAGGTGTTCACACAAACAAAAACAGAAATCTGAACGTGGGGGATCTCGTCCCATTTCCCTGACATTTCCATTGCCTTCTTTTCACAGAAGAGCTCTAGGTGTAAAGTGGTATAGTAACTTCAGGATCCTTTTAATGGCATATTTTTTTAAGATTATACATACGCCAGGCCGTACCACAGTAAAATCTCATCTTTTTCTTGGTCATAGGTGCGTACCCATAAGATGGCCAATTAGATAATACATGACCCAAAGGTCCATGCTCTGAAATTGACCACTGAGCTCCCACAGTTGCACTTCATGAAAAATGTAGACTCCTGGGCAACCAGACACAGACTTTGACCCCTGTGGGGAACCAGACAAGACCTTCAACCTCCATGCATGACCAGAGAGGGACTTTGACCCCCATGCAGCTCCACACGGGACTCTGACCTCCATGCAGCTCCACACAGGGCTCTGACGTCCATGTAGCTCCACATAGGACTCTGACCCCCATGCAGGACCAGATGGGGATTCTGATCCCCATGTAGGACCAGACGGGATTCTGACCCCCATGCAGGACCAGATGGGGACTCTGACCTCCATGTAGGACCAGACGGGGACTCTGACCCCCGTGCATGACCAGGTAGGGACTCTGACCCATGTGCAGAACTGGATGGGGACTCTGGCCCCCGTGCAGGACCATATGGGGACTCTGACCCCTGTGCACAACCAGACAGGGACTCTGACCCCTGTGGGCAACCAGACAAGAGCTTCGACCCCTGTGCATGATCAGACGGGGACTCTGACCCCTGTGCACAACCGGATGGGAACTCTGACCCCATGCAGCTCCACATGGGGACTCTGACCCCCATTCAGCTCCACGTGGGGACTCTGACCTTGTGCATGACCAGGCAGGGACTCTGACCTTGTGCATGACCAGGCAGGGACTCTGACCCATGTGCACAACTGGATGGGGACTCTGACTCCTGTGTAGGACCAAATGAATAAAAGCCTATGGGGCTCTGATCCCTAGTGTGCACCTGAGTAAAAGTGAAAAGTCTCTCTTTATAAATGTGAGGCTATGGCAAGAGCAGGAGGATGCCACACCAGCCATACCTGGGAGAAAGTATTCCAGCAGCGCAGCAAGGGGCAGCCAGGAGGCACGAGCAGGCTCGCTGGTGCAGGAGGATCAGCAGGACCCCGCATGAGTCCACACTCACAAAGCCACCAGATAAGGGTCCCTTCATGGTCACAAAAAATGTGTTGTTGACCAAGGAGTCCGTCCATCTGTCACCCTAGCCATTGTTGACCAAGGAGTCCATCCATCTGTTACCCTAGCCAATCAACAAAGAAGTGAATGAGAGATAAACAATTTCACTTTTATTTACAGAAAAGCCAGAAATTCTAGAGAACAGAGAGGTTATCTCCTCAAAGAACTATTCTGCTCTCCTGTTTCTCTTTGTTACTTTTATATTTTCACAATAAAACTAAATATTAATATACATTAAACAGGCTTTTATTCATAGGTCACAAGGTCACACAATATTTCTCTACCTTTAAGTGGTATACTTCAAAGCGTTCTTACTTTAGAGTAAATCCATAGCCAGTATCTTACTAAGTACATTACTAAGTGTTCTTCCTTACTCTGGCCCTTGACCAGCACCATGGTCCTTGGCACATCCAAGGACCTAACTTCACAGATCCTAACTTTATCTGTAACAGAAGGCCTTCCCCGTGAATACGCAGCTCTAGATAGCAGCATGCAGGCTTATCAGCCCGCCAGGGCCTGCCCAGAGCACCCTGCCCGTGATGGTTATTTAGGATAACAGCGTTCACCATCAGCTCTGGATGCGCCATTTCATTCCACTGGTCTGTAGTGGACCACTGGGTTTTAATAACATACCTTTAGAAACATTAGAAAATAATGAAGGAGAATATCTCTTTCTCTCCCATAAACAACTCTAAAATTCAAAAATAAACCACCTCAAGATTCTCGGCTCCACAGGAACAAGCAGGTGCATGTTCTCAGAGCCTTTGGAGCACAGGACATGTTTCTCTGTGAGTCCAGGCTCTGCAGCAGAAGCAGACAAGGGCACAGCTTCCCTCCCTTTCAGGCCCCACCCAGGAGAAGTGTCTGCTCCCTGGGATGCTCTGCAGAGCAAGCATGCAGTGGCTTTTCCAAAACAATGTTCCAACAATGAACTGAAGTATTTCCCTCTCTATGGAAGGAAAACCTTTTATACCCTCTCTCCTAAGACCAGTTTCTCCTAATTAAGCCTTCAAAACTTTCCAGACATTCTAGAAAATTCCATCATATATTTAACTGAAGCCTAAGCATGAGTGACCACTGAGCCAGGAACTTCCCATACACTCCTCTAAGCCTGCAGCCACACTTCTGCCCCACTCCTCTGAGTCCCCAACAGAAAGCTGGGGACTTTCTGGGCACCCCACTCTGCACCCACAGGGCACCCCACTCTGCACCCCAAGGTGAGTCTGTGCTGGGTGCTGTCCCTACCCCACTCCAGGGCCCGGGAGCCTTTCCCCTGGGTTCTGAGTCCTTCCCACCTAAGATGGCTCATCACACCCCTGACAGGGTTTCATCTTCTCCCATGGGATTGGCCAGGGCCTGAGACAGCAGGTTCCTGAGTCCCTTTCGGGATTATCACCCTCCCCTGCAAGACCCATCAATTGCTGAGAAAGGGGCGCCCAGGTCTCTTGGATCTCCCCATCCCTGGCCACTCCATGGCACCGTGCAGGGTGGTCTCCATGACCGGAGACCAGATAACAGCATTCACCATCAGCTCTGGATGCGCCATTTCAGGTTTTATTCTGAGTTTCAGGTTTTATTCTGAGTTTCCTCGGACTGCTGTGACAGATATCACCACTGGCTGGGCCCCTGGATGGGACAGCCCGCCCGTGGGTCCTGCTGCACTCTCACTCCCTAGGACTCCCTCATCCGATCCTGGCTGCTCTCCAGACATTGTCACAGTTCTGAACTTCCCAGAGAGCTTTTTGACACCCTTGGAGTGAGAGGTGTACGGGGAAAGCCATCGTTAGGGTCCATGAGAAATGCACTTTTGTACCAACTCCCCATCAGATTGGTAATCACTTCTCTGCACACATCAGAGCATCCGACCAATATGGCTTAAACACTCAGGGCTCGCTCCTGACACAAACAAGAGGGCCTATTACTAGTGCTGGTCCACAGGAGTCCTGGGAACATAGTCTTTGCATTTTCCACTCTGCACCCTTAGGGTGCCAACTTTTACCCCCCTGCTTGCCAACCCCTGATCACTGGGTGACTCACTGCCACATTAGAGGCTGCGCACACATTCTGGCCTGCAAGAAGGGGAGGGAGGGGCCAGAGGGCACCCACAGAGCCTGTCTCTCTAGGAAAGGCAGGTCAGAAGACCCCTCCCCAGCAACGGCCACTCGAATCTCATGCTCCAGAGATTGGACCCCCACTCCAATCCCCAGGAAACAGCCAGGGGAAGAGAAGAGGGTAAGCAGGTCCCCACCCTCAGTCCATTTGATGGCCCCTCATTGCAACTACCCCCCCAACATGTGGTTACCCTCCAGGCACCAGAGCAGGAGCCTCCAGACCTCCTCAAACGGAATGACTCAGGACCCCCTGAGCCTTGACACAGAGGCCTCACTGCCCATGGTGACTATGCCAAGGACCAAGCAGGGCAGAGCAGGGGTGTGGACTCTGAGCCTGACACGAGGTTACCCCAGCTGGCCTGCCAAACTTACTCAGACTGCGGGGCCGTGTGGGGAGCTGCCCCAGTCTCCGCTCCCTGGGCTCGGACTCAGGTTTTATTCTGAGTTTCCTCGGACTGCTGTGACAGATTACCACAAACTGGATTAAAACAATAGATATTATTCTCAGGACCCTGGAGGCCAAGATCCAAGATGAAGGAGCCAGCCGGGCTCCCCCGGCCATCTGCAAAGACTCTGGTTCCAAACAAGTCCCCACGGGTGAGGACCTCGGCGTTTGCCAGAGGGCACGACACAGGGGTGAGGACCTCAGCGTTTGCTGGAGGGTACAACGCAGGGGTGAGGGCCTCAGTGTTTGCTGGAGGGCACGATGCAGGGGTGAGGACATCAGCGTTTGCCGAAGGGCACGATGCAGGGGTGAGGTCCTCGGCGTTTGCTGGAGGGCATGATGCAGGTGTGAGGACCTCAGCGTTTGCTGGAGAGCATGATGCAGCACACAGCACACTCAGACAGCCCCCCCAGGCTGGCCAGGCTCCGGCCACATCTCCACCAGGCACTTCTTCCAACACACAGTGGGAAGATTCAATCCCACCTGGCACCTGTTTCTGGGAGGACAGCCACAGCACTCCTGTACTACTCAGGGGCCACACAAATCCTGTGATATGGTGCCCTAAGGACACATTTGGGGCCAGCCCATCTCACCTGGCATGAAGGTGCTGCCTGGCGGCTGACAGGTTTTTGTGCTGTGGGGTTTTCCTAATAATCAGGTTCACCAGCAGCCTTGGGTGGCCTCAGATGCTGAGCTCTTATGTCTGACCCAGAACAAGTGGCAACCGAAAGCCCAAGAGACCAGTTGAAGGCTGATGGCCCAGCCAGGAGGCCCCTGAAACATAGCCCACCCACACCCACCAGCCAGAAAGAATCAACACAGGGCACAGAGGAAGAATAGCGCTTTACAGGAGGGACAGGGGTCCCAGGGAAGGTCACTGGCCACAGTCAAGAACAAGAATGTGAAGAGGTGTCAACACTGTACAGGTGCCAGGACCCCTGCCCCTGCGCCCCTGGCCCTGCCGGTCTCTTTCATCATTCAGGCCTCAAACACAGAAGGGCCTCAGCACAGCCACACTTCCCTGTGTTGTCCAGCGAGCCTATCGGCCAGGTTATCAGAGAGGTTGGGTCACTCCCTGACCCTCTGCAGAGAGAAAGATGAAGCTGGGGAGCCTCAGAGCAGTGACATTGCCAGGAGCCACAGGGCTTTGCAGGTGTCAGCAGGAAGTCCCAGGGCTAGGCACCTTCCTGGTGACCTCAGATGTCCATGTGAACTCACAGGGTGGGCTAGACACCGGCTGTCTCAATCCTTCCCCATCCAAGACCTGCCGCCTGTCTGGCCCCAAGGAAAGGCGTGTGGAGACATTCAGCATTATTGCTACAGGACTCGGTGATGTTTTAAATGCACAAATGCTGACTAGGAGGCTACTATGTTTTTGCCCTAGTTAATGATGTGCCACAAAGTAGGGATCTCCAAACATCTGCCCTGACAGGCGAGTGCCGCCAGGGTGTAGCTGGGGAGGGAGAAAGAGCCACGTGGGTTACATCATTGCCTCTGGAACCTCTAGATCTCCCTCAGGAAGGGCCGCTGTGGGCATCCTCCTGTCTGGAGCCCCGACATGAGGCAGCCCTAAGGTACCCTGTGTCCAGAGGAGGCCCTGAGGTCCGACTGAGCTCTGGGGTCCTAGTGGACCCTGTGTCCAGAGGAGGAGGCCCTGTGGTCCGACTGAGTCCTAAGGTCCGAGTGGACCCTGTGTCCAAAGGAGGCCCTGTGGTCCAACTGGGCCCTATGGTCACAGTGGAACCAGTAGCCAGTGGGAACCCTCACTGGCCTCTCACACGTGTAGCCAGGACAGCCCTGGCCCTGCCCCTGGCCCCTGGTCCCTGGGGGTTAGAGTGGGAGGAGAGCCTCGGCTGGGACTCGGCACCCACAGCCTGGAAAGTGCGCGCTGGCCGCGTGCCGGTCCCTTCCTCCGTCCCGCGGCTCTGTGGGTCTGCGCTGGCCATCCGGCCGCGGGCCACGCGTTGGCTGGCTGAGCAGCGGAAGGGGCGACGTGGCGGGCCTCAGACCATGGGCACCGCCCCCTCTCCCGGCAGCCCGCCCAGCGGGGGAATCCTGCGACTGCGGGAGGCGCCCCCACCCCAGAGCCTCTGCGCCCGCGGAATCGGCGGCCCATGCCCGGGTCCCCACCAGCCAGCAGGGGTGCTGGGTGCGCTCCGGGCAGCCCCGCGCGGCGGGTGGTGGGTGGGGCACAGAGACGCCCCGCCCCGGCCCCGCCCTCCCGGCGCCCCGGCCCCGCCCCCGCCCCGCCCGCGTCACGCCGCCGCCTTTCCGCGCCTGCGCGGCCGCGCGCCCGGCCCATTCCAGCCGCGGTGCATCCTCTGCCCGCGCCCAGCGCCCGGCGCCCCCCGGCCCCGGCCCTGCTCCGCGCCCCACTCAGCGCCCGGCCCACCCGGCTCCCCTGCAGCTGGGCCGCGCGGTCATGAGGCTGCGGGGATGCGGTCCCCGGGCCGCCCCCGCCTCCGGCGTAGGGGCCGGCGACGCTCGGCGGCTGGCGCCCCCGGGTCGGAACCCCTTCGTGCACGAGCTGCGCCTCCGCGCCCTGCAGAAGGCCCAGGTGGGTGCGCTCGCCGCGCTCGGCGCCGCCGCCCCGAGGCCGGCCCGGAGGGGCACGGGCGGGATGCGCGGCCGGGGAGGAGACTGGGGAGGGGGCCTGATGCGGCCCGGCCCGGCCCGGCCCTGCGAGCCGCGGCCCCCCACCCCGGGGCTGCCCGTCAGCCCCCCGCGGACTGCGGTCCCCACACTTCCCAGATCCCGCTCCTCACCCCTTCTCTCCGGGTCCCCGCGTCCTGAATCTGGCCCTGCACCCCAGTCACGCACCCCGAACTCGGCCGCACACCCGGATCGCGTACTCTGAGCCGGCCCCACATCCCTTTCTCTGGGTCCCGATACCCTGATCTCGACCCCACCCGGAGCCCGGCTCGGCTCCCCGCGTTTGGTCGCGGTCCCGGGTCCCGACGTCGCAGGCCCCGCGCTGCCCGCGGGGAACCCCGGAGCCAGGGGCGGCTCAGCGGGCGGGAGGCTGACTTTGCGGGGGTTTCTCTGATCATCTGAATCAGTGCCCGAGACAGCGGGTGCAGGGGGGAGGGTGCCTTGGAGATGGGAGTGTTTCCACCTCTATATTTACGGTGGTTTTCCGGGCTGAGTACATTATTCCTGCTTTGGGGGGCCCTCCTTTGGGGGACCAGAATCAACTTTACACGCCCAGGTGCCCACGTGGGAGGGAGCACTTTGCTGTCGCTTAGATTCCAGATTGGGAGGTGCGGGTCTGTGAGATCGCAAGGGGGGCTTTTTCCGACTTCAACACCATGCACAGAAGTGGGCGGTGTCGGGGGCCCCTGTGGTTGCAGTTTATGGGAGCGTGTTTCCTGCTGTGAGACAACTTCTTTAAGGGGTTGAGAATTTAAGTTACAGGTCCGTGGGAAGAACATGAGCGGATGATTGAGAATACCACCGTGCCATCTGCCCTGGGACACCCAGGGCAAGGTTGTCCCTAAACTGGAGCCCAGGCCTGGCAGGTGTTAGGATCAACTCTCTGCAGGGACACCTCTGCCTGGAGCCCCCTCTGCAGCATCCATCTATACACACAGTGGGTGGGTGTGGGGCACTCCTCCACCGTGGGCACCCCGATGCAGTCCTGCCCCTGTGTGTGGTGTCGGAGCCCTCTTCCAGCCTACCACCCACCCTAGCCTGGTCCCCTATGCCCCCTACTTCAGCTGGTTCAGGATGCCCCTCTGGTCTTCTCCTTTCCCATCACTCCTCCCTTAGGTCTTGAGTGAAACATCAGACGGGCCCCTTCCTCCCTTCAGGTCCCTGAGGACACCTCTGTGTACAAGCACAGCCCCACAGGGGCCAGGTCTGTTCTGCCCAAAGTGTTCCCACTGCCCAGCAGGAAGCAAGGCAGAGACTCAGGTGGGCTGGGAGCAGATGGCAGCACAGTCAGAATGCCCAGCCCAGGGCCTACTTTCTGCCCCAGGAGTTCAGGGTGGCAACTCGCCCCAGATGGTCTCAGGGAGGGGTCACTGAGAGGCTCCTGGTCATGTGATTTGGAGCTTGGAGGCTTTCTTCCTCAGGCTGTTCTCAGAAAGGACTGTGAGGCTCAGAGCCTGGTATTGGGCTTTGGCAGCTCCTGGATGAGGAAAGTAACAGGTGGGGATGTTGTAGCCTCCCTTAACGGGAGGGATGCTTTGTATGCACCTTGTTGCTTGTTGACTGGGAGCCCCAGTCAGAGTAATTGTGTGCACTTGTAACAAAATGTTACAGCTCAGATGTTTACAGTGTGTGGCCAGGGATATAGTTTGTAAAGGCTCTCAAAGTTCCCCCCTGCAGAACCTTGCTCCTTTTGCTTTTCATCAAAAGCTTTGCTTTGCAAAGCTTTTACATTTATGTGCTATATTATCAAAAGTTTCCAGAGTGTGAAATAGCCTATCTTTCATAGAAAGGCTGCTCCCCAAATAAAGGAAGAACTGGGTACTGTGGTAACTGAACACTCACCCACTGAATTCTGAGATGAACATGAGTACCCATGATTACTTATGAGCATTCAGAGGGCTGTCATGTGTCCTCGGATTATGCCCTGTGCGGTCACCTCCTCCTCTGGCCCATCCATCTGTCATTAACTGCAGACTTAGTGAGGAGCTTAAGCATCTCTTTGGACAGGAAACAGCCTGTTAGGATCAGAATCATTGAGGTTTATGAGACCCCCTGGCTGATGCAAGGACATGGGCTTAAGTACCAAGCCATGAGTAGAGTGACACTGGGTCCTGGTGATGTCAGCTCAAGTGCTTCACAGTCACATGTTAATTTGTTGCTTTTGGAATCATGAAGTGGTTTTCTGTCACCAGGGTTTTGCGGTACTTCCCTTGGAATATGTACCCACGGTACTTCCCGTGGGTATGAGTATGACCCACCCAGCTGTGTGTGCTTCCCTGGTTTCTGAAGTCCCTGCTGCTCAGAACCAGAGTCAGTGGGAATGTACTTCCTGGAAAGTGAAGCTGAGTTCTCAGTGTCCCTGCAGGCTGCTGGCAGGGACAGCCTCTGAGCACCCTGCTGCCCAGACTAAGCCACAAAGAGGATTATGACAAGGTCTGCACCTAGGACAGAGTTTACCCCTCCCTGCATGGCAGACCCACATGGAATTTAACCAAAACTCAGCCATTGTTTTCTGCAAGTTTTTGTCTAAATGCCTAGCTGTGATTTAAAAAAAAAAAAAATTGGAAGCAGGACTCCCATTCTCTTGGCCTTGCCTCTAGGTCAGACATGGCCATGCTGGAGCAGGGAGTCAGTCTCGGCCCTGGGTGCCCCACCCTGTACACATGTGCAGGGAGGGCAGCTCTTCAAGCTTCCCTGAATTGCTCCCACAGCCTGTCGGGTGTCTGGATGCTCCACCCGAGCTCTAACAGTGAGCAGTTCCGTGGTCAGCACTGCACAGCTGTGTGGATACAGGGCTGCCCCTGGCGCTTATAGGGAACATACCCCGCAGTGAGTGTGGGGGCTGTGGTACTGTGGTGGAGCTCTGCTGGAGGGCATGTGTCCCTCAGGAGGGGAGGGATTCATAAGACTGTCGTGGAAGGCCCTGCGGCAGGCAGCACACCCATGGCCCTGGCCACCTTCTGACATCCTGGGTGTTTGTGGCCCAGGAGCGGGCTATCTCCTAGAGTCATCACCAGTGCCCTCACCCCTGATCTCTGCCTGTGCAGTCCTGGGAAGCCACTGGGAGGCAAGTGAGGCCTTGCCATAGTGTTGAGGTCGAGCGCTGTGCTATCCCCAATGCCCTGGGCAGTGTGGACTAGCTTGGGGCAGATGTCTGCCCAACCCCACTAGAGTCCTGGACATTAGGGAATTGGCTTCCTTTAAGTCACCCAGTGTGTCCCTGTAATCTTGTCTGTTTCCTGAGTGGACGCACACATAAAGCTTAGTCATGGTTAACCTTGAAAAGTAGAAAGGGGGATTTAAGGTTGCAAAACGCTTTTATTTTTCATGTTTTATAGCCACCTGTCCTTAAATGTGGATTTTTAACATGAGTGTGTATGTGTGTATGTACACACACATAAGTGTACACAGAGTTTTGTTTTATACCTGACTGAACAAAGCAGTTGGTTTTATGCAGAAACCTGTCATTATGGCACAAAGCGTGTCTTAAACTAACATTGAGCCTTTGGAATTAAATTATTAAACGTAATCGTCTGAATGTCCTTTCACTAATGTTCTGCTCTGAGAAAGTGTCTGCCCTGAGTCTTCACTGCTGGTCCCGTGCTGGTTCCAAAGCCAACTGGCAGCTGGGTCACAGGAGCCCTGCCGCTCCCCTGCTGGTGCTCATGGCACCACTCAGGGCCGCTGCTCTGTGCTCTCTCGGCACTCCTGGGTTTTGACCCTGCTTCTGGGGAGTGCTCAGAAAATGCAGGTGTCTTCATGCCAGAGAACATCTCTGGACGCCTGCAGGCATTGCTCACAGTCCGACTTGGGTGCCCAGGGTGAGAGCTGTCGGACATGTCCTGCAGGCTCCTCTTTCTCTGCTGCATTTTTCTCATGGATGTTCCATCTTCAGGCCTCTTGGTGGAAGCCAAGCACCACCTCTTCAGCAGGGCATTGGCTGGACACACCCTTCATCTTTCCCCTGGGACACTGGCCCCTGCCCCACCTGTGTTTCCTGTGTTCAGGAGTGGGTGGGTTACAAGCCACACTCTCAATGTGGGGTGGGAGCCCCAAGTTGTCCGTTCGCCGCCAGGCCCACATGCACATCAGTTTGTAGAGAGCCTTTACCAGTGACGTTACCGGCCCAGCCAGACCCTCCCGCTCTCTGCTGCCAGCTTCACACGGGGGCCCAAACTTCCCACTGAAAGCATCTCCACCCTCACACTCTAGTAAGAGGCTGCATGGAGCTGCTCCTCTATGAACTACAGTCTTTAGAAAACCTCAAGCTGTTATCTCTACCTGCTTCCTTTTCATTTAAATATTTTCTGCCTAACAGATGATTTTGGCAATGTAATTATCTCTTTCTCATATCGAAACTCAGGGGCTCTGTGCCTGAGACAGTGGCTGCTGGAGCGCCACACCACCAGGACCAAGTGCAGGCTCCCTCTGCACTTACTGGGTGTTGGGCCGTGCCTTGGGGCAGAGTGCCCTCGGGTGTGCCTGCTGGGCAGCCACCACACCTTTCCAGGGTTTGCGTCTGGGAAGGTGCCACGGGCCTTCCTGTTTGGGTGTAGCTGGCTGGAGCATCTATGTGAGATTTTCCACAGTCACCTGTCTACAAAGGCGTCCTCACCCCATCTGTCCCACAGGCTCCAGGAGGGACTTCTAGCCACCCTGCCCCCTCCCAGCCCCTCACCCAGACACAGCCCAAGACGAAAGTGTCCTGGGAATGGGAATGGGCAGGGGCAGCCGTCGCTCCCCACCCAGCCTGCGGTGTGTCCCGGCATCTTTACCATCCCCCAGTTAGGGTCTCTAATGTTCCTACCATCTCCTTAGCTACACTCTGGGGGTGAGTTATTTTGAAGATGAGCCCTGTGGGAAAGGGCAATGCTTGGATGTAACGTTATTTTCGAATGTGACCAGTGTTTGTCCTGCCCAGCCAAGTCACTTTGCAGCTCTCCATACTGCCTTTTAGTGTAATAAGAATAATTAATGTGTTTTTTAGCTTTTTCAGCCACATTGCAGCATCATGAGCTTTGACATCTTAGATGCTGTTCTTGTACTTGCGCTGTCAACTTCCAACTTCCCTGGGCACAGTGCCCCCTCTCTCCGTGGCATTTGGTGGGCCCCCAAGATCCTGCCAGGAACCATGCTGGACAGAGGGGCTGGCCGTGGCCCAGCCTCATACCACGCTGCAGGGACGTTCCGGCACCTGGGGGCAAGGCCATTGCAAAGCCTGGATTTTACCCTTGAAAGTCATATGTCCTTCTGAAAGCCAAAGGAGTGAGTTACTTTTCCTAAAAAAGTAATTCACCACATGCAAGCCTTTTAAAAAGGTGAAACAAAACATCTGCAATTTTAAATATTTCAAACCCACAGGCTGAGCTGTCTTGGACAGCCTCCAAGGGCCTCAGTACCTCTGAGAGAGCAGGAATGCTGCTGGGCTGGGTGAGGTTCAGGTCAGGCCAGGGGATCACCTTTAATATTTGAGCCCATTTGCTCTTTCTGGCTACCCCAGGAGAGGGTAACTGTCCCCATGTGTAGGGCAAATCACAGAATCCACCTGTCTGGGGCAGAGAGTCTTTCTCACTGATAGGGTGAGGGGCTGATCACTTTGTGCTGTGTGAATTGTCACTGTGACATACCCATACGGTCCCTATGTGGTCACAAGCTCAGCACATCCCAAACTGCACCTGTCTTGTCCCCTACACACCAGGCTATCTTTGTCCTGGTGGTTCGTGGCCTCCGAGACCACCCAATACCTGCAGCCAGTGGCAAAGTTCACTAGCAGAATGGGAGCCCTGCCTCCCCCCAGCCCAGAGAGGTTGGGTCATTTCTGCCTCTCCCCAGGTGGCCACCCTGGCAGCTGGGGACCAAGCCAGAATGTGCTTGGGGGTTTCCCTGAATTCGGAGGATAGACTTGGGATGGTGGGAGGGAGGAGCCCCTGCAGCTGGGGGTGGACGAGTCAGGGTGCTCTGGGGTACTCCCTCTGTCTGTGGGGGGTACAGGGCAGGCCCTGGGCTGTCTGCAGCTGGTGGAGTCTGATGACCCAGGATATGCTTGGGGGCTTCCCAAGGCGGAGGAGCCCAGGACTGCTGGGGAGGGGGTTTTAGTGCACTCAGCCCAAGCCCTGTTGCCTTTCTGCAGATATTTACTCAACAAGTGGGAACAGCTGGAAATGCCACAAATCTTGAATTTCAGGATTCTTTCTACTCTGACCACACAGAAAGGGCCTGGAGATAAGAAGCTTCCTTGGCCACAGAGCTAGAGCAGGTCCGTTTGGACCCTGCTGAGTGGGAGCAGCGCTGCTCAGGGTCTCTGGGGAGGCACATTCCTGGCAGGTGGGTGCGGGTCCAGTTGGGTCCTGCTGGTGGCCACGTTCCCCTCTGAATGTCTTCCCTGTTCCTGGGGCTGAAGCCTCCTGGGCCATCCTTCACATGGGAGCACAGTGCCCCAAAATCTCCCTTTCCAAGGAAATGTAATTACAGTCCTCCCACCCCCAGGTGAAAAGCTGGAAGTAGGTCAGGTGCAGCCAAGTGCTTGCAGCTTTCAGATGGATGTGCAGCCAGTGTCCGCTTTGGAAGCTGAGCCTCCTTCCCAGCCCAGACTCTCGGGCTTTTGGGGGTTTTCTGGTCCTGTCTCTCATCCATTCTCTTGAGCACCCATGCTGGGCCCTCGGGAGTGGCCAGGTGGAGGAAGGGCCTCTGGCCTGTGGTGGGGATTGCTACAGAATTTCATGTTCAGAGCTCAGGGTGTAGGTAAGAACCATGGGGACCACAGAGGCAGAGCTCGGGGGGCTCCCCAAACCTGCAGGGAGGAGATTTTGTATAGAGAAGTGCGAAGAGCCCCAGGAGCAGGAGGGGAGGCCCTAGAGGGGGCCCCACGTGTGCTGCTATCCATCATGTAAAGCAGGACTGGGTATCCGCTGTGGCTGGCTTCCCTGGGCCTCCCTGGCTACCGGGCTTTTGAACACACCTCCCCAGTATGCAGGCCTCTCCCCGGCTGTCAGGAGCCCCACCCTGCTCCCCGAATTCCTTCAATCTCAGCTTAAATCCCGGACACCCACCTGTGCTGCCTCACACTGGCTCTACCCACAGGGTCTGGGCCAGGCGGCACTGTGGGCCCCGATCATTCTCATTTCTGGCTGGATCCCTGTCACTTAGGCAGGTTTCTGCTGGTGGGCAGGTACCCTGCTTTCTATCACACGCCTTTCTGTTCAGTTACCAGCAGCAATGTGTGAGCGCCTTTCAGTTTGTCAGGCGCTGCTCCCTGTGCCAGGGTCAGACTTGAGTAAGGGCTTTAGGGAGCCGTCTTTGCTACCACTCGTGAGACTCCTGTCCTAGACGCTGCCACTTGTGAGACTCCTGTCCCAGACGGCTGCCCTGCAGGTTGCTGTGCTGACAGGTGAGCAGGACCTGAAGCATGGTGTAGCCTTTGCCACCTGCCATCTCCCCATGAGATGCCTTGGTGGGGCCCAGCCCCACTTCCCCCAGGGTCACACACTGAGAAGCTCCAAGCTGCTGAGCTTGGGACTGCATGTTCCCACAGCATGGCAGGATCACCCGAGTGATGCACCACCTGACTGACTTTTGCTTGCTGAGGGGCAGCGGGGGAGGTCTTGGCCTCCTGGTAACCGGGAAACACAAGCCTTTCTGTGCAGGTGCATGCCCCTGAGCTGCAGCTTGTGGGTGAGCCCCTACTAGAGGGCTCAGGGCCTGGCCCCCTACAGGTGCAGCCTGACCCCAGCCATGGAGATCTGTGGTCCCTGGCTGTGCCTGCTGGAAGCAGCTCTGTGGCCAAGACACATGGAATCCCCTGGCACAGTGGCAAAGGCCCTGCCTCTTTCCCCTTCCCAGGCCCTCCTGGCCCTGGGCACCCTTCATTTATCTTCTCTGCCGTGCAGCAGGTCATGGCCCCTGCCCATCCTAGCACCAAGCCCTTCACCTGGCACTGACTTGTCCCCTCCCCACCAGAGGCCCTGCTGTGAGGCTCTGCAGCTTGTGTGGCCCCTGATGAGTGGACTGTGCTTGTCACCTTGGGGGCAACACTCCCTGGTTTATGGCTGCCCCAGCCCAGAGTGGCTGTGATCCCAAAGGGCTGTGCAGCTGGTAAGATGCCCCTGAACTGGGGTGTGCTGAAGATGGTGGATGCAGTGGTCCAGCACCCTGCAGGCAGCACTACAGGTTCAGAGCGGAGCACTAAGTTACCCATCCTGCAAGCGAGAAGCCTCCAGATGGGGTGATGTGTGCCGAGATTTTGGGTAGGGGCTGTGGAGTGAGACAACAGCAGCTGTGAGGAGTCGGGGCAAGTCCTGCATGCAGGTCTGCATCCTCCCAGAGCCGCACCGTGAGTGCAAGGCTTCCCAAGACGGCATGGCTGAGACCCAAGATCCAGGAGACAATCCACAGTCATGTTAGTGTGGAGACAACAGGTGGACCCACTATGGATTTGGGCAAAATATTTATGTTAATGGGAAAATCACACAGAAGTACAAATACGTAATAAACATAATGTTCTCCCACTGGTGCTGGCCCTGGGGTGTGAGCCCCCATCCGTGGTCTTGGCTGGCAGGCCACGTGTGTGTGACAGGACCAGCTGGCAGTAGTCTGTGGGGTTGGCACCTTTGTTTCACTTTTGCCTTCAGTATTTTACTGTTGGAGTTCATTGTGAACACGACTGCTCCATATTTGAATGCAGCATTTGATTTGGACCAGAGGGTATTTCCTATTTAATAAAGGTGTTTGGTGACTGGGGGAAGCAGAGGAATGAGTTTTCTGAGGCTGGTGTGCTCACCTGGACCCCAGAGTGGCGACTTGCAGACTCTCCAGCCCTCAAGCGGCTGGCAGGGTTTCCTGATGACAGTGCTCAGTGGCTGTGAGGACCTCTATGCTTTGCAAAGTTGATCTTTCTTTAAAAGGAAAAAAATGAAATACACAATGAGATGTGTCTTTGTTCCACAGCCTGCTTCCGGGAGGCTGGCCCTTAGGTATGGAGTGTTCCTTAGTGGCCCTGCCAAGATGCCTCCTTGGGGGCCACACACCTGGGGGCATCAGCTGTTCGGCTTCCAGGTGTTTTCTACTCTGAATCAGGTTTCAGGAAACAACTTGCTGTATACTTACTGGTAGGTTGCAGCAGTGCACGCGCCCACTTCCCCATACGCAGTTGCCCTGCTTGGCTGCGCCACCTGGGGCCCCTGTGCTGAGTCCCTCAGCTCATCTCCTCAGTCCCTGGGAAGTCCTCATCCTCTTGGGGTGAGGCCAGCCCCACAGTGGCATTGAAAGGAGGCACAAGACCCAGCCCAGAAGCTACCACTCCTGTCACTTCTGAATGAGCCCTGGAGTGTCACGTCCTGAGCTCCAGCTGGCCTGCTGTTATTTCTGGCTCATCCAGGGATCACATGGAGGAGCAAATGAATGTTGGGGACCCTGCTACCCTGCAGGAGAGCAGCTGTGCTTAGTGGTCCCAGACACAGAAAGCTAGAAGGCCCATCTGCCAGGAGCACTCTTAATTTATTTTGGAGGTACAGCCAACAGAAATTGGGGGCGACCACAGAGCTGTGACTCAGAGCATTTGTGGCCGGACCTGAGGGACAGTAGCACTTGGCTGGGAAAGGAAGGCCAGGAGGGGGTCTCACCGTCTGTTTGGTGCCCTGTAGCGGGTGGTGCCTGCTGCCCCTGCCCACTGCACTGGGTCCCTCCTGGGACGCCCTGCCCCTGGCACTTCCCCTCAGGGGCCCATGGGGTGGCCCTTGCTGCCCCTGTCCTCATGGGGCACTCACAGGGCCAAGCACCCTGTCTGTCCTGCACACATCGGATCACAGGTGCTGTGGGCGCAATGTCGATGCCCCTCGCGTTCACTGTGCTGTAGCCGTTATTTCCACCCAGACCCTGCCCCAGTTATGATCTGTGCTGCACCAGCCATCCACGTTCACACACTGCTCTGGACCTGTGATCCTTGGGAAACACTGTCTAGACAGACAACATGAATGCACCAGCCCCTGGCCATTTCTTACCTTTTCTGCTAATTGTCACCTTGGGATCTGTCCCTGGTACTCGGTGAAACTTTTGACTCCTCCCCAACTGGCAGGTGGTACCCATCAGGCGGGTGACCTTTGACTCTACTGTCCCAGGGTGGCACCCCGGGAGGCATCAGCTCTGCTGCCACCAGCAATGCCATCAGCAGCCTCACGCTGTCCCCTTTGCGGGGCCAGTGCTCACAGGCCCCACCTTAGCCCCACCTGCCCCACACATAGTGCAGCATCTGCCTCCTGATGCTGCCCGTACATCTGTGTAGGACTGTCCAGGCTCTTCTCACAGATCTCAGAAATAGCCCTGTGGGGGAGAGGCAGCAGCGGACAAGGGGAGACCTGAGTTGGGGGTCGGCAGATGCTTGCAGGACTGCAGGGGGCCAAGTGAGTGAGGGGCCTGCCCAGTGCAGACATTGAAGCCACCAACACAGTGGTAAGACATGAAGGTCAGGATGGGCTCAGAGAAGCTGGGGAAGCTCTTGAGTGAGGCCTGGACGGGTTGGAGCCATGGCTCATGGGCCATCGTGGGTGTCTGCCCAGGACAGGGGCAGAGTTTGCCCCTGACAAGGACAGAATGTGAACTTGGGTGATGTGGGGAGCAGCCCCCACCCGGAGTGGACATAGGACTAATGCACACCAGCCCAGAGCCCCGGGGGAAGCTCCCCAAGGTCAGGGAGAGTTGGCCCTTCTTGACCCTAGGTTGTCTGGGGACCCAGACTAAGGACCATGGATTTTATGGGGGCAGAAGGAAAGGGGCCATCTGGGTGTGCAGCCAGGGGATTCCCTGGGGGTCAGGGGGCCAGTGTGCAGTGTCGAGGCCCTGAAGGTGATGTGTGCTCGGGGCTGGGGCCTGGCCCTGTCAGGAAGGCTACACCTGCCTGGCTGCCTTTGCCAGCTGGGAGGAGAGCAGAGCCCACAAGCTGTTCAGGGCAATTGGCGTCCGTCCCCTGACCCTGCAGGTGGACCACACTAGAGGAGCTTGCACAATCCTGGTGCTTGGATAATGTTCAGGGCCCAGGGTGGCCTTGGCAGAGATGAGGGGGGTCAAAGAGCTGCTTTTTCTGGAAGCTTCTGGTTTGCTCTGTCCCTGCTGGGCCGTCACCGTGTGCCTCCAGCCAGGCTCACGGCATGGGTGGCTGTCCCGAGAGTGTGTGAGGTAGTCGGGAACCCTGGCTGCCTGAGGGCCGGTTCTCACAGGGAGGATGGCTACACCTCGTCCTTCCCAAAGGCACCAGCTTCACTCTCAGGTGTTGGTTCACAGGTGGCTGGGCACATGTGAGTGTGTGTGGTGTGTGGCCTCGTGTGTGATGCTTCCGATGCTCACAGGATGCCCCCACTCCCGTGTCCCCTGCTTGTCTTCCACACTCTCCACCCAGACCACGAATCAGCCTCGCCAGGGAGCCCCTGGCCCCTCTGATAGGAAGGGGTGTTTGGGGGCCACAGCCAGAGCTGAGTTTTACATGCGGGGGTCACCGCCCTGCGGGCTCCCAGGGTGTGTGGGTACACGCCACAAGCCGTGCCAGGCTGGAGAGGAGATGCGAGTCTGAGCAGTCGGCCCCTCGGGTGATGCAGGTGCTGCCAGTGTGGTGCCAGCACTCTGGGGGGTTAAGTTCCCTTCAATGGTGGTTTATACTCAGCTCAAATTCTTTCACTCGACCTCAGCTTGAAACGTGGCTCCTCCTAGAGTGCGCCCTAACCCTCTCTGACGGCTGACGAGGTGACACATTGTGTGCTCGACTTGGCACTCAGGGGTGATGGGGCTCACTTCCCTGCTGGCCCCCACTGTCAGCTCTTGCCTTGGGAGAGCCAGCACTCGAGCCTCAGCGTCTGTGGGCCATTAATCCTCCCAGGTCCTAGCACCCTCCCCAGTGTCCTGCCGCTTGAAGCCTCTGGCGAGTTGTCGCCTGGAGTACTGCAGTGTTCTCATGTCTGCCTCCCCCAATCCAGCCTCTGGCCCAAGCTGCCTGGCCACTGCCCCAGCTTTCCTGGGCTGGCCTCCCCGTCCACTGCCTGCTTAGGGCTACTGCCCACCGAGAGCCTCACCTGAGGGTCTGGCAGGACAGCCTCTCTATGGCTAACAGGATGCCCCCTACAGCACATGGGCCCAGAGATTGGGCCAAGTGGAAGGCAGGACAGCTGTGAAGACACCTGGGTTCCTCACCTCAGAGCCAGCCACTCCCTTTCCAAGTAGTCCACATAGCACTGCCCAGGAGACAGTGCTCCCCATCGTCCAGGCAGGGCCAGCACGGTCGCCGAGGTGTGGAGAGCTCTGTCCCCGTCCCTGTTTGGCATCTCTGCCCTCTGACTCCCCAGCCTGTTTGCTGCGAGTCAGAGTTCATCTGGGGCTCCCCAGTCCCTGTCCCTTCTGCAGAACTCCACCTGGGAGGGGGGAGGAAGGACAGGTAAATCCACACCTAATGGTATCTGGGTGCTGGGGACACTTACAACTTTGACTCAAACTGTAAAAAAGCAATTCATGTAACCAAAATACCCCATAATAGACCAACATAAATAAAAATAAAGTGGGAAGCTACAAATGGGAAAAAACCCAGAACTTGAGATTGTGTGGTCCAAGACGCACTGTGAGCAGGCACACAGATGTCTCAGCTGAGGCGCAAATGTGGCCGTGTATCGTCCCCCGTGGGATGGGCAGGGGAAGCCCATGTGCTAATTAGGGAAGTGTGAGCAGCTCACACGCCAGGCTCCCAGGTGCCATGCCAGGCTCCACTGTGCAGGGCTCCCAGCACCTCCCTGGGCCACTCGGGGTCTCTTTCCTAGGGGGTGGCCCCCACACACATGGCTTGGGGCAGCTGGCAGCCAGGTGCTCTTTGGGGAAACACCATGGGATACTGTTGTGTTATTCCACTGTTTATGGTGGGAGCGGCCATGGCCGCAGAGCAGATGTGTGATAGGAAAGCACACCTGGGTGTGGATGCTCCTGTAGCGCAGCCCAAGCACCACCAACTCCCTAATTTTCTGTTAGTATTCTTTTTTTCTTGAGACAGAGTCTCACTGTCGCACTTGGTAGAGTGCTGTGGCGTGACAGCTCACAGCAACCTCAAACTCCAGCTTAAGCGATTCTCTTGCCTCAGCCTCCCAAGTAGCTGGGACTACAGGCACCTGCCACAAGGCCCAGCTATTTTTTTCTCTCTCTCTCTCTTTTATTTTTTTTATTGTTGGGGACTCATTGAGGTTACAAGAAACCAGGTTATACTGATTGCATTTGTTAGGTAAAGTCCCTCTTACACGCCTAGCTATTTTTTGGTTGTAGTTGTCATTGTTGTTTGGCAAGCCTGGGCCGGGTTCGAACCCACCAGCTCCGGTGTACGTGGCTGGCATCCTAGCCACTGAGCTACAAGCACCAAGCCTTCTGTTAATATTCTTAGCCACATCTGCATTCTGTCTGCCTGTGCAGGCACCAGGTTTTAAGAACAATTTAGGGGAATGAGAAATAAACCTATCCAGTAACTTAATTTCTCTGCAAATTAGGAAGAGACAGCCAGCTGTCTGTCAGTATGCCAAAGGAGATCTTTCAGAAGTTGATCTGGGCTTTTACCTTAATCAATTAAAAGGAAAAAGTAATTTAAAAGAACATTAGAGTAAATTCAGAATAGAAAACTTGCAAGAGGCAAAAGTGGCGTGATGAAGTCAGTGAGAGAGAGCATAAGCAATTCCCAACTGGTTCTGTAAACAGATTTAAAAAATAGGTAAGTCTCTGGTGACGTAGGCTGAGAAGTGTCTTGGCAGACACAAGTAACATTAGAGTGAGTCTGCAGATCTGCATGGATGTAAATTCTAGGAGAATGTGATGGGCAACTTTACTCAGTTGTCTTGAAAACAGACTCAAGGAGAAATTTGGTAGCAGGAGGGAAAATCTGACGGCTTTCAGAAAATACTTCCTTGTTGACAAGAACACCGAAATTAACCTAAGAAAAAATAGAAAATCTAGATGAACAACAGTGTTAGAAGCAGAGGCGCCCGCTGGTGGCGCAATGTCGTTTCCACATGAGGAAGCAGACAGGAAATAGTGTGTGAGTCTTGCTTAAGAGCTGGTGAAGAGCCCACCCCAAACACACATTAGCCAGCAAAGTGAAAAAAGTCCTAACAGGTGGCTTCACAGTACTGTAAGCAGGAGTTTAGTGCTGGGAAACTGAGTTCGGTGCGGCCCGTTAATATGTCAGGGGAGAGCTCGCACATGATTAGCCCAACAGATGCAGGGAAGATGCTTGATAAATCCAGCACCCATCCATGAGTTAAACCAAAATAAATCTCCTGGAGAACGGGGCCTGGGCAGGTGCATCCTCACCAGAAAAGAACACACTGCGTTGGGAGGTCCTGTGGGGAAGAGGAGCAGTCCTGAGAGGGCAGGAAGGAGAGACTTGTCAGAGTCCATCACTCGCAGACCAGTGTCCAGAGCTACACTGGACAGGCCGCCTGACACTTCAGGCGTGCAGAGTGTGGGCTGGTGTGTGCTGTGAAAAATACCAGATGTCCCAGACAGCGTGAAATATGTGAAATATTCTCGTTAATTTTATATTCAGTATATGCCGAAATGGTGTTTCATATACTGGGTGAAATAAACTATGTATTAGATGTCCTCACCTTTGTATTTCTTTAAATGTAGCCACCAGAAAATTTTAAATTATGTATGTGGCTACCTTGTATTTCTGTTGGGCTGTGTTCTCACTTGAGAACCCAAAAGAATCTACAGAAAACCCAAGGGGCCAGAGTGGAGGCCTCACACTGCAGGCAGCAGAAGTCACGGCATGGTCAGCAGACCCTTGACTTCCATCTGCCTTGTCCTTTCAGACTCTGTGGAAAGCCTGCACCACAGGACATGTATTTGGCTACCGTGTCCCTTCCCTGGGATGCTTCTGATTCTGCGGTCTCCTCCCCTGGGGTCTGTCCTGGCTCCCACAAGGCCTGCTTGGGCTCCACATCTGTCTCCCCAAGGAGTCCCCGCCTGCTTTGCACACACCCTCCCAGCCAGGACTGTGGTCTGTGTCTGACCCCACAGTTTCTCGTGGCCCTGGCTTGGGCTCCCCTGTTGTCCTGGGTGCCAGAACGTCTCAGGCCCCTTCTCCTGCCCGGGTCTTCCTTGGGCTGGACAGTCCCACCTTCATTCCACTGGGGAAGATGAGTCAACTAGGCTTTCTCGCCTGAAGGCCACGATGTACCAGATTATTTTGAGTGACCAGGATCAAGCTGCAGGTACCTGTTATCTAAGTAATCGTCATTAGTAGTTGATTTGGACTCATTGTCGTTCTGGCCAATATCTAAAGCTCTGAGGCTTGCTGGGGTGCAGACTTGGGGTGGGTGAGGGAGACAAGCCTTATGCTCACTTGCCCACCCCTGCACGCTGAATGAAGGTGGCTGTCCCCACGTCCCCTACTCTCTGGCCACCCAGACCAGAACAAAGAGCATGTCACAGCTGCCTTGGGCTCCTGGTTCTCTCTGGTCTGTCCCAGTCCCATGTAAACCTCCTCAGCCTCAACCCCTGGCACTGCAGCTCCTTTTTCCTCTGTGGTCTGAGATCCGGTGGGTCCCACAAGCTCCAGACCAGCTACTTCACTGCTTTGCAGGTAGTGCTTGGCACCATGGAAGCATCCCCGTGTCCACGTCAAGGGTTTCATAGGAAACTCATGCTGGGGGAGACTCGGTACTCAAGCTCTGCGTCCTGGGGCAGGGCTGCCGGGGTTGTACCTTCAGGGTCAGAGCCACCCTTGAATTTGCAGGAGAAAGCCTCATGTTGTTTTCAGCCACCCCTCAGTGGCTTCAGTGAGGAGGCAGCACACTGGTCAGTACTGGTCAGTTGCGTGTGCCTACGCCCCCCCCAAGAGGTGTGGACAAGGACAGCTCCGTGTGAAGCTGACTGGTAGCTGGGCCGTGTGCCTCCAGCTAACATCCCTCTGTTCTCCCAGGTGGCCGTCATGACGCTAACTCTCTTCCCTGTCCGGCTGCTCGTGGCGGCCTTCATGATGCTGCTGGCCTGGCCCTTCGCTCTCGTTGCATCTCTGGGATGTGCTGAGAAGGAGCCTGAACAGCCCCTGGCCTTGTGGCGGAGGTGAGTCACTCAGGTGCTGGGGCTCTGCGGGGGATAGGGTGACACAGCCAACAGCCCTTGGTCTGCTCTCACCAGGGTCCTGTCTGTCTGCTTGGGGTCTGTCTGTCTTCCCTTTTGAGCCCAGCATTCCACAGGCACTGCTGTCCCCTTGCTGCCTCCTCTCTGAAACTGGCTGGCCTTGCAGTGATGGCTCAGCCCTGCTTGGGCTCCAGAGTGTCTGGGTCCTCATGACGCAGCGACGGCTAGGGCTCCAGAGTGGGTTCTCATGATGCAGTGACGGCTAAGCCCTGCTGGGGCTCAGAGTGTTTGGGTTCTCATGATGCAGTGACGGCTCAGCCCTGCTGGGGCTCCAGAGTGTTTGGGTCTTCATGACGCAGTGACAGCTCAGCACTGCTGGGGCTCCAGAGTGTTTGGGTTCTCATGATGCAGTGACGGCTCAGCCCTGCTTGGGCTCCAGTGTTTGGGTCTTCATGACGCAGTGACAGCTCAGCACTGCTGGGGCTCCAGAGTGTTTGGGTTCTCATGATGCAGTGATGGCGCAGCACTGCTGGGGCTCTGGAGTGTTTGGGTTCTCATATCACAGGGATGGCTCAGCACTGCTGGGGCTCCAGAGTGTTTGGGTTCTCATATCAGTGACGGCTCAGCACTGCTGGGGCTCCAGAGTGTTTGGGTTCTCATATCAGTGACGGCTCAGCACTGCTGGGGCTCCAGAGTGTTTGGGTTCTCATATCACAGTGACGGCTCAGCACTGCTGGGGCTCCAGAGTGTTTGGGTTCTCATATCACAGTGATGGCTCAGCACTGCTGGGGCTCCAGAGTGTTTGGGTTCTCATATCACAGTGACGGCTCAGCACTGCTGGGGCTCCAGAGTGTTTGGGTTCTCATATCAGTGACAGCTCAGCACTGCTGGGGCTCCAGAGTGTTTGGGTTCTCATATCAGTGACGGCTCAGCACTGCTGGGGCTCCAGAGTGTTTGGGTTCTCATATCACAGTGACGGCTCAGCACTGCTGGGGCTCCAGAGTGTTTGGGTTCTCATATCAGTGATGGCTCAGCACTGCTTTGCATCACTTAGTCTCCTGTGCCGTCCTCGGGCCCTTCCTACTCTGGTCTCCCCTATGACAGGACACATGAATCACACATGTGGTATGTGTGTGTACAAGTGTGACAGTATCTTAGCACACATGGGTGTAATGTGCTCGTGTGTGAGAGTGGAATGTATGTGCATGCTGTGCTTGTGACTGCAGATGGGTGTTTCGTGTATGCGTGTGCGTGTGTTTGTGTGCATGTATATGGCTGTACACATGTATGTGTGTGTCTGATTACCGTGTCCATGCATGTGGAAGTGCGTGTGGATACCTGTGTGACTGCACATGTACACATGCGTGTGTGTCTGAGTACCGTGCGTGCGTGTCCATGCATGTGGAAGTGCACACATGTGTAGGACTGCGTGAGCATATCTGAGTACCGCTTGCACTTGCACGCATCTGTAAGCATGCGTGCCTCTGTGTGTGTTTTTAAACAACTGCAGAGACCCCCCCACTTCCCCCACAGCCTGGCCACCTCTCAGCAGCAGTTGCTGGAAACTCGCTTCATACCTGGCCTGGGCTTGGTGCTCAAAGGCGAACAGAAAGAAACATTTCAGGCTGAGTTCCTCAAGGGAGACGTCAAAATAAGAGCACCTTAGTCAGGGATGTGTGAGGAGAAGACAGACTTGGATTGGTGGGACTCCGTGTGTGCAGTGCTTGCTGGGTGAGAACTACATGGTCATCTGGGGACTGCAGCTTCCCGCGGTGCCGGGCTATGCGGCTTTGATGAGATCGACGTGAGAGTAAAGGGAACTTTTACTGCATGTGAGTTGGTATCATTCAGACCTTCCTAAAATAAAAATCTCAGGCTTTCAATGAATGACACAGTTTCACAAAAGGCACTTATTTTAAGTTACTGTCTTTTTTTTTTTTTTTTTTTTTTTTTTTGAGACAGAGTCTCACTTTGTTGGCCTCCGTAGAGTGCTATGGCATCACGGCTCATAGCCAACCTCCAGCTCTTGGGTTTAGGTGATTCTCTTGCCTCAACCTCCCGAGTAGCTGGGACTACAGGCGCCCGCCACAACACCCAGCTATTTTTTGTTGCAGTTTGGCCAGGGCTGGGTTTGAACCGGCCACCCTCGGTATATGGGGCAGGCGTCCTACCCACTGAGCCACAGGCGCCGCCCTTAAGTTATGTTCAAAATGCAAAGAGTTGTAAAACCCACAGCATCTTTTTGTAAAATCCAACCTTCTGGGCTGATTTTTTGACCATCCAGGCTGAGTCTTGAGCTGCTGCAGGTGGTGGGGGTCCTCTGGTGACCCCAGCAGACTGGACGCCTCATTGTCCCTTTTCCTGAGTGCTATGTGGGGACTTTCATTTCCAGGTTGGAGGGGTCTACCCCGTGGTGGCTCTAGCTCCCCCATGGAAGTCAGCTGGAGGTGGGAACTTCAAACCATTTTCTCTTTCTTCCCTTGTCCCTGCCTATGTCTCAGCCTGGGATTACCTATGAGGAACCCACAGCTCACAGTGGAGTATCTGTGGCCCAGCACGGCCTTGCCGCCTGCTGCCCTGGGGACCCTCCAGCTCTTCCTGGCCCCTCCTCTGGTCTGTGCCCTCCCCATCTGCTCACCTGCAAGCAGCCATCTCCTCCCCAGGGCCAGCTCTTCCACCTGCTGGGACCATTTGAAATGCATGGAGCAGTGGTCTCCACCTATAACAGCTCAGTGCTTTGCCCTGCTCTTCCACACACAGGCCCTGGGGTGGGGGCCTCGGGAGCCTCACCCTGGGGCTCAGGGTTCAGAACCAGGCCTAGGGTATTAGACCAGCAGTTCAAGATGATGCCGCTGCTCTCCCTCCTGGACCCCGGTCTCCCGGCTTCCTGGAGGCCCCTCCCACAGCCCCTGTGCCCCATGGCCTCCTCTCTCAGGCATCTGCTGTCCTCTGTCCTTGCAGATTCTCTCCTGGTGTTCTCAGCTTGCTCTGGTCTCTCCCTCTGCATCCCTCCTAACTTCTCACCTAGCCCTGTTCCTAGCCTTTTGCTGTCTGCAGATGATCTTGAATTCCATAGGGAACTTCTGGGGTCCCTCTCCACCTGTGCTGGCCAATAGAGATGCCATGCAAGTCCCTGGGCCTCCTCCCTCTCAGGCCTCCCACCACACTGCAGGACGTGTGGGGTCCACATGCAGACTACACCTGGAATGTGACTGGTCCTGGTCCTCCTGGGTCCGGGAGGTTCCCCTGACCTGCTGCCCCTCTGTACCAGCAGCCACAGAAACTCCTGACAGATGGGGTCAGAGAACAGCCCCCCGCCTTTGGCCCTGAGCAGGCAGCTCCCTTGTGACCAGAAGTTGTGCCCTTCCAGCCCCACAGAGCCCCGCTGCCCAGCTGTCCTTCCCCATACCCCAGCCCAATGGGATCCACACTCAGGACCTGCCACCCCCTGGGCCTTTGCCGGGCTGTCCTCTGCCTGCCCCTGCCCTTCCCTTGCCCAGGTGCTTCTCCCTGCTATTTCTGGCCCCCCTTACTCTGTTCCCCTTTTCATTTTTATTCATTTTGATCTTTATTTTTCCATGGATGCCGTCTCCTGCAAATGTATTCCAGGTTTCACTTGTTTTCTTAGATCTTATTTGTGCCACTAGGAGGTAAGCTCCAGGCAGGCAGCTGCTCCTGTCTCCACCCTCTGTGCCTGAACCCTGCCCAGCAGAGAGGGTACTCGGGAAGGAGAGGGGTTTCTTTCCACTCATTTTCTTGTTTGATCTTATCAGAGTCGTTAAAATGACACCAGGGAAGGACAGTCAGTGGCAGAGCAGGTCCCCCACCCCACCCCCACCACAATCCCCACCTAGTGAACAAGACTCCACCCTTAGTAAGGGTGAGTCTTGTTCTCCGTGGACACAGTCTTGTTCTCCGTGGACACAGGCTGGAGGCCTGTGGTTCCTTGAGGATCACTCACCATGTGGGCTGTCGCGGTGATGTGCTGGCTAGCGACCCAACATGTATCCTCATCAGAGACTAGTGCAGAAGGGAACGTGTGCATATAAGATGCTCAGTTCTTACATATTCCATTAATCTAGGCTGATTTATACTTTCCATGTTTATTGTCCAAATTTCTTCCAGAAAGAGTTCATTTTAGTAACATCACACCTGGTTCCAGGAACCTTGGGTGTCCAAGGTACACGAGGTCTGGGCTGTCCACACTCAGGTGTCCGCTCCTGACCTCAGGTCTGATTTCACTCCCCTTCCAGTAACATTGTAGGTAGGGTTAGTTTTTTAGGTGTTTAATGTTCTTTTGTCTAAGAATGAGGATAAACTCATTTACAATATAGAGACCCTTAGTTTGGGCCTGTGGCTTTTCTGTTGGTTTTCAGAAGTCCTGTGCTCTGGCAGAGACTCCAGGGCACCAAGCCCTTTGCTGTTCTTTGGTAAATAGTGAACAGGACCCTCTGTCGAGCTCATGGTCAGAGGGCATACAACATAGTAGCTGTTTTCTTGCCACATCAGCAGCTCCTGCAGGGATTTCCCGGCCTGGGCTATGCACAGATGACCCTCAGCAAACACTGCACCTTCAGGTTCCATATGAACCAGAGACCACGGGACCCCCTTCCTCTATCTGAGGGCTACACCCTCTCCTGCAGGGGGCTGTGGACCCCCTTCCTCTGTCTGAGGGCTGCGCCCTCTCCTGCAAGGGGCCGTGCCCACTTCCTCTGTCTGAGGGCTGCGCCCTCTCCTGCAAGGGGCCGTGGACCCCCTTCCTCTGTCTGATAGCTGCGCCCTCTCCTGCAGGGGGCCGTGGACCCCCTTCCTCTGTCTGATAGCTGTGCCCTCTCCTGCAGGGGGCTATGGACCCCCTTCCTCTGTCTGATAGCTGCGCCCTCTCCTGCAGGGGGCCGTAGACCCCCTTCCTCTGTCTGCTAGCTGTGCCCTCTCCTGCAGGGGGGCCATGGACCCTCTTCCTCTGACAGCTATGCCCTCTCCTGCAGGGGGCTGTGGACCCCCTTCCTCTGTCTGAGGGCTGTGCCCTCTCCTGCAGGGGGGCCATGGACCCCCTTCCTCTGTCTGATAGCTGCGCCCTCTCCTGCAGGGGGGCCATGGACCCCCTTCCTCTGTCTGATAGCTGCGCCCTCTCCTGCAGGGGGGCCATGGACCCCCTTCCTCTGTCTGATAGCTGCGCCCTCTCCTGCAGGGGGGCCATGGACCCCCTTCCTCTGTCTGATAGCTGCGCCCTCTCCTGCAGGGGGGCCATGGACCCCCTTCCTCTGTCTGATAGCTGCGCCCTCTCCTGCAAGGGGCCGTGGACCCCCTTCCTCTGTCTGATAGCTGCGCCCTCTCCTGCAGGGGGCCGTGGACCCCCTTCCTCTGTCTGATAGCTGTGCCCTCTCCTGCAGGGGGCTATGGACCCCCTTCCTCTGTCTGATAGCTGCGCCCTCTCCTGCAGGGGGCCGTAGACCCCCTTCCTCTGTCTGCTAGCTGTGCCCTCTCCTGCAGGGGGGCCATGGACCCTCTTCCTCTGACAGCTATGCCCTCTCCTGCAGGGGGCTGTGGACCCCCTTCCTCTGTCTGAGGGCTGTGCCCTCTCCTGCAGGGGGGCCATGGACCCCCTTCCTCTGTCTGATAGCTGCGCCCTCTCCTGCAGGGGGGCCATGGACCCCCTTCCTCTGTCTGATAGCTGCGCCCTCTCCTGCAGGGGGCCGTGGACCCTCTTCCTCTGTCTGATAGCTGTGCCCTGTCCTGCAGGGTTGTGGACATCCTGCTCAAGATCATCATGCGTACCATGTGGTTTGCCGGCGGCTTCCACCGAGTGGTGGTGAAGGGGCGGCAGGCGCTGCCCACCGAGGCAGCCATCCTCACGCTAGCACCGCACTCCTCCTACTTTGATGCCATCCCCGTCACCATGACCATGTCCTCCATCGTGATGAAGGCGGAGAGCAGAGACATCCCGATTTGGGGAAGTGAGTGAGTCCCTGTTTCCCTGCCCCACTGAGAAGAAGGGACAAGCCCCCCCACTGCCCCCACCTCCCCTGCTGGAATGATCCCACCCCAGGGAGGAGCCCCTGCTGGGACCATGGGTCACTGTGGGGACACAGAGCCTGCCGTGGAGGTCGCACCCGTAGAAGTGGGCACCAGGCTTGCATCCCATTCTCTTTATTATTTTCTTCTGTAATATTAGTGTGTGGTTTTCACTTTTGTCAGCACCCAAGTGCCCGCAACATCATTCCATGTTGGCGTGCTCACTTCAGGTCTGTTTGGCAAGGATGCATCAGCTTTATCAGACAGCAGCTAGAAGGGGGCAGCTCGGGGGCTTATGTGTCCCAGGGCTACCATAAGGAATCACCGGTGCTAGGAAGCCTAACAGAAGAAATTCATTCTCTCTCCTGGAGAACGGAAGCACCTCCAGGGATTGGCAGGCTGAGCTCCCTCCCAAGGTCCTGGGCCAGGGCTCTTCCCAGCTCTGCAGCTGCAGATGTCCTGAGCTCATGGCCACTGGCTCCAGCCTCCGCAGCCTCAGGGTCTCCCCTCTGTGCATCCCCCTGTGTCTCTTAGAGGGACCGGTCAGATCATCCAGAGTGACCCTGTCTTGACCTACAAAGACCTCCTTTCCAAATAAGCCATTTCACAGGGTCTGGGAGTGAGACTCGGACACATCTTTTGGGCCCACCACGATATCATTGCTCTGTGAGAGCCATAAGGAGCCCTGGACAACCCACCACTCCTCACTTTGCAGATGAAAACACCTGCCCACAAACAGCCTGGCCTCGCCAGCCCTGTCCTTGAGGTGCCCTCGAAGGTGCCGTCAGCTTCTCGGCAGGTTCTGGGCAGGCACAGGGCAGTGAGTGCTGCACAGGAAGAAGGGAGCTCCTTGGCTACAAGCCTGGGCACCTGAGCTCGCGTCTGCACAGCACACCTGACAGCATCCACATTTGTGTAACGGCCACATGCCCAGTATTGTGTGGGTTCTATTTCCTCTAATAGGAAATTATTGCAGGAGGTCTTGCCTGTGGTGTGCTGTTTGCAAAGCAGATGCTGAATGTTTCACTGTGGCTGTTCCTGGTACACTGAGGAGCCGTTTTCCTGGGCACAGGCTAACGCTTAGTAACTCTCATATTCTGAATGGAGGCTAGTCTCCCGATGTGGGCAAAAGGCTGGCATGTCTTCTCTGAAACGTCCTTCAATTTTATTCTTTCCTGTTCTCCTCCCTCATTACTGAGAATCTAAGACAAACGGGCATTTTTAACTAGCATTTTGTCAACACAAACTTCCACACCCCAGTAATCCTCTCTGCAGCTGCAGCCAGAAGGCGTCAGCTACGCAGCTTCCAAACCCCCACGGCCTGCAACACTGGCTGAGCCGTCTCCTGCAGAATAACCAGACACATACTGTGGACGCATTGCCAGACCCTGAGGAAACATCTGTAGTGGCTGCACAGGGGACACTCCAGTGCCCAGTGACCGTGACTGTGAGCTCCTGTTAACCTGCCCCTCCTCTGGGAGGCTGAAGAGCTGGCCCTTGGCCACAGCACAGGTGCTGGCAAAGTTCCCACCCCTCCCACTGCAGGCACAGCCTCTCTGGTGACTCCCCAGACGCTTCCTCAGCCCAGCCCAGACCTTCCACAAACAGCTTCTGCCTGGGAGGTCTCACCCCTAAGCTTTGCTATGGAAGGGCCATGTCCTCCTCACAGGGTTGGTGTGAGGACTGCTGTGTCCTGAGCCAGGTGTTTGGGGCTGAGTGTGTCAAGGATGAATCCATTCATCTGCTCTAAGCTGTGGACTCAGCCTCCTTGGCTGGGATGTGGCCAGCAATGATGAGCTAGGGTGTGGTTTGTCCTGGGCACAGAGTGAAAGTCCCAGTGGCTTTGTTCAGTTCATTTGGGCTCAGCTGACCCTCCCAGGCAGCCAGGGTGTTGTGAGGAGGCTAACAGTCAGGACATACACAGTCTTAAGAGGCCCCATGAGTGGCATCAGGTCCTCTGCTTAGAAGTGACCCATCTGATCTGAGGACATTGCTTATAAAATAAAGCTGCCTGCAGCAGACCAGGTGCCCAGCAAGCTGGGCTACCTCCTTCCCAACCAAGTATCCTAGAGGGAGGTCTGAGACGCTCAGATGTCAGTTGTGGACATAGACCAGTAATTGAGAATTCTCTGCCATGTGCCTGGACCATCAGATGAAATCCCCAAAATTCCCTGAGAGCCAGGTGGAGACTGTGGTAATTGGCAAATTTACAGCTCCCTTTGGTAACACTGACAAGTCATCACAAGGCCTCACATGCAAGGGAGCGTGTCCCTGCTGACGGGACCGAGGCAGCCTGGTGCTGGTCCTGCTGAGGCTTTGGTCCATGCAACAGGAGCACTTCTGGGGAGCTCTGTGTCAGGAGGGTGGTGCCCCAAGGCCAGGGTGTCAAAACCATCTGTGTGGGCTGAGTCTTCAGGCTCTAGGGCCCTCGCTGGCCTTCACTCAGTGTGGGGTGAAGAAGGGCCATGGCTGTTCCACAGGTGCAATGAAGTCTCCTGTCACTGTGGTTCACAGCCTGAGGGCGAAGGATTATGACAAGCTTACTGGAAATTGTAATCAGAATTCAAATATTCCCAAGTTTTATTTCCTACTTGCCTGGTTTTGAGGTCATGCACGCCTAGAAGGGTTGTTGTCCCAGGAGTACAGCAAATGACTCTCCTGGCACGTGCTGGCCTGAGCACATTCCCATTCAGCCCAGTGTTCCCCAAGGGTTCCAGTTGGTCACACTTCGGGGTCCTCTTTGGCCCCTTCAACAAAATTGTGAGCCGTGGAAGATCTGAATGTTGAAATGCTCAGATTATTTTCACTTTTATCAATATGAACTAGAGTGACCAACCCAATGAATTATTTTTATTCCGTGGTAAGTTTCCTTGCAGTCACCTTTGTGGACACACCCACCCATTTGTTACTAACACTTGGGGCCCAAATGCTCCAAGTAGGGAGGGCAGAATGGGCAGTCAGGAACCACAGTGTACAGACAGGGCCATCAGATTCCCTGGAAGGAGCCCGTGTGCTTTCTGGCCTCAGACGGACGTCGTGTTTCCAGCTCTCTGAGTGAGACCATCTGGAGGCTCATCTGGCAACCTGCAGCCCGACATTTTGCCACGTTCCTGGGCTCCAGCGCTGCCCTGCCAGCCTGTGTGTGCCCCAGACCCCATGAGGATGGAGGGGGGGCCTCACACCTTCATTGCTTTTTCCTCACTGTTCTAGACAGAAAAGGGAAACTTCATCTCTGGTGAAATGAACCAGCCATTGAGGCTACAAAGTGATGTCTCCAGACCTCTGAATCCCTCTGGGGAGATGGCAGGAGACTTTGGGCAAGACAGCTGGAAGAGCCCCGGGCAGCGTCACTGTCCCTCCTGGGGCCTCGTCCTAGACGATCCTGCCTGCCTTCCTTCTCCTCCTTGGCAGCATTGGGAATTCCTGATGAGTAAGGGTGAACCGGCTCTGAGGATGGTGAAGTGACAGCAACTCCAGGCACAGGAAGAAAACCTCAGAGCTTTGCATCCCCCTGCCCGTTAACAGAAGGGCCCGTGGACCCAACAGGGAATTGCAAGATAGAGGAATTCTTTTTTTCCTTTAATCTTCTCTTGCTCTTTGGGGGAAGAGAGGTTATAGATACGATTCTTTACAAGTAATAGAAATGATGAGAGACCTGAATCAGCTAAACTGGGACCCAGGGAGAAACCGTACCCTCGCTCACCATCCTGTCTCCAGAGCAAGGCTCAGAAGTCACTCAAAGTTTTCTGAGACTCATCTTTCCACTCATCGTCCTCTTGCAGAAGGACGATGCTGTGGCCCTGCTATTGGTGTGGTGGGTTGGGTGCCATTCTCACTACAGGGCAGGTCCCTTGTACCCAGCCCCCACCCCCACGGAAACAGTGCATCTCCTGAGGACGCCTCAAGTACCACAAACCAGCTGGCTCCAACAACAAGGATTTGCTCTCACTTCTGGGAAGCCAGAAGCCCAGAATCAAGATTCTGGCCACCTGGGACTGTGCTGAAGGCTCCACGCCCGGCTCCCAGCACTGGCTGGAGTTCCTTGGTCACAACCACATCACGGCAGTCTGACTCCTTCCTCACACGGCCCGCTCCCCCATTCTGTCTCCTCTCTGACAAAAAGACCATGGGGGGCTGTACTCATCCTTGTAACCTGATCATGGGTAACAACCCCATTTCCGAGTGAGGTCCCAATCACAGCTAACAGAGGCAGGGACTCAGCTTATCTTCTGGAGGATGCAGTCAGCCCCCATGGGGGCTGGAGCCCTGGAGCCCCTGCTGCATTAACACGGGTGACCGAGGACTTGGCCTCCTGGTGGAATCTGGTTCCCTCCTGCGTGCTCTGTCCTGCCCCATGGCCCTGTGACTCCTGTGTGCTCTGTCCTGCCCCGTGGCCCTGTGACTCCTGTGTGCTCTGTCCTGCCCCGTGGCCCTGTGACTCCTGTGTGCTCTGTCCTGCCCCGTGGCCCTGTGACTCCTGTGTGCTCTGTCCTGCCCAGTGGCCCCGTGGGCTCCTTCCTGTTACTTTTGGCCTTGTAAGTTGCAGAGCATCCCTAAAATCATGTGAGGCCGTTGGCAGAGCAGGTCCCTGACTTCCTAAGTGTCAGGCACTGCTTCAGAATCTGCCCAGCAGCACAGCCCCCAGGGACCTGTAGGCTCCCGTCTCTCCACACGCCGTGGGCAGCCTCCTAGCACCCCCGTCCTGCTGAGGCAGAAGCCACACACCCCCTCACTCTCTCCCACCTCTCTCCTCCAGCTCTAATAAAGTACATTCGCCCAGTGTTCGTGTCCCGCTCAGACCAGGACTCTCGCAGGAAGACAGTAGAAGAAATCAAGAGGCGGGCGCAGTCCAACGGAAAGTGGCCACAGGTAATGCTGCCCTGTGTGTTCTGAGGATTTCATTCTAAAGGTAGGAACTTGGAGAATGGGGCAAAAGAACAAGAAAGGAGCTAGGACATTTTTTACTGGGTGTTGGATTTTGTTTTTTTTTTTTTTTTTTGGAGAATATCTGAATCTAGGAATATGTTGAGTATCAGCTGCCTTTGGTTATGGTGTCTGTTTTAAAGTGAAAATGAGGAAAAATGATTTTCAAATGCATTTCAGTTTCCTGAATGATCCCTTCTGAAAGTAAGCTCTAACTCAGCTAGAGGCTGGCCAGCCCACCTTCCTGGGTGGAGTTGAATTTCTGAGCTAACATGTCAGCCTGCACATTCTCACTTCCAGAAATCCTGAGGGACCTTCCCTAGCCCACCTGATGGGCAACATCAGACGCGCCAACTCCCTGTAGGCACATCCTTGGGGTCGTCAGCTTAGATATGTGCGTTTGGCTCGTGCTGTTTCTTTTCAGTCAAGCCAACATTAACAGCTGGAAATCTCACAGGCCTCTCTGGGCTCTGGTCACTCAGGAAACATTGCAGGGGCTGGGCCATGGCCACCTGTGCCCAGGGGCAGCCTCTCCGGGGCCCCCTGCCACCCCAACAAGCACGGGCTTCTCCATTCATTACCTGCCCAACCCTCAGGTGTGCTCAGGAAACCACACAGCTCACCTGAGGACTGCCTTCCCCTCAGAGCCTGGAAGGGAAGACAGGCGTGTAGGCTGGACCTCCGCAAATGTGGGGCAAATCTGAATTGCATTAGCATTGCTGCAACTCAGTCTGACCATAGCTGTTACAGGGTGTTTCTTCATTGCTGGTGCTATGCGTCCTCCCCTTGCCTGGCTTACCCTCTGCGCACAGCCACGGTTCCACCCTCTGAGTCCATCCACCTGGGGACGTGTTCCCACTGACCTTCCTTCCTAATGAGGTGCTGCTTTCTGTCGGGTGCTTGTCTGGTGCTAACTGCAGGTTACCTTAACTGAGCCTGATTCTCACAGCACCTGTGATGCGGGCACCACACTGACTCTGTTTGGGGGAAGCAGTGGTCTAAGACATGTGCTGTCTGCATATGTGAGTTGCTTCCAGGCCTTGATGAGCAACAGGGTGGGAATCTGTGTCTGCTTCCACGATCTTATGCTTCTCACCTGAATATGATCAGAGTTTTCAGATGATGTCCATGGTAGTAGGGCCTGTACTGTGAAGACTGGCACTTACGAAGTCTGAATTACAATCATGTGTGGCTTAATGCTGACCTTTTTCCCTCTATTTCAAGATAATGATTTTTCCAGAAGGAACGTGTACAAATAGGACCTGCCTAATCACCTTCAAACCTGGTATGTCAACTTCTAAGTTGTTTGTTTTTCTCCTTAGGAAGAACAATATATTAAAGTGATATTTTAAAATAATGTCATATGTTAATAAGAACTTCTACCTTTCCCCTGCATGTGGGGTTCTTAGAAATATTCCTAAGAAAAGTAACAAAATAAATTTCAGAGTTTGAGGCAGGATTACAGTGTTTGCTCGAGGGTGCAGAGATCACGATTCCAGGCATCTGCAGTGAGGGGGGGCGGTTTCGCCTTGGCTTGAGCCCCAGAGTGGTAGACCCCATGTCGGGAAGGGGCTCTGTGCCCTTGGCAGTGGTTCACAGTGCCCTGGGGTCTGCTCTGCGACCTGCCTTCCTGGTCTGCGTCTTGGCCCAGTGGCTGAGCTCTGCTCCTATCCTCAGGGCCCGGGTTGATATTGCTCTTTCGCTGCAGGCAGGGCGGGTGGGCGTGAAATGCACAAACACATGGACCCCCTCCTGCACTTGCCTTATCTAAGCTGGAGCTTAGATGCACTGCTGGGGTCAGGGTGGGCAGAGCCCACTGTTCTGACTCTCCGTGTGGAATGTGCTTAGAGTTCTGCACAGCCGCGGATGCTTGTCAGCAGGTCCACTGGGCCCTGTGCTGTCACTTGGTGTGCTTGTGGTGGTGGTTCTAAACTGTGTGCACAGGGCCTGTGGGCCAGTTCCCAGAGCTGCCAGTGCCTTGCTCGGGGCTGACCCCTCAGGCTGCCCTGCCTCTGGGGTCACAGCCCGAATGTCTGGGCTTTCTGGAGAGCTTGGCTGAGGAAATCCAGAGCCACATGCCCACGTGTGTGCACATGGTTTCTGGTGCACATGGCTGTGCCCTCCTCAGATGGGCTTGGCTTCACCCCTGCACCCACCTCTTGGTGAGAGGGCAGATAGCAGGTTGCCCTCCTCAGATGGGCTTGGCTTCACCCCTGCACTCACCTCTTTGTGAGGGGACAAATAGCAGGTTGCACAAGCAAAGACTTAAGTGCAGCAGTACAGGAAAAGTCGGGTCCCAAATGTGTCATCATCTTCATAACTTGTTCTAAGTTGTCCTGATCAGAAGCAGAGACATAGCAGACTGACACGGCACCTGGTGACTATGAGGAGGACAGGCCTGAGAACTGTGTGCCCCACCCCATCCTCTAGGTGTGGCCTGTATGCTGGGCGGGCTCCCCCCAGGAATGACAGGGACGGCATCAGCAATGCCGTGGTGAGCATGCAGGAGCAGGTGTGGGGATTGCCAGCTGGCCCAGTCATCTGGGGAAAATGTTCTGAGGCCGAAGGGTCCTCTTCCTGTGAGAAGCCTCCTAAGAAGGGCTCCCAGCCATGCTCCCTGGAAGAAGGAATTCAGAGATGGTGGGGGATGTACAGTTCCGTCAAGAAGGTCAGCAGGGCTCAGGTGACATGGAGAGAAGCCACATGTGGTGGGCCCCATGCAGCAGGTGCGACGAGAACTTACAGTGTGCTGGATAAAAAAACAGGGCTGTCCCCAGCAGGCCCCAGTAGTGTCCAGGGAGAAGCCAGATTCCAATCCCAGGCTTAGTGGGTTTGTGGTCCAGCGTGAGCACCAGCTACGTTGTCCTTGGCATGAAGCTCCATCCCTACCTCCTGTCACGTGTTTAGGATTCCACAGGCATTTCGCCTCTTAGCCAGGAGCTTTTCAATCAGGTTTTGAATGTCTTGTTTGGGGGTGAGGTTGGTGAACAGTGCCGTGACCCTGACACCTCACAGTGCAATTGCCCAGAGCCGCTGGACAAAGGTGCTCCCACACAGCCTGATGCTTCAGATGGGACATGCTGGCCTGCTCTAGCACCCACAGGCCACACTGGCCACTTGTTAGCAGTCAGGACTTTGGTGGGATCAGCTGACCAAGGGGCCCAAAGACAGCCCCCAGCAGGCTTGGGTCCCAGACCCTTGACAAGCTGTCTCACTACACACCTGTTCCTAGACTGAGATCTCAGACCTGAAGGAAGACCACAGGGGGACACCAGTGCTTCTGCAGTGACACAAGCCTAGACAGGCATGGGCAGCCTGAGTGGAGGGGCTGGGCTGGGCTGGGTCGGGTCTGTGCAGTGGCCCCACCATGGACGCAGCTCTGCCGGGTGATGTGTCCTCCTCGTGTGAGGCCACACGGTGGTAGATGTGGCTCTCCTGGCAACAGGGGCTACTCCTCCCAGTGCCGTGCTGTGGAGACATGCAGGTCTGAACAGGTGGGAATTGGTTTCTGAGGCCATGGGGGTGGGGCATCTGTTTGGCTGTCTTGTCCCAGCCTTGTCATTGGAACAGGTGACATTAGACCCTCACCCAGCCCAGGGCATGTGAACATCGAGGTTTCTGTCCAGTTGAGAAGGTTTCCCCTGCCTCTCCTCCCTGTCCCTCTGCTCTGAAACACTGGGTCTGGGCTCCCTTGTTGGTTTTTCCCAGCCTGACTGTCCATGTGCATCAGGTTCTGGGTACCAGCAGGGTCCAGGTGCTTCTGGCCTTCACAGGGCCCCTCAGAGACTGGGGAGGCCACAGACTCCCGCAGGCCTTCCCACTGGTGCTCCTATGAAGCCTCCAGCTCTGAGAGGCCTGTGTACCCTGGGACCCCCGCCCCAAGTGTTGCATCGAGAGGCACCATGGTACCATGTATGCAGTTATGCTTAGCACCGCCAAGGTCCAGCTTCACACACAGCCAGGTCCCCACGTGGGTGGCGAGCATTTGCCACGGGCTATACTGCCTGTAATTCCTTTTTCCTGAAGTTAGGACCAAACCATATTCATGTCCCCATGTGCTGCTGGGCCCACGGCAAGGGAGAGACACCTGCAGCCCTGGGTGTGGAGAGAAACCCAGCACAACGGGCTGGGGATGGGCCTCCAGGCAAGACGCTGCAGCTGCAAGAGGACATCCTGTGCAAGGTGAAATCTGTGCAGGCTGGCCATGCATGCAGGGATGCAGCTCACATCCTGGCCTCTGGCCTTGGGCCACCATAAAGGAAGCAGCCTTAGAAATGGGAGCTCCTAGAAGGCCCAGGGCCAACGTGGCCTTAATTCTCCCAGAGTTGTGCAAAATCCCCAAGCCAGGACCAGCCCTGATTTCCTGATGAACGGAAGGGCCCGTAGGACTCTCCCTCCCACCCCCAGAGCTGATGCTGCCCCTTCCTGTCTGGACACTGCTGGTCTGTGGGAAAGTGCTGCCTCAGATATGACACAGCCCTACTGCTTGGCCAGCAGTGGTGTCCTCCACAAACATCTGTCTGTGTTTTTAAATTTCACTACTTCTGATACCTGAGTTTTCCAGTTTTAAAAAAAAAATCTTTAAACAGAACTTAGAATAGAAACAGAACAACGACACAGGACAGTTCTGTGGAGCCTTATTGAGGCCTCCAAGGGTCTGATGTGCCCAGTGTAGAAGACAGAGTGGGCTGTGTCCGTGACCTCACCAGGAACTAGGACATTCCTGGGGCCTCCAGTGGCAGGCTAATGTTGCTGGGGGCTTCTTCCAGTTCCTTAGGAGCCCACCGGGTGGCAGCCGCTGGGAGAGGTGGGTGCAGGGCTCAGGGCCAGGCCAGCACAGCTGGTAGAGACCTGAGGTGGTCAGTGTGCTTGGCAGGAGCCATCCCAACCCGTAGGATGGATGGAGCTTAGCCAGTCCTGTGGACCCCTGGGTACAGCATGGGGATGCTCACTTCCCACAGGCCCCTTCCAATGCTGACCACCCCAACCTGTAGTATGGATGGAGCTTAGCCAGTCCTGTGGACCCCTGGGTACAGCATGGGGATGCTCACTTCCCACAGGCCCCTCCCAGTGCATGCCCATTTCAGCAGTGCCCTCATCCTGTGGCACTTTTGTGCCCCAGTCTCTCACTGGCTGGTGCCCTGACCCTGGAGCTCTGCCCTGTGTTGATGGTCAGGAGGGACATTGGGATCATCCAGGTAGTGGTGACTCTGTTGACCGGGAAGGTCTAAGCAGAAAAGCTGATTGACTCCAGAGCAACACAGGCATGCGGCCCAGGCTGTGCCCTCCCTGCCTTACCCGCGGCCGCAAAAATAAAACAGCTGTCTATTTCCTTGGCAGGTGCATTCATACCCGGCGTCCCCGTCCAGCCTGTGGTTCTACGATACCCTAATAAACTGGTGAGTTGTGTTTTCCTGGAGTCAGTGCTAGGGGGAGGCAGCTGGGCAGGAAGGTGTTAAGGTGTCTGTGTCCCTGCGTCTACACCTCGGTATTGGACAGGGCACGGCAACTCCAGGGATGCGCCACATCCCTCTCTCCAGCTTTGGCCCCGGGACTGTGCCGCACGTGGGCTTCTTCTACGGTTTCCAATAAACCTCATAATTTTAAATTGACACATGAAAGACAGATGAGCAGTGGCCCTGACATTGTGGAGAGAGACACTCCACCCCCATGTCCTCAGCTATTCTCAACACCCAGATCATCCTCCAGGCAGTTTTTAATTCAGGACTTTCCGTTTTAGGAGGGATGGAGGCAGGAGAAAGAATTGACATTACAGCTAACCAGCCTTTATCTGCCTCCGTCAGTGCCCAGGGTTTGTTTAAGAACAAAATAATCAGAGGGATACTTGAAGCTCAACTCCTGGGGCGACTTTACCGGGCCCCCATTTCAGGGTGGAAGGCCCAGGTGAGGCCTCAGATCAGGTCCTGGCCTCCATCCTGCACCCCGAAGGTGCAGTAAGCACCCCAGCGCCATGCACCTCTCAGGCCTGGCCCCAGCTCCCTAGGGCACCTATTCAGTGCCAGCCGCACTGTACCTGCTGCTGTGACCGTCCTGAGCAGTGTCCTCACCCCTGGACTAGGCCCTTGCAGCAGAAACTGCTCACATGAACGCACCTTGCCTACAGCCCTGGCCCAGCCCTGGGCTCACTGTGGCTCTTCCCAGTGGAATTGCCCTTGGCTGCTCAGTGCTGTGAGCTGCTGCACACAGCTGTTCACCTTCATGGTGGCAAAGGAAAACTCACTGAGGGACACACAGGGGCCATGACAAGACAGAATGAGTGTAGCAAATGCAGTGGTCTGTGTGGACACAAGGGGTTTTGAGCCCACCCACCCCCAGTATCTGGCCTGTGTGATGCCAAGGTTTGTGCCCCAGCCCCTGCACCTGTGGGCTGCACTCCACCAGAAGGGGCAGGTGTTTGGACAAGGCCCAGAGAGGCCCTCTGAGCAGCCAGTTAATGCATGAGCCATGGCCATGGCCACAGAGACCAAAGGATTCTAGACTATGTTTAACAGAAGCTCTGAAGTGGGGGCTCCCCCTAACCCCTCCCCTCCTGAGCTACAGAAGCCACACCCTAGAGGCAGCTCCCGGGAGTAAAACAATCAAGAATAAGGGACCTGCCATCTTGTGTAGAAATCTAGATTTGTGAAGCTTGTTTCAACTTGTTTGAAGCAATGTGGCTTTAACTGGCCTCTCCCAGAAGTATTCAGCTCAGTGCACGGAAGCCGAGTGTCCACCTGTGTGAGGTGATGGTGTCAGGCAAGAACAGACCAGTTGGCTGGCAGGAGGCCTCAGTCTGGGGATGGAGCTTCACAAACACCCCTGGGGGGTGGCCCTGGGCCTGCTCTTGGCTGAGGAATACCCAGAAAGGGAGGGCAGAAAAGGGCTGGGTTGGGGCGAAATTGGTGACCTTGGGGTTTGATAGGGTCTTGGTCCTTGAGCCCTGGGCAGTTGGGGGTGAGCACCCTCCTCTTCCCTTGCCCTAGTACCTCTGTGGGGGTGGAGATGGGCACACACAGGCACCAGACACCCGGCCCGGACTGACAGCTTCTGCTCTCTCTTCCTCAGGACACTATCACGTGGACGTGGCAAGGCCCTGGAGCGTAAGTTGGAGGCCACATGTCCTCTTTGTCCTACCGTCCTGTGAATGGGGACTGCCCTGTGCTCTAGTTACTGTGGCAGTGGTGCCTTTAACAGTCAGGTGCAGCCGGTGTAAGAACTCAGGTGCACATGTGGCCCTCTCATGTTCCCGAGGGTGCTCCTCAAGGGTGTCTGGTTCATGTCCAGCGGGAAAGTGACTGAGTCTTCGTCCCATCTCAGGTTTCCCTGAGTCTTCGTCCCATCTCAGGTTTCCCTGAGTCTTCGTCCCATCACCCCCTTGGTGGCCCCAGTAAAGGAAGCAGAGATTCTGGGGTGTCCAGAAGCCCCTAGAGTGCAGGCACAGGGCAGGGCAGTGCCGGAGAAGGAGGGACAGGGACTACTGTAGTCAGTGTCCCTGTCCCTGAGACAGACTCTGAAGCTAGGCAGTGCAGTGGCTAACAAGCCCACGGAAACCAGGAGCTGGGCTTCCGGGGGCTATGTCTGGGCTAACATCTGGAGGACGGTGGCCTGAGGGAGCAGGTGGGGCCCAGGGACCTTGGGAGGCAGTGGTCTGCTGGCACATCTGGTGGCCCTATCAGCTGTCAGTGCTTCTCACACTGGAGCTTGGCAGGTGATCCATGAGCAGTTAACTGCAGTGGGAGAAGAGCTGGGAAGAGGTTCTGGGGGTCTCAGAGGCCTGCATGACAGGGTGGAAAGGGATTGGTGTAGAAGGAGTCCAGAGGTGGACTGTCCATCAGGGGACCTGAGCCTAAGGATAGAGCTTCCGGTGGTCCCCTGCCCCAACTCCTGCTAACAAGGAGGTTAGGCACTCTGGGGCCAGGCTTGTGGGTGGCGTGAAATAGGGCCTGTGCTGCCTGGGGATGGCTGTAAAGGGACAGGCATGGGGTGGACAAGGTCTCCTGAGCTGGAGGGCAAACGTGGAGAGATGAACCAAAGATGCAAGCAGGTGTTGGATGAGAAAAGTGCATACCCCATCTGACCAAAGGAGCCTTTCACCTGTGGCTATATATTAGCATTTGGGTTTGAGCTGGGGAAGGCTCAGCCTCCTCTCTGAAGGGACATTAACTATACAGCAGTGCCCTTTAGAGACACGTGGGACTAGAAATTTTGCTCCAGAATGAAAGTAACTAAAAGAAATTAAAAACAGTAGCTTTTAACCAGACTTGTAAATCTATTCAATGTGATGTTTTTAAGGTTTAAAATCCTGTGGCTTACCCTGTGTCAGTTTCACAATCAAGTGGAAATTGAGGTTTGTATAAATACAGTGTTACGGGTGGCTGAGTTTTGTGACTTGTAGACACAGTGCTACCCCGGAACTGGTCTGGATACAGCACTACCTGGTGTCCCCTGCCCTTCCTGTGGATCCCTCTCCATTTCTCAGGGCTCCATGGAGGGGCCTCCCCATCACTTTGCATCAGTTAGTTTTCCTTGTATGATTTTGAACCATTCTTCTAGTATTTTTTAAATCGAGAAAGCCAACTTTTATAGTTTAAGGGCATATTAAATTGGCACATGCAATGAATAATTTTTTTAGGTTTTAGTTTCACCTGTTGCTAATACTGAATTCATGCTGTGATAAGTGCCTGTCACCATCCTCTGTTCAGTACCTGGCCTAACAGTGGAACCTGCCACCCAGTCCTCAGCCTGTGGGTCTCCAGGGTCGTGGTGCCTGTCCTGTTGGCTAAGTGAAGTACAGTCACTTAGGTACAGCCTGTGAATTTTTATCTGAGTGGTTAAGGAAGTTGCTTTTCTTAAAAAGATGAACTAATATGCTATTTCTACATCTGAAAATTAAAGATGAGTCATATGCAACTTAAATGTTTAATAGAACAATTTGCTACCTTCCAATAAATATTGCAGAGTGATGCTAAGTGTATAAATCAGACTGGCTTTCAGTGAGGCTGTTTACTTCCGTGTAAGCTGTTCCAATTGCAAAGCACTAGCCCAAGTGTCTTGTCTGAGGCTGAGGCTGGTGATCCCTGCTGATCAGGATGCTTTATGTGACTGGTTCTGTCCTGGGCAGGAGGGAATGCAGGCCAGTCCCCGAGGATGGAAGCCTGGAGTATGAGCTTATGCTTCTCCATGGCTCACCACTTTTGAGCAGCTACTTCAGACCTGGTTTCTCATTTTAAGAAGCTGAATTGCTAGCCAGGTGTGGTGGCTCACACCTATAATCCTAGCACTTTGGGAGGCTGAGATAGGTGGTTTTCTTGAGATCATGAGTTTGAGACCAGCCTGAGCAAGAACAAGACCCAGTCTCCACTAAAAATAGAAAAACTAGCTGGGCATTGTGGTGGGTGCCTATTAACCTACCTACTCCAGAGGCCAAGGCAAGAGGATCACATGAGCTGAAGAGTTTGAGGTTGCTGTGAGCTAGGACATCACAGCCCTCTACCAAGAGCAACAAAGTGAGACTCTATCTCAAAAAAAAAAAAAGAAAGAAAGAAAGAAAGAAACTGAATTGCTTTGGAAAATCATACTAAATGTCTTTACTTGTGTTGTTCATATGAGATTCTAATGTTACTATGAGGAACCATAACAATTTATAGAATCTTTAGAAATGTAGGAGATTAGAATTATACAGTAAGAATAGTTAAGATTTCAGAATGTTCCTGCGTTCTTAAATATGGGTTAAAGAAAGAGAAGTCCAAGCTAGACTTTTGCCTTTTCACGTGGAGCAGGGGCTGGGTGTGGGGCTTACAAAATGCTGTATAAGCATTTACTCGGGTAAGGGCATGTTACTAGAACGATTTATTTTAACTCCAAAATCCTGTAGGTGGCAAAAAAACTGCTAATGGTGTGTTTCCAATGTAGAAATAATTTCTGTGCTATCCCAACACAAAACAGACCTTTAGAAATGGAAACACACATGTAATTCTTTCACAGTTAAAGTCCAGACCCCTCCCTAAGGCCCCACACAGTGTGCCGTGAGTGAGGCCATCTGCCTGGGGCACTGCTGGGAGCATTGCACACGTGTGGGTGTGTGTGTGCATGTAGCGCCTGCGTCACACGTGCACAGACCTGTGTCAACATGGAAGGTGACCCGCATTCTGCGGACAGGCAGTTTGGTGGTGCTATGAGGGTGGTGTCGGGTGCTCTCGGAGGTAACGTGGCTTCTCTGTGTACAGTTCCTTCCTGTCTACACACCCTCGGAGGAGGAGAAGAGGAGCCCCGCACTGTACGCCAGCAACGTGCGGCGCATCATGGCAGAGTAAGTGACTGGGGTCTGTCCCCACTCCCATCTTACCTGTGGCGGGTGGCACTCAGCCCTGAGCTGCAGCCAGTCACCCAGGAGACTCCCCTGCCACCCCCGAGACCCTAACAGAGCCAATCACTCAGGAGGGTTCCCTGCCACCCCTGAGATCCTGACAGGGCCAATCACTCAGGAGGGTCCCCTGCCACCCTCTGAGATCCTGACAGGGCCAATCACCCAGGAGGCTCCCTGCCACCCTCTGAGATCCTGACAGGGCCAATCACCCAGGAGGGTCCCCTGCCACCCCTGAGATCCTGACAGGGCCAATCACCCATGAGGGTCCCCTGCCACCCTCTGAGATCCTGACAGAGCCAGTTACCCAGGAAGCTCCCTGCCACCACTGAGACTCCGCCACAGTGGGTCACCCAAGAGGCTTCTTGACACCCCTGAGACCCTGACACAGTAGGTCACCCAAGAGGCTCCTTGACACCCCTGAGACCCTGACACAGCAGGTCACCCAGGAGGCTCCCTTGCTGAGGGCAGTACAGACACAGTGGGTCAGGTGGTGCTGACAGTTCGGGGCTCCCATTTCTGAGTCCCTTGGTTTACACTCTGTGGACACACCACAGGCAGCCTGGGTTACCCACTCCTGCGCCCTCCCTCCCAGAGCATTTGCACCGAGGGTGGAAACAGGTCACTCAGCCTCCACCACAGGCTGCTCTGAATGTGTAGCCGAGTGGACACTGAATTGGGGGGAAGGTGCGTTGGCCCGTCCAGGCCAAGCCCGTCACTCGAGGCTTCTGCTGTGGTGCTGTCTGCTGTTGGGGACATGGGAGGATGAGAACATGTGTTATGAAACTCAATGAATGCTGAGCGGCCCCTGCTTCCCTGAGAGCCATCTGTCTGTCTCACACACTTTGAGGGACTGGAAGGTTTTGCTCCAGTCAGTGAATGGGTCTGCCATTTCCTTTGTGTGATTCAGACTTCTCTGAAAATCCTTCAAATGGCTGGGAACCATGTTCTATCATCACATCTGGGCTCCTGGGTGGGGGGGTCAGGGGGGGTCTGCTGCGTCACAAATATCCTCTCCAAGAAAATGGAAGAAATAACGGCGGGGGTGCGGCGGGTGGGATGGGCGCCTTCACCAGTGGCGCTGCCTCCTGGTGGGTCTCCAGCATTGTAGCAGGTCCTGGGATGTGTCGGAGGCAAGTTCTGCACTGCACTAAGCCACATAGAAAACCAAGACAAGTCAAACTCTAGGCCCTTGCACCAAACAGCCAAGTTGTGAGTACAAAGGAAATGAAAGTCCTGCCCAGTGAGCACACGAGCAGTCAGAAGCCAAACAGCCTCACTGCAGATAACGGAGAAAGTCTGAGGAGTCTGGACACATCAAACCAGCCACAACACTCCCTTAATCCAAAGCCTGATCCAGTGTGAGGCCATGACTCTCTTCACTTCTCTGAAGGCTGAGAGGGGTGAGGAAGCTGTAGGAGAAAATTTGGAAGCTGCAGAGGTTGGTTCATGAAGTTTAAGGAAAGAAGCCGTCTCCACAACACAAAAGTGCAAGGTGAGGCAGCAGCACTAATAGAGAAACCGCAGCAAGTTACCTGCACAATCGCTGATGAATGTGACTGCACTAACAAGTTTTCAGTGTGGATGAGGCAGCCGCGTAGTGGAAGAAGATGCCATCTGGGACCTTCATGTCTGGCTTCAAAGCACAGGCTGACCCTCTCCATTGGGGCCAGTGCAGCTGGTGACCTTAAGTGGAAGCCAACACTCATTTACCATTCTGAAAGTCATCCAGCCCTCAAAGACCATGCTAAGTCTACTCTGGCTGTGCGTTCACAGAGTAACCTAGATGACAATACCTCTGTTTACAGCATGGTTGAGACCTGCTCAGAGGAGAAAACAATCTCCTAAGTATTACTGCTCAGTGACACCGTGCTCCACGGAGACACACAGGAGATTCACGTTCTCATGCCTGTAATACAGCATCCATTCCTCAGCCCTTGGATTGAAGACTAATTTTGACTTTCAAGACTTACCTAAGAAGGCTTGACACCCATAGCACAGCGGTTGCTATGGATGCACCAAGGGTGGCTGGTTTGCACCCAGCCCGGGCCAGCTAAGTAACAATGACAACTGCAACAACAACAACAAAAAAAAAAAAAAAATAGCTGGGCATTGTGGTGGGCACCTGTGAACCCAACTACTTGGGAGTCCGAGGCAAGAGAATCACTTAAGCCCAAGAGTTTGAGGTTGCTGTGAGCTGTGATACCGTGGTACTCTACCAAGGGTGACATAGTAAGACTGTCTCAAAAAAAAAAAAAGATGCATCTAGGGTGCATCTTACAAGGGTACATGTGAAACTTACTAAATGTAGAATATAAATATCTTAACACAATAACTAAGAAAATGCCATGAAGGCTATGTTAACCAGTTTGATGAAAATATTTCAAATTGTATATAAAACCAGCACATTGTACCCCATAACTGCATTAATGTACATAGCTATGATTTAATTTTTTTAAAAAAAGTCTTATCTAAGAAATACATTTCATAAGGCTGTAGCTGCCATGGATACTGATTCCTTGGATGGCTCTGGCCAAAGTCAGTGGAAAACCTCCTGGGACAGAATCTCCATCCTGGACGCTGTCAAAACACTCTTGGTTCATGGGAGGAGGTCTCAATCAGGAGTTTGAGAGACGTGGCTTCCAACCCCGTGGAGACTGCGTTCCCAGACTTCAGTGGGAGTCCCAGTTCCAGACTTCAGAGGAGGAAGGACCTGCAGATGGGGCAGAGGTGACAACTGGAACTGGAGTCAGCAGGGGGGACTAGTTCATGTCATCACACGGTGGAGCTTGGAAGAGACCAGGAGGAGCTGCTTCTCTGGGGAGCAAAGATGGTGGTTTCTCGAGATGGGATCTACTCGTGAAGATGCCATGAACACCATTGAAATGACCGTCAGGGGGTTAGAATCCTCCATGCACTTCACTGGTAGAGCAGCAGCAGGGTTTGAAGGGATCAACTCCAGTTTGGAAGTTCTGTGTATAATGCTGAACAGCGTCTCTTGCTACAGAGAACTTTGGTGAAAGGAAAAGCCAGTCGGCATCTAAGGAAGTGCCACGGCCACCCCACCTTCAGCACCTGCCACTCAGGCCCAGGACCCCCACCAGCAGCCTCTGATGATCATTTGCCTTTTTTAATGATGAAGTATTTTCAATTCAGCCATGTACATGTTTCTTAGAGATAATGCTGTCGCACTTAAACTACAGCCTTGTGTAGACGTAACCTCTCATGCTCTGGGAAACCAGGAGTGTGTGACTTCGTCGTGACACTCGCTTTACCATGGGTCTGGAAACAAGCCCACGGTGTCTCCAAGGCACCCTGTGTTGGGGAAATTATTAAAAGCCCCTTCAATATGGAGATTCCTTAGGGGAGGGGTGATGTTTGGGTTTTTATGCTTGGTTAATTCCACCGTAAACATGTTTTAGTAAGCAGGGAGAGACTGTCTGCCCTGAGACCTCGCTCTATATACCCAAGTCCTGGGGTCAGGGCCACAACTGGTGAAGATGCCCTGGTTCCCTGCATGCGCCCATGTGGAGTGGGGCTGTTAGGATTTCAGGGCTTGTGCTGTACTGGTTTAGAGTAGAATTGGATACACAGGATGAAATGGCAGCCATGTGGCCACCACATGCTTTTCAGCAGGACAGAAACCATGAGGACACGAGCCAACAGTGAGGGGCAGCCCCTGTTCCGAGTGAGAGCTGGGGGGGGGCGGGGGGGGAGAGCTGCCAGGCAGGAGTGTGCTCAGCACTGAACACAGACATCAGTGGGACTCCCAGGGTCTCTGATAAGGGCTTCTGGGGGCAGGGGCAGGGGTGGGAGCACCTTTCCTGACCTTCAGGAGGTGTCTTCTGTCCCTGTAGGGCTCTGGGGAGAGGACTGTGTCTAGGCTGCAGGTTTGGGTGCCACACCTGCCCAAAGCCCCTCCAGTGCCCATTCCCGCCACCTGCTAGGTTCCCACTACCAGGGAAGAGTTGCAGGGGGAGTGCTCTGCATCCCCTAGAGAGGGGGTGGCTTTTCCCACCCATTCTGCACTGACTGAGCAGCTCGGGAGACAGCCTGGGGTGTGTGCAGACCCTGCTTTCCCTGGTTCATTTAAGTGGGAAAATAAACTTTATCATGAGTTTCTTCTGTTGCCTGTAACTTTTTCTTTTGGAATTGCTGGAAATTGCCTTTAATGTGCCAACAGGTGGGAGAAGGTGACCCACAGCTGGACAGGGACCCCCAGAGAACTGGGGTGAAAGAGGATCTGCCCATTGGTCAGACGTATCCTCACATATTTAGAGTAGCAGACTCATTTTTAAAGGTTTTCATGCCGTTTTCTTCTTGTGTGGGGTGGTTTCTTTTGCCTCAAGTTCTTTCTGAGTTGATAGTTCCCTGTGCCCTGAGGGCACCCCAAGGCCCTTCCATACAAACAGTCAGCCTAATTCTGGGTGGCGGAAGTTTCTATTCTTAGAAAACCCATCCTGTTCATGACTTCCACTTTCAGCTTGGCCCCCACTTGTATTCACAGTAATTTCTTTTTAATGTATAACCAACCTAGAAATGACATTATGCGGTGCCTGTGGCTCAAAGGAGTAGAGCGCCAGCCCCATATACCAGAGGTGGCAGGTTCAAACCTGGCCCGGCCAAAAAACTGTAAAAGTAAAATAAAATCACAGGAGCCTGAGTGAAAGCACCAGGCTGTTTCTGCCTGGGTTCCACCAAGGGAGGAAACTCCTTACCCATACACATTGTTTTGGCCAGATGACCCCATGACGTAGACATATGGTCCCAGAGCAGGACGCGCCACATGCAGTCCTTGGCCACTGCAGGGATTTCTGTTCTCAAAGACGATTCGAGAGAGCCCCAGATGGTGCCTTGGGAAGCAAAGGTGCCTCTGTTACATTTGGTGACCCTTGCCGACCTCTTACATCTCTAGAACCTTCCTTTGGGTGTGGACACGTTGCCCTGTGTCCATCCTCTGGACACACAGCCAGGGGAAGAGCCCTTTGCTCAGCTACTTGGAGGGGACTGTGAGAATGGAGGTCTTGGGGTCATGCTGATGGGTCCCCGCGCTCTCTTGCAGGGCCCTGGGCATCTCTGTGACCGACTATACATTTGAGGATTGCCAGCTGGCCCTGGCAGAAGGACAGCTTCGCCTCCCTGCTGACACCTGCCTCTTAGAATTTGCCAGACTCGTGCGTGGCCTCGGGTAAGTTCTCCGTTCTTCCTAGAGAGCTGGAACCAGGGCTGCCAGGGTCCAGCTGAGGCTACCAGAGGTCAGGGCAGGCAGTTAAGGAGATAATTGCTAATAATGCTTATTCTGTTCTTTGTTTTTCAAATACCAGCATCAATCCACATAGGATTGTCTTTAAAACTTTCCATGCTTGGCAGCTCTCCCTGCAGGTGCTGCCCCAGGAGGTCACCCCGTAGGACACCCCGCCCAAGGGGCATCCACAGAACCACGGAGCACAAACATCTCTTTAGACACTCAGCACCTACTGTGCACCCTCAAGTCACTACGGTGCCTTTCCTTGAAAACCGACGTGTTCTTCATACAAAGTAGTTTAATATTTCAAGGAGTCATAACAGTAAACCTCTTGTTGATAACTCTGTAAATGTTTTTTCTAGGCTAAAACCAGAAAAACTTGAAAAAGATCTGGACAAATATTCAGAAAGTGTTAAGATCATGAGAGAAGAGAAGATCGGGGTTTCAGAGTTCGCCGCGTACCTAGAAGTCCCGGTGTCTGATGTGCTGGAAGACATGTTCTCGCTGTTTGATGAGGTGGGGCCACCACTGAGGGTGGTGAAACCTCTGGCTTTCAACGTGTAAATTGTCCTCAATGTAATACGAGCACGTATTAGACAATTCCTCAAGCATAGAGGGGGAGCCACCCTCCTTACACACCCTGTCCCAGGGAGAGATTCCTGCCGTGCTGTATCCAGTACTGAAGTTCTAATGATTCCAAAAGGCTATCCCCATACTGGGATCTCCAAGGGACCCTGCACTAAACCACCACAAGCCAGCTCAGCTGGAGTCTCTTCCGCACACCAGAATTTCTAGATACTGTGCCCCCTTCTAAGAGATCCCCTGAGAGGTTCCCCGTGGGCTTGTGTTAGCGTGTGAGGACCTCTCCCCTAGGACCACCACCCCTCCCCCACATCCTCTCCCCCAGCGGCCCCACTGCGCCCTCTCCCTCGCCCCCCTCCTAGAGCCCCATCCCCCCAGAGCCCCATCACCCCTCCACATCACATCCTTAAGTCAGACACGGTAGCCAAGGGAGTCAACAATCACGTTATGTTGTCATGGCTTAAAAATGTGGGTGGCCTTGAGGGGCTTGGGAAGGCATGGGTGGTGCCTGAGGGGGGACAGGCTGTCACGCCTCTCAGAAATCCCTGAACCTAAGCTGACCTGGAGGTGCGTGTCAGGGCACTGATACCTGAGCTGTGGGTCCCGCTGGGCCCGTGGCGTGTTAGGGCTCCTTCAGCCCTGCGTGTTCTGTGTGAAGCTACAGCATGTCCCTTTGCCATCACAGTGTGTGCCATGGGACAACATGGTGTGCTCTTTATACCAATGAGGAACAGCTGTACATGGACTTCGGTAGAACCCAGGGGAAGCAAGAGAGTGGCCTCAACATCGTGAGGCCTCCATGGTGTGCAGAGCGTGTGAGCCACTGCCACCTTTTATTGGTGGTGTGATTGAGTGATTTTTGCTGCAGACCAGATGGCTGTGCTGGACGCAGCTCTGGGCAGCGGAGGCAGGCACAGACTTCATCTCCTATAGGAGCGCAGCTCTGGCTGCATTTCCACTGAGATGCTTTCAAGCAGCCTCGAGTTTCAGATATGAGACCGTAGATGTTGATTCAACAAACAGTTGTTAATTTTCTATTTTCTGTTCTTTCAAATTCATAATGATCCTTTGAGGTGGGAGTGTTGCCTGTTTCACAGGGCTCAGGCCCAGAGGGGATTCCTTCCCAGAACTAGGACCTCGTCCTCTTGTTGGGTCAGAAGTAAACTCAACATACCTGTGCCCACCTCCTTCCCTGGAGCACCTCCCCACCCATGCCACGCCTTGAGGACAGAAATGCCCCAGGGACCTGTATGTGCCCCACAGCCGAGCCATTTGCTACTGGGGAGGCTCTGGCTCCTATGCTGTCCTGTGCTATGGTGCTCCTCACCTCTGCCACCATCTCACTGACCAGGGAGTCCTCCCTCTGCCCCAATGCTCCTCACCACCTCTATCTGATCAGAGTCCTCCCTCCATCTCCAGGCGGTCCTCCCCTCCTCTGATCAGGGAATCCTCCCAACCCTGAGTGCTCCTCACTTCCTCTCTCTGGTTAAGAAACCCTCTTTCCCCTTCTGGGTGCATCGCCCCTCTACCTTTAGCCAGGGAGTCTTCCCTCTGCCCTGAAGTGCTCTTACCTCTTCCTCTAGACCAAGGAGTCCTTCTTCCCCTGGTATTCATTTGCACTCTGTGCTCAGTGATGGGGTGGTTTTTTCCCAGGCCCAGGTGTGCCCAACACCAACAGGAGTGTGGTCTCCCATCTCTGTCAGTCCTGGCCTGTCCCTCACACAGCACAGCACCAGCCCGCTCACCAAAACAGCAGCTCACCCTGTAGAGGCCACAAGTACACCTGAGGGTGGTCAGCAGGCCAGGGGCTGAAGCCCAGAGCTGCCCTGTGCTGGGCTCCCTGTCACGTCTTGCCACAATCAGACTAAGTGCTTAGAGCCCAAAGCAAGCATTGGTGCTTACTGGTTTGTCTTTCAAAATGCAAGTCTTGGCAGGTGACTATCGTTATTTTGCACATGCTTTATTGAGAAGCTCCCCATCGTGGTCTTAGAATTGGACAATTCGTGGTAATGGTCAAAAATCACATGCACAGTACAGTGACCTTAGAGGGTCCAGGTGTTACCAGTCTTCTCCCACAGCGCCTTTCACACAGCCAGACGTCAAGTGAGCCTGGACTGACCCTTTGGGTGACATGCGGGACCTGTGTGCAGCACTGGAGCTCTGCATGCCTGACAGGGCCTTTCCCCACAGGGCAACGGCTGGATGGACCTGCGAGAGTACGTGGTCGCCCTGTCTGTGGTCTGCCGGCCGGCCAAGACGTTGGACACCATCCAGCTGGCATTCAAGGCAAGTGTGGGTTCCGCTCATATGAGTTTGGTGCGGGCAAGGGACTTGGCCTAACTGCTGTTCTGTGAGCCTCTGCTGGCTGTTGTCTATAAAACACCCAGAAGACTAACTGAAATTAGCAACCCACGCTTGTAATAAAGACATAGACTAGTGACACCCCAGACCCCAGGGCCGGGCTGGCAGGTGTCACTTCACCACCTGCTCTGTGTCCGCATGTCTCACAAGGGGCGGCACACCTCCTCTCTCCCTGCACAGCCTCCCTGTTGGCCTGTTGCCTGGTGAAGAGAGCAGGGCTTCGGAGCTGCCCCAGGCTACACCCAGCAGGATGTGTCCTGCCAGAGCTGAGCCATTTGCCACTGGGGGGATCCCACAGACACCCCCCCCCCCAGGAAGCCTTGGGGCTTGCCTCACTGGACACTTGGATCTAGAATAGAGCTGGGCAGGCTTTGTCTGGAGAGACCGTTCCCTCAGGGACTCCCGAGTGAGCACAACTCTCATCAGCTAGACTCCCAGGACAATAGAAGTGAGGAAGTGGCTTATCTCCCCACCCTGAGAACCTTTCTGGCCCCAGCACAGCCTCTCCGCAGCAGTGCTGGGGGTCCCCACATGGAGAGGTGGTTCATGTTGATCACACCAGGGGAACTAACTGGACAGTGTCACCATGTGGTCACCGCTTTCTAAGAAACCCTGGCCTCCCTCCAGACCTGGGCAGGCTGCCGGCCTGATCTGGCCCAGGCCTCACAGATTTGTGGCCTCTTTGCTGACCCCGCCTCACTGTACCTGTTCAGACAGCCCCCTAGCGCCTGCTCCAGAGTCACTCAGTAGAGCCTGTAGCAGGATGACGGTGGCAGGAGGGGAAGCTGGGTTTGCACCTGCTCCAGAGTCCGCCGGTAGAGCCTGTAGTGGGATGACGGTGGCAGGAGGGGAGGCTGGGTTTGCACCTGCTCCAGAGTCCCCCAGTAGAGCCTATAGCGGGATGACAGCGGCAGGAGGGGAGGCTGGGTTTGCACCTGCTCCAGAGTCACCCAGTGGAGCCTGTAGAGGGATGACGGTGGCAGGAGGGGAGGCTGGGTTTGCACCTGCTCCAGAGTCCCCCAGTAAAGCCTATAGCGGGATGACAGCAGCAGGAGGGGAGGCTGGGTTTATTTCTCAGTATAAAAAGTGGGACAAGGAATGGGTCCCTCCGTTGTGTCCAACAGGCAGCAGGAGGGGCCGGGTCGGCTTTGGCCTCACCAGGTTGTTGACCTGCTCATTGGTCACTGGGGGTCAGGTCAGCAGCATCCGAGTTCTCAGGGCCTTGGGGCTGCTGGAGAGCCAGGACATCTGTGGGGTCACTGGCCCATCCTGGCCAGGACAGAGGAGGCGGCCGTGAGGTGACGGTCTACTCTGCTCTGCCCTGCAGATGTATGGGTCCCAGGAGGATGGCAGCATAGGGGAGGGCGACTTGTCCAGCATCCTCAAGACCGCGTTGGGGGTGGCGGAACTTCCTGTCACAGACCTTTTTCGAGCTATTGATGAGGAAGAGAAGGGGAAGATCACATTTGGTGAGTGGCGGAGGTGGGGTCACACCGTGAGTGGGAAGGACTCACCATTGTGCTGGCCTGAGCATGCCCCTGGAGCGTCCCCAGGCTCCCCTCTGTGCACCAGGCTGCCCTGCATCTCCTGCAACACAGAACGTCCTCAGAAGAAAGGTTCTTCCCAGAACCTGGCCGGGGTAGGCAGGGAGCTTTGAAACTGGCTTTCTTCAGGCAGTTTATGGAACCAAATACCAAGCCCAGCTCTGGATCCCCGGGCCCCAGTGTGGACACAATCTTCAGAGGCTGTTGCAGCTCCCAGGGGCAGGGGGATGTCTACCCCTGGCTCCGTGCAGCCCTTGCTATAGGGTCTTCTCTCCCTCAGAAGTGCTGGCCTTGTCAGTGACAGCCAGGGCTCCAAGCTGCACGTTCCCCTGCCTGGGCGGTTTGCCAGGAGGGCACAGGGAGGTGGGTGCTCCTGAGCCATCACAGACATGATGGGAGGGTGATTTTCACTCCAGAACAACTCACTTTTCTGGTGACATTTGGCTAGATAATATTGTAAATTGCTGTTTAAAACTGGCAAACCTCTGCCAAAGCACCCCTTCTCAGAGTGTGGGCAGTGGTGATGCATCCCTCGAGGCTGAGATGGGCTCAGAGTCCAGCCATGCCCCCACTAGGGACTCTCTGCACTTCCCTGCAACACACACAGGGTAGGAGTCCCAGCGACTGGGAAGGGCAGAGCTAGAATTTTGGGAAAACTATCTTGCCCAGTGAGGGGTCCCAGAGCCAGGGAGGGTGGCAGAGGGCCTCAGGGCCCCCCCTCGGTCAGGGTCCCTCAGAGGGCAGCCCTGGTTCATTTCTAACTTACGTATATTTTCCCTAAAAACAAAACACAAATCAAGTGGGCATTTGCTCAGAAAGATAAGGAATTCTGAAATGGTTTATCGTTTGTATCTTGTTTGGGTGTTTTTAAAACTACATCAAGCTCAGACACTGTGTTCCGTGCTGACCATGCCACTCTCCTGGGCCTGCTCAGGCTCTGCTGTGACGTCAGCACGGGCAGCTGTCAACTGCTCCCGGGTTCCCACAGGTAGGCATGGGCTCTGGTGTCCCACATCCCCTGCATCCATCCTCCACCACTGCCAAACCTGTTTGCAGTGTGGCAGGTGGAAGCCTGGGTGCTTCTGCTCCCAAAGGGCCACGTGCAGGGTCTGCAAAGTAGCTCCCGTGCCTGGCTCCCCACATCGCTCACACAGGGTCAGATATCCCCTGGACCTTGGTCTTGCCACTGAACCAGTAGTGCCAGATACCCAGGATGTATTTATTGAATTCAGAGTCACAAGCTCACTTTAGATTTTCCCAAAAGCAGGAACAGCCAAAAGGACTTGCTGGCTGCCCCTTGTTCTCAGGAAGACAGGGCCCAGCAGGAAGCTGAGTGCAGGTTTCTTGCTCCCCCAAAGTGTCGACCTGTGATTCCCACCTCCCAGAGGGGCACTGGGTGGTGCCACCAGAACCCAGCGAAAAGAGCCCCCAAAATCTAGGCATTTGCTCCTCCAAGACCCCAGTAACCAAAGGTGGCTTTATCTTTCCAGCTGACTTCAGCAGGTTTGCAGAAACATACCCCAACTTTGCAGAAGAGTATTTGTATCCGGATCAGACATACTTTGAAAGCAGTGCCCAGACCCCACCTGCAGCAGCCCCGAATGGCTTCTGTACTGACTTCAGCCCTGACAGTGTGGACGTTGGCAGGAGGCCATCCCATAAGAAACTGGAGTAGCATGGGGCTGCAGAGGGACACAGCCTCTCCCAGCATGACTGCCTGCGTCCAGGCAGCTGCTGGCCCCCCTGCAAGTGGCAACCGGGTCTCGCTCCCTGCTCCCGTGTCCAGGCGCTGTGTCCAGGCCCAAGTTACAGACGACTTCGGGGTTTGTTTTCGTTTCTTTGCGAAGTCTCCATTTCAGACCAGCGAGTGGAGAATTCGGAAGGAGCCTGCACGTGTCCCCACCTGTGGAGGGCAGGGGCTCCCCCTGGCTGGTCCCCTCTGGGGTGCTAGCTGCAGTGTCCTGCTGTGGGTCTCCCTCAGTCTCTCACTCCCTCGTGCACAAGGCCAGGGCCTCCTACGCACACACACTGGAAGCAGAACTTCCGCCTGCGTGTGATTCCAGCACAAAATTCTGCCCACCTCTGTGGGATCATGGCGTGGCAGGGTATTGCCTGATTTTTAAACATTTCTATATTTGTGTGAAACTCATGAGGATTTTATAACTTCATTTAGGTACTTCAGGAAACATTCCACATTTTTTAAAAAAAAGAAAATTGTTTTTCTACTTCATTTTCCTTTTAGGGTCAGAGACTATTTATTTATAGGCCTTTTTTGATAGCATTCGAGGCTGTTTCGAGCTTTGACCTAAATTTCTATTGGGCCTCTCTCCACCAGGTTAAACTCCTCTTCTCCCGTTTGGGCCCCAGCAGGGGAGATTCAGCCACAAGGTCCCGGTCCCAGCTCCAGGACACTTTTTCTGCTTTTTTTGATCTTTTTTCAAGACCCCCCTCTTTTGTATCGACGTTACCAGTTGGGTATTTCTGTTTTACTATAACGCAGTCTACTTCATTGTGTCCTCCACCTCCAGTCGGGACTGAACATGGTAGGAAGTGAGAGGCAGAGGCAGCAGCGGGAGGTCACCAAGCTGTGTAGTGTGTGACCTCCTGAGCAGCCCTGGAGACTCTGGCCAGGCGGGCAGCTCCTCCCTCCTCTCTGCTTGGGTTCTCTGGCCTTCAGGGTGTGGCATGTGGCAGCTGCTGACCAGCCACCTTCCTGTGTGCAGCCTTCGCTTAGGGAGGGGTACGCCGCATGGTGGCGTGTGGGAGGACCAGGACATTTGGCCCAGGTGGTGCCTCCCTGCAGCACCACCTCCTGACATTGGGCCGGGTGTGTCCCAGGAGTAGGTGGTTCTGTCCCCTCTTAAAGGGGGAGAGGAAGGGGCTTTGAGGCACTGGGACTGGAGACATTCGGTGTGACCTTTATCTTCTGCCGCCACTTTTTCCACCATTTTTATGGTATAATGAGAAGCTGGCCTATAAAGCACAATAATAACTATAGACTTCGGTTTGTCTGCTAAGCAAAGCCTCTGGGTTTATTTGGGGAAACAAATTTTTCTGAGGTGAACTGATTTTGTATTCAGGGTGTCTCTGTAGAAAGTGACCACGAGGCCAGTAAGTGCAGGAGAAAATGTTTACTAACCTCCTCAGTGTGGTGCCCTGCGTTCCCCACTGACAGGCATTAGCGTCAAGGAGCCGCCCACCCTGGTCACGTCACCCCGTGGCTCTAGCACAAGCACTGCCAGAAACACAGACAGGGATGGCAGACAGAAGCCGATTTCTGGGCTCCTGGCTTATTGGACACGGGAGAAATGCTAACGTAGCCTTGGTAGCAATTGATTTTATAATTATAGAATGCATAAAGATTCATTTTTAAAAGAGAACAGCCTGCACGTGACCAGTGAAGGAGGTTAATAAACTAAGATATTCCAAAGGAAGGGCCCGCAGCTCCCCTCCCTGAGTCTGCGGATGAAGGGTTTTTTTAACGAAATGCCACTGTGCATTTTCAGAAAAAAAAATCTCTGATAAACAGACTTTGAATGGATGTTTGTTCCTCCTGATTCTCTTTTCTTGCACCGCAATGTCACGGTGTTTGGAACTGTGAATGTACATAGTATGGGGTTGGCTCCCTTCTGCATGACCACGGCGCCTGCCCTCAACCGCAGAGAACTTTGGATTTTCAGCGGAATTAATAAAACACGAAGGCTTATAGACTTGCAGGTGTATTTTGGTGTGTGTTTATTAGACACTATGACAGGAGACAACCCCTGTATTTTCGTGGTGTGGCTCTAGCATGTTTGGAAAACAGAGTAATTGAAATTCTATAGAAAAAGCTTTCTGGGGGTCAGAAGGTTGCTGTGAAGTCTGGTGTGTCTGATATTATGTGGACAGCAGCAAACACTTCACAGAATTCAAACTGGTGTGGCTATCCCCTGCCTGGGGTGTTGGTTTCTGTGCTTCCCATAGGTGAAGTGCCCGTACCTTCAGCATGTCAGGCGGAGAGGAAAGGGGTCTTGCATTCCATCCTATTACATCAGGAAAAGATTTAGAAATGAAAGTAAAAGAAATAGACCTACTGTGTTAGACTCCTAGAGACTTTATGGAAAACCAGCTTATGTATTCTCCAGTGTGATGGGTTGAGTAATGATTGTATCGTTCAGGAAAACAGGTCACAGCAGGAGGCTGCAAGGTCTGTGTGGCCTGTGTGCCCTGTGTGGCCTGCGGGGCCTGTGGGCACAGGAGAAGCCAAGGAAGAGCACACAGCAGCTGTTCTTCAACCCATAACAGCAATTTTTATTCACTTTGTCATGCTTTCATGCGTTCACCATGTTTAATAAATGGACATTGCCTTTAAAATTAAGTTTCTTAAATAAAGGGGTAGAGACACTCTACACATTCCGCATTCAAAGCTGCACTGGGTGCTTGCTGAGGGTCAGCTGGTGTAAAAACAGAGGAAAGGGGTGGCCTCTGTGGCCCTGCATTCCATCCTATTACATCAGGAAAAGATTTAGGTGGCCCTGTGTGCACATGTGGGACAAGGCATGGCGGGTGCTGCCCCCAGAGCTCTCAGCTCTGCTGCACTCAGCGCAGGACCCAGATTGTAAGGAAGGGACAAAAGGAGCGGCACTCACAGAGGGACCCCACTCCAGGTGTCCGCACAAGAGCTAATAAGCTCCAGCTTCTGCTCTGGAGACGCCATCAGAGCCCAGCAGTGGTGACAGAGTCAGCCCTGCCCCTCACTGCCCTTCTCCACCAGCTCCCCCATGGCTCACTGTCCCCCATCAGAGGCCAGTGAGGGAGGGAGCCCTGGTTCCCGCAGCCAAGCACAGACAGTGCCTGTGGCCGCTCAGCGTCCATGTGCAGGTCTGCGTCCTGTGTCTCCTGCCACTGCTGGGACTGCCCCTCCAGACAACCTTACCTTCCCCCAGCAGGGTCAAGGCCCCTCCTCTCCTGGGGCGTGTTAATTGTGGCCTAGTCTAGGCCCATCAGATATTCTCTAACACAGGAAACGAAGGTTCTCAGTCCTTTCACCGGTGCTCACCATATAAATAGGGTGCTGAGGAGTGGCTGACAGAACGACATGGCTGCTCACAACACATGTCCAAATACACCTGCCCCCAAACCGAGCAAGGATGATCTGCACGCCTGCTACTGCCCTCATTTCTATGACCAGTGTGATCGCAGTCAGCTGTCAGTGCTTCCGCATTTCCTTGGCTCTGTCCTTGGACGGGCAGAGTCCTTTACCTGGAGACACATTCAGACGTCCACTCCTAAGTGACTGAGCCTTCATCATCCTGCCTTTACTAGTCACGGTGTTAGTCATGGGCATTCCAAGAAGCGCCCAGAGTCTGTGTCCTGGATTCCCAAGGTGATGACGGCACTGTTGCTGGCACGAGATGTTCCATCCCATAGAGGACATTTTCCTTGCCCTGTGAGTTCAACAGCATGAGTAGGCCCAAGTGGCCGGTGGTGGCCTGAGCGCTCAGTGTAGTGGACTGTCACACTGTGGTCCCAGGAGGAGGCTGCAACCTTGGGAACCAAGACCTCTGAAGAGGAGAGGCCGAGTGTCGCGGAGAGCAGCAACAATGTGAGCTCATCAATTGTGCAGGCTAATTCGTGTAGGGTGGCAAAGGTAAGGTTAGCTCTGTGTCAGCATCACCATCCCCCAGCCTGGCAGAGAAGCCCCTTCTCGGGACTCTTCAGTCAAGTGACACAGGGACAAGAGAGGTGATGAGCCACACGGGAGGTGCAGATCTGGAATATGCCCCCCGTCTCGTCAGCCTGCGTGAGCCACACAGCCGCATCTGCACCCAGGGGGCAGGGATGCAGGGTCCCGCAGGGAGGGCCCCTCCACAGTTACACAAGCCACCCTGGGGTGGTCCTGGACATGGTGGTGATGGGAGCCGCCCCTGACCCCTCAGCATCACAGATGTTCTGGCTATGACAGCACTGTATGCAGGCCCACAGCTCAGAGCACCATCACAGCATGAGGACAGTAATCAGCATGGGGGAGCTGTCTCCCCCAAAGGAAGTCACCCTCCATTCCATGAGGACAGCGCCTCTGGGTTGCAGGGACTGGGTGAGCAGAGACTACACGTGTGTGCCTATGGTCAGCTGCCTTGCTGTACAATAAATTCCTCAACAGTGTGGGTGAGGACAGAGATAATGAATGAGCCGGTCACTGAGTCCAGATGGTGCTGGTGGAAAAGTGCTGATGGCAGAGAACAAATCCACGCCTGGGAACGAGGATGTATTAAAACAAGGAGATGGTCCCCTCAGTGGAGGATGGCCCAGGGTGATTGGTCAGCCTTCATGGGGACTGGTCAGTTACCCACCAGGACTGGTGCCACACCAAAAACTAAGACTGGGCCCTACTCTGACAGGTGGGGAATCCAGTGGGGACCACATCGGCCTGGGCTGCCGCTGGTCATCAGTCTGTGTTGCTGGTCCACACTCATTACCCATCCTTCTGCCAGCATCTGAGTGAGTCCACCAAGTGGACCTGGGGCTGTCTGGGGAAGAGGCAGGCTGACGTCCACAGGTGCTGTGCCCTGAACAGGACTGCAGGAGATGAGGTGCTCCAAGAGGAAGTACCCACGAGGCCAAGTGGACAGCAATGTGGAGCCTAGTGAAGCTTAGGGAGAAGGCGGGTAGGATGCGACGAGGGGTGAGACGAGGCCAAGAGCCCGGTCTCCTGCAAGTGGGGGGAGAATACAAAAGTTATCTGACAAAATAAGGCCAGAATTTTTCCAAATCTATAAATTCAGACATCCCAAAATTCAATAAGCACCAAACAGGATAAGCGTAACAAAAATACAGCAAAGCTGAGCGTAAGAGTTACTTTCGTTGCTGAAAGTCACTGATAAAGAGAAAATCTTAAAAGCAACCAGAGAAAAAGAACGTATCATAATAACAAGGAACAGGGTAAGAGTAACAACAGACTTCTCAGCAGAAATTATGCTGTACAGGAGACAGGTGACCTCTTCAACGAGATTAAATACTAAAGCTGTCAACCTAGAATTCTGTGCTAAAAGAAAAGTCTTTCAAAACTCAAGGCAAGACCGTTTTAAATAAGCAAAAGTTGAGATAATTCATTACCAGCAAATCATCATTATCAACAATGTTAAAAGTTCTACAAGCAGAAATATAAAAATACCATCCAAAACTTTGGTTCTGCACAAAGGATTAATAGTATTTGAAGGTAAACTGGTAAGTTAACAATGGATGTGGTAAGCTACCCCCTTGGTTCTGCAGTGAGCCGTGATTTTGCCACTATACTTCAGCCTGGGTGACAGATCAAGACCCTATCTCCAAAACTTATTTTAATTTAATAAATATATTTTTAAAAATCAACCAGAAGCAATAGGCATTTCATACAAAAGAACAGAAATATAGGTACGAGCAGATTTCTCCCAGTAACTGATGAATGTATCAGTGTAGTTTGCATGTATTTGAATGACCAGTATACTTTAGCTCTATTTTTTTATTTGACCTGAAGAATCACCAATAGGTCTCAAGTATTCCCATGAGTTTTAGAAGCCTGAAGTCTGCAGGATAAAGAATTTGCAGCAAAGTAACTTGTGGGAAAAGAATGTGAAGGAAACATTTGGCAGTTTGGCTAGAGCTTAAATGATTAGAGTTTCTGGTTTTCAAAAATTGCAATGAAAGGAAGTTTTGATGTATTGTATCTTCTTTGTAGTAGCAAATAAGTGTGTGTAGACAATCAATAAAATTGACATTTGAATACCTTTAAAAAAAAAAAGAGCAGATTTCTCATTGGAAACAATAGAAGCTGGAAAACAGTGGAAGAACATCTATAAAGTATAGAAATAAAACTGTCAACCCAGAACTCTTTACCAAGCAAAACTGTCTTTCAAAACAGAAAGACAAAACCTTTCAGACACAGAAATGCTGAAAGAATTCATCACCAGCAGACCTGTGATACAAGAAATGTTAAAGTAGGTCTCTAACACAGAAGGAAGAAGGACACCCTTTCCGAATCTGGGTCCGCAGGAAGGAGTGAGGAGTAACAGGAATGCTCATTAAGTGAACTGAAACACTTTTTTCCTCGTTATTTAAACCTCTTTAAAAGATAATTGACTATTTAATTACTAAAGCAAAGTTGACAATGTATTCCGGAGTTCATAAAATGTATTGAGGTAAAATATTTGATCACATGGACGTGTACTGTGTGACGTCCTCGCCTGGCGTATGGTGCGGTGTGACCTCCCTTGAAGGCAGACTGACGGGTTAAGGGAGCTACAAACACTGGGCAACCTAAACTAGCAGAGCCAGGACGTGCAGCTCACAGTCTAATAAAGGCAGCAGGGTAAAATGAAAACTACTTGATCCGAAAGAAGGCTGAAAAAGAGAGGAAAAGAACAGGACACATCGGAAATACAGAAAACAAATAACAAGGTGGTGGATTAAAATCTGACCACATTAACACAGGCAGCCCCCAGGTACCCAGCCACCAATCCAGGTAGCCCCCAGGTTACCCAGCTGCTGATCCAGGCAGCCCCCAGGTTACCCAGCTGCTGTTACAGGCAGCCCCCAGGGTACCCAGCTACTGACACAGGCAGCCCCCAGGTTACCCAGCTACTGACACAGGCAGCCCCCAGGTTACCCAGCTGCTGACACAGGCAGCCCCCAGGTTACCCAGCTGCTGGCACAGGCAGCCCCCAGGTTACCCAGCTGCTGGCACAGGCAGCCCCCAGGTTACCCAGCTACTGACACAGGCAGCCCCCAGGTTACCCAGCTGCTGGCACAGGCAGCCCCCAGGTTACCCAGCTACTGACACAGGCAGCCCCCAGGTTACCCAGCTGCTGGCACAGGCAGCCCCCAGGTTACCCAGCTACTGACACAGGCAGCCCCCAGGTTACCCAGCTGCTGGCACAGGCAGCCCCCAGGTTACCCAGCTGCTGGCACAGGCAGCCCCCAGGTTACCCAGCTGCTGACACAGGCAGCCCCCAGGTTACCCAGCTGCTGACACAGGCAGCCCCCAGGTTACCCAGCTGCTGGCACAGGCAGCCCCCAGGTTACCCAGCTGCTGACACAGGCAGCCCCCAGGTTACCCAGCTGCTGATCCAGACAGCCCCCAGGTTACCCAGCTGCTGATTCAGGCAGCCCCCAGGTTACCCAGCTGCTGTTACAGGCAGTCCACAGGTTACCCAGCTGCTGGCACAGGCAGCCCCCAGGTTACCCAGCTGCTGACACAGGCAGCCCCCAGGTTACCCAGCTGCTGATCCAGAGAGCCCCCAGGTTACCCAGCTGCTGACACAGGCAGCCCCCAGGTTACCCAGATGCTGATACAGGCAGTCCCCAGGTTACTCAGCTGCTGATACAGGTAGTCCCTACGTTACCCAACTGCTGATATAGGCAGGCCCTAGGTTACCCAGCTGTTGATACAGGCAGTCCCTTGGTTACCCAGCTGCTGATCCAGGCAGCCCCCAGGTTACCCAGCTACTGACATAGGCAACCCCCAGGTTACCCATCTGCTGATCCAGGCAGCCCCCAGGTTACCCAGCTACTGACACAGGCAGCCCCCGGGTTACCCAGTTGCTGACACAGGCAGTCCCCAGGTTACCCAGCTGCTGACACAGGCAGTCCCCAGGTTACTCAGCTGCTGATACAGGTAGTCCCTAGGTTACCCAACTGCTGATATAGGCAGGCCCTAGGTTACCCAGCTGTTGATACAGGCAATCCCTTGGTTACCCAGCTGCTGATCCAGGCAGCCCAGATTACCCATCTGCTGATCCAGGCAGCCCCCAGGTTACCCAGCTACTGACACAGGCAGCCCCCGGGTTACCCAGCTGCTGACACAGGCAGTCCCCAGGTTACTCAGCTGCTGACACAGGTAGTCCCTAGGTTACCCAACTGCTGATATAGGCAGCCCCTAGGTTACCCAGCTGTTGATATAGGCAGTCCCTTGGTTACCCAGCTGCTGATACAGGCAGCCCAGATTACCCAGCTGCTGATCAGGCAGCCCCCAGGTTACCCAGCTACTGACACAGGCAACCCCCAAATTACCCAGCTGCTGATCCAGGCAGCTCCCAGGTTACCCAGCTACTGACACAGGCAGCCCCCAAGTTACCCAGCTGCTGATCCAGGCAGCCCCCAGGTTACCCAGCTACTGACACAGGCAGCCCCCGGGTTACCCAGCTACTGACACAGGCAGCCCCCGGGTTACCCAGCTACTGACACAGGCAGCCCCCGGGTTACCCAGCTGCCGATCCAGGCAGCCCCCAGGTTACCCAGCTGCTGTTACAGACAGCCCCTAGGTTACCCACCTGCTGTTAAAGGCAGCCCCTAGGTTACCCAGCCTTTGTTACAGGCAGTTCCCAGGTTACCCAGCTGCTGATTCAGGCAGCCCCCATGTTACCCAGCTATTGATACAGGCAGTCCCCAGGTTACTCAGCAACCGATACAGGCAGCCCACAGGTTACCCAGCTGCTGACACAGGCAGCCCCCAGGTTACCCAGCTGCTGATCCAGGCAGTCCCCAGGTTACCCAGCTGATGATCCAGGCAGCCCCCAGGGTACCCAGCTGCTATTACAGGCAGCCCCTAGGTTACCCAGCTGCTGTTAAAGGCAGCCCCTAGGTTACCCAGCTGCTGATACAGGCAGCCCCTAGGTTACCCAGCTGTTGTTATAGGTAGTCCCCAGGTTACCCAGCTGCTGATACAGGCAGCCCCCATGTTACCCAGCTACTGATACAAGCAGTCCTCAGATTACTCAGCAACCCATACAGGCAGCCCCCAGGTTACCCAGCTGCTGATACAGGCAGCCCCCAGGTTACCAGCTGCTGTTACAGGCAGCCCCCAGGTTACCCAGGTGCTGATATAGGCAGCCCCTAGGTTACCCAGCTTCTGTTACAAGTAGTCCCTCGGCTACTCTGCACAATGCAATGTACAACAGTACATTTCAAAATTCTATTTAGAGTAGAGTATAAATGTCTGACACTACAAATAGGTAAGTGAGGTAGTGGTTATATTAACCAGTTTGATGTAAACACTCCGCATTGTATATCAAATTAGCCCATTGTACCCCATAAATGCATTAATGTACACAGTTATGATTTAATTTTAAAAAGGGAAATTCTGTAGGTTTGTTCTTAACTTGAATTAGTATGTAAGTTGAAACAGGTACATTTACCTGCTACCTGTAATAACTTCCGTAAAAGTGCAAGTCGTGTATCAGTCCCATGTTTGTGTCTTGGGGACTTACTGTAACAGCCTCTGTTTGTAAGTGTGAATTGTATGTAAGTTGGATATTTGTAACTCAGGGACGGCCTGTATCAATTCATCTTCAAGCCCCTTAATGAAAGAGTAGAGTTGGCCAGGTGGGGTGACTCACACCTATCATCCCAGCACTTTGGGAGGCTGAAGTGGGATCATCACTTGAGCTCAGAAGTTTGAGACTAGCCTGAGCAAAATAGTGAGACCCTCCCCAAAATAGAAAAATTATCCAGGCATGGTGGCAGCCACCTGTCATCCCAGCTACTCGAGAAGCTGAAGCAGGATGATCCCTTGGGCCCAGGAGGTAGATGCTGCAGTGAGCCGATGGCACCAGTGCACTCTAGCCTGGGCAACACAGTGAGAGCCTATCTCAAAAATAGAAACAAAAACAAAAGTGGACTCATGTATGGTGCCTATAAGATACACACTTTAAATATAAAGATACAAATAGGTTAAAAGGAAAAGCGTGGGATGGAAGAGTGTCCTCACACTGACCAGGAGAGAGTGGAATGGCGGCTTTAATATCAGACAAAAACATTCCAGAGCAAGGATATTGGACTCCGCCCGATAGAGGAGACAGTTCACCCAGAGGATGTCACAGTCCAAATGTTTGTGCACCCAATAACGGAGTTTCAAACTAAATTCAGCAAAAACTGATAGACCCACAAGGATAATAGAGCAGTCCACACAGCTGGTCTTGGAGATCTCAACACCTCTCTCCCGATATTAATAGAACAAATACGCAGACACTTTTAAGGATATAGAAAACTTAAAAAACAGTACAGACTAGCTTACTAGCTTCACCCACTTTGTGTTTATACTTTTAACGTGATGTGTGTATTATAGTTCACCCAGTAATGGTGGAGCACACATTCTTCTCAAATACATGTGAAAAGCTTAACAGGATGGGCCGCTGTGTGGACCACAAAAGGCTCTCAAAGAATTCAAAAGGACTCACGTGATATAAAGTATGTACTCTAACGAAAAAGGTAAATAAGTTTGATATTAACATAATAAATGTGTCTAGAAAAAAATCAAAGAATTATATCCAAAAGCTCAAATATTTAGAAACATATCCCATATCTAAATAACAATTGGTCAAGGAAGAAATCAAAAGAGAAATTAGAAAATAGTTTGAAGTGAATAAAAACAAAGCAGGGCATATCAAACTTCACTTCACTCAACCTGCCATTGAGGGCCAGGAAAAGTGGAGAATCTGGTTCAGCGCCCTTAGCTCAGTGGCTAGGGCACCAGCCACATACACCGGGGCTGGCGGGTTCGAACCCAGCCCGGGGCCTGCTAAACAACAATGACAAGTACAACAAAAAAATAGCTGGGCGGGGCAGTGCCTGTGGCTCAAAGGAGTAGGGCCCTGGCCCCATATACCAGCGGTTCAAACCCGGCCCCAGCCAAAAACTGCAAAAAAAAACATTAAATAAATAGATAAGTAAATAGCTGGGCATTTTGGTGGGCACCTGTAGTCCCAGCTTCTTGGAAGGCTGAGGCAGGAGAATCACTTAAGGGCTTAAGAGTTTGAGATCGCTGTGAGCTGTGACGCCATAGCACTCTACCAAGGGCAACATAGTGAGACCGTCTCAAAAAAAAAAAAAAAAAAAAAAATGGAGAATCTGCCAGGTACTCAGCACGTCAGTTAAACTATGCATTCCAGACTGGTGGGTAATGGTGAGCAGTAACCCTGACCAAAACTGCGTTTGCCACCTGCCTAATAAGGCTCCTCTCTGAGAGTCTCACAGCAAGTCGGATATCTGGGGGTCAGCGTAAGTTCAGAGTCAACTCCCTGCACACATGGGTTTCATTGCTCCCCTTACAGTCACCCAGTAAAGGATCGCCAGTCCCTTTGGTGAATGTCTAGGTGGCATGGCCTTCCTCAGTGTGTGTGTAGCCCTTTCATTCCAGGGACTCTGAAATGTGGATTGGACGAGGGACCACAGTCTATTGTGGTGACAAATTAGAGGTTCACCAGATATGCTCATTCTCACACACCAAGCAAGGCTTCAGGGACACCATAGCTCAGTGGTTCTCAACCTTCCTAATGCCGCGACCCTTTAATACAGTTCCTGTGGGTCACGACACACAGGTTGAGAACTGCTGCCATAGCTGAATAGCTCCCACCCATAAAACACCAAAAACTGGCACACCGCCTCCCATGTTTCAGTTTATCTAGAGGAGATGTGTACTTTATAGGAGCACTAAAAATCAACCAAAGAAAAAACAGGCAATTATTAACTCAAAGGAAAACAAAATCAATCCTAAGAAAGGAACACAAGCTGCTGTGCAGAGAATTAGATTAAAACTTGTTCACAGGTTTGGAGGGACCCAGAGCAAGAGGGCAGAAGAATGGCAGGGAACCTGTGCCGTGTCCGCAAGAGCCGAGTGCCTGCAGCTGCCCACCCTCTGGCCAATAGGATCTGCTGCCGTTGTGCCAGGCAGGTGCTCCCATGAACAGACCCTACACTGAGCCCAATGCGATGGCACTTAGGAAGTGCAGGTTCCAGGCTCTCAGGTGCCGCACTGTGGGCGTGTGGTGCAGGAGATACCAGCTATCATTGACATAGTCGGGGTCACGCTGGACCCGAGAGGCCATGGCTTAGGGACTGCCAAGCAGCACAGACAATATGCCTGGTCTTCCAGCTTTCTCCATAGGGTCTCAGGGATAGAACATTCATGGGGGGGTGTCGCTATTCCTGGGGTTCCATAATCACTGCCACCAGTTTCTCAAAGTCTCTGGTGGCTCCAGAGAGCCAGTAACATGGCACGTCAGAGCGTGAGGTACAAGGACAGGGAGACGTGGCTTCCAGGACCATCCCCCCTGAGGAAGAGTGTGCTAGGGTCTGCCTCCTCCCCAGGAGCTCCAGAGATAGAACAAGGGCCTCCGGGGTGGGCACCCAGCAGGCATAAGGAGGTTGTGGCCACAGCAGGGCTTCCCTCCCGGCAGCCCCTGTCCATCACTCTCAGGACCCTGACCCACTGGGTTGGCAGCTGACCTCACGGGACCCATGTCCGTGCCCACCTCACACGTCCTCACATCTGGACAAAGCAGAGGGTTTAGTACACACTGTGAGCAAATGGCCCTACCACAGCAGAGGCTGGGTGGGGGAGGCCCCTCCTGCCCTCCCTGCCCAGTGAGGAGGGCAGGAGTGGGCTCCCCTCAGACTTCCTCTGTAAACACCTGCCTCAGCATGGACAAAAGAGGCAGGCGGGCAGCCGATGCCATCTCGGAGTCACTACCTGTGAGCACACCAGAGCACAGGGCAACATCCAGCTCTGAGGCCTCTAGGGGCTGCATGTGAGGCTTGGGGCAAGGCTGCTTGGCAGGGCCCTGCTGGCCTCCCCCTGCCAGCTCTGCAGCTGCAGCGGCCCCGGCAGAGGACGCACCTGCACGGAGGGCGAGCAGGAAGAGCACGGCACCTGCGGCTGCATCTGCTCCATCCGGCCAGGGCCTCAGCACAGCAGCCACCTCTGAGATAAAGCCAGCTTGGCAGCCGGGGCAAAGTTCCAGGCACGCAAAGGTCACTACTAAATTAAGTATGATCAGCTCATAACCTCACTGGTTCCACCTGCGCAATTCCAGAGAGCATTCTGTTGTGAGAGGATGTTGGCATGGATCGGGTCGTTGCTTAGCTTTCTCTCTGTCCTCGGTGGCTGCTGTACTTGTTCTGCACTGAGAACATGCACAGCTCCTCAACTAATCTTTATCCTACTTGGTGGGGCTGGGAGCCCGGTGGTGCCGGGGTGGGGCCCTGGAGGCAGGAACTCTCTCTTTCTTGCGGCAGGTGTGTCACACATGTGCGGGTGCTCCATGCGGGGCACCGCCTCGGTGCACTCTGTGCATCAGGGACCCTGCCTTCTCCAACTGTGAGGCACGTGTCAGTAGCAGAGGCCGCCCCGCCGGTTACCTGCCGCTGCTGCTTCCTTCCCTGTAGGTCTGGGTCACAACTGTGCCCTCCTGCACTTGCAAGTCCCCCCAAGTGTGTTTCGTTTCTAGCGTGTGTTCCTTTTATTAACTGACCCCCCAAATCTGGAGAAGCCATTGTTTTCTTCACCAGCTGATGAGGGCCCCATCCGGAGCTGACACCTTTTCCTTGCAGCTGGTGGTGTTCAGTCCTTCTGGGAGGGGCATGTCGCATGTTCGAGATGGCATCATCTCCTGAAATCCTGCAATGCAAGGACTGAACCCCCCCTTCAAAAAAATTCATAAGTTGAAATCCCATTCCTGGTGTGGTGGTGTTGGGAAGTGGTGAGGTCACAAGGGCTCAGTCCTCAGGAACACGATTGCTACACTAAAAATACAGGTAGGCCAGGTGTGGGGGCTTACTCTGTGATCCCAGCCCAGGAGGCCAAGGCAGGGGGATTTCTTGAGGCCAGGAGTGGAAACCAACATGGGCAACATATTGAGACACTCATCTCTAAAAAATTAAACGGTAATAAAAAATTATTCAGGCATATTCCCCTGCCTGTAGTCCCAACTACCTAGGAGATTGAGGCAGGAAGATCAGTGAACTATGACGACTCCACTGCACTTAGTCTGGGTAGCAGAGCAAGCCACAGCCTCAAAAACACAGGCCCCAGAGAGCTCTTTCAACCCTCCTGCTACACATAAGGAGAAAACCCCTTCCTGCAGCCCACAGTGGGCCCTCCCCAGTCAGGGATCCTGCAATACCTGGTCTGGACTTTCCCAGCCTCTGAAACCTGAGAAATAAAGGTTTGTTGTTTAAACCCCAAGCCTAGGGCATTGAAGCCCCCAACCTAGAGTTTAGCCCCCAGCCTAGGGCTTAGCCTGGAGTGCTGGCACAGTGCCTGCCATGCTGGAGGCAGCTCCTGAGTCTTTCTGCCTGTGCCCTGGACCCAGCCCCTCCGGCAGGCTCAGGGATGCAGAAAGGGCAGTCAAGGATACCGACAAGGAGGGCGGCCCCTGTGGCTCAGTGGGTAGGTGCAGGCCCCATATACCGAGGGTGGTGGATTAGAGCCCAGCCCGGCCAAACTGCAACAAAAAATAGCCAGGCAATGTGGCATGCCCCTGTAGTCCCAGCTACTCAGGAGGCTGAGGCAAGAGAATCGCCTCAGCCCAGGAGTTGGTGGTTGCTGTGAGCTATGACGACATAGCACTCTACCAAGAGCAATAAAGTGAGGCTCTGTCTCTACCGGAAAAAAAGGATAGGGACAGGGAACTGGGAGGCAGGGCACAGAGGGACACAGTTTCCCTGCACAGGTTAGCAGGTGTGTGTGCCCCAAGGGAGGGCGCACCCAGGAGGAACGCCTGGGCTTAGGGTCACCCAGAGAGGGACACACAGGCCCTGGCACTGGCCACTCACCCGGGTGCTTTCTCCAGACCTAGACGTGATCTGGGCCTTGCTGGGTGGCTAGAGGCTCCCTCCCTCTGTGAACTGAAGGAGAATCCTGCCCAAGGCGACTCGGAGAAGACCTGGAGTCCGTTCCGTCGTCGGAGCCTGACGCAGACCCCTCCCTTTCCAGGCAGGTTCGGGAAAATCGCACTCGGATTCCAATGCGACTCCAGCCAGTCGGTTCTGATGAGCCTTAGATACTGGCGCAAGCGGAGAGGCTCCGCCAGTCCCCAGACGTCGCCGACGCCCCGGACCCTCCACGGGGCCGCACCGGGGGCCACAAAAGGACCCGCATCTCGGCTGCGGGAACGCGGCCGGATGATCTGACAAGCTCAGGGCCCCAAGTGGGAAGGGGGAACACTCTAGCCCGACCGAGCCTTCCAGTCAGGGCAGGGAACCCGGGTCGCCGCGGCGGGGCTGGACGCCACTGCTCCACCGGCACCCCTGCGCGGAGCAGGAAGGTGGTAGGGACATTGTCCCCAGAGTCAGATCACGGGAGGGGAGGCAGAACCGTTAGGATGGAGGTCGGTGGCGCAGCGGGAATCGGGGAGAGCCCTCCTCAGCCTGGCTCCCTCCTTGTGGTCTTGCTCCTTTCCGGTGTCGCGAGGGGACCGGCGAACCCTGTGAGCCCGCGCAGAAAGGCGCAGGTGTGTGCGCGCCTCAGGAGGGCGGTCGAGGGTGGGAGAGAGACCCGGACTATTCTCGCCTGGAAACCCCCAGTCTCGGACCTAGAGGTGCCCGGGCTCCTGTGCGCTCGAGGCTCTGGGTCGGGCAGGGAACCCGGGCAGACCAGTCAGCTGGGAGCGCCGCGGGGCCTCGAGTGGGGATCGCTGCCTCCTCCGAGCTATCCTGGTCCTGGGGGCGGGGTGCAGGGGCGCGGCCCGGGCTTGTCCCCCGCCCACCTGGGGCGGCGCGGAGGTGGAGTCAGGACCCGAGGGCGACCCCGACGGCGGGAGGGAGGGGCGGACCCGGGCTACCCGATAAGAGCCCAGACCCAGACCGCCCAGCGCGGCGGAGCCAGACCTGGAGCTTTAGCGTGCAGACCTGGGCGGACAGGTAAGGCAGGGTTGCTGCCTGCACAGGCGCCCCCGCGCATCCTCCGGCCCGGCCGCCCGCTCAGCACACCCCGAAGGCCGGGGTGGAGAGGGGCAAGGTTGGGGCAGGCGCCGTCGGAGTTCCGCGTGCCGCCGAACGTAACATCTCCAAATTCGCCAACAGTCGCGGGTGGGGAGCGCGACCCGACAGTGCCACTTGGGGTCCTCGAGGGCAACAGAGGCCGAGGATGTGTGCACCGGATAGGGTGCAGGGCTGGTGACGCGCCCGTGGCCCCCGGGCCCTCCCAAGCTCAGGACTACGCAGGCAGGGGCCGCCATCACTGGCTTCCAGGAGACGCGTGGCTGTCTGTGGCAGGGGGCTGCGGTCCAGGTCCTCCTAGTCCAGTCCCCGCCGCCACTGTGAAGAGGCGGACCCCAGATTGTCCCCAACACCGCTTCATCTCGCGGGGTATTTGTCTTCGACGTCTAAGACCGACACTGGAGCGCGGAGCTCGGTGGGGCTTCCAAGCTGATGGGGAGGGCGGAGGAGGGCGAGCGACAGTGTGTTGGCAGCCTCTGGCTCGGTGTCTTGTTCTGGGTGCAGGGAAGAAAAATGCTGTCCAGGAAGACACATTTTCCCTTTGGCACCCAAACCTGCCTCTAAGGCCCCCAAAGTTTAGCTCGCTGCAGGGCTGCATTCAGAGCAGAATGCCCTGGGGGGTTAAATCTCTGCAACGTGCCACTCTCTCTACTGGACTGAGTTGCCCGCCAGTTTCTCCTCCCCAGCCCTGCAACTGTTGGGCAGGTTCTTTGCAGAACCAATTAAGTGCAGGCTGGTTTGTTGCTAGGAGGTGAAGAGAGCACAGAACAGAGCCACGTAAAGTGGCTGATGGGATGAGATTTTGTTCAAATGTGGGTGCAAGGGAACATTGCCCCTCTAGAGCTGCCAGCTGGGTCCTGCCTGGTCCCCAGCACGGTGGAACCAGGGATCAGAGGTCACTGTCTCTCTGCCGCTGCTTCACTGCCCAGGGCTCTGTGGGGGTCATTTGCATAAGATTGCTCTGCCCAGCCTCCACCAGGCTTTCAGGTAGGGCCCAGGCCACAAGTGAATGTGGATGCTACAAGATTCTTTGAAGAAACTGTTGTGATGCTTATTTTTAAACTTCAGTTTTATGGCTGATTTTGATTATATAAATTTCACTCTTTGTTGTATTACTGAGTATAAAGAACACATAGGTACTTTCCTAAGGCCTTAGTATTGAAATATTCAAAGATTATGAAATTACTCTCTGTAAATATGGTGGGAGGTGAAGGTAACATCTGTGCATGACTATCAGAAAGCTTATTAGAGGTCATACAGGTACTGAACTTGGACAGGAACAGAGAGGGGCACCCCACAACGTGGGCACGGACTCCAGTGCCTGCCTCCAGGTATCCTCAACCCCAGCCACGAGAACCAGCCTCTCCCAGCCCTCCTCAACCGGTTGTGCCACCTTAGGTACTTAGAATATGTTTGTTCCTTCCAGAAGGAATGAAGGCAAATGCCTCGGGCCTCCGCTCTCTACACTAGGCACATCTGTAGTCCTGGATGCTAAATCACTGCATTGCTGTGTCTGTTCATTTTTCATGTCGGTTGAAAACCAAGGAAAGAAGCACAGAATTCCGAGATCCAAAGCCTGCCCATGAGTAAAAGCAAATGCCCAGTGGGGTCCATGTCTTCTCTGGTGACCCCAGCTAAGGAGCACAACGCCCTAGGCCTGAAGGAGGTGGAGCTCGTCCTGCTGAAGGAGCAGAATGGAGTGCAGCTCACCAACTCCACTCTCATCGGCCCGCCGCAGACCGCCGCGGAGACCCAGGAGCGGGAGACCTGGAGCAAGAAAATCGACTTTCTCCTCTCAGTCATAGGGTTCGCGGTGGACCTGGCCAACGTCTGGCGGTTTCCCTACCTGTGCTACAAAAACGGCGGTGGTGAGTCCCATCTCAGCTGCCCCCCCCCACTCCTGCTGGGCAGGCTGCAGGGGCAGCCGGCCACTGGCAAGGTCATGCTGTCCTCCTGCCTGGAGACCCGGTTCCCCCACGCAAGGGCGGGCAGTAGGGTGCAGATTCCCAGGTGAGGTCACAAATCACAGAGCAGAGCTCACAGCTCTCCGGTTCTGTGTCTGTGTCTTCACTTTAGCAAAGCGAGGTGGTAAAAAACAAGCTAGAAGCCTCTTCCTTCTATTTCTAAAAGTTATTTTCACTTTGGAAAGAACATTCTCAAAGGCTCAAAGACTTAAACAGTATTCAGAGTGTGAGGAGGCCTTGACCTTGAGTGGAGGAGGATGACCCTGCAGCCCCACCACCTAGCCCCCACTTTCTGAGCTCAGGTGGGCATAGATCCATGACTGTTTCTGGACTTGAGCAGGGCAGGGTCACCAGAGAAGTTCAAGTTGAGAAGTGAGTAAATTGGGCTGGGAACCTCTTTGGGCCTCCCATGGCCTGCACGGCCTCCCTGACTGGTCACTCTGAATGGGGCATAAAAAGAGCTTTAGAAGAGTTTCTTAGGAAGGCTTCACCCATGAGCAAGGTGGCATCATTATGCCCATTGTGTAGATAAAAAGACTGAGGTCTAAGCAGGCATAATAAATTGGCCCAAGACAGAGCTGGGGGTTCTCCATTTCCCTCTCCCAGAAGAGAGTGTGGCAAAGCACTCCCTCACCTGGGGTCAGATTAGGGAAGAGCAAGGGGCATTTATAAGGCCAAGACCAGAGGACCTTGGACTTTCTGTCACCAGGGAAGGAACTAGGCTCTGCCCCTAAAGGTACCTGGCACCTGGGAGCACCTGTCTGCCACCAGCACTGAAGGAGACCAGCAGGCTATGACTGTAGGGAAGCCAGGGATGGGGTGGTAGAACCCACTTAGGACCAGGGGCAGGACTAGGGCCACAGATCTCAGAAGACTCATAGCTCTATAGGAAAATGGGATCAGGACAAAGAGAGACCAAAGCCAGGCCTGGAAGGGTGCCAGGCCAAGCAGGGAAGGGCAGTACCCTGAGTGCTGCCTGGGATGGGTGGGGCTGCACCTGCTCTGCTCATGGCGTAACTGTCACTTAGGGTGGGGGACCCTTAGGAGATTCTGGAAGGACCATTCTGGGTCTTGGAGGGGAGGCTTTTTTGCCTCAGCCAGGACTTCTCACTGGAGGTCTGAGCAGGGAAACTCCTGCCCAAGACTGGGCACAAAGCTTGTACCCTGGGCATGGGTGGTTGATTGGGATGGTGGGGCCCAAGCTCTGGCAGTGAAAGGTGGGGCCTTTTGTGCCTCCAACTTTGACATGCCATTGTGTCCCACAGGTGCCTTCCTGGTCCCCTACCTGCTCTTCATGGTCATTGCCGGGATGCCACTTTTCTACATGGAGCTGGCGCTTGGGCAGTTCAACAGGGAAGGGGCTGCTGGCGTCTGGAAGATCTGCCCCATACTGAAAGGTAAGGCTTGGGAGCTGTCACCAAGCCAGCCACATCGTGTACCTGGTCCTGCCTCACTGAGACACACAGGAATATGCACGTGCCATAGTAATTTGTGTCTTACTTTAAAGATCTACAATGACTAAGGATTTCCTTGCTCCCAGGTGTGGCTGTCCTGCAGTTCTTTAGTAGTGTTATTTTGTCAAGGTATTAAGATGGTATTTACAACAAAACATCTATCTTTAGGTCTGTCATCTGCCATCCATCTGTCCATCTATCAATCGTCTGTCTACCCATCATCTTCTTTCTGTATTACCTATCCTCACCCAGCTATCTATCCATCACTATCCATCCGCTGTCCCCATCATCTTCTCTCTGTATTTATTTGCTAGGGCTGCAGTAACAAAGTGCCACAAAGTTGGTGGCTTACCCAACAGAGACTTATTGTCTCACGGTGCCAGAGGCTCGAACTCCAAAATCAAGGTGTGGGCAGGTTTGCCCCTGCCAATTCTGTGCGGGAGACCAGTCTGGCCCCTCTTCATGACTGGTAGGCTGTCTTCTTCCTGCTGCTCCTCACACTGAATCCCTTCTGTGCATGCTTCTGTACCCAAGCTCATTTCGGATGAGGGTCTATCCCAATGACCTCAGTTTAAATTGATTGTATCTGTAAAGATCCTATCTCTAAATAACACATTCTAAGGTCCTGGGGGTTAGACCTTCAACAAATGAATTTGGAGGGGGACAAAGTTCAACCTATAATACTATTCATTTATCTACCCATCCACCCACCTATCATCTGTCATCTATCCATCCATCCACCCACCTGTCTGTCATCCCTCCATCCACCCATCATCTACCCATCCCTCCATCCACCCATCATCTACCCATCCCTCCACCCACCTGTCTGTCATCTACCCATCCCTCCACCCTCCCATCATCTACCCATCCCTCCACCCCCCTATCATCTACCCATCCCTCCATCCACCCATCATCTACCCATCCCTCCACCCACCTGTCTGTCATCTACCCATCCCTCCACCCACCTATCATCTACCCATCCCTCCACCCACCTATCATCTACCCATCCCTCCACCCACCCATCATCTACCCATCCCTCCACCCACCTATCATCTACCCATCCCTCCACCTACCCATCATCTACCCATCCCTCCACCCACCTATCATCTACCCATCGCTCCATCCACCTGTCTATCATCTACCCATCCCTCCACCCACCTACCACCCACCCATCAGCTATCCATCCCTCCACCCACCCATCATCTACCCATCCCTCCACCCACCCATCATCTACCCATCCCTCCACCCACCTATCATCTACCCATCCCTCCACCCACCCATCATCTACCCGCTGCTCCACCCACCTATCATCTACCCATCCCTCCACCCACCTACCACCCACCCATCATCTACCCATCCCTCCACCCACCTATCATCTACCCATCCCTCCACCCACCTACCACCCACCCATCATCTACCCATCCCTCCACCCACCCATCAGCTACCCATCCCTCCACCCACCTATCATCTACCCATCCCTCCACCCACCCATCAGCTACCCATCCCTCCACCCACCTATCATCTACCCATCCCTCCACCCACCTGTCTATCATCTACCCATCCCTCCACCCACCTGTCTGTCATCTACCCGTCCCTCCACCCACCCATCATCTACCCATCCCTCCACCCACCTATCATCTACCCATCCCTCCATCCACCCATCATCTACCCATCCCTCCACCCACCTGCCTGTCATCTACCCATCCCTCTACCCACCCATCATCTACCCATCCCTCCACCCACCTATCATCTACCCATCCCTCCACCCACCTATCATCTACCCATCCCTCCATCCACCCATCATCTACCCATCCCTCCACCCACCTGCCTGTCATCTACCCATCCCTCTACCCACCCATCATCTACCCATCCCTCCACCCACCTATCATCTACCCATCCCTCCACCCACCTATCATCTACCCATCCCTCCACCCACCTATCATCTACCCATCCCTCCATCCACCCATCATCTACCCATCCATCCACCCATCTGTCTGTCATCCCTCCATCCACCTATCATCTACCCATCCCTCCACCCACCTGTCTATCATCTACTCATCCCTCCATCCACCTATCATCTACCCATCCCTCCACCCATCCATTCTATCTAGTATCTATCTCTCCAACCATTTATCCACCTATCATCTGTCTGTCATCCCTCCATCCATCTGTCCATCTTCTACCCATCCATCTATTCTATCATCTATCTATCTGTCCATCCATCCATCTGTTAATCATCTATATATCTAGTCACCGCTGAGCCTTCACGGCTGCTGGTGCTTCGTCACAGCACCCTGAAGCCGCATGCCTCATGTGGAGTACAGGTGGTCTGCTAAGTGCTCCCTTCACTGGTGTTGTCCCTCCCTCCTCCTGAGAGCCCTGGGGAGGACTGCACTATGTTTGGAGGATCAGAGAGCTTGAGTGATTCACTCTGTCACATGGTTGGGTACAGACCAGGATTTGAGCCAGCTCTGGGTCACATCTGCCTGCACGGCCAATACTGCCTCCCAGAAACCAGAGGTTCAGGGAGGATTTGGGGGCATTTCCTTGGGGACACATGGGAGGTGCCCACTCAGACAACTGGCACTCAAGAGGTAAATGACTATTAAAGGATCAGTCTTTGGATTTTCTCAAAAGCTCTTGTGTGCTCACAAAAGTCACTATGCTTAGAAGAGAACAAAAGGCCTGGGTATCCCCTGGATGTGCCATTGATAGGTCAGGGGTTGATACTCAGGGCCAAGCCCCTGCTCCTGCCTTAGTGGCAGAGACAGATGGCATCTCGTAGCTGCTGGGTCATGCTCTAGGAAGGAGAAAATCACCCTCGCAGCAGCAAGAGTGCTAAGACTGGCCAGGCATTCGAGTGTGGTTTGTTCTTCCTGGCCTGCTTGCTGAGCCTTAGGCTTTAGTAATTTTTCCCAGGTTTCATGATTCATTGCCCCACACTAAAATGGAACTGAAAAAAGAAAGACCCCTCACATCTAGCCCACACATACCTGCAGAGTGAGAAGACATCATGGTGGGATCTGACGGTAGAAGTGAGACCCAGAGGAATCACTAGAAACTCATCTCTGTCACTGTCATAGTTCCCCAGCAGATGAGTGCGGCAGCTCCTGAACACCCAGGCGTCTCTTCAGAGCCAGGCACACATGTCACATGGGCATTGCATTGTCTGTCCATGGGCACAGACCAAGTCAGTGCACCCAAACTAATAGTTCAAGACACTAGTGAATGAATCGAGTCCTCCCAGGCTCTGCCCAGAAGCGCTGATGTGTTTCTGGGAGTGGACGCTGCTTCTGAGGCTGGCCCTGATCTGGGCAAGCTCATGCTGTGGTTTGTACTGTATTTACATAGCATCTGTGATTCAGAGGCTTGACTGCACTAAACCCGAGACAGAGCTTCCACCCTCACCCGGAGGATGTGTTCAGAAGTCAGCCTCTTGCTGTGGTGCAGGCGGTGGCCATGCCAAATTTTGCTTTGCTGGGTTTTCAAGAGTCGCTCCTTTCAAGTCTCTCACACGACACGACCTTATGCTCCCACCCCCTGCTAGTGAGCCTCATGTTGGAGTGAATGAAATGCAGCTCTTAAGTGCAGGAACTGGACACAGAAGAAAGAGGGGGACAATTGACGCCCAGGACCTGTGGTCAGTGACGAAAGCTCATGTCCACCCTCACATCATGCCACAGAAAGAATGTTCACCGGAGTTGCCAGCAGGGGCTGTTACGACGCAATTGAGAAAAGTCAGTAAAGTGACTACCAAGATCTTCAGCCCCACGTGGCGCTAATGAACTTACCTTGGCTAATAAAGGGCATTTGACTTTGGTCAACCAGCAGACCTCATCACAGGGAGATGCAGACCGCAGGTTGGGGTGCTCTCCATGTCCTGGCATGGCTCAGTCCCTGCACCTACACCTTTGCATCCCGCTGGGTTTCCACCTGGAAACTAGCCCAGGACGAGGGCCATGAGGGGGCAGAACATGGCCTTGGGAAGGGATCACCTCATAACAGTGACTAAGGAAAACCGGAAATCACAGGACGTGAACTGCGTAGCCTTGGCGTCTTTTTGTAGAAGGGAGAGGTAAATAATCCATGCCAGAAAACAAGATATGTTTTCAAGGAAGAGTTACCTTGAACAGCTCAACACCAGCAGAGCTGCAGTCCCAGCAGGTACTTCACTATTTGTCATGGTGCCCATGGATGCCAGCTTGTCAGGGGAGGGCTGCTCCCTAAGTCAGACGGAGCAAAGCCCACAGTTTCCTGGGGGCCTCAATGCCTGTGCCTTCTCTTTCTTCTGCATTTCTTAAAAAAAAAAAAAAATTTATTAAGTTGGAAAAATTGTATTTCCATGTCTCATTAAATAGGAACACTACATGGTAAACTGAGACATCACTTAAAATGCCCAAGGCGATGACGAGGAAATTGAAGGCTCTGGTTCCTCAGAGGGGACTGGCATACCGTGCCCCACAGAGGTCTCCCCGGGAAACAGCCCAGCTCTAGGGAGCCTGTCTCCCGTCTCTCTTGAGGACCTGGTGCCACCCCCTGCTCCTAGCAGGAGCTGAGACCCAACTTCAGAGCCTGGCAGCAAAGCCCGTGGGGAGGGCCAGCAGCTTCAAAGGCCCTGACCCACTGAGGGCTCCTGTGCCGACTCTCCAGGGCTCCTCAGGGTGGGCAGGGCCACTAGAGCCACTGCAGGTCCTAGGGTCCCAGGGAAGAGGTTTCCTTAAAATGCTTTCTTCACCCTTCCCTGCTGTCTCTGCCTCTCTCTGGGTCTGTCTCACTCCCCGTCTCTCTCTGTCTCTTTGTCTCTCACTCTGTCTCACCCTCACCCCCTTTCTCTCTCTCCCTTTCTGTCTCTCTCTGGTTTGAGCACACACACATGCACGCACACACCCCACAAGCAGACCCTCAATCACCCATACCAACAGACGAGGCATGCTATCCAGTCTTTCTTCAGAAAGCCCTGCCAGTGACTCTTAAAGGGAATGGAGGAGCTGCTCCATCAGAGGGTGTTCTCTTGGCTGGAGCTCCTGGCATTTATACATTTGTTTGTGACTGTCTCCTGAAGCCAGCCTGTGGGTGCCCTGGAGTGTGCTGGCTCCTGGGATGGTAGAGAAGGGTCGAGAACTGATTTTTATAGGCTGTCTGCTTAATTGCCAAAGACAAAGCCTGATTCATCTATGCTGTGGAGACACCACCACCCTATTGTATGGAATAGAAAATATTTCATAATATTGTATAGTCAATATTCTAATGTGATTTATCCAACTCTCCCTCTTTTTAAAAAAGAAGTTAAGGGTCAAGCAGGATGGCTCACACCTGTAATCCTAGCACTCTGGGTGGCTGAGAAGGGGGATCCCTTGAGCCCAGGAGTTCAAGACCAGCCTCAAAAAGAGTGAGATCCTATCTCTACTAAAACAGAAAAATTATGTGTTGTGGCAGCGCCCGTAGTCCCAGCTACTTGGGAGGCTGAGGCTGTCTCAAAAATTAAAATAAAATAAATAAAAATAAATTTAAGTGGCTTAAAGTGAAACAACAAAATATGCACAAGGTTAATATAAGTAAATACTAAGAAAAATAAAAATTGACATTCAGAGCAATGACTGACATTCACATTTATCCCTGAGCCTCCTGAGAGTCAGAGGAGGTTTCTGGTATATTTTGTTTGGAAACATCGAAAGGAGTAAGCCCACAGCCTCCTTGGGGGGACAGTTTCCCATGGTGCTAAATGATGGCAGGAATGAGCCTGTGGTGGTGTGATGAACAGTGATCACCGGAACGTTCTTATCGCCAGTGGAAAAGTGGGTTTTGTGGAGCTGATCCTTATACGGCTTACAGCAGAACACGGTGAAGTTGGCTGGTTGGTGAGGGTCCCTGCTTCAGTGGGTCGGGACAGTGGCACTGCCTTCCAGAAGGGCAGAGCCTGGAGCGTCCAAAGGAACACCTTCAAGAGAACCACTCCCTCTCCTGGGCGTGTGAGGCAGCTGGACAGCAGCCGGGGGAGGGTGCTCTTGGATGGGGTGTGCTGGCACTGCTGTGCCGCGGTCAGGGCAAGGCTGTGTGCTTTGGGAGCCACATCAGCCAGTGATGGCCTTGTTACTCTGCTGTGAAGGTCAAGAGAGCGAGACTGTCGTGGCTCTGGAAGGAGCAGGAGCAAAGTCAGCCCTCCCTTCAGACTTGGATTTGGACCCACTCTAGGGTTTGATCAAAGGCTTTTATGAGAGCCCAAAGTTTCAAGTGGAAGACTTGGTTTACAAAGTTTAACCTTGAAAAGTTTTCAAAGCAGGCATCCACAGTCAGTCCACCACCAGATAAAAAATCCAATGGTGGACGTTAGGACACCATGGCTTCCCGACACGGCCGCCAGGCACCATGGCTTCCCAACATGGCTGTCCCAGCCTCTCTCCTAAGAAACTTGGTGAAGAGAAATGCAATATAGAAATATTTAATATTGACCAACTCTGCATTGGAGGAGGCCTTTCAAAAGAAACAATTTTGGTTTTATCATCACTGCTACTGAGCATGTTTTCCAGGAGGGATTACATACACTCCTTATCCTAGGTCTATTTAACAAGAATAAATTTTTGTGCCTTCTTTTTGCTTTTAGGGTAGAAAGAGAACTTTAATGAGGCCCAGAGCATGAAAACAGCTTCTCCTAAGGGTTAAGACCCAAGCTGCTCCCTGCAAAGTCACCTGGATGGCAGGCCCCTCCCTGGCCACAAGCAGGCAACACAGGGCGTAGTGCCTAACCAGGCTTTAATTGAGTAAAGTAAAGGTGTATCTCAAACTATTTGTGTCAACAAAGCTGAGAAGGAATGTCAAAATGAAAAGAATTCTATGTGGAGCTTAGTAAAGAAAACATAAAGCCAGACCATGATGGTGCCTGTCCAGCACTCAGTAAGGAGGAGCTCCCTGACCGATGAGAGGGGCCTTCTGCCCACGGTCAGGATGACACAGCCCCACGGACTGCTTATGAGAGTTCAGGTCCAGCTCTCCAGAAGCTCTCAAATAACTGATCCCAAGTTCCAGGTGTTGTGATCCTGGAAAGGGCTCTCTAAAAGACCTTGGGCAGCTCTGTGTAGCTTTGGGTGTTTGTGGATGGCTCTGAGTGGTCCCTGGAAGTCTGATGTGTCCCCTGGGAGATCCTGGATGACCACACATAGTCCTAGGTGGCCCTTGATAGTCATGTAAGGTCTTGGGTGTCCCAAGAGAGCCCTGGATGGTTTCATGTGCCCGGAATGACTCTAGGAAACTCCAGATGCCATGTCTGACCCTGAGAGACCCCAGATTGTCATGCATAGTCTGAATGACCTTGTGTGGCTCTAGGTGGCTGTGTAAACTAGAGGAGTGGGAGACTTGAGTATCTACGGATGGCTCTGAATGCCCTGATGACTCTGTGGGACTGGATAGCTTTGTGCGAATGGGTGTGGCCCTGGATGGCTTTGGATGGCCCTGTGTGACTCTGGGTGGCTCTGGATTACCCTGGGGGACTTTGAGTGATGGTGGGTACTATTGATGGCCCTGAATGAGCCTGGGAGGCTGCAGATGGCCATAGAGGACTCCAGTTGTCCCTTAGTGACTATTGATGACCCTGGATAACTCTAGGAGATGCTGGGTATTCCTGGGTAATCCTGGATGACCTTCAATCGTCCTAATGGCATAAGTGTTTCTAAATGGCCCTGGGATAACCCTGGGTGGCTGGGATGGCTGTGAATGAGTCTGAGGCCTCACAGGGTCTTGTGGCTCTGGATAACCTGGCTTGGGTTGCCCTGAGTGACCTTCAGTGACCCTGAGTGCCTAAAGGTGATGGATGGTGTGAATAGCTGCTCTTTAGCCCACACAACTGTGGGTGGCCTTGGTGTACCAGGATGGCCCTGGATGGCCCTAGCGACCTCGGGTATATGCGGGTGGTCCCAGATCCCCTGGAATGGCCCTGGATGACCCCCAGAGACACTGAGGATGTAGGTGGCTTCAGGGGATGGGCAGCTCCTTCTCTGATGGCTCCTCCTCTGAAGCCTGGCACCAGCCCTCTGAGCCTTCGCCTTGAGTTTCACGATGTTGCCCGAGTTCAGGCCATGGGGGAGCTGTGCCCAGGGCGGAGGTGGCCCCAAGCGGGAGGCAGGCAGGGGCTGCTGACCTGGCCCTGTGCTGGCGCCCGCCAGGTGTGGGCTTCACGGTCATCCTCATCTCGCTGTATGTGGGCTTCTTCTACAACGTCATCATCGCCTGGGCGCTGCACTACCTCTTCTCCTCCTTTGCCGCGGAGCTGCCCTGGACCCACTGCAACAACACCTGGAACAGCCCGGCCTGCTCAGACGCGCACCTCGGCAATGCCAGCGGTGACCAGGGCCTCAACAGCACCTTCGGGACCACACCCGCCGCCGAGTACTTTGAGTAAGTGGCCGCCAAGAATGGTAGAGTTGGAGGGCTGGGTGTCCGGGGCAGCCCTGGGCTGGCCACCCATCCACTGGCACCTCCCAAGGGTATGGAAAGAACAGTGCCTGGCCTGGCCCCACCCATCCCTGCCATCACAGGTTGGTGGTCTCAACCAACCTGTGATGTCCTCAGCAGGGTAGACCCCACTGTGCCTTCCTGCTCCCAGCTGCGGTCTGAGGTGGGAGGAACCTGGTGAGCCTGTATCCACTTTGCTCACCCCCTTCCTCACCAGGGGCCCTAACCCACCCATCCACTGTATCTGGCCCCTCCTGGAATCCAGATGTGCACCTGACCTTGTGTGCATAAGTGTGTGCATGTTTTTCATTTGTGTGATGTGTGGGCTGTGTGTGAGAAACACTCCTGTAATTAGCCATGCTCTGTCCCAAGGTTGAGCCTTCCCCAAAGCGATTTCCAGCTGGAGTTTACCCTGGGCTGAGCTAACTAATTGTAATTATGGAGACGCAAATTTGCAAAGGTGTGGGAGATGTGCCAGGGAGGGATGGGGCTCCTGGCCTGAGTGTGTGAGCACTGCAGGCCCTGGCACTCCCCTGCCTCATGTGGGAGCTCTGCCATGACTAAGGGGAGTATCTTAAAATGCTGTAATTATCTCAGAGATGAGAGAAGGGAACTTTCAGCAATGCCCATCCCCTCAAGTCCAAAATGCCACCACATTGGCTGTGATGCTGAGGGCCTGACTTGCCTAGTTAGGTATATTTTCTTCACACATATATGTACAAATGAGTCTGCTTACAACTTAGAAAAAGGAATTGTGACAAAAGTAAAATAATTCAAGTTTTAATATCAAGCAGGCACATTTGCAAAATTTGTTTTGAGTTAGAAAACAGTGAGCTTAAAAGCAAAGAAAGTTTCTTGGGGGAAGTAGAGACCCCCTCGCCTTTGCTGGGTACAAGGTCTTTCCCAAGGACTCTGGTCTCAGTGTGCAACGTAAACTTTGGGGCGAGCAGCCTCCCAGAGGGCTGGTTTCTCTGGTCATCGTTCACAGAGCCTCTTAGGTGGGGGCTGAGCCAGGAAGCTCTTTGGAAAGTAGCTGACTGGTATGGACAGGTGGTATGGACAGTCAGATTTGTGGATATCAGAAAGGCGCGCTGTGAGGCGGACATGTGAGGCACTGGGGGGAGAGAGGAGAGCACCTTGCCCAGCCTGGACGTCTTGTCAGAGAGGGTGAGACGGTCCTGTGCAGGGAAGCAGAGGGCTTCAGGGTGGGGGATGCTGGGCCAGATGCCACCTAGAGGGAGTGGGGGACTCCTAACTCACGTGGCCCCCAGTCCAGTGTCTGAAATCTAGTTCCCTGCCGTGCCATCATGGCCAGGAGTGGAAGCCCCCGCCCCTTCCACACCAGTGAGTCCCCACTAGCAGAATGAGGTCCTCCCCCTCTCGGTGCCCCCTTTCTCACCTTGGCCTTGCTGAAGTCCCCTCCTCAGAGACAGGGCAGGTGCCTGCGTGCTGGGCATTACTGCTCAGTGTCTGCTCAGCCTCCACCCTGCAAACAACCTTGGGACCGTCCTCAGGGCAGCAGTGGGCGGCAGAGGGACTCCGCACCTTCCTTCTAGTTTCTGTGGCTCCTTTTCTTCAAAGACTCGAGGTACCCATTCCCTCCCCAGCTCCAAAAGAGCAGGGGTGCTGAGGGCAGCGGCAGGGCTGGGCAGCCTCCCAGCTCTCTGGTCCCGTCTTCCCAGGCCCTTCCCACCATACTAAGTGCAGGAGGACTGGTCTCTGGACATGGCCAGCCATCCCGTTCCAGTTCTGGGTGGGCAGCAGCCCCCTCAAGACCCCTGGGCTTCCCTCCCAGGCGCAGTGTGCTGCACGTCCACCAAAGCCATGGCATTGACGACCTGGGCCCTCCGCGGTGGCAGCTCACGGCCTGCCTGGTGCTGGTCATCGTCCTTCTCTACTTCAGCCTGTGGAAGGGGGTGAAGACCTCAGGGAAGGTGAGGCTCCTGCGAACCTGGGGCCACCAAGTAGACAGCTGGCCGTGGTTGGGTTGGGGTGAACATGTGGGTGTGTCTGGGCTTTGTGTGGACGTGTGACTGGGGAAAGGACAGTGACAGGGAAAGCACCCATAGAAAAGTGTTCCTAGCAGGAAGACAGCACAGTATACTTCTTTTTGCTGATGAAAATACTTTCATTGTTGTCTTGGCATCTGAACCAATTCTGAACATAATGTGTTCGTTAGTTGCAATGATGCATGTGGTGTGGTGTAGGCCATGGGGCCTTTCCTATAATGACGCCACGGGGTCCATCCTCACGTGTGAAGTGCACCTCTGCATACAGTGGGAATTCACTTGCGTGCATTCATCAGAGGTTCAGACCAAATGCAGGGAAGAAATGTTCTTCTCTTGCCATATTAAACTTGGGAGGTTGTGTGGGACAGACAGCATCTAACCACCTCACTGCAGTGAGCCCTTGCTATCTGTCAAGCTGGTGTCCCATGAAATGTTTGAGACATTGGGCTTCCAGGCCAGAGGGCCTCTCACTTTGGAACAAGCCATCAAGGTGACCTTGTGTTCATTTGATGCCAGCGTCCACCAAGGATCCCACTAGGGCTGCTCCATGCAGCCCAGTGACTCGGCCTTCTTCCCAGGTTGTATGGATCACAGCCACCATGCCATACGTGGTGCTCACTGCTCTGCTACTGCGTGGGGTCACCCTCCCTGGGGCCATTGATGGCATCAGAGCGTACCTAAGTGTGGATTTCCATCGGCTCTGTGAGGCGTCTGTGAGTAGACCCACCCCCCACTCTGCCATCCCTGGCCCCTGCATGCCCAGGAAGGACATCCCACAGGCAGCAGCTCTGCAGGGATCTCTCTTTCACTCTGTGAATTCAGCTGAATTCAGCAGGTGCAGGCTGGTGTGCTCACCTGTGTACCTGCCCTGCCCAGTGGAGTCACCATCTAGTTGGGAAGAGGGCCATGTGTGAGCACAGTGGGAGATTGAGTGGACACAGAATAAGGAGGTCTGAGGGGGCATCCCTCCTTCCCATCCCACCTCCACCTCTGCCCTGCCTGTTGCTTCCTGGAGGGTACCCTTGAGTTCCACGGCTGGCCCAGAGCAGCCTGCACCCCAGGGTGTCACTGCTCGTGCAGACGGTGGCCTCTCGAGTGGCTCCATGTCCACTGTCCAACAGGGCTCAAGTGTGAGCTGCTGGAACCAGGCTCCCACTAAGAAACCAAACTCAGGGTGTCCACTGATGACCAGGACATTATCAGAGTCACATCAGATCAAAAGCCAAGCCCCGAGTTGGCTGCAGGATTCTTTAACAAAGGGAGAGATGACTGAGGTTAAAATATTGGGGGAGTCCTCAGGGAATAGGGAGGCCTGATGGGCCACTGGGAACCCCACGAGAAAGGGAGGAGAAGGCCCAGAGACAGAAGTGTCACTGACAGAGGCAGTGTGATGGGAACAGCCGCTGTCACAGGGTCATCCAGTGGGCATCCAGTCTCTTAGGTGGGGGTTGAGCCAGGAAGCTCTTTGGAAAGTAGCTGACTGGTATGGACAGGTGGTATGGACAGTCAGATTTGTGGATATCAGAAAGGCATGCTGTGAGGCAGACATGTGAGGCACTGGGGGGAGAGACAGTCAGGCATGGCCCTGGGCCCCAGGAGACCCAAGGGCAGGCCAGGCAGGTGCAGAGACAGGACGGCCTGGACACAGCGTCCATGAGGCAGCAGGGGCGACAGGGTGGGGAGCAGTCTGGATGCTGACAGGAGACCCATGTGGCTACGGGAGGCCTAGTGGGGTAGCAGGAGGCACGTGTCCCACGGGAGTTGAGAGCCAGGAAGAAGTTTCAGGAAAGGTGGCAGAGTCAGCCATGTCTGGAATCCCAGGAATAGCGACACACAGCAGAGGGGAGCATGCAGGAGGGTGCAGGGCACAGAATCAAAGAAAAATGAGACGGGACAAAGTAAAGCCTGGGGCTTCAGCCAGGAGGAGCCGGCAGCACCCCCGGAGGAAGCGAAACAATTGGCAATGCAGGTGCAGGGTGGTCAGCACAGTGGGGCAGGGGACAAGGATTTGGGGAGCTGGACAGAAGAGGCAGGATGGATGGAGGAACAGACAGAGGGATGATAGGAAGATAGAGGGAATTAGTAGACAAGATGGACAGATAATTGATAGATAGATAGATAAGATAGACTATACGGGTGATGGTTAGATAGGTGATCATTGACACATGCTAGGCAGGTGATAGGCTGATGGGTACATGACAGGTAATAAATGGATAATTCATTCTTGGTGCTAGAGATGATGGATAGACGGATGGGCGTGTGGGGAGAGGGCAGGAGAGAGACGGAACAAAGGATGACCCCAGATGTCTGCAGGGCAGGTGCACTGGGTCAGGCCTGGAGAGGCAGCTGTTGGTGCTGGGTCCCAGGGACAGTGTCGAGCAGAGGCCTAACCGTGGCCCAGATGGGCACTTCTTGGACGGTGGGCCTCAACCAGGCAAGGCCAAGGGCTGAGCAGGAGACAGTCACTCCCCCAAGACAGCTGATCCTGCCTCCAGTCACTGGCCAGGTGAGCAGGTCGATGGCTAGCAGGGGGGCCCACAGGACAGCAAGGTAGGAGGCCACTGCTGTAGCTGTGACCTATTGGCCTGGCCAACTGCCCTTGAACACACTGTCCCTGGTGATGGTGGGCCCTAAGGCCCTAGACATGGTGCCCTGAGGACAGAGGAGCCACTCCTTTCCTGCAGCCAGCTGCCCACCCCACCTATGCCTCGGCAGTGTCCACCTCCTAAGTTCAGGCACATTCCCCAGATGCCCCAAAGCCACCTGGTCTCCCCAGCAAGACCTTCTGCTGTTGGTGCCTCAGGGTCCTGGCCTGCACCATCCTGCCCTGAGAGGTTGTGACTGACTCTTTAAAAAGACCATACTGGTGTAACTGCTGCCTGCACTGCGCCCCTTCTGTCTGCATTCAGAGTGACTGGCGTGTCCTCTCTGAGCCAGGCGAGCTCAGCACAGGTGTCTGAGGCAGGATGGGCTCACGGTCATCCAGGCGGCTGTCCACTGTGGTGTTTGCATCCTGTGGGAAAAATATAAAGCAGGTGTTGGTGGGTGTGCTGCTGGAGGCGTCACCCGCGCACAGCGAGTCAGTGACCAATGCTGTCTGAGGGTCGTGGGCCCCCTGGTGTGGAGTTGCTGCACTGGTGTTCTGTGATGTCACGTGTGCACAAGATGCAGCCTCCTTTGTGACGTGCTTTATCCAGCCAGGGCACGGAAAGGGCCATCTCTGAGACGGCATGTGCCATGGTCACGTTGTCGATGCCGCAGGCTGGTGGAAGCTGAGGCTGAGTGCAGGCCCATGGTGGGGGCGCAGTGTCTGGCCAGGGCAGGGAGCATGGGCCAGGCTGCCTGTGACAACTGCTTGTGACAGCTGTAGCTCACGCAGAATGTGTTCCCTGCAATTGGGCCTAACCACCTTGCTCTGCCCGATCTGGGTCCCGGCAGGTCTGGATCGATGCTGCCACCCAGGTTTGCTTCTCGCTGGGCGTCGGGTTTGGGGTGCTGATCGCCTTCTCCAGTTACAACAAGTTCACCAATGACTGCTATAGGTGAGCCTGGCACTGCTGGCGGGGTGGGGTGGGGTGGGAGGAGGCACTCATGGGGGTCAGGGTATAACGTGACCCTGGGTGAACAGAGGGAAAGACAATCTGAGCCCACAAAACCTCCAGGTGCACAGCTTCTGAAACAGAAGTTACGGTGGGGCAGCAACTAGCATAAAGTTCCCACTTCCAGCAAGGTCCCGAAGTGTGTGAGGATGTTGCCCCCCAGAAAAACTGTCTTACACTCAATCAGTGTCACTGCACAGGTCCCCAGAGTCACTACACACTGCAGCTGGCCCCTCCCTCTGCGAGGACACAGCCCTTCTGCCCACTGCCCCATCCTCTCTTACTCAGGGCTCCGCATGCCCTGATGGCCATTGCCACTAGCTGGCCCCTGAAGCCACAGGCTGGACCAAAAATCCTCCTGAAAATAGAAACATAATTTAATCTGGGGCCTAATTTCTTTGACCTTTATGGCTTTGTGTGCACTTTCTCTCACATGATGAGAGTAAAAACACAGAAAAAGTTCAAAGACTATGCACAGAAAATGTCCAGTCAGACCACCACAGGGAGGGCCCCAGACAGCCCTGCCTGGAGCCTGCCCTGTGCCCACCTGGGCCTGGGAGCTCTGCACACAAAGTACATGGTCCCTCCACTGCAGCAATGGACCTCGAGGTCACCCAGGAGGAGGAGGAGGGTGCTGGTCTCTTGGCCACCAGGCCTTCCTGGCTCCACCCTCACTAACCCCAAGCCTTTGGATCTCTCAGACTTGGGAAGCTCTGGAGAAACGCAACGTCTGGGGCCCCACAAGTCCCCCTGAGTCAGGGTTTCTAGGGTGATCCTGGGAGACATGTGCTCCTGTTGGTTACAGGTGCTCTGCCTGGCAGCCTCCAGCAAGGCGGTGAGCACCCAATACAGGGCCAACAGGGCAGGCTGGGGGCCTCTGTTCTGCCCTCCCTTTGCCCTCTGGTACCCAGAGGCCTCGGGTAGCTCAACGGGGTCCAGGGTGACCCAAGGACAGGCGCTGCAGGCTGCCAGAGGAAGGCGCCCTGCAAAGCCCTCTCCACCCTCCAGACACAGCAAATTAGGAATAATAACTGGGAAATTGCAGCTGTGGCAGCTCGACTGGGCATGGGAACAGCCTGTCTTGTTCTTGCAGAGACGCGCTTGTCACCACCTCCATCAATTCCCTGACGAGCTTCTCCTCTGGCTTTGTGGTCTTCTCTTTCCTGGGGTATATGGCGCAGAAGCATAGTGTACCCATCGGGGATGTGGCCAAAGATGGTGAGCCTCTCCTACCACACCCTGCCCGTGGTGCTGGCCACCAGGCTCTGGACAGCGTCTGGTATGCTGCCCTCATCCTGCAGGGCAGCATACCAGGCCAGGCTGCCCGCAGAGCTACTGGCCTGCACGATGGCCTGTGCATGCCCAGTGCTGCCAGCCAGCCCTGTGCAGTAGGGATCCAGGCAACCCCAGTGCCCTCCCTGCCCTGCCCCTGTCAGGACCCTACCCTGAGCCAACATGGCCAGGGGAGCCTTGAGCCCAAATGCACCTGAATTGGAGCCTTTGTCCCTCAGCCTGCTCCCTACGTGCCTTTGATGTGTGCCTGCAGTGCGGAGGGATGTACAGTGCAGGGAAGGGATGGGCCAAGCTGGTCCAGACAACATGTGAGGGCAGGACTGGAAAGCTCTGGGCTTCAGTATGGCCCTCTAACAAGAAGCTGGTTCCTTTTGACAGCAGCAGTTAATCTGTTCAAAGCTTCTTCCCGATGAAAGTACAGAGACTGTGGCATACTGACCTGGGCTTTGGGTAATAATTGGAGACGCCCTCAAGGTCTCCGGCACAGGGTGTTCCCACCTGCCCTCCTGGCCTACATGAGGCCGAGGGACTGCAGAGGGCATGGGGCTTGGGCAGGTGCAGGTGACAAGAGAGGAAGCCTCCACCTCTGCGGGGAGTGCATCAGGCAGGAGAGAACCAGGAGGCAGGGGCTGGGGGCGAGGGCCCCAGGGCACTGTGGGTGGAAAGTTGTGGCATTGGCAGCCCTAAATTGGGTCATCCCAGAACTCCAGGGTCCCCTGAGATCGTGTGGTGTCCTACCTGCCAGGGAGCCCCTCACCTGCAGGAGACTGACTCTCCATCCTGTGTCCCCTCCTGGCTTCCTCTGGATGCCCCTCCTGGGAGCTACTTTTGCAGGCAACGATTGCTGCTCAGAATAGCCCCTGTTGAATGTGGTTGTCATTGCCCACCATAGCTGTGCCTGGATTGGGTGCAGGGGCAGCAGCAAAAGCCCAGCTCCGCCTGAAGGCACGAGGCCACAGTCAGCCTCCATTGCTGCCCTGGGTCCTTGGAAAGCTGGGCGCTCGGTTCTCACTCTGCAAGTAAGAAGCAGGCATGGGGACCCAAAGGCCCCTCCGAGCCTGCAGCAGGAAGAAGGGGCCGGCCTTGCAGCTCAGAGCACATTTTGTAAGTCTGTGCCCTGTCCTCTAGGAAGAAAATTCAATAAAGGCGAGAAAGGTAACAGAATGCAAATGAATATAGCACAGTGAAATTTGCTCATTGCTGCATTTATGCAATTTCACATTCTTTTTGCCCTTTATTATGATAAATAGCAATAGCGTGCAAAAACCTCTATTAACCCCTGAAAATAAAGTTGAATGTCTTCTATGCATTTCATGACAAGCAAAGTAAATGTCATTTATAGCCCTAATTCTCCAGAAAACAGGGTGAAATGTTAACTCAGGTACAGAAATGAAAGGCAAGAATATTGACATTACGTTCAGCTGAGCTGATGAATATCTTCCTGGGTTGGTGGCTTATGGCATATAAACCTGGGGGCATCTCAAACCAGCCTGCCCCCACAAGTCAAAAACTGCACCTGGCCAATGGGCATCTGGGGTACTGGGGAGACCCCATGTCTGACCTGGATCAGTGCTAACAGTACAACCTGTGCAAGATTTGTGGGAGATGGACTCTGCTCTGGTCTTTGTTTTATCTTTAAAGTTTGGTGAGTGCCGGTTCGTGTGGGCTGGATGCAGACAGAGATGGTGACAGTTGCATCTCCGCAGGCAGACTCAGCGCAGGCCATTAGTGAGAGGGTGCGCGTCCCACAGGGGAGCTGAGGAAGCTCTCTTATCACTGCCCATGGGGATGTTTTCACTTTGCTATCCTTTGAAACTAAATTGTATGTCGTCTGTCTGTGTGGCTACTTCCCATCCCCCGCCCCCATGCCTGTGCCCTGCACCTCTGGTCTTATGTAGATCCCAGGTGAGCCTGGTCATGGACCGCTCATCAGCGCTACCCTTCAGCCCGTGTGCCTGCAGTGTGTTGGGGTAAAGGGGCAGCAGAGTCTCTTTTAAGCCTCCACTGGGCCCCTGCTGTCTCAGGCATTGTCTCAGTCAGGATGTGTGGCCCCTCCGAGTCCCTGGAGACTCCAGCAATTGGGGCTTCCAGGGCCCAGGGCAGGGCGGTGGGTGATGGGACCACACACTCACTGCCAACCACTGGTTGGAAAGGAAGCCCAGGGTGACCTCAGGGTGGGGGAGGCAAGAGGGGCTGGTTTTCCTTTTAGCCTGAATGCAGAGGTCAAGAACGTGCGCATGATGTATGGCTGGTCCTGGAGACAATCTACAGGCAGAGTGGTCAGTGCGTTGCCACATGTGGGTATCTCTCATGATATACCCTGGGGAAACCAGCTAGCAGTGTCGGCGGGCGTCACCTGCGATGAAGGACAGGGCAGCCTGGATGCCAGGCCGGCCCCTCCTCCCAGCACCTGCACAGCCCACATGGACGCATGTGATCTGGGGCAACTCTGGGCCTGTGTTTACCACGCTGGCAGGAGAGAAGGAGGGGGACTGCAGGGAAGCCCACCCCGGCACAGCCCCTAATGGAGGCAGTGGGTGGGGCGGGGCACAGTGGGCACCAAGGCAAGTGGCTGTGTCCTGTTTCAGGTCCAGGGCTGATCTTCGTCATCTATCCAGAGGCCATCGCCACACTGCCGCTGTCCTCAGCCTGGGCTGTGGTTTTCTTCATCATGCTTCTGACCCTGGGCATCGACAGTGCCGTGAGTCACCCATGGCCAGCCCTGCCCCTGGCAGTCAGAGTCACTCTCAGCCTGCTCTGTGGGGCACCTCCCAGGGCTGGGCAGACCCCAGGATGCTTGGCAATGGCCTCAAACCTCACGGCTTGGTGCAGAGCCACACAGGACTCAAGCCAACCCCCGCTCAAGGGCCCCTTCTAGGGTCTGGGTCAGCCCACCTGTTCCCTCTCTGGGGCAGCAGTGCAGTTGCCCCAACCGCCTACAGGCTCTGGGGACACAGGCAGTGGTCCTGATATGCAGCCGGGACAGGAGCCCAGCTGCTGTCCCTTGCTATGTCCTGCAGATGGGCGGAATGGAGTCAGTGATCACCGGGCTCGTCGACGAGTTCCAGCTGCTGCACAGACACCGGGAGCTCTTCACGCTCTTCATCGTCCTGGCAACCTTCCTCCTCTCCCTGTTCTGCGTCACTAACGTACGTGTCGCTACCTGAGCTCACCAGTCCACAACGCAGTGGCCTGGCCAAGCATTTCTAGAAAACTATGCACCTTCCCCCCCCCTCAGAAAATGGCTTGCAACAAGGTGGCCAAGCCCATCTGGAGCTTGGGCTCAGAGTTACTTCAGCACCAGGACAGCTCCTCAGGAGCCCAGGGCTAAAACCATGTCCCTGGGATTTGTGGGCTAGGGGACTGGAGGCCGGCATAGGAGACTGGGAGGACATAGAGCCTCTGGGGTCTGAGAGGGTGCAGAGCCTTGGGGAGCTGGGAGGGGACAGAGCCTGGGGTCTGGGCCACCTCCCCTCCGAGGGAGGCATTTGGCTGCTGCTGTGTGTCTAATGGCACCTAGAGCCCTGGGGAAGAGGGATTCGCTTCTGCTTTGCATACGTGGATGGATTGACATTTAGCAACTCAAACCACACTTCACGGAGAGTAAGGCAGCTGTGTCTGCTGGGCAGAGCCCTCCATGGAGTCTCCATGCAGTCCAGCAATGTCTCTCTCTCCAGGGTGGCATCTATGTCTTCACACTCCTGGACCACTTCGCGGCTGGCACGTCCATCCTCTTTGGGGTGCTCATCGAAGCCATTGGGGTGGCCTGGTTCTATGGTAAGTCCACGGAAGGACCAAGCAGGCTGGATCCTCTTGCTCTGTGGCCATGCAGCTCTCTCTCTCTGGCAAACCCACCTCTTAAGAGGCACATTTTAGCCTGCAAGGGGGTCAAAGGTTTGCACAGTGGCTGAGATGCTATGGCCTCCCCTGCACTGGAGAGACCCATGAGCCTGTCCCTCCTGGGGCCGTGTCAGAGAAGCTGCTGGCTCAGGTATTGTGCCCTGAGAGTCGTGGCTCCAAGGTGCCGTCATGGATATGCAAGCTGACCAGCATCCCAGCCCACCAGCCCACTGGCCTCTCCACTTACGAGACTGTGAGCCCTCAGAGGCCGGGGTCACAGGCCACCTGCTGCCACTACTATGGGTATTAGTTGTTGTGTCCTGGGACATCCCAGCATACTTTAGACAACAATGGGAACTCCAAGTCTTCCCTCTCACTGGCTAGGTGCTGACCTAGCCAGTTGTCATACCTCAATTTCTCTCAGTTTTCTCTTCTGTAAATGGGTCACTGTGCTGGCTCAGCTCACATGATATGTCTGAGGGTGAGCGGTTCCTCTATGAACACGTGTAGCCAGCAGAAGGGACACAAACCCCAGTCCCAGAGGAATATAGGCCAGCTGTCCTGAATTCATGGGGGCCACTCTCTCTACCTCTGAGCTGTGGAATTTATAACCTGGGGAAAACACCCTGGCTCTGGGGGTCTCAACCTGACAAACAGCTCATATTCCAAGAACATTTTTTCAAGTGCAGGAGACTCTCCATAGGTTGACCACCCAAGGGACTATAAGAAACTGGTCATCATGCAGAGGTGGTCAGTGTAAGGAACTAGGCCTACTGTCCTGATATGTACAGGTGGTGAGCGTCCGGTCAACTTAAAGAGGTGGTCAGTGTAGGGAGGTGGTCAGTGCAGCAGAGAGGTAGTCAGTGTAAGGAGATGGTTGGTGTAAGGAGGTGGTCAGTGCAGGGAGATGGTCAGTGTAGGGAGGCAGTCAGTGCAGGGAGGTGGTCAGTGCAGGGAGATGGTCAGTGTAGGCAGGCAGTCAGTGCAGGGAGGTGGTCAGCGTAAGGAGGTGGTCAGTGCAGGGAGGTGATCAATGTAAGAAGGCAGTCAGGGCAGGGAGGCAGTCAGTGTAGAGAGGCAGTCAGTGTAGGGAGGCAATCAGTGTAAGGAGGCGGTCAGTGCAGGTAGGTGGTCAGTGCAAGGAGGCGGTCAGTGCAGGGAGGTGGTCAGTGTAGGGAGGAAGTCAGTATAAGAAGGAGGTCAGTGTAGGGCAGTAGTCAGCTTAGAGAGGTTCTACTGTGTCTATTCTTTTCTACAGAAAAGGGAAGTGTCAAAAGAGTCAATGCATTGCTATCACTTTAAATTCAAATCTTCATCCACCTCACCAAAAAAAAAAAAAAAACAGAACCTCACAGAGAAAGGAGAAAGTACCTGAAACACATCCCCCCACCTTGACCTGTGGAATGACCAAAGTTGGAGCAGCTGGCCCTGCCATTCTAGAGCCTCAAAAGACTGAGGTCTGAGTTACTTCTCCAAACATAAGTTTCTGCCCCTTTCATCCAAATGGAACAAAATCTTTGCTGCTGATGAGACTGCGTCAGATGATGCAGGGGCTCTGTGCCTGCAGGGTCCCTGCAGGGAGCACAGGGGGCAGGGGCCTCAGCCAGGCTCCCCTGTGCTGCCTCGCCCCTGCCCATTCCATACCACTCCCCATCCAATCTCTCAGTGCCCAGAGTCCTGCTGACGGCACCATCGGCACCAGGGTGTGCAGAGGGCTCTCTGGGTGCAGGCATCTTTCTGGTCATAGACAAGGCTGGATCTGGGGGAGAAATCACTTTTGCAATCTTTATGGGCAAGCCCTAAAAGAAGTCAGAAGATACCACTGACTGAGAAACCACTTCTGAAGTGGAGCACCAGGGCTGCTGCTTGCTTTATGGAGAGAAAGAGTTCCTTAGGGTTCTAGAAGTAGCTTTTCATAAGAAGAAAAAAGCAATGATTGTATACATACAATAGAATATTATTCAGCCTTAAAAAGGGCAAGACATTCTGACACAAGCTACAACACAGGTGGACCTTGAGGACGTTATGTTAAGTGAGATAAGGCAGGCACGGAGTGATAGGCAGTGTGGTTCCACCCGCAGGTCTCATGTGTCCTCAGATTCCCACAGGCAGAAGCTGGAATGGAGAGTGCTGGGGGACGGGGGAGAGGGGCATATCTCATGGGAACAGGGTTCTGGCTGGGCAGGATGGACAGTTCTGGAGATCACAGTGCTGATGGCCACACAGCAGCGTGACACACTCAATGCCATAGAGCTACGCACGTAAAAGTGGCTCAGCCGGGCAATCTGTGTTATGTGGATCTTACAGTGGTTTTTTTTAAAGTTAAAAAAAAAAATACTGATTGCAGAGGGGTGTCGGGGACAGTGGTGGGGGTCAGGGAGAACATGAGGCAGGGGTGGGCAGGGAGGCCACTCAGCCATAGGCCCCCTGGACGTCATGGGTGAGTAAGCTTGTGGGGTCCTGCTAGTCAGGAGGCACCAAGGGTCTAGAGGGGGCTTAGGGCATATGGGGGAGCCCTAGGGTCATTGAGGACCCTGGCCCGTGTCTGGCACGTGGGATGTGCTGCTCTGACCGGCCTGCCCTGCTGCTTCTCCCACAGGTGTCAGGCAGTTCAGCGATGACATCAAGCAGATGACGGGGCAGCGGCCTAGCCTGTACTGGCGGCTGTGCTGGAAGCTGGTCAGCCCCTGCTTCCTTCTGGTAAGGGACCATGAGGGTGGACCCCTGGGGAAGTGAATGCATGGGAGGTCACAGCAAGGCAGGGTCACCACAGCCGGAACCAGCAAGGCCTCAGGACTCAGCCTGGAAGAGACCTAAAGTCATCTCTGGTCTCCTGAAGGGGTCGCCCACCTTCCTCTCTGGCACCATGAGAAAGTCTCCCAGGTGGCCCCCGGTGGCCCTGGGCCCCCATTGAGGTCACGTGAGGGCTGCGCTTGGGCCATACCTCTGTGTCTGAGGGAGGCCAGAGTGATGCAGGTAGTTACCCACTTCTGCTGTGATACTGGATGGAATTTATACCTTCCAGGACAGCAGGATCAGGGATGGCAGGTATTAGCAACCCCGAAAACAAGCATGACCCAGCGTCTGTCCCATGCTCCTTCAGGTCCCTCCCCTGAGGCTAGCTCCTCTGCTGTACCCAGAGGCTGCCTGGCTTTTGTCATCTGGGGTCAGCAAATCAGGGCCCCCAAGCCAAGTCCCTGGATGTCTGTCCTTACAGAGTTTTGCAGGGACATGGCCACCCCCTTTCCCACCCTGCCTATCTGTGGCTGCTGCAGAGACCAAGGTGGCTCGCAAAGCCAAACTATCTGGCCTGGACAAGTGGCCTCAGGCAGACATGGTAGGCCTCGCCATGCCTGAAGAGTCTTGTGGGCTGCTCACAGACATGAGCACCTTCCCAGAGTCCACAGCCAGCAGGGCCACACCCAGAAAGGGGCAGGTGGCTCAGGCCCACAGGTGCTGTGTGTGTGAAGAACCCTTGCTATGAACACAAAGCAGGAGGGGTTTGAGCACCTGAGTGCAGGCTCCTGGGGTGTCAGAAAGAGATGAGAGAAAGGGCCTATCCTGGAGGACCTGGAAGGTGCCAGAGAAACAACCAGTACCTTGAGGAAATCATGGTAACATAGAGCTGGGCCGTGCAGTGTGACTGTGCATTGAGTGTCCCCAGCCTGGATCGCAGCTGCAGCTCCCACTGAAGGCTCATCACTGAGCAGTCGGGGGCGGGGGAGCAAGGAAATCAAACTTGGCCTCTGCCTCCCCCATCTGACTCGAGAGCTCTCTCTTCTTGCTGCTCAGTCTTGAGTCTGGGCCCCTGCAGGTTAGCGTGCAGCCCCTTAACACCCAGGAGTGACCTGCAATCTCGGGGGTGATACATTCTGCCGGTGACCAGCCTAAATCTTTGAGCCGAAATATGCTTTGTGGCGTTTTAGATAAAACCTGCCACCTTGATAAAAACACAGCAGTGTCATCACTTTATATCACCTTACCTTTAATTTTAGAGCCCATTTCCTACTAAGTTTAGACTTCAGCAGAAAAATGATTTCCACATTATCCTGTGTCCTTGACATTGCTGTCCCCTCTGGTGTGTGGCTTTTGATCACAGCCCAGCACAGACCCAGGCCTGTGACTTTGTTTTGTGGCTGGGTACACCACAGCACTCCGAAAGGTAGATCATACCAGGTAATAATCAACTCATGTGGCAGGTCATGGCCGTGGCAGACAGGTCTTTCTAAGATATGTGAAGTCTATTAAGAAGATGAACGGTGCAAGAAAATACATTACAACAAAACCAACATGCCATATATTCAAAATGTACATATCTGGGGAGATGTAGCTTAGTAAAATACTAAGAACTGCTATAGGGTGACCACCCAAAGGACTACAGCAAACCGGTCCACACACAGAGGTGGTCACCATAAGGAAGGAGGCCCGCTGTGCTGACACGCACATGTGATGCATGTCTGGTCTACGGGAGTCAGGTCAGCATGAGGACGTGGTCAGTGCAGGCAGGTGGGCAGCTGTGCAGCTTCTACTGTATGTGAAAGCACCAAACAGCTGACGACGGCCCAGTCTGAGGTGCTCCAGGCCTCGCACTCTGCTTGTGGGGGAGCCTGGGCCCTTCCTTCCCATGGCCTGACCTGCTCTCACTGCCCCAGGCCAGGAGTCCATGCGAAGCAACATGCCAAGAGGAGGTCGAGGCTAGTGTAAGAGATGTGTGTGCAAATACGCCTGTTAAGATGGAGTGTGTGAATGTTGAGCTTCTCTGAGATTCAGAAAAGTTGACAATGAGTAAAAATTTGTATTTACGCCACCTTATAACCACATCTAGTAGAGCTTCCTTTGTCTTCTCAGGACGGGCCTGTCTTGCCCAGGTATGCAGTACCTGTGTAGGTATGCAGCACACGTGTAGATACGTAGCACATGTGTAGGTATGAAGCACACGTTTAGGCATGCAGTCATATGTAGACACACAAAACATGTAGGCACACAGGACACACACGTTAGACACACAGGACGTACATGGCAGGCACACAGGACACACACGTTAGATACACAGGATGTACATAGCAGGCACACAGGATACACACGTTAGACACACAGGATGTACATGGCAGGCACACAGGACACACACGTTAGACACACAGGACACACACGTTAGACACACAGGATGTACATGGCAGGCACACAGGACACACATGTTAGACACACAGGACACACACGTTACACACACAGGACATACATGGCAGGCACACAGGACGCACACGTTAGACACACAGGACACACACGTTAGACACACAGGACGTACATGGCAGACACACAGGATACACACGTTAGATACACAGGATATACATGGCAGGCACACAGGATACACACGTTAGACACATAGGACACACGCATTAGACACACAGGACACACACGTTAGACATACAGGACACACATGGCAGGCACACAGGACACACACATTAGACACACAGGATGTACATGGCAGGCACACAGGACACACACGTTAGACACACAGGATGTACATGGCAGGCACACAGGACACACACGTTAGATACACAGGATATACATGGCAGGCACACAGGATACACACGTTAGACACACAGGACACACACGTTAGACACACAGGATGTACATGGCAGGCACACAGGACACACACATTAGACACACAGGATGTACATGGCAGGCACACAGGACACACACATTAGACACACAGGATGTACATGGCAGGCACACAGGATACACACGTTAGACACACAGGATGTACATGGCAGGCACACAGGATACACACGTTAGACACACAGGATGTACATGGCAGGCACACAGGATACACACGTTAGACACACAGGACACACACGTTAGATACACAGGACACATGTTAGACACACAGAACACACACGTTAGACACACAGGACACACACGTTAGACTCACATGACTACATGGCAGACACACAGGACACACACGTTAGACACACAGGACACATGTTAGATACACAGGACACATGTTAGACACACAGGGCACACACGTTAGACACACAGGACGTACATGGCAGACACACAGAGTACACACTTTAGACACACAGGACACACACATTAGATATACAGGGCACACACGTTAGATATACAGGGCATACACGTTAGATATACAGGACACACACATTAGATACACAGGACACACGTTAGACCCACAGGGCACACACGTTAGACACACAGGACGTACATGGCAGACACACAGAGTACACACTTTAGACACACAGGACACACACGTTAGATATACAGGGCACACACGTTAGATATACAGGGCATACACGTTAGATATACAGGACACACAAGTTAGATACACAGGACACACGTTAGACCCACAGGGCACACACGTTAGACACACAGGACGTACATGGCAGACACACAGAGTACACACTTTAGACACACAGGACACACACGTTAGATATACAGGGCACACACGTTAGATATACAGGGCACACACGTTAGATGCACAGGACAAGTACATGTAGGCACACAGGACACACAGGTCGGGCGCACAGGTGGCACCTGGGGACCCCTGCACACCTGCTGAATGGATGAGCACATGAGGTCATGAGCACCTGCATCAGGAGAACCCTCTAGAGCAGTGATTTTCAGCTGGTGTGCTGTGGCACCTACTGTACTGTGAGAGCATCTTAGGTGTGTCATGAAAACTTTTAAAGATGATTAATTAAATTATTTTCAAAAGAAGTTCAAAGCACAGTAAGTACACTCTTTTATTCTTCTTTTTGATCAGCATAATTTAAGTGTGGGTGGAAGTTTGCTGTCAGATACAAAAGGTTGAAAACACTGCTCTAGAGAATGAAAACCTGTCCCCGTAAGCACCACCCCCCACATTTGAAGCAGGTCACCACCATGACCTGGTGGTGGCTCTGAGTTTACAGAGACCCAGCACAGACTGCCCTGGGGGCTGCGTGGGGCACAACTGTGTCATCGAGTCAGTGACTGGGTGGTGCCATCCCACTCTGTCGTGCTCTGATTTCAACAAAGGCTAGAACAGGACAGGATAGGATAGAACAGGGTGGGAGGGAAGAGGCCTTGTCTGAGGAGGATGTTGTCCCGAGGCAGGATGGCACCTGGCCTGGCTGGATTCTGGCGTGTGCAGAGCCAGACTCTAAGGCCCTCCCTGGACATGCTGCCTGACCCATGTCCATTGGTTTCAGTTCGTAGTCGTGGTCAGCATCGTGACCTTCAGGCCCCCCCACTACGGTGCCTACATCTTCCCGGACTGGGCCAACACACTGGGCTGGGCCATCGCCACGTCCTCCATGGCAATGGTGCCCATCTATGCAGCCTACAAGCTCTGCAGCTTGCCTGGGTCCTTCAGAGAGGTGGGTATGTGGACGGGGCTCCTCCCCCTGGCCATCCCCTGACTGAGAGGTCACAGAAGGGCTCAGCTACTGTCCATGCCCCAGGATCTCTTTTTGCCTGTTTCATCCTCAGCCAAGAGGAGGTAGCTGGAGGCAGCCACACGGCAGGGACGGGGAGGGTGTCATGTGTGTCTGAGTCTGCATGTGTGCCCACACGTATGTCTGAATGTGTTTCTGTGCATGTAATGAGAGCACATGCCTACCATCAGCTCACCTTGGCTGAGCAGGGCAGCTCTGGGGCCTCCGCAAGGCACGTTCCCTTCTCTGCCTCAATTCTGCCCCTTTATGTAAAGGAAGGCAGGGGAGTGGCCCTGCTTGGTGACCTGGCTCTGTGACTCTGGGAAGACTCAGGATGCAGTCCTCTTGGCAGGAACAGCCCCCCACCAGAGCCCGCCCTTGGGGCTCATAGAAGCCTCTCTGTGCTCCAACCCCACAGTCTTTCTTTGAAACAGTCTCGGCCCTGGGCAGAGAAGCACCATCTCTATACCCTGGCTAGGTCCAAGGATCCTGCCTGAGGGCCACTGTGTCCCCTGGGCTTGAACTTGTGGTAGGCACCCCAGGCTGGCACAGAGCTGGCCCCCAGCAGTGTAGCCAAGCCAGGGCGAAGCACAGTGTGTGGCCAGGCTGCTGACCCTCAGGCTGCAGGAGGGCAGTGAGGGACCCCCTAGGGGCCCCCTTCAGACCCAGCAGGGAACAGCAAGTGGCTGGGCAGTCCCTGTGGGGCGCTGACCTCTCTGAGTAAGACACACTGGGAATAGGGACCCAGGTGAGTACGGACCCTAGATGGGGGGCCTGTGGCAGCAAGGTGATGTAGGGCCACACCCAGGGAGGGGACACTGGCCTCCATCAGAGACGGAGATTTCTGGCCCTGAGTGTGAGCTCCTGGAAGATGCTGTCTGCTCCAGGAGGACTGGGAGCCACAGCAGGTGGTGGAGGGAGACAGGCTCGGGTCCCAGGGCTGGCATGTGGCAGGAAGCAGGATCCCTGGAGACCCTCTCTCGCTCAGCTCACCACACATGGTGATAGAGACAAAGCTGCCTCCACGACCACTGTTATTTTGAATGGGGACTCACTTCCCGATTTCCTGCCCTGTGCTGGTATCGATCCCAAGGAGAGCCTGTTAACCCCAGAGGCATTGGCCGGTGGGGGCACTGCAAGTAAGCACTGGCACCAACTGTCTTGCTCTCTTTTAGAAATTGGCCTACGCCATCACGCCCGAGAAGGACCGAGAGCTGGTGGACCAAGGGGAGGTGCGCCAGTTCACGGTGAGGTTGCTGTCCCCAGGGGTCCCCCAGCGGGAAAATCCAGAATGACCCAAAGTAGTCTTCTTGCTGCCCTCAGAGAGCTGGGAGGCTACATGCAGATGGCTTGGGCTCAGTACGTCAACAGGGGCCCCGTGAGCACCTGTGTGCCACATGGTCTGCACTCTGGCCTGGGGCCACTCTGCGGGGCCCTGCACTGAGATTGGGAGTCTGGCAGGCTGTAGTGTGGGTGCAGATGAGCACAAAAGAAAAAAGAAGGGGGATCACGGGCCTCCTGGAGGTGCATCGTCATAGACACCCACATGAAGGCCAGGTCCCTGCAAAGACACAGGTCTGGACACGTCCAGGCCATAGCAGCAACACCCTGAGGGGGTGGGCTGAGCCAGTCTGAGCACCAGCAGGGGTCACCCACTTCAGAGTGGACACTAGGGAAATGGTGCCGGAAACCAGACAGGGGTCTGGAGCTGCTCAGGAGGGGGAGGCAGTCACATGTCACACTGAAGCAGAGTGAAGCCAGGCCAGGACACAGCACTGAGCAAATGGCATGGGGAAGGTGGTACGAGTGGCAGCCCCAGGCCCCCACACCTCTGGCACAGCTCCTCCCTCCCCTCCTCTCCTCCCCCACCTTCCTCTCTTCCCCCACCCCTCCTCCCCTCTTCTCATTAGGGATTGCATTTTACTTCACTTGCTTGGTACTTTTCAACTGCACCCCAGATGTGGTGGGTTCTACCTTCCTCAATCTGGGTTCTTTTGCCTTAAAGGTTCCTGGGCTTCACATTGGACATAGCTGAGTTACTATGAACAGTTACAAGAACAGTCTGATCTTTTGGGATCTTGCATTTTCAGGCTTATTAGGTGGTACCAGAGTAGCATTTAAGCCAAGCCTACTGTCCCTTGCTGGAGAAAGGCCTCATGACCACACCACACAATGTCCTGTGAACCATGAGCTTTCCCAGCCTGGCCAACAGGGCAGGTGCTGCACATGGCCTGTGTGAGCATGAGAGGTTGTCCCCAAAGCGCCACAGGTGGTCTCTCCACAGCTTCCTCCACATGTTCACATTCCCAGCAGCCTCTGTGGGCCCTTGTGCAGGTCTGCTCTCTGTGTACTGTCTCCCCTGTGGTCCTCTGTCCTACAAAATCCAGCCTCCTCAGTCCCCCCAACTTCCTTCCCCAGCTCCTCAACTCTAGAGTCCACCGGCTCCCTAGGTCCCCTCCTGTGCTACACCTCACTGCTCAGAGCAGTGAGCGGGGCCACTGGGTGGACTCTCTTGGGCTCACTAGCTCTGCGGGTCCAACGTGTCTTGAACACCATTACTGCATGTGTTGTGCTTATGGAGGCTTGTTTTAGATGTGAATTTGGTCCCTGTTGTTCCATCTTGACCAGAATGTCTCTGCATATGGCTGTCCAGGCACAGGTGGTTCATGCCGCCTGCTGTGTGATGTCCCCTCAGGGGAACTAGTGCAGTGTGGTGGATGGGTGTCTGTCCCCTTCTCCCTGACGGCAACACACTTCACTGGCAGGAGTGTCTTACTTCCTCTGGACAGTGCGTTTGGTCTTCTGTCTCTAGAGACATGCACACCAGGGTCATTTGCACATGGTCTGTACGTAGCCACCCCGCAGTCTCCCTCAGGGATCAGTTAAAATCTGCCTTCTGCTGACCCTCACTTGAGTGGGCCACTGTCCAGGGTCTCTAGTCTGCTTCATTGGTGAGTGGGAGGCGGGGAGTCCCCCAGGTGCACCTCTCTCCAGGGAGGGTCACTCTTTACTCCTGTCAGTGGCCTGTGGGGCTGGGGCTGAGCTTATGGTCCCAGACACTGCACCACCCCCACTCATCTGAAGTGGGGCTGTCACCCAGAGCTGCTGTCACCAGGAACTGCTGTCCTGGGGCTCTGGACCCAGGGCCTCTCCTGGCCTGCCCCTGGTCAGGCCCTGCCCATGAGCTCCCTTCACTGGACCCCCAGTCCACCTGGACTCTGACTGTGCCAGCACCTCCTTCAGCTACTCTGCACCCTGCAGACCCCCAGCCCAGGGCACGGTTGTCCCACCCAGGCCTGAGGAAGTCTCCCGCAGGCCCTCCCAGTGGAGTGGCCATAGAGTCCTGCTGTGTGGTCAGCAGTACCTATAGCTATCCATTTAATGTCACCAAGTGGCTCGTGCTCAAAAATAGGCCAACTAGCTGCTGCATAATAGCAGGCGTGACATTTGCTGAGAGTCTGAATAGCTGCTCCTGTCCATCTCTTGGGTCCCTCCCTGAGCAGTCCTTGAGCCGCTCTCACCCCACAGGGGTCACACAGAGCAAGGGGCACATGCAGCAGGCAGCAGGGGAGGGGGACAGCACCCAGTCATGCGAGCTGGCGGGAGTGGTCTGGAGCCAGGCCCAGGTTGACTGTGCCTAGCAGCTGATCCCAGGCCTGCCACATGGCAACCACTGGTCCCTGTTGCATCTGTGCTTTTCTTTATCAAGAATGGTTTCTTTATAGAAGTTTAAACTAGATGTTGGGTCTCTGGTACCCTTGATGAGCTTTCCCAGTGGCAAGTGTCTATTGGGGCTGCTGGTGCACAGCCATAGCCTCCCAAGTTTGCTGTGAACCAGAAGAAGGGTGTTGTCTGCCCAGGAGCCTCTTCTGTCCATGCTGCTGCTCTCTTCGCTTCTGAATACACCCCATTTTCTTTCAGCTCCGCCACTGGCTTGTGGTGTAGCAGGAGTGGAAAGGAAGACCCCCGGGGTCATCCCACGTGGAGAAGCTCGGACAAAGAAGGGGGTCTAGGTCTGGAGCAAGAAGGGCCACTGCTGCCCTGTAACCTCTGATTTACTGAGAAAACAGAAGCAAAGCAAGAGGCTTTTCTCTTCCGACTGTTTACACCCTTTCTGTGCCACAGGAGGGACGCCTTGCTGTGTCTTTCCCGTGCTCTGTGTGAGGCAGGCCCCTTCCCATCCCACCCCCGTGGCCACACGGAGCTCAGGCTGGGCTACCACCCTGTGTTCTGAGGAGGGGCCACAGTCCTGTAGATACGCTGTGCCAAGAACCCCTGTGCCCACAGTCGCTTCCTGCTTCAGTGACATTGTTCATGTTAAAAACAGCTGAGTACCCTATGTTGTCTAACCGTGCAGAAGAGAAGTGGGAGAAATTGCTAACACACCAAGTCCTGTCCTGCTGCTCAGCTCCGGGACAGAATCACACCAGTGGACCAGCCCAGGCTGTCTCCCGTCTGCCTGCCGTGGGCCGCCAGGCCACAGAAGACAGCATGCTCTAAGCCAGAGCATGTCCCTTCCCCATGACACACGGGCTGCCTCGGCTGGCCTGGAGATGGAAGGACCCACCAGAATTATATTTCCCCCTATACAGGTCACATTGGTAACACTTTCTATGCTAGTGAATGGCTTTCAAATCCTATTACCTGTGAGTCCAAATGAGCTCAAGAATCCAAGGTTAGTTTCTGCAAACCTGTGTGCTGGTGTTCACAGGAACCATCAGCCAGGTGTTGGGGGGAGCCAGTCCTGTTGGAGGGAAGGGTAGATGTGCTCATTCAGAGCTATGCAGGCAGCCCAGCCAGTCAGTCTTCCTGTCCCCTGCAAGTGACAGCCACAAGGGATAGGAATTTGATGCTGGTGCCAGCCTGCTGCCACAGGACTGTCTGCAGTCACCGCTGAGTGGAAATGGGCTCATGCCGAGTGACTTTGTGTAAAAACCAGGTGTGGCCCACGTCTGTGTCTCCGTAGTCAGCACCTCCTGTGGGTCCTTATGGACAATAAAAGAAACCCATGCTAGGAGAACCACCTCGGCCTCCTTGCCCCGTTTCTCCTTGGCCCAGCCCAGCTGTTACTGGCGCCGTCTCATATCCCCTCATCAGGCCTCCCCAAAGCCCAGAGCAGGTACAGCCAGGGGTTCCAGGCCTGAGGCCCCCCTGGGGCACATCCCTTTGGCTTCCCTGTGGAAGGTCTAGCACCACTCACCACTTCATTTCATTTCATGCCCACTCATCACCCTCCATGTGGGGTCCCACCCCCAGACTGTAGCCACCGCCCCACCCAGAGCCTCCTCTGGGGACCTGCCTACTGCCTGACCTCAGTCTCCAAGGGTCTTTCTCCTGCTTTGTGACCAAAGAGTCCTTCAAGACACTAACAGAACAGGCCCCAGCCTCGAGGATGCCCAGTGGGTGGGAAACCCTAACCAATGCCCATAACGTGGCCCCTGATGGGACAGCCGACCCTGCTGCCACCACATCCCAGCCCTGCCCCCAATCTGGGCCTCCCCAACACCCCTAGGGAGGCCTTTGTGCCCTACCCCCTCATGACTCTCATCCTTGCTTCACCACGATGGTCTGGGGTCCAAGTCACTGTGCAGGCTGACATCTACAACTCCAGGGTGCTGGATGTCAGCCCCATGGCTGCGGCCTCTGCTGTGGTCCAGCAGCTCAGTGGGATGTGGTCTACTGAGAACACACTGAACTCTCACAGGAGGAGTGGGGCACATGAGGTGGGATGGGGCGCAGGGAAGAGCCAGCTGAGGCCACAGGGCTGCACGGCTGAGATGTCCCCACCTGGCCCCAGCAAAGCCAAAGGCACCACAGTGGGGGGTCCCTATCAGGGACTCTCATTAGCTACAAAGTGCAATGTGGACCATGGTGCGATGCCATCTCACACCTGCCACCATAGCTAAACTGAAAAGTCTGCTGTCTGTGTGGGCAGAAGGGTGAAGCAACACAGCAGGGAAGGTGCTAGGTGTTGATGCAGCCACTGCTGCTGGTGCCCCCACCCCATCACGCGGGAGCACTTTGCTCTCTGGTTGGCCCACATGTATGGCAGGCACCACCCAGACAGCTCACACCTGGAAGTCCCAGGGCCTGCTTGGGGTGACTGGGGCCCCTGGTGCAGAGTCCCTGGGATTGAAGCCGCAGGCTGATGTATGCCAGAACCTCCCTCCAGATCTGAGGTGTGCCCCATGCCCCATAGTCCCAGATGGGTCCAGGACAGGGTAGCCCACACCTGAGGGCCTGCCAGCTGGGGCCCTCCCTTCCTGGGCCTGGCCACTACCCTGTCTTCTAGTTCTGTTCTGAGAGTACCTTACCAGGAAGTGATGTGACGTGCACGAGAACTCCCCTCAGGAATCCCCAGGATTCTCAGGAAAGTACAGAGCGACAGAAACACTCCTTACTCTCTGTGACAGAGAGCTTGTCAGTAGGGTACAGATCTGTAGGCTGGCTGTGGGGTGAACTGTACCCCAAAGAGCATGTGAGAGTCCTAGCCCTGAACCTGTGAACATGACCATATTGAAAACAGGGTCATTGCAGATGCCAGCAGCTGAGTAGGGTGGGCCTTAAATCCCGTGACAGGTCCCTTGTAAGGAGAGAGACAAGGACAGGGACCAGAGACAGGGAGAGGGTGGGCATGCGACCACTGAGGCAGAGATTGAGGGATACATCTGGAAACTGCGGCCACCAAACGGTCAGGAGACAAAAACAGAGCAGGTGATGCCCACCCCACCTCTAGTCTCCCGATGAAGCCCCCCATCCAGCCCCTGCCCCCTGCCGCACCTCAGCCCAGTGGCTGGCCTCAGTAAGTCTCTCCTTTGAAGACTCTGATCCTGGAGCTTTGTTACAGCTTCCCCAGGAAGCACAGAGGTGCTGGGCTTGCCTGGGTGCCAGAGGGGACATGGGGGCCTTGAGGTCACTCTCCAGGCCCTAAGGACACCTCCCTGGGTACCTCATGTTCTTCTCACCCCACAGCCTCCACTTGTCCCTCTGCCGGCAACACTCTCCTTTCCACCTCACCCACTGTCTAGCCCTCATGCACTGGCTCCTGCCACCACCTTGGCTCCCTGTGGACATCCTCTCCAGAATTCTGCTCTCTCCCCAACCTTTAGGTCCCAGCCTCTGGTCAGTGCCCCTTGAGTCCCATTCTCCCCAGGCCCCCCAGAAGGTGTCACACTGAAGGGGGTGTGTTCACTGTCTCTCTTCCCAGTGAGGCCAGGACCAAGGGCTGAGCTGGTCTCATTCATTTCTGCCAGTGTCGTGAGTAGGCCTGGAACATGGTAGGTGGAGACACTTAATACATATTTGCAGGTGGATGAATGATGGGTAAGTGGATGGACAGAAAGAGGGAGAAAGGAATGAAGGGAGGGTGCTGGAGAGAAAATAAGGAAGGGAGGGGTGGGTAGATGGATAGATGGGTGGATAAATGATGGATGGGTGGATGGATAGATGGATGGTTGAATAGATGGGCAGGTAGGTGGATGGATTAATGGAGAGACAGATGAAAAGAGCAAGAGAGAGGAAGAGGGATGAGGAGAGAAGGAGGGATGAGTAGCTGGGAAGATGAGTTGATGTTGGGTGGATGGGTGGGTAGATGGGTGGATGGGTGAGTAGACTGGTAAATGGATGGGTAGACTGGTGGATGGTGGGTAATGGGTGGATGGGCAAGTAGACAGGTAGATGGATGGGTAGATGGGTGAATGGGAGGGTAGATGGGTAGAAGGGCGGGTAAATGGGTGGATGGGCAGATAGATAGGTGGATGGGCAGATAGATGGGTGGACGGGGAGGTAGATGGGTGGTTGGTAGGTAGATGGGTGGATAGGTGCATGGGTGGGTAGATGGGTGGATGGCAGGCAGATGGGTGGATGGGCGGGTATATGGGTGGATGGGCGGGTAGATGGGTGGATGGGTGGGCAGATGGGTGGATGGGCAAGTAGATGGGTAGATGGATGGGTAGATGGGTAGATGGCAGGTGATGGGTGGATGGGCAGATAGATGGGTGAATAAGCAGGTACATGGTTGGATGGGAGGGTAGATGGGTGGATGGGAGGGTAGATGGGTGGATGGGCAGGTAGATGGATGGATGGGCGGGTAGATGAGTGGATAGGCGGGTAGATGGGTGGATGGGTGGGTAGATGGGTGGATGGGCATGTAGACAGGTAGATGGATGGGTAGATGGGTGGATGGGCGGGTAGATGGGTGGATAGGCAGGTAGATGGGTAGATGGGCGGGTAGATAGGTGGATGGACATGTAGACAGGTAGATGGATGGGTAGATGGGTGGATGGGCAGGTAGATGGGTGGATAGGCAGGTAGATGGGTGGATGGGTGGGTAGATGGGTGGATGGGTGGGTAGACGGGTAGATGGGTGGGTAGATGGGTTGATGAGCAGGTAGATGGGTGGATGGGTGGATGGGTGGATGGGTGGGTAGATGGGTGGATGGGCAGGTAGATGGGTGGATGGGCGGGTAGATGGGGAGATGGGCGGGTAGATAGGTGGATGGGCAAGTAGATGGGTAGATGGATGGGTAGATGGGTTGTGGGCGGGTAGATGGGTGGATGGGCGGGTAGATGGGTGGAAAGGCAGGTAGATGGGTGGATGGGTGGGTAGGAAGGGGGATGGGCAAGTAGATGGGTAGATGGATGGGTAGATGGGTGGATGGGCAGGTAGATGGGTGGATGGGTGGGTAGGAAGGGGGATGGGCAAGTAGATGGGTAGATGGATGGGTAGATGGGTGGATGGGCAGGTAGATGGGTGGATAGGCGGGTAGATAGGTAGATGGGAAGGTAGATGGGTGGATGGGAAGGTAGATGGTGGATAGGCAAGTAGATGGGTGGATAGGCAGGTAGATGGGTGGATGGGTGGGTAGCTGGGTGGATAGGCAGGTAGATGGTTGGAGGGAGGGTAGATGGGTGGATGGGCGGGTAGATGGGTGGATGGGTGGGTCGATGGGTGGATGGGAAGGTAGATGGGTGGATGGGAAGGTAGATGGTGGATAGGCAAGTAGATGGGTGGATAGGCAGGTAGATGGGTGGATGGGTGGGTAGCTGGGTGGATAGGCAGGTAGATGGTTGGATGGGAGGGTAGATGGGTGGATGGGTGGGTAGATGGGTGGATGGGCAGGTAGATGGGTGGATAGGCAGGTAGATGGGCGGGTAGATAGGTGGATGGGCATGTAGATAGGTAGATGGATGGGTAGATGGGTGGATGGGCAGGTAGATGGGTGGATGGGCAGGTAGATGGTTGGATAGGCAGGTAGATGGGTGGATGGGTGGGTAGATGGGTGGATGGGCAAGTAGATGGGTAGATGGATGGGTAGATGGGTTGATGGGCGGGTAGATGGGTGGATGGGCGGGTAGATGGGTGGATAGGCAGGTAGATGGGTGGATGGGTGGGTAGATGGGTGGATGGGCGGGTAGATGGGTAGATGGGCAGGTAGATGGGTGGATAGGCAGGTAGATGGGTGGATGGGTGGGTAGATAGCTGGATGGGCAAGTAGATGGGTAGATGGATGGGTAGATGAGTGGATGGGCAGGTAGATGGGTGGATGGGTGGATTGGCAGGTAGATGGGTGGATAGGCGGGTAGATGGGTGGATGGGTGGGTAGATGGGTGGATGGGTGGGTAGATGGATGGGTAGATGGTGGATGGGGAGGTAGATAGGCAGGTAGATGGGTAGATGGGTGGGTAGATAGGTGGATGGGCAAGTAGGTGGGTAGATGGATGGGTAGATGGGTGGATGGGCAGGTAGATGGGTGGATGGGCGGGTAGATGGGTGGATAGGCAGGTAGATGGGTGGGTAGATGGGTGGATTGGTGGGTAGCTGGGTGGATAGGCAGGTAGATTTTTGGATGGGAGGGTAGATGGGTGGATGGGTGGTAGCTGGGTGGATAGGCAGGTAGATGGTTGGATGGGAGGGCAGATGGGTGGATGGGTGGGTAGATGGGTGGATGGGTTGGTAGCTGGGTGGATAGGCAGGTAGATGGTTGGATGGGAGGTAGATGGGTGGATGGGAGGGTAGATGGGTGGATGGGCGGGTCGATGGGTGGATGGGAAGGTAGATGGGTGGATAGGCAGGTAGACGGGTGGATGGGTGGGTAGCTGGGTGGATAGGCAGGTAGATGGTTGGATGGGAGGGCAGATGGGTGGATGGGTGGGTAGATGGGTGGATGGGTTGGTAGCTGGGTGGATAGGCAGGTAGATGGTTGGATGGGAGGTAGATGGGTGGATGGGAGGGTAGATGGGTGGATTGGCAGGTAGATGGGTGGATGGCATGTAGATGGGTGGATGGGTGGGTAGATGGGTGGATGGGCAAATAGACGGGTAGATGGATGGGCAGATGGGTGGATGGGCAGGTAGATGGGTGGATGGGCAGGTAGATGATTGGATGGGAGGTTAGATGGGTGGATGGGAGGGTAGATGGGTAGATGGGTGGATGGGCAGATAGATGGTGGATAGGCAGGTAGATGGGTGGATGGGTGGGTAGCTGGGTGGATAGGCAGGTAGATGGTTGGATGGGTGGGTAGATGGGCAAGTAGACGGGTAGATGGCTGGATGGGCAGCTAGATGGGTGGGTAGATGAGTGGATTGGTGGGTAGCTGGGTGGATAGGCAGGTAGATTTTTGTATGGGAGGGTAGATTTTTGGATGGGAGATTAGATGGGTGGATGGGAGGGTAGATGGGTGGATGGCATGTAGATTGGTGGATGGGCGGGTAGATGGGTGGATGGGAAGGTAGATGGGTGAATGGCAGGTAGATCAGTGGATGGATGGGTAGATGGGTGGATGGGAGGGTAGATGGGTGGATGGGTGGATGGGAGGGTAAATGGGTGGATGGTTGGGTAGATGGGTGGATGGCTGGGTAGACTGGTGGATGGGCAGGTAGACAACTTGATGATGGATGGATAGTTGGATGGATGGGTGGGTAGGTCATAGGTGGGCAGACAGGTGGGTGTAAGGTCTGCATTCCATGTGGAAGTTTGCCATTCTGTTCCAATCTCAAATTCCCTGCGGGACCAGGCATGAGAATGCCATATTGGGCACTGGTTCTCCAAGGACAGCTTGGGCTCTTTAACACAAATGAAACACACTGATTCCAACGCCTCTGAGAAGCACCCTCTTCATGCCTTCACGTGGTGCTGAGCCCCCTTCATCTCATAGGAAGGTAAGCCCCAGCCCCCTGCCTACACTGCACTTTACCATCAGATCTGTGCTCTTTGTCGAGTGACCTTTAGATACGACGTCTGTGTGGTGAAGCCTGGGAAAGCTGTGCGATTTCCCCTTGAGAGAAGCATTTTAATAAAGGTTCAGCAACAGTGAAATATGTGGTTTAAAGGGTAAACGGATTGCTCTATATTTAGCGTTTTTTGTTTTTTACTCCACAATCCTCCTTTAATCTCTGCCGATTCATCTAACCAGCCCAAAGGTCACAGTCGTTGCTGTTTCCTGATTACTGACAACAGAAGAAAGGCCGCCTTCCCTGAGACCAGTTCATTAGCTAGCCCCGTGCTGCCTAGCCCTAAGCAAAGTGCTGGCACACCCAGCCTCAGTGGGCTGCCCACTCCCCTCCCTCCCTCCCCAGGAGGCACCTGGTCACAGACACATTTGTCCCCCACTGCCACCAGGACCTGCAATTCCCAGAGGGATGGAGCCAAGGAGCCTCATGCACCCCCAACAATCTGTGTCCCACAAACCAACCCCCAGTACACCGGCACCCACCTCATGGAGGCAAAACCAGAGCCACCCAGCTCCTCCTGCCCCCAGCCATTACTTAACTGGCTCGGGCTGGGCTAGATAGGCCTGCCCTGCAGCTCCCCAGCTGGTCCTCACAGCCAAGGGCGAGACTCACTGCACCCGCCACCAACGAGGACAGAGAATGCCAGAGGGCCGAGGGCCTGACAGCCAGGGGCATGTTCTGTTTGTGCAAAGTGTGCTTCAGGTGTGTGTGAGAGACCACAGACAGAGACAGAGAGAGAGACGGGGTGAGGGAGAGACAGAGAGAGATAGAAGTAGAGGGAAGGAGAAAGAGATGGGGAAAGACAGAGACAGAGGGAGAGAGAGACATAAACAGAGAGAGATGGGGAGAGGTAGAGAGAGATAAAAGGAGAGAGACAGAAGGGGAGAGACAGAGAGAGACAGAGAGAACTTTGCAGTGATGGGAAGTGAGGCAAAGGCCAAAGATGGTGGCCTCCCCAGACAGAGTCAGGCAGGGTGACCACCCAGATAGGTTGACCTCCTCCCCAGGCAGGGTGACCATCCCAGACAGGTAGAGCAACCACCCCACACACACACACACAGAGTGACACTCCCCACAGGCAGGGTGACCACACCAGGCAAGGCGACCACCCCAGATAGGTTGATCTCCCAGGCAGGTTGACCTCCCAGGCACAGTGACCTTCCCAGGAAGGATGATCTCCTAGGCAGGTGACCCCCAGGGAGGGTGACCACTCCAGGCGGGTGACCCCCTCAGGTAGGATGACCCCCCCCCAAGGCATGGTGACTACCCCAGGAGGGTGACCCCCTCAGGTAGGATGACCCCCTAGGCAGGGTGACACTCCCCACAGGCCGGGTGACCCCTCCAGGCAGGTGACCTCCCCAGGTATCATGACCCCCACTGCTCTGTGCAGGCCTAGGAGATTCCTAGGATTCAGGACTTCCAGGGATTTTGGTCACCCTTGTTCTTAGTCCCGACTATCCCCACTCTGCCTTGAGCTGGGGAGGAGAAAGGCCCAGGACTGGGAGTTGGTAACAGAACCCTGATGGCGTGGCCTCTGAAGTCCACCCACTGAGCCCTCCCTCATCTGTGCCTGTCACGACCTGTGAGCCCACCATCTAGGGCAGTGATTCCATGTGCAGCCAGTCAGGACCTGTGAGCCCACCATCCAGGGCAGTGGTTCCATGTGCAGCCATCCACGGCACATGGGCACAGCCAGTTCCTTTGTCTTCACAGGAGGGTGGCACTGACCCTGTGGGAACACAGGAGTCCTGCCTAAGTCCTGTGGCAGGGGACCCTGCCCTGGACAGATGAGACCTCAGAGACCCTGTGTGATCCCTCTTCCTGTGACTTGCTCTCCAGATGGCTGGGCACATGGACAGACCCCAAGGGCAGCCCCAGCTCTGCCCCCATCTCCTCCCCTTCAGGTGGGGCTGGGACTCTCAGGGCATCCACAATCCATCAGACAAGCCATCTCCCCCACCCCATCTTCATCTCCACCAACCAGCCCTGGCTCACACCTGCCAAGGGTAGGCCAGGTGGGAGTCACTGGAGCAACCACAGCCCTGACCCTAGCCCAGGTGTCTGGGGGAAACCCTCTTCCTTCAGTTCCTCACCTGTGCAGTGGGCATGACCATCACTCCTACCTGGGGTGGCTGTGGGTATTGAACTCAACTGATACACAAGCAGGATTCAGGACAGCACTGTCTTGTGGGTTATCTAAGTTATCTGACAATGCAGCTTGTCAGGTGCCTCTTCAGCTGTCCCTCATGTTGGAGCCATGTCTCTGTGACTGGGGGCCTCCCACTGCCTGTCTGCACCTGACCAGGTGAGGGGCGCCTCTCTGTACCCTGTGTGCACCTCAGCAGGTGAGGGCTCCTCTCTGCTCCCTGCATGCACCTACGTGGGTGGGGGCCCCTCTCTGTTCTCTGTGTGCACCTGGGGACCCCTCCCTGCTTCCTGTGTGTACCTAAGCGGGTGGGGGCCCCCTCTCTGCTCCCTGCATGCACCCACGTGGGTGGGGGCCCCTCTCTGCTCTCTGTGTGCACCTGGGGACCCCTCCCTGCTTCCTGTGTGTACCTAAGCGGGTGGGGGCCCCTCTCTGCTCCCTGCATGCACCTGACAGGTGGGGGCTCCTGCCTGCACCTGCACCCAGTGTCTGAGGGACTCACACATCCCCATGGGCCTGGGTCCTCTCAGCCTGCAGTGGTGTTTCCTCACAGCACGGGGGGGAGGGGGGGCTCTCTGCCCTTGCACTTGGGTTTTGAGGTGACAGATCCAAAGCCATCATTTTTGTACTTGGTCCAAGGGGCAATTATAGCTACAATCAGAGCTGGGTGCTGGAAGGTGGGGAAGACAGCACAGAACTCAGGGAAGCATGACAGAGCATCAGAAATGGCCACACTGAACTGACTTCTTCCTGCCACTAAAAGCTTGTGGGCTGTCAAATGTTGTTTAGCTCCCCATGTGTTCTAAAGAATACAATCTATTATTTGTTCAAAAATACATTTCCTGAGGTAACTATAAAAACCCCAATATTGATGCTAAGTCTGACTGAAAGCTCTGTGGGAGGCTGGCATGGCTTCTTGGAAGATAATAACAGGACTTGTGAGTTCTAAGGCTGAAACCCTTAGTCTCATCGATTTTCTTCCTGGGAAATTGGGCCATTGATGAGGGTGAGGGCGCTGGTGGGCAGTGATGTTGCTGTGCTCAGCATTCAGGCAGTGGAACCACCATGGTTCAAACCTGAGCACTGGAGAGTCCACTCCTCACTCCCCCTCTCTCCCTGCTTAGGCAAAGTGGGCTTGCCGTCCCATTCCCCAGCACTGCCTGGATGGGACCACCCCAACCAGAGCTGGGCAGGCTATGGAGAAGTGGAGGCACCCTGCGTCCCTAGTAGGTAAATAGTGCCCCCTGCCCTTCCCATCCCCTACCGCACCCCCTTGAATCCTCATTCCCCTGAAGCTTGAAACTACAGGGCCTGGCTGGGCATGGTGGCTCACGCCTGCAATCCCAGCACTTTGGGAGGCTGAGGTGGGAGGATCAATTGAGCCCAGGAATTTTCAACCAGCCTGAGCAACACAGCAAGACCCTATCCCTATACAAAAATTATAAACTATATTATCAGGGCATTGTGCTATGCATCTGCAATCCCAGATATTCAGGGAAATGAAGTGAGCTGATCTCTTGAGGTCAGGAGGTAGAGGCTGTAATGAGCTATTATGACACCACTGCTCTCCAGCCTGAGGAATACCCGGTCTCTACAGAAAAATTAAAAAGACGTAGCCTGCACCGACACGCTGAGAAAGATTCACACTGACATCAGAGAAGGGGCTGCAATTCATTTCATATGTGGAAAGCCTAACTCCAAGACCTCATCACATATCATATTTGAAGATGCAATTTTTAAAGAAATGATTAATGTTAAATGAGGTCAATAGGGTTGGCCTGACCCACAGGTAACTAGTGTCTTTGAGAAGAGAAAATAGGCCAGGTGTGGTGGCTCATGCCTGTAACCCCAGCACTCTGGGAGGCCAAAGTGGGAGATTGCTTGAGGCCAGGAGTTCAAGACCAGCCTGAGAAACAGTGAGACCCCCATCGCTATAAAAAAAAATAGGAAAAATTAGATGGGCACAGTGGTACACACCTGTAGTCCCAGCTACTCAGGAGGCTGAGGTAGAAGGATCACCTGAGCCCAGGAGTTTGAGGCTGCTGTGAGCTACGCTGATGACAGAACAAGACTCTGTCCTCCCCCTCAAAAAAGGGGATGAGGACACAGGCACGGGGGTGACCCTGTGAGCACACGGGGAGAGAAGGCCTCTGGAGGAGTCAGCCCTGAGACATGCTGACCTCAGACGTCCAGCCTCCATGGCTGCTGACTACACCCCCAGCTCAGGTGCTTTGCAGACACCAGGGCAGGCTCCTCCTTCCTCCCTGGGCCGCTCAGGAGACTTGCGTGCAGCAGCTCCAACACTGTGGCTGACACTGCACCGCCCTGGGGACGCTGGGCGCTGGACACTGCACCGCCCTGGGGGCGCTGGGCGCTGGACACTGCACCGCCCTGGGGACGCTGGGCGCTGGACACTGCACCGCCCTGGGGGCGCTGGGCAGCAGGCCGCTGCTCATTCACTCTTCTTGACACACCTCACATGCCTCATCGCAGCTGAGACGCAGCCACCCCTTCCTTCGCGTGACAGCGGCTGAAGGCACGAGGTGTACCTGGCGCCCAAGGAGAAGAGCGGAGGCCTGGGCGCCGCCCTCCAGACACATCTGCCACTGTCCCCTAGGTGGCACGCGTCTTCCACCGGCCCCGAGCCTCCCGCCCCTCTCCAGGATAATTCCTGTGGAGTGCGCCCTGCAAGCTCGTCTCCAGGACCTGCACCAAGGAACTGTGCAGAGGCGGGGGTGCTCCTGGTGCTTGCAAAATATCCCACGGCACCACAGGACGCTGAGGCCGTTGTTCAGAGAACTACAAATGGAAACTATACTGAATTTCAGTGTCTGTCTTATGCCATGTTGGCAAAACTACCCTCTGATGGGAAGACAGAGGGAAACAAGCCTTTTCACACTTTGCAGATGGGGATCTGAACCATGTAACACCTAACCAAACGAATTCAGCAGTGTCTGATGGGAGCAGATGTGATCTGAACCAACAATCTCAGTTCTGAGGGTCTATCTCAAAGACTCCCTGTCAAAATTATGAGAAAATGTATATTCAAGGTTATTCAAGGGAGTCCTACTTTTAACAGATCAAGGATGGAAACAAGCCACAGTTCATCTAAAAACAAAATAGCTGAATAAACTGGTACAGCCACGGAATGAAGAACCATGAAGCTGCACAAAGAAGCAGGGAACATTTTCCTTTACTGACTGCAGTTATCTCCAGGATATGTACTTCCGCTAGCAAAACAATACATCAAAAACTAAATGGAACTTCGGAGACAAAAAACATAATGTCTGATGTGAAAAATTCACAGGATGAGCTTAGCAGCAGTTTAGAAACTGCAGGAAAATACTGGTGAATTTGAATACAAACCTAATCTATGGAGAGGGAAAAAAAGTCAAAAAGAACATAAACAGAGCCTCACTGACACTGGGCCAGCATCAGGCTGTCTAAGATATCACTGGAGTCCCAAGATGAAGAGAAGCAGAAAAATATTTGAAGAAATCTTGGCTGCAACATTTTCAAAGGTGATGAGTCTTGCAAACTGACTAAACTCAACAATCCTCAAGACAGGCAAACACAGCAACCCACACCCAGCACAGCCCACTCCAAAACTGCCGGGAACCAGGACCCTGGAAGCACCCCACAAAAGGACACATTAAACCCAGAGAAACAAATATGACAACAACTGCCAGCTTCTTATCAGAAGCAACAGGAGTCAGAGGACAATGGAACAAGATGCTTTAACACGAGGAAAAGAAAAATGCCCATCAAACCAGGATTCTATAATTAGTAAAAATAGCTTTCAAAGAAAGGGGGCAAATTGAACACTTTTACACTGCTGGTGGGACTGCAAACTAGTACAACCTTTCTGGAAGGAAGTATGGAGAAACCTCAAAGCACTCAAGCTAGACCTCCCATTTGATCCTGCAGTCCCATTACTGGGCATCTACCCAGAAGGAAAAAAAATCCTTCTATCATAAGGACACTTGTACTAGACTGTTTATTGCAGCTCAATTTACAATCGCCAAAATGTGGAAACAGCCGAAATGCCCACCAACCCAGGAATGGATTAACAAGCTGTGGTATATGTATACCATGGAATACTATTCAGCTATTAAAAAAAAATGGAGACTTTACATCCTTCGTATTAACCTGGATGGAAGTGGAAGACATTATTCTTAGTAAAGCATCACAAGAATGGAAAAGCATGAATCCTATGTACTCAATTTTGATATGAGGACAATTAATGACAATTAAGGTCATGGGGGGGGAGGAAAAGCAGAGAGAGGGAAAGAGGGAGGGGGGTGGGGCCTTGGTGTGTGTCACACCTTCTGGGGGCAAGACATGATTGCAAGAGGGACTTTACCTAACGAATGCAATCAGTGTAACCTGGCTTATTGTACCCTCAATGAATCCCCAACAATGAAAAAAAAATAAAGAATGGGGGCAAATTAAAAACATTTTCATACAAGCTACAAATGATAGACTCCACATTCAGTACATCTGCATAACAAGAAACACTAAAGGAAATTATTGAGGCTAAAGGAATAAACAGCACGTAGAAACCAGGACTGATATAAAGGAAGTGGGAGAGCAACTGTGAGCAAGTATGTGAACAAATGTAAAATATGTATCGTTGCTCATTTTAAATTATTTTAAAGATATTGACTGGTTAAACTGAAAATACTGTGTCATGGAACCAGTGGCACATGTGAAAGTGCAGAGTGTGGCGATGGGGAAGGCAGAGAGGGAGGACAGAAGCGGAGCCACGCAGGCTGCAGTTGTTACAGCCCACACAACAGGGCACAACCTCGTCACATATAAGTAGACTGAATTATAAGCTGCAAATTGACAAGTATAGGAAAAACATTGAACAATTAAAGCAAAAAGGTCTGAGAAGCCAGTAGAGAAGATACATTCGAATACCAAAAATAACTTTTAAAGAAGACAGAATAAAAAGGGGGAGGAAATGAAGAACCGATGAGACAAATAAACCATATTTATATAAATAAGTATATATATATATATTTTTTTTGAGACAGAGTCTCACTCTATCATGCTGAGTATCTGGGTAGAATGTGGTGGTGTCACAGCTCACAGCAACCTCAGACCCTTGGGCTTGAGCAATCCTTCTGCCTCAGCCTCCCAAGTAGCTGGGACTACAGGCACCTATCACAACACCCCGACAGTTTTTCTATTTTTATTAGAAATGGAGTCTCACTCTTGTCCAGGCTGGTATCAAACTCCTCAGCTCAAGGGATCCTCCTGCTTCAGCCTCCCAGAATGCTAGGATTACAGGCGTGAGCCACCGCATCCTGATCATATTAAGTTAATAATATATTCCCTAGAATAAACAAGGGAAGAACTAGCCCTAACCTACCTACAAGAAACCTATTTCTTGGTAGAGAGGGTGAGAGTGAGAGGAGAGAAAGACAGAAGCCAGGGAAACACTACCAAAAGAAGCTGGGGAAGTGATGTGACCCCAGACGAAGCAGGCTTCAGGACAAAGACCGTCCCCAGGAACAAGGAGGGACACAGTCCTCAGGAGTCCGCACCTAACCAGGAGCTTTGAACACAATGAAATAGAAGAACTCACACAGATCCACAAATAAAACGTGATTAAGGTGGCTATCATAAACATTTTTACCTTTTGCTCTTTGAAAGACCACATGGGGGAGAATATTCACACCACATGGGTCTAACAAGGACTTGGATCTAGAATGTACCAACAACTGTCACAGCGGAAGAACTGAGCACATACAGCCCAGACGGGCAGGACGTGTGAGTGACCAGTGAGCAAGCACATAAAGGTCCTCAACATCATTAGGAATCAGAAAAAAAGTAAATTTCCACTGCAGGGAATGTTTTTAAAGACAGAAAATCCAAGCGTTAGTTTAACACAACCGGAACTCCCAAAAGTTGCTGTCAGGAACATAAAACGAGGCAACTATGTTAGAGAATTGGTAGTTTCTAATGATGTCGAACAGGTGCTTACCATGAGCCAGCAGTTTAGCTTCTAGGTGTCTACTCAAAAGAAATAAAAAGTACAACTAATATGGCTTGAATGTCCCCTCCAAATATTATGTTGAAATTTGAAGTTTTAGAGGTAGGGGGTGGTGGGAGGTAACTGTGTCTTGGGGGCAGACCCCTCACAGGCGGCTGGTGCCCTCCCTGTGGTAATGAGTGTTAACATTGAGAGGTGGTTGTTGAGAAAAGCCTGGCACCTCCCTTCTCTCTCCCCACGTGACATGCCTGCTCCCCCTTGCCCTCCACCTTGACTGGAAGCTCCCTAAACCCATTCCCAGAAGCAGACGCTGGCATCAGGCTTCTCATACAGCCTCAGAGCCTCAAGCCAAATAACCCCCTTTTCTTTATATGTTACTCAGGCTCGGGTATTATTTGTAGCAATGCAAACTGGACTGAGATGACGACTGCAAAATATTTGTACTCTACTGCTTGTAGCAAACCAGTTCACAGTAGCCCAAACTGGGACACCTCTAATGTCACTTGAGGTTGAATGGCACATTCATTCAAAGGAACAAACCACTGTCACACGCAACAACAATGATGAATTTCACAAACACTGTGGCAAGTGGAAGCAGCCAGACGGGAAAGACTGAACGGTTCCACCTATGTAAACTCTTGGACAGACTCTAATCCACAATGACAGAAAGAGACTGATTGCAAAGGGGCAGGAGGGAGGTTTGGGTTTTTTAAGTGTTGGAAATGTTCTGTATCTCTGCTGTAGTGCTGGGGGGAGTGGTGAAGACATTTGTCAAAACTCACAGAACTGCACACTTACAATGCATTTTCTTTATGTAAATTATTCATCAATAAATTAAGAGGAAAAAGATGAGAGGCAACTTCAGATGAATATGAAATAATGCCTGGAAGAACCCTCTCTCTACCCCAGGAAGATGGGCTGTTTTGCTTCTGTGCCTCTGATGTCAGCCCCTCCCAGAGAACCCACAGCTCAGAGAGGCCTGCTCTCCTAGAACTACAAGTAAGGGGACACAGTGGCATTCCATTCTGCAGAGGCCCCCCTGGACTGGCAAGGCACAGCATCTGTCAAATGTGACCACATGTGGGTCTGTGCAGCTGTGTCCCTAAGTCCTGATGACATTCAAAGTCAGCAGGAGACAGAGATCGGCAAGCCTTTGTGAACACACAGGAGTTCCAGCACCTTCCCTGTCAGAAGAGCCCAGATTCCAGGTAGGGTGAAGGTCCCCTGTCACTTTGCTACAGGGGTCTGTGCCCCCAGCCAAACTCTCCCCCCAGGCTGAACAGCAGATGGCTATGACCCAGCAGGGACTTGTGTGGTGTGGGGTGCCATCTCTGTCCCCTTCCTGTCTGACCCCTGCCCAAGGAATTCGCACAGAAGCCATGCCCCTCAGAGCTTGAATCCCCCTACTCCTGGGTTAACAGCTGGGTTACGCCCAGAGCTCCTGCTTCCTGAGGACAGCAAGGGCAGTTATTTCATCCGTTTGGTTTCTGGAATGTTCAGGGAATTCCATGTACAAACAGGCTCCTTTGCCTGAAAGACTCGAGTGATGGGATTAGTAAAGCATTTTAAAGTTACGTGTTAACTGTGAACGTGGAGCCGAGTGAGTCTGAAGGCAAGACGGAATCCCCAGCCTAGGAGGAGCCTTACCGGCAGAGACATGGGGAACCTCAGCTCTCTCAGTCCAGGAGGCTGAAGCGCATGCAGGGAGCAGGGACAACCAGCTCGGGACACAGCCACCTGGCCCTTCCTTGTACCTAGCTGAGTCTGGCAGAGTGTCTGGGGTTGAGTAAGAAGGAGCGGCCGCCATGCTAGGGGTGTTCAGAGGCAGACATAGGGACAGGGTTAAGGAGTTCTTTTGGAGCTAAACGGGCTCCACCTCTGCAATGGATTGTGTTCTTTCCAGTGGCTTTTCTTCCTCAGGAGGCCGGAGTCTCCAGGACACAAGGGTAGACACTCCTCTCTTTGGACAGCATCTGGACAGGGCTGGGGTGGCAAAAACGTCAGCCTGGGCCCCGTGTGCAGAATGTGACCACACCAGCAGAGCCTCTGGAGGTGTCTGATCAACTGGACACCAGGTTCCTTTTCTCATGTCCTAGACCTCCAACCATCCCCTCCATTGGCCACCTCGTATGACACAAGGTGTGGACACTGACCAGCATGGCACCCGTCTAATTCCAGCTCCTATAACGAGCTTGGACCCGACAGGAGGAGGTGTCTGAGGAACAGAGGGAGGGAAGGTGGGAGGTGAAGCTGCACCCAGACCTCCTGAGGCTGTGCAGCTCCTTCCCGAGGCCTGGCTGCACACTGGCCTTAAGGTGCCATGAGCCCTGCTCCTTGGATAGCCTGTCAGTCCCCTGATGCTTAAAAGTTGGTCTTCTGCAGACGATGAAACTGACAGCACTCATTCCCCTGCTGCACAGACCAGGACTGGAAGAGGGATGCCGCCAGGAGTGGCTCAACCTGTCCCTGCAGGGGCCTCTAAGAGCTGGCACACAGGGAAGGATACTGCTTGCCCAAAAGATGACACTAGATATAAACACACCTTGCAAAGGGCTGCTGAGGAGAGTGGCTTTAATCAGGGTAGCAGAAGTCAGCAGGGGGCTTTCCTGCAGAGCAGGTTTCGCCAGACAGTGGGGACAGCTGGAAGGGAGGACTCAGACCAAAGTCCACCATTACAATGGTGAAGCAAACAGGACAATAAGTAGACTCTAACAGGATGAGGGTGTGAGGGGCAGAAAGCCTCAGATGGCCCCAAAGCTTCTGGCCCACTTCCTAGGGGGTCTGTGGCCCAGAATTGCCCCCAAGCTCGTGCCTCCAGCACCTTCTAAGCCCAGCCTCTGCACCAATAAATCAGTCTCCCTCCTGCTCCGAGTCCATTCTTCTGTGGATCATTCCTTGAGCCCCACCCTGAGGCAATTATCCCTGCCTCTGGAAGCCCTCAACAATTTACTGGGTCTCCTTTTTATTTATTCATTTAAGAAACAGGCTCTCATTCTCTGGCCCAGAGTGCAGAAGTGTGATCATAGCCCACAGCAACCTCAAACTCCAGGAATCAAGTGATCCTCCTGCCTCAGCCTTGCAAGTAGCTGGGACTACAGTTGCCCAGTACCACTCCAGGCTAGTTTTGGGGGGGGGTCTTCTTTCCCTTTTTTTTTGTTTTGCAAAGTCAAGGTCCCACTCTTGCTCAGGCTGATCTTAAACTCCTGGCCTCAAGTGATCCGCTCACTTCAACCTCCTACAGTGTTGAAATATACTGCACCTGGCCCAGTGGGGTCTTCAGTAGCATCTACCACTTCTATAAATACCTAAGAATGTTTTTGATTGTGGTACCTGTGTATTGGAGACAAAGAGAAAAGGGACCCATTACAGAAAACTGGCCAAAGGGCACCAGTTGCTCCAATAAATTAAGGGCCCTAACTTTGCCCAGATGGCTCCCACTGAGCAGAATCAAGAGCCAGCACTGGACAACAGGAACAATCTCCTTTCCAGAGGACATCAGCTGATCTCCCACTGCTGTGGGCAGAGGTGATTCTAATGGGAAGTTCCTGAGGATAAGGTCCAAGGCTCTGAGGAGCCATTGATACTAGGGATTTCATATTCTTTTTTTCAAAAGCGCCTGTCCCCAGAATGAGTTTCATATTCTTTTTTTCAAAAGCGCCTGTCCCCAGAATGAGTTTATATGGGGGGGGGGAGTGAACCACACAAAATTAGGTCTTTAATTTTTGTGAGTCTACTATGTCTTGTTTCTTATTTTGACACAATTCCAGACTTAGAGGGGTTGCAAGACCAGTACCAGAATCCCTGTACCACCTTCCACCAGGTTCCCCATATGAATTAAACTACAATTTTAAGTCTCAACCAGGCCAAAGGCTATGAAAGACAGTAACTGCAGGCCATCAATTCGTTCAATAGATCACTTAAGTTTATATGTCTGTGGCTTGTCCCTGTTTAACAGTCTGTAACTTAAAACACTTCAAGTCTTTAAACACTTGCGAACTAAAATAAAATCTTAAGCCCCCCCAATGGCTGATTGACTGGACCCCCTCTTGGCCAACTCACTGCTAAGCCTGAGTTGCTAGCCAAGTGAAAGGAGATCAGACCTGCCTCATCATGCCCCCTCCTCCTTAGAGACATTTTTTGTGACTCATTAAGAGGCCTAAGGCCATGCAAAACACACCTGCAGGTCCTCAATATATGCAACAAATCACTTGAGTCTATCCAGCACTTTGTTTCTGATTAACAGGCTCTTTCCCTTAACTCAGCATTCTTTTTTCACTGACTCCTGGTCTATTAGACACAGCCTAACTCTTTCAATCAGTTTTCAACTGAAGATCTTTAAGCCCACCTATAAACTGTGCCCCCGCCTTGAAACATCCTACCTTTTCAGGTCAAACCAATGTATGCCCTTCCTGTACTGATTTGTGATTTTACCTGTAATTCCTGTCTCCATATAAAACCAAACTGTAACCCTACCACCGTGAATCTACTTGCTCAAGTTTTCTTAGGCATGGCTCTCGGTCTTTATTTTACAAAGTATGGCTTCTTTTCCGTTGACATGCTTTACCCCCCAAAATTCTGCAAAAGGAAGAGGTATATTCTGAGCCAAGTATGAGGATCATAGTCCAGAGCCACCAAGCCTTGAGCAAGCGGACTCTCTGTGGTTGGGTCAGTTCGTTTTATTCCTTTCAGGGAGTTGTGAAGTGATAAATCAATACAGGGATGGCGTACGTTGGTTGGGCCCAGAAAAAGTAGAGTATCTTGAAGCTAGGAATTACAGATTATAGGTGGGTTCAGAGATGCTTTGATTTGTGACTAAAGAAATGAAGCTTTGCCTAAAAGCTTGTAATGTTTTCAGATGCGGGAGTCTGTTCATCAGGGACAAGGCACCAGACACACGCCCAGGCTCCAGTAATCTGTTAAGTAAACTCAGGACCTTGAGGTGTGGCTCAGGGTTTGTCTTGCGTGGCCCTTCAGCCTGTTAATGGGCTACACAGGACGTCTCACAGAAAGGAAAGGGCATGACCAGGCAGGTCTGACCCCTCTCATGGCCTGCAGCTCAGCTTCAGGGCATTTCTGGGGTCCCCTTGGCCAAGAGGGGATAGCTAGATTTTATTTTCGCTCACAAGAAAAAGCTTCATATCTTCAGTCACTTACAAATCCAAGGCTCTCTGAACCCGCCTGTAACCTACAAGCTCCCCCCCGCCCCCAGAGGCCCTGCACCTCGGTCCAAGCCTCGCGCCTGCCTAGACTGCGGTTTTGTCCCAATCCCGCCCCCCACGAAGGTCAGAAACCGAACTGCAGCCAGAGCCTCTGGGGTGCTTCCTCAGGGCCTCCTGGGGCCACGTGCTCCAGCCCTAGGCACTCCAGTGGAATAAATACCTTTAAATTATTTTACAGTTTTGGCTTTTTCCCGTTAACACGCAAACGCTAACACTCCAACCCCTCGGGGAGTCCCGGAGCTCTCCGGTGGGGGCGGTGCCTCGGACTTCCGCAGGGCACGCCGCGAGGGCGGCGCGGGAGGGTGACGTTATTCGGCGGCGCGGGAGGGTGACGTTAATTCCGCGCCGCACCTCGAACTTGTGGGCGCGCGTGCGCAGCCGAGGCGCTGCTTCCCAGGGGTCCTCGCGGCGCGTCCACTTCCGGCGAAAGGTGCAGCCCGGAAGCGGCGCTCGGGCCGGCGAATCCCTGGGCGCCAGGTAGGGCGACGGCCGGAGCATGCGGGGCGGACGGCAGCCCGCGGCGCGCGGCGCGTTCGTTCCCCCGCGGCGCTGGCGGCAGTGTGCGACTGCTCTCCCTTGAGCGCGGCGGCAGCCGGAGCGGCCGGCTGGGCTCCAGGCGGGCGGGGCCCGCGGCTGCGAAGCGGGCCGGGTCCGGGCGCAGGTCGGCGGCGCCATGTGGAGCGGCCGCAGCTCCTTCACCAGCCTGGTGGTGGGCGTGTTCGTGGTGTATGTGGTGCACACCTGCTGGGTCATGTATGGCATCGTCTACACCCGCCCGTGCACCGGCGACGTCAACTGCATCCAGCCCTACTTGGCGCGGCGGCCCAAGCTGCAGGTGAGCGCCGAGCTCTCCCACCCCGCTTCCCCGCGGCCGGCTGCACGCGCTACCCCAGTGCCCTCGTTACCCGCTTAGGAGGCGCCTGGTTCTGTTTATCCCCTGCTCTGGGGGTCCCCTGCCAGCTACACGCTTTGGCAGCTCTTTCTTTGCAGTAGGCACGTCCGACTCCGCCGTCCTGTTCGGGCTGGAGCGGTGTCCCTGTCGTGGCCGGCCGGCTGTCGGCTCTCCTGGTGGCTGTCGGAGGGGTCGGGGGTTCCTAACCTGGCGCTGCCGCGCTGACTCTCGCGACGCCCCTTTGCAGCTGAGCGTGTACACTACCACGCGGTCCAACCTGGGTTCTGAGAACAACATTGACCTCGTCTTGAACGTGGAAGACTTTGACGTGGAGACCAAATTTGAAAGGTATATGGGGGTAGGACAAAGTGCCAGCACCAGGGTAAACGTTATAAGAGTTAGCATTAAGTTTACCTTGAAAAAGCAGTTTTACTAACGTCTTGAAATGTTATAATATTTTAATTGGAGACTTGTAGATGGCATGTAAATATTCAAACTTGAAAGTGGCAGATGATGGATTTGTCATTTCAAAAGTAGTGCACACTAGAGTCTGATGGTAGCGGGGCGCACAGTGGTGGGGACTGCAGAGGTTCTTGCGATGGAAGCAGGTGTCACACTGGGTTGACATGGTAGAGAATGAAGCTTGTTCACCACCACTGACAACTTATCTTTTCCTATTGGAAGTAGTTTATTAAGTTGGTTGTAAAGGAAGAGGGAGGGGGATGGAGAAAACAGTTTTGCAGAAAATCATTAGTGACGTGATGTTAGAATAGATCAATGTGCGAGTATGTAGAGTGACTTTTAATATTACCTCTAGGGGCGGCGCCTGTGGCTCAAAGTGGTAGAGCGCCACTTTGGTCCCATATGCCAAAGGTGGCGGGTTCAAACCCAGCCCCGGCCAAAAAAAAAATATATATTACCTCTAATATATGGCTGATCTTTTAAATTGAGGTATAATTTTAAACATAATTTGCTTCTCGGGATTCTATGTTTTTCCATCTTCATTTCCTGGGAGGTGTCAGATGAGAGTAATGAAAATATGAGACTTTGTATTGAAGTGAATGTCTCCCTTGCTGGGCAGCTCCAGTCAGAGAGCTGGGGACAGTGCACTGGGGAGGAGAAGCAGGCTTTCAGGTGCCAGTCTTCACCTGGCCACCCCAGCCCTGAGGCCTCGGGTAGTTTGTGACCACTGAGCCCCATGAAATGGAGGCAGGAAGTGCTGGCTCCTTTGCCTTTCACTTAATAGCAGCCCCTTTATTTTTTTTTAATTTTGAGAACGCTTGTGTTGGCTCAAGTTTTGTAGGTATGACTACTGCCTCCTCTCTGCCAGGCCCTGTGCTGGTGACTGTGGACAGAGAGTGGGGTTTTTCTTTTCTCATGGCACTGAGACTAGAGAAGGAAAAAGGAATGAGTGCTCTTGGTTCAGCTCCCTGTAGCTCTTGTTGCCCTGCCTCAGCATGCATTTCACCAGTAGTGGCCCCTAGAATGTGGGCAAAGACTCATACTGCTGCTAAGCAGAGCCACTCAGATGTCATGGTAGAGACACACTCTATATTTGATTGTGAGATGTCCATCTTCCTTTGTGTTTCTCACATTAGCAGGAATTACTTAGAACTTTGGCCATAAGATCACAAAGGAGGAATCCTAAGTAGGGGAAGGTGTGGTGTCCAGCGTGGTAACAGGCTATGCAATGGAAGTGAGGAGCCAGGTTCCTGGGCTGAGGCCTGGAGACACCAGTTCACAGAGCCTCTACCCACTGTGCCTGCAGCCAGAGGCCTGAAAGTTGGTCTTTTGTGGCTAAGAATCTGCCATCTTTTTCTTTAAAATTATAACCCCCCAAAACTACCTACATTAAATTTCTGATTGTTTCTGATAGTATCAAAGAAACACATGTAGCATATGTGGCTCAGGTCAGTTTGTGGGACAGGGGTCTGAACTTTGCATCCGTGATTGTCACATTGTGTTACTTAGTACACTGCAGAAATCAGCTGGTGTCCAGGCCAGGCCCAATTGCTAGTTGCTGCCTGGCCTCTTTAGCCCTGTGACTCCTTTGAACCTCCTGAAGTGGAGGCAGGAAGTGCTAGTTCCTTCTGCTGTCAGTTATGGCTGCCATGCTATTAAAATTCTCTTAGAACACATCTGTGTTCAGGACTACCAGTGAAGTCATAGGCAGGTGAGTTTCAGTTTCATGACTTCTGAGCTAAAATTAATTGATTTGAAACAGCATTATTTTTGAAGGTATTTGCATGGTCTCTGTGTGTATAGACATATAGAATATAACATGTATGGATGAAATAATTTGTTCTCTTTTAGGACAGTTAATGTCTCTGTACCAAAGAAGACAAGAAACAATGGCACCCTTTATGCCTACATCTTCCTCCATCATGCCGGGGTCTTGCCGTGGCACGATGGGAAACAGGTACATCTGGTCAGTCCTCTGACCACCTACATGGTCCCCAAGCCAGAAGAAATCAATCTGCTCACAGGGGAGCCGGCTGCACAGGTGAGAGGGATTGGCTTGTTGCTGAAAGAGGAGACTGTGCTCCCTCTTAAAATTGCATGTTTCTCTCTGCGTGGGCACCCAACATCGAAGGCTGTGACGACTTTGTTGGAAAGTGAAGCCAGTTGGATGTTACTGGCATACATTTCTACCTTTCAGATGAATAGTTCCCCAAGGATTTGCAGATGAATTTTATTTATTTATTTATTTATTTACTTATTTATTTAGGACACATTAAAATTTGCTTTAATACTTCTTTGGGGGAAAAAAAATCACACTTTTAGTGAATGAATAAGAAACATTTTTATGCTATTATTTTTATCTACCATGCCGTGAATTCATAGGGAAGAGGTTCCAGTAGCTCAGGGAGGCACCTTGCCATTGAATGTGACAGTGTTGATTGACTTTTGAATTCATGGGAAGTAGGTTCCAGCATCTTGTATCACTGTTGCATGAGGTCTATTGGTTATTCTGTGTGCAATGCTGTACACCTATTATGCCATGAGCTCATGGAGAACAAATAGGTTCCAGCACCTAAAAAACATGGGTCCACTGGTTCTCCTGGTGTGCTATGTTATATGCTTATTATACCATGGATTCATAGGGAATGGGTTCCAGGAACTCAGGCTCCTTTCCATTAGTTCTCACAAAGTGGGCTTCTCTGGGTGAAGCAGGCTGGCGCTTCAATTGAACCCAGGTACCTTTCTCTTTGGCTTCCTTCTTTTTCTGATTATTTTCCTTCACACGTTTCAGGAAGCTATCTTGGCTCTTATAATATGCTCAATACGAACATGAATCCTCTTGACAGGGATCTTGCCCTTGTTTGTTTACAACGATGCCAACAGCATGCTGGGTGACGTTGTAGACTCTTCCAGTTTTGCCATGGTAACATTTGTGTGGCCTATGTGAACAATACGTATTCCCTTGATGTCTACAATTATCATCTTTCTTGTAGATTCACATATATATGGCCAAAGGAACAACTCCATGTTTTCTAAAAGGCCTAGAGAACATGTATTGGGTGCCTTTGCTCTTTCCCTTTGTGTTTTTCATTTTGGTGAATTACTGTAAGATAACATCTCCAGCCGAAAGGTGCAGATCAATTTTAAATCAGCTTGGGGACAGCTTAAGTAATCACTAGCATTCTTCTATACCCTGATTCCCTCTCAGACCTTAAGCCCCCTCCAGCCCTGGGTAACACCTGTCCCCTCACAGTGGGTCCTGTAGAGCTTATGACATCCTGGAGCTCACCTGGAGCTGTCATGCAGAAAGTTATATTTTACACTTCTGTAGAAAGCTGTCTGCACAAAGAAAAACTGGAAATCACATAATTGATCATTCATGGGGCCATAGGTAAAATAAGGAAATTCCAGTGCACGTATGTGTTGACTAGAAGTTGATCATTCACAGGAGAAAGACGGCAGCTTTTCAGGAAGCAGGTGTGAAATTGATCCAAACACAAAGGACATCTCAGGCTTGAGGGTGGGTTTTGGAAACCCTGCCAGTGCCAGCTCATGCCTGCCCCGGTGGGTGTGCTCCTGCCGTGGTCACCCTGCGCCGGCTTCTGTGTCCCTTGTATGGAGACAGCAGCCCCTCTCAGGCATCCCAAGGAGTCAGTGAGATGATGGACGTGCAGCAGATGTGAATAAATACAAGCAGTTGCTATATTTGGAGAACTGTTTTTAATGTAAATTACTGTATCTAGTTGTGTACACATCTGTATCTAGGATGTGTCTTTAGGAAATCAGATAATACTGTGTCATAGAATTTATCAGATCTAGAATGACTTAGGATTTGCCTGTCAGAGTTTCTCTTCTGAATTTTATTAAGGATGAATGCCTAGCCCTCAACACTTCTCCCCACCCAGACACCCTTACATGGTTGGTTTACAAGCTGTCTCGTTGGGCTCTTTATGCCCACAGGGCTGAGTTGGCTGTACACTTGCTCAGCCTACATGGGGTCTCACTCTTCTCGGGGTCCCGTAAGTCTTGAGGACCCTAAGAAAGGAATTGGTCAGATCTGTGAGCACGTGTTGCAAGACCTCCCCCCATGGCTTCCAAGGAAAGAAAGAAAGAGGGTGTGTGGTGAGGGTCTGGGGGAGTCACCAGCCACGATGTCCCTGTGGCCTCCCCATGGGCTCCTTCCCCTGTGGCGGCTGTCTGGACGGCCACTATGTGCATAGGTGAGGGCGCCAGCTGCCCTGCTGCCCAGACCCACCAGTATGATTTTCATCCCCAGCTCCGGCCTTTATTTTTCCTCTTATTCAGCAGCAGATCGAAGCAGAGAAGAAGCCGTCAAGCGCCCTGGATGAGCCAGTTTCTCACTGGAGACCGAGGCTGACGCTGAATGTGATGGTGGACAACTTCGTCTTCGACGGGTCCTCTCTGCCAGCTGATGTGCACCGGTACATGAAAATGTGAGTGGCGTGCCTGGAGCAGGCAGCACAGAGGACAGAGGGCAGTACGGCGGCAGGGATGGGGGTCCCCTGGGCCCAAGCCGACCAGTACCCCCTCAGGCCTTGCCTGCACCTGGAGGCTGGGGCCCCAGCTCTTCCCACCGCCTCTTCAAGGTCATGCTGACCGAGATTCCCACCAGGGATCCGAGAGGACATGAATGAAGTATGGGCAGGTCCTTCTAGCCCTCTGCTCTGGGAGGGCTTCTGCTCAAATTGTGTCACTTTCGTCACCTCAACTCATGTGAACTTACTTAAAATACACTTTTAGATCATTACTTTAGTTATTATTTGCCATTATTAGTTAAGTATAGCTATTAAAATGAATGTGTTTGGCCCCTTTGAGAAGCACAGGTAAGCTCTGATCACCTGCCACAAGCCTCTGGCATGGCCGCAATCAGACAGCTTTTCTTCACTGGCAGTGATGCCTGTGGTGCTGCTGCAGGGGCTGAGTGTGCTTTTTAGTAACTGAACTTTGTTTTGAGTATGTAATTCACGTGGCTAAGATGAAAAGGGTGCAGAGGGTCATGTATTGTAAAGCTGCCTCGCTCTTCTCCATCCTGCCACACCGGCTGGTCATCCTGGTCTTCTGCTTTACAGGGCCATGCGTCCACGCACAGAGCCCTGGGCTCTGTCCTCTTGTGTGACAGACCCTGTTGTCCCCCATTTCCTAGTGGCCATGGGAGCTTTGTCCAGCCTGTGGCTGCAACTATGTGAGGGAGGGAGGGCCTTCAAAGGTGCAAATGTTGCTAGATTCTTCTTGTCTGAGAGACTGTATCCTGGGACAGTTGTGACTAACAACACCGAAAGTGGTGCTGGGTGGGGCTTCTTGGGGGAAATTGGGTCCATCTGTGGGCAAAGGTCCTTGCACTGAATTTGGAAACTATGCCCTCAGGGTCCAGCTGGGGAAGACTGTGCACTACCTTCCCATCCTGTTCATTGACCAGCTGAGCAACCGCGTGAAGGACTTGATGGTGAGTGGCTCTCTGCCTGCCTGGCCTCTGTGCTAGTGAGAGGCTGACGTCCCCTCCATCTTGACCCTGGTGGGAGTCTTTGTCTAGGGGCCCTAGGACCTGGTTGTGTCCTGGGTTTGCTGCTGGCTGGTGTGGAGTCTTCCCAACTCCTCCCTCCTGAGCCCCAAGTCCTCCCTGATGAAAGACTCTCAAAACATAACTTGCAAAGTGCTAGACAGCAGGTGTTCTCCTGCTACGAGCGGCATCTGTGTACGTGTTCTGACCTGAGGCTGGATCAGTTCAGAAAGCTTCTCTAGCAAATGCCTTTTGTGGGGCTGGTCCTGCAGGAGGCCTGAGGAGCCTGTCAGGGACCCTGCCTCCAAGCTGTGACTCCTGGGCCTGTGGGCACATGGCCACCCACCAGACTCTGGTGCCCTTGTGGCTGTTTCAGCCGGTGACAGTGCCCATTTCTCCCAGGGTCACTTTGAGAGTAGCTGAAGCATGGCTGACCTTTAGCCGATAGTAAGAATAATAGAGGTGGTTAATGTTTAATGTCACCACATGCCTGGCACATTCTGAATATTTCACCAACCACACGTGGGAGCTATGGTGCCATCATTTCATAGGCAAGGTTATTTTGGGTTAGAAGGTGACCTCCTGGGCTGGGGTCAGGTAAGAGCAAAGAGCTTGGATTTGCTGCCTCCCTAGGGACCAGTGCTTTTCCTTGGGAGCCCTCCATGAAAGTCAGGCTGGGTATTCTCCTACGGCTTTTGGTAACTGTGAAGTAGACAGGTTTCCCATTTTACAGATGCCAAAACATCTGAGGGTAAGTGGGGAGCTTGCCAGTGCGTGAAACCAGTCAGCAGGGAGCCAGGCACCAGGCTGCCCAGACCCCTGCCCAGTGGGCTGCACTACCTCCTGTGGACAGCTGTTTTACTCAGGCCCCTTGAAGTCCCTAACACACAGGGTCCTCTGCTTTTTGGAGCTCCATCGGCCTCTAACCACCCTACAGGCTAGGCCTGGGCAGTCAGTGGCCCACAGCTTCCGTGCCTCTACAGTACTGGTTCCCCTCTGTTTTCTGGAGTTTGCTGTTTGTGAACCTCCTAACATTCCAGGTTCTGCTGAAACGCATGAGATGGTACTTTGTAGACCGCAGTGCTCACCAAGTCACCCTCGTGATACCTGTGGTCCTGGCTCTTTGCAGGAGCTCAGGGAACAGTGGATCACAAGTGGGCAGCAGCAGATGTCCTGTGTCTGTCTGCAGACTGCCCGAGTGGAGGCTCCAGGGAGGTGTCTGTGGGGTACCTCATTCTCCTAGTGACTACCTGGATCTTAGCCCTGGAGTATGGTCTGGGGAGAGGCCCAGTCACACTCTGAGGTGTCACTACTGTTCTGTCATGTGCAGGCAGGTTTCAGGGTCTGCTGCTTTTAGAAAATAGCCAACCCCTCTAGTGCCAGCAGGAAGCAGGGCACTGTCTAAAAGGGGGCTTGAAGGCTGTCCCAAGCCGCAGCCCCTGGGCACTGGGTGGGGCACCCAGGATGCCCAGGCCTGATGTCTGGCCAACCTGGTACATTCTGGTTATCGGCTCCACCAAGTATACCAAGCCCTTGCCTCCTGTAGACGAAAAGTCGGGGTGTAAGTCAGGACAGGGGCTTGAATAGAACAGCCTCACTGGACATTCCAGCACATGGACTATGGCCCTTGTGCATATGTTGGACCCCCTGAGTGGTCCCTGCCCATGTGCTGTGGGGTGAGGGCCACTTTTGTGAGCCCCATTCCACCTCCTCCCACCTTGTTGGCCCAGGACCCAGCCACCGTGGGCTGTGCACACTAGGCACCCACGTGCTGCTCTGGGGTATGTCTGCTGTAGGTCTGTCTGTCCCTCATGTGGTTTCTGGCTCCCAGGGTGGGTGCTGAGGCCCCACAGTCCATGTTCTGCTCTGTCTTCTGTGCTGCAGGTTCCCCCCGGCCTGTTGCTTGGCAGGCCGACAGATGGGGTGTTGCTTGTGCCACTGAGCTTGGGGAGAATGTGGTCAGAGGAGGTGTGCGGGGTTAGGTGGGTGGAAGGAGGACACTGCCTGTTCTGTCCCCACAGCACCCAGTGGCTGGTTGAGAAGGGGCAGAGTCATAGCCCAGCCTGGGTATGGGGGACCCAGGCAGGAGCTCCTGCTGGACCATCCTGCAATCAACCTGGGCAGGGTCCTGAGGGTGACGTGGATAGGGCCATGCAGGGACTCTGAGAGACGGCCTGTTCAGTGACCCATCCGTGTGTGTTGGCATACTGTCACATGTGGCTTTCCTCCTGCAGGTCATCAACCGCTCCACCACAGAGCTGCCCCTGACCGTGTCCTACGACCAGGTCTCGCTGGGGCGGCTGCGCCTCTGGATCCACATGCAGGACGCTGTGTTCTCGCTACAGCAGTTCGGTGAGCAGCAGTGCGTCCTGTGGCGCATGCCTACTGTCAGCAGCTCTCTCACACTTTGCCTCCAGTTTATCTGTTTGGAAATGACCTGGTTGTTTACACGAGGTCTGGAAATTTGCTTTATTAAGAATTTAATGTTTGGCTTGGCACCCATAGCACTGTGGTTACAGCGCCAGCCACATACACTGAGGGTGGCGGGTTCGAACCTGGCCCAGGCCAGCTAAACAACTGCGACAAAAAAATAGCCGGATGCTGTGGCAGGTGTCTGTAGTCCCAGCTACTTGGGAGGCTGAGGCAAGAGAATCGTTTAAGCCCAAGAGTTGGAGGTTGCTGTTAGCTGTGATGCCACGGCACTCTACTGAGGGCCACTCTATCAGAGTAAGATTCTGTCTGAACAAAAAAAAAAAAGAAAATGTAACATTTGAAATGCCACAGTTTTGGCCAACTGAACCTTCGCTGCTAATGAGATTTGTGTTTTCTGAATTTAGAAATGTCTTTGAAGGGTGGCGCCTGTGGCTCAGTGAGTAGGGCGCCGGCCCCATATACCGAGGGTGGCAGGTTCAGGCCCAGCCTCCGCCAAACTGCAACAAAAAAAAGAAAAATAGCTGGGTGTTGTGGCAGGCGCCTATAGTCCCAGCTGCTCCGGAGGCTGAGGCAAGAGAATCACCTAAGCCCAAGAGCTGGAGGTTGCTGTAAGTCCCGTGACATCATGGCACTCTACCGAGGGTAGTAAAGCAAGACTCTGTCTCTACAAGAAAAAAAAGGAATGTCTTTGAATGAGAGGGTCAGCGTGGCCGTTTCTTGTTACATCTATTCCTTGCAGGGTTTTCTGAAAAGGACGCCGACGAAGTCAAAGGCATCTTTGTGGACACCAACTTGTACTTCTTGGCTTTGACCTTCTTTGTTGCAGCGTTCCATGTGAGTCATCACTTCGTCTGGTCAGGCTGCGAGATGCAAGGGTGTGAGGGAGGCTCTCTGGGCCCCCCCACTGGGTCACCAGATCTGGGGCTAGCATGAACTATTCCCCAAAAACACCCAGCACACCTGAGCCTGTGGCTGGCACCTTAATGGCCCTTCTCCTGGCTCAGAGGGGCCACAGAATACTGTCTACAGCCACCGGGACTTTGGGGGCAGTTGTAGATCCAAAATGCATTGAGTAAGGTCCCTATCAGTTAGATTATTGAATGAATTTGCAAAATTATTTTCTATGTCTAAATTCTCCCTGACTTTAAGATATGAAAATTGGTCCTATGTACATACAGTAATCCCTCACATCCTCTGGGGTCACTCATGGATGCATGAAACCTGGGTAGCGCCAAACCCTTGTACCCTGTGTGTTTTCCTATGTGCACGCACCTCCAGGAAGGTTAGTTCGTGAATGAAGTGTGGCGACAGCACTAGTAATAGAAAAGTCACAACAGGGCGTGGTGGCGAATGCTGCGTCACTGTGTTCACTCTCAGATCACCTTCCTGGGCCGTGGCAGCTGATGCCATGGATAGCAAAACCGCATATAGGGGCTGTTGTACCCACATTTTTATACATGGCATCTGGAGCTGTTGGGAGAAAGCCGTGTGGGAGAAAGCATGGCATCTGAAGCTGTTGGGAGAAAGCCAGGGCAGAAGGTGTGACAGCACCAGGGTGAGCCATCAGTGTTGGCTTTGAGCACCTGGGAGTTTGGCTGCCAGCTGAGCTAAAACTTTGCAAAGCCATATTGGGAAGTCAAGTGATGACTTTTATTAGCAGGTCAGTGCCTTGGCAGGTATGGTGGTATGCTCCGTCTCAGCTACTTAGGAAGCTGACGCAGGAGGATCCCTTACCCAGGAGTTTGAGGTTACAGTGAGTTTTAATGATGCCCCAGCACACCAGCCTGAAGTATCTCTAAGGATGAGCTTGTGCATTTTTAATGCAGTGAGAGGCGAGACCGCCCTTCTTGGTAGCAGCGGCTCTAGAGCAGGGCATCTGTGTCTGATCAGCATGTGACCTGAGCATCAGAGTAGAAGGTGAACATCTCAGCACCTCATGACCCTTCCCGGGATCGGAGTCAAAGATAGATCTTTACACATGTGCCTGAAAAAACCCACCTTGGAATTCCATGGTTCTGCCATGGCAGGTGGCGCACATGGTGTGTGGGCTCAGGGTGTGGACACCTGCCTCGATGGGCCCCTGAGGCTTGGGTACAGGGTACACCTGCAGGCTCAGGGTACAGGTGCTAGAAACAAGTTTAGAAGCAAGTTGTTATCTTGCTCTTTCCAGCTTCTCTTTGATTTCCTGGCCTTTAAAAACGATATCAGTTTCTGGAAGAAAAAGAAGAGCATGATCGGCATGTCCAGCAAGGCAGGTGGGTGGCCAGACTGCACTCTGCTGCTGGGGGACCAGTCTCAGGGTCCACCTGAAGCCCACAGTTGGCTGTAGACTGTGGTAGGTGCTACAGACATTGCCCCAGGCTCGTGTGGGCTCTTGAAAAGCTCTTAGTTCAAGCATCTAAAGCCCAGGCAGCCCTCATAATGATTACGGGGTGATAGCCAAAGGCACCTGCACCTCTCCTGGGTGCTCATGGGGCTGAGATCCCTGGCCACCACCTCCAGCCTGCCTGTCCTCCCCTGCCCACTGCAGGCCTGTGGTATGTGACCTGTGGGTGGTAGCAGGTGGTTGGCACATAGATGCAGCAGTGGGTAGTGGGTGGGAGGGACGCACAGCGACATAGTCATCAGGTGGCCGGACAGCCAGACCTGAGCCAATGTCTCCAACAAAGAAAGTTCTGTCACATGGAAAAAACATGCACAAGAGGGTGCTCCTAAGTGTCCTGGCCACTCAGGTGGCCCTGTGGTGTCACCGGGGGCTCAGGGGCACTGTCCTGTCCTGTGCTACTGTCCTGGGAAGGGACAGGGCTTTTCTGCGCTTCTGGCCTTTTGGGTGTCCCAGGTGGGGGAGGTCAGCAGGCAGCAGTGCAGCCATGACCAGGTATCCTGTGGTTGTGGGGTCTGCTGCTTTTGCCTGCAGAAAGCAGGGGGGAGGAAGAACTTAAAAACTGTATTTTGAAATTCAGCTTCAAAAAAATACACATCTCACAGAGCTTGTGCAAAAGTGTGGGGTGTGATGTAAGGATGTGGAAGGTCAGCCTCGCCATCCCCGCCTGCTCGTGCCTTTGTACTTGTGGTCAGATGCACACGTACGGGGCTCACCTATGGCAGAACAGTTGGTTCTTTGCCTTTAACGTCTTATCAGGGCGTTTTCTGTAGCCATGTGGTGGTCCACGTTCTTTCACTGATGGGGATCAGGGGGAATACGGGGCTGCCCCGCACTCCTCCCGTTTGGCTCCTATCCCCAGTGCTCTGGCGCTGCTTCAGCACGGTGGTCATCTTCCTTTTTCTGCTGGATGAGCAGACGAGCCTGCTGGTGCTGGTCCCTGCAGGTGTTGGAGCTGCCATTGAGGTAAGTCCTGGGCCCTGCCCCAGCGCTGGGTGGACCACCTGGGGACCTCGGCAGAGCTATTCCTGGCAGCGACAGTTTCGGCATTCTGGAAGCACCGAAGAATAGGAGGCAGCCACCATCCAGAGCCTTTGTGGGGGCGTGGAGGGCGAGTTTCTTTAAAACTGAGTGGCTCAGCTGCTGCGGTCACCCATCAAGTTGAGCACTTTACCATATTTAGTAAACCCTGTAGGCTTCAGGAGGCTCGTGCTTGCTGGGGCTGAGGCTCAGTAGCTGCAGCAACTTGGTATCCTATGGTCCAGCTTGGTTGTTTGGGGACTTACAAAAGGGAGCCTCATGGGGCAGAGTGGTTGGGAGCCAGCCCTCCCAGAGACCTCTGCACACCCACCACCCCGAACGGAAGCAAGAGTCAGTCCAAGTTTCTCCTGTTCCCCCCGTGGCTGCTGGTGCCTATTCAGAGGAGCTTAGTGGGTGGGTGACCTCCATGGTCACAGTTGGTGTCAGAACACTTCTCAGCACGGTGCTGGTCTTGAGCTCAGCAGGTGGTGCCAGCTGAGGACATGGGATCGGGGGTGGGCCCCAGAGAGTATCAGAAACAGGCTTGGGACCTGGCAGGTACCCCAAGAAGGAAGTGGGGCTCATTTGGGGGTAGACTGGGTAGCTCAGAGAGCTGGGAACAGGCCAGGCTGAGTGCTGGCTCTGTTCGCACCCACCTGACCAGACGGCCTGCTGAGCATCGGGACAAAGGGCAAGAGAGCCAGGACACCCCCAGCCTGCTTGAGCAGTGGGGCACCTTGGTGGGGCGCTCAGGTAGCCGGAGTGCTCTGCACCTGGGCTTGAGACCTGTGCTGACTGTCCAGGCAGTTCTGTCTGGTGTCCCTTCAGCCTTGGCTTCTGAAACCCCTGATTCCCCAACTTCTTCCTTAGCTTTGGAAAGTGAAGAAAGCTCTGAAGATGACTGTTCTCTGGAGAGGCCTGAAACCCGAGTTTAAGGTAGGGTCTCTGAGATGCTGTGTTTCTGTGTGCCTGGTTACTTGTGTCCTGTTTCTTAGTTGCACCCTGGTTAAGGTGCTGACCTCTGAGGTCAGGGGGTCGTTCAGTACTGTTGTTTACTCTCTCCTGTTGCATGCGGGTCGATGTGGCAGGGAAGACAGACAGGGTTGGGGTGCCCGCATGCTGGGGAACTCTGCAGGCCTCCAGCTCACAGGCCTCCCTGGCTGGGTGCTGCTGGCCTCTGACTGCAGCTGGCTCCCATCCCAAGACTTAGCTCTGAGGTTGGTGGAAGCAGAACTGGCCTGCTGGAAAGAGGGTGCTGGCCTGTCCTGCTCAGTTGGCTCCCAGATGGGGCCACTGCTATTGGGTGCACTCATCCAAGGTTTCTCCTTAGCACTGAGTCTTCCAGGCTGGTTAGGGGTAGGGTGAGACACCAGTGCTGGCAGTTCACACTGGCAGGGGGCTTGCTGCTGTCCGTGGAGGATCTAGGCTGAGGTGGGACCGTCAGGAGTACTGAGCCCACTTTTCCAGGCCATGAGCAGATACGGGACAGAAAACTCAGCAGATGCAACCTGTCCTCCTGTAGTTTAGTGTCAGCCCAATGCTGCCTCCCCTTGCTGGTGTGGGGCAGTGTTGTTTCTGTACAGGGAGTGGAGCACCCAAAACAGAGCTCGGGGGAGGGATGCAGGAAAGCCTGTGGAGCACCCGAGGGCTGTGGGGAGGAGCCTGAACACCTCTGAGCCCTGCCACGTGTTGGTGGCTTGTTCAGTGCTCCCGCACACAGAGCTGGGCAGGTGCAGCTGGCCACGGCTCTCTGAGCTTCACAGCTGCGTGTGACACTCTTCATTCCCAGCTGAGCTATGGTCAGACCCCTGCCATTCAACTGACATGGTCTTGAATTTCACAACAGTTCGGCTCCTACAGTGAATCGGAGAGGAAGACCGAGGAATATGATACTCAGGTAAGTGGCAGGGGACAGGTGTGTGCGTGCTCAGTAGCCAGTCCTGGGTACTGGCATTCACAGTGCTGTTGGTCAGTGAAAAAAAAAAACAGTTTAATAAGCACCCAGAACAGAATAGAGCCAGGCGCGGTGGTTCACACCTGTAATCCCAGCACTTTGGGAGGCCAAGGTGAGAGGATCCCCTGAGCTCACTAGTTCGAGACCAGCCTAAGCTTAGAGCAAGACCCCATCTCTAAAAATAGCCAGGCATTGTGGTAGGCACCTGTAGTCCCAGCTACTGGGGAGGCTAAGGCAAGAAAATTGCTTGAGCCCAAGAGTTAGAGATTGCTGTGAACTGTGATGCTAGGGCACTCTACCCTGGGGTACAAAGTGAGACTCTGTCTTAAAAAAATAAATAAATACCGAGAAGGTGGGGTTCTTACTGTGATGACCTGGTGCAGAGATCATTTCCTTGGAATTATGTTCAGCCCACCTTGAGCAAGGTGAATCCTCCGAACTTAAGTTTCTTACTGGGAAGAAAAGGGAGTCTGACGGTCTTGGCAGGTAAAACCATGCCTGTGTCTCTTGCAGTGTCAGGAGTGGTTTTATTTGTAAAATCACACCTGTGAGGCACCCAGCTCATTGCCATGGTGCATGCTATGATTGGCCACCAGCCAACCTGTTACCAAGACCTCAGTGAATCTGTGTCCTGGAGGATGGGCCCAACTTCACAGTGGTGGCTTTTCCCCGCTGCTGTCAGGCTCGGAGTCTCAGTTGATTTCTGCACAGGAGTGGTTACAGTTTCTTGGTTTATTGGTAATCAAATTACATTCTAGGTTTTATTGGGATTGTAATAAAGCTTACATCAGAGTAAATACCATTAGCCATGTAGGTACATTATTACACATCAAAGGCAGTCTCAATACATAATTCCACAAAAGTGTCTTGAGATCACTTTCTATTACGTTTATTGATCTGTTGTAGGGTGGTTGGTTGGTTGGTTTGTTTTTGATGAGCCAATATTGATTACAGTGCAAACTGAGGTCTTGGCGGTGGCCTCCCGTGATTTGGACTTGGATCCACCAGCACCATGTTGTCCAGGGCGGCTTCACTGTCCTCCCTGCCACGGGCTTCCTGTCTTTTTCATCTGTTCCTGTTGTTGCCGATTTCTTTTAAACACCTGTATAGGGTCTGAGTTGTGGTGTGTCTGACTGGGAGCCTGTGTGGGGGTCTGAGGTGTGTCGGACTAGGAGCCGGTACGGGGTGTCTGACTGGGACCCTCCCTTGCAGGCCATGAAGTACTTGTCTTACTTGCTGTACCCTCTGTGTGTCGGGGGCGCCATCTACTCGCTCCTGAACATCAAGTATAAGAGGTAGGGCAGCGTGCATACCTCACACTTTCCTTTTTTCAACTGAAAAATCCATTTTGATTACTGAGCTCGGAGCAAACTCTGCTGGGTGCTGTGTGCAAGTGGGGATGCCAGGTGGCTTCTCTGGTCCCTACCCCTGCTGCCAGGCGAATGCTATGCCTCGGCCTCCTCCCCTGTGATGAGGTAGTGGGGACCTGGCCTCGGCCCTGCAAGCTCTCAGGAGCAGGTGTCAGGGTCAGAGGCACAACCCCAAGCGGAGAAGAGGCTGGGGTTGTGGTCTAGTGTCCCGGGCACAGGTACCATGAGGATGCAGAGGTGTTCATAAGAGGATATTTAGGAAGGAGTTGAGTTTAGTTGATTTAACATAGGCATCACGTGATAGGGGAAACTGGACTATTGTGACGCTCCCACCTGTTTTTCCGTTCCAGCTGGTATTCCTGGTTAATCAACAGCTTTGTCAATGGTAAGTCCATGTGTCCCCATATGGGACAGTTTTTGCAACAGATGCCACCTTTATTCCTGCTTTGTGTCCCCGAGTGACAGGCGCCCTGGGATTCAAGGCTAATCCCCCACATGCCCCCATCCAGGCACCTCCTTGGGGCTTGATGCTCACAACACAGGGCCACCCAGCCTGGGCTGCAGGTGCCTCTGGTCTGAGGATTCAACACATCCGTTCCCCTAGGTTGGAGCTGAGAGCGAGTGCAGGCAGGCGTCACTTCACGGTGCTGTAGGGCCTGAGAAGCACCTCTAGACAATCTTGGGGTGTGAACACCACAGAGTGAACTCACATTGCCCAGGAGGTGTGGCCTCCAACTCACCCAGTCTGCATGGGAGCCACTGGGGCTAAGCAGCACAGCCTACATGAAGCTGCAGGCGTGTGACTGTCTGCAGCCTCAGGCCCAGGGCCTGTCTTGAGGCAGCACCGTGCTGCCCGACTGCCACCCCACAAGTCCCATACTGGCCCTGCACCACCATGATGCGGTCCCAGAAGGCTCTGGTGCTTGGCATACACTTGAACCCTGGAGCAAGAGTTTCACGAGTCGCAGAATTCTGCTCTCCCCTTGCATTCTGTTCTTAATAAATTTGCTGCATCACACCACGCAGAGCCCTTGAGTTGTCGGGTGTGAGCATCTGACCACTGCACACAGACTTGGGGCCATGAGCACTGGGCCTCATGTGCACCATCTCTCTCCACAGGAGTCTATGCCTTCGGCTTCCTCTTCATGTTGCCCCAGCTCTTCGTGAACTACAAGGTAAGGCCTTGCGGCTCTGCCCAGACGTGGCACCTGTGGTCTGTGCTGCCTGCTCCTGACTGGTGTGTGTCCTGTCGCAGATGAAGTCGGTGGCGCACCTGCCCTGGAAGGCCTTCACGTACAAAGTAAGAACCCCCAGAAGGGGCTGCTCCCTCTCAAGCAAAGTGGCTGGAAGACACTGTCCAGCCAACATTGTCATAGGAGTCATCTCTACTCAAAATGCTTTTGGTGGCCTGTCATTTTTGTTGAAAACTGTTAAGGGCTCTCCTTTAAAAACTGTGAAAAGCCATAGAATAACTTTGAAAAAGCTCTGAAAGACTGTGGTTCTCTGTTGGAGTAACGATGTTTTTTGAGTTAAAAGCTGTGTTCCTTCTTGGTGATGTGAGCCACAAAACAGGCCTCCCACCCACGGCCAGTAGCCTGGGTGCCCAGGCAAGGAGATCTCTGGCCGCTGTGCAAAGCCGGGTGGTGTCACCCAGCACTGTGGGTGCCCCGACTCAGCATGGAGTGGCAGGGTTAGTGTTGGGTGGAGCTGAGGTGAGATGGGATGTAGTTACAGTTTCTGAAGTAAATTTGAAAGCTCCAAGAGAGTTTAGGACAGTGACCGTTGGGCTGTGGAGGCGGGTGAGCTGGGTCCTTGGGACCGTGGGAGGTCAATGGGAGAGTGGAACACTCCTCCACTCACCGGCTTCCTGCTGCCCCGGGGCCCTTTGCTCGCTCCAGCCCCTGGGCAGGGCTCACCTTCTCCTGGGGCTCTGCAGGCCTTCAATACCTTCATTGACGACGTCTTCGCCTTCATCATCACCATGCCCACATCTCACCGGCTGGCCTGCTTTAGGGATGACGTGGTGTTCCTGGTCTACCTGTACCAGCGGTGGTGAGTATGCGCTGTGCACACCAAGCCCAGGTCGCCTCTGAAGTGTGGCACTTCGGGGTAACACCAGAACTGCTTCCTCAACACCCTGCACCCCAGTTGCCTGAGCTGTGATGTAGCAAGAAATCATCCCCACTCTGTCTCGTTGGGCTTTAGCCGTGCTTGCTCTTGTGTGAGCTGTGTTTAGCCAGCGTGGGCATGTTTGTGTCCCTGGGATATTGATGTATTAACAGCCATTGCTGTGTAGCAGCGACAGTGCATGGCCAGGCTCAGCCTCATCCCATGTTCTGCCGGCAGACACTGAGCCTGGGTCCTCAGCATTGAGAGTAGCCTCTGGGTCCCAGGCCCTACAGGGTAGAGCATTAAGAGCTGGTTCACTCAAGCTTTGGCAGTACCCATAAACTAGTCTCTAGGGCCTGGAGGCCAAGTCGATTCTCCCTACCAGCCAAGGAAAAGTCTTCTAGAAGGTTTTCTACCCACATCCCCCAGGGCTGGCATTTGGCCTTCTTGTCAGTTGGGGCTGCCCCATCTCTGTGCTATTTGCAGGGTGGGAGCCGGGCTTTCCCTAGAGCAGGCCTTCCCTAGGAAGGGGCTGTGTCTTAGACCACTGCAGAGACTTACAGGATGCAGCTGTGCCCACTCGGTCCAGCCCAGTCGTGTCCTAGTGAGCAGGAGGGGCTTCTCTGCAGGAGGTAGGGGGAGTCCCAGTGCCTGCGTGGGGTGTCTTCCCGACAGCCCCTCCTGGGGAGTCTTGTCCAGGCCCTGGACCATCTTCATAGGAGAAGCTGTACCTTTCCATGGGGCAGCCTCAGGCTCTGGCCCCATCAATATTGATGTCATTCTGTGCATGTCTAACCATTCTGGTGCATTCTGCCCCTGTGTGCAGTGTGGGAAATGGGCCACATCCTGGCTCTGCTCTTGTCCCAGCAGCTGCTGGTCCACCCAGCACACCCTGTGCTGTTTCAGGGTGGCCATTTCCTGGGTGCCCCAGTGTCCGTCTCTATAAGCAAGGGTTTCCCACACACACACAGCATACAACCACATGGCACTCAGGTGGTTCTCTTACTGCCTCAGTTTTGAGGCCCACCCATTGGTTCCTGATCCCCTAAAGGTAGAGAATGAGCCCTGGCAACCCGTTGATACTGCAGTGGCTGGGGTGGTCATTATCCATAGGGCCCCTCTCAGGGTCTCCTGGGGTTCTGTGCATCCTAGAGACCCAGAAACTCTTCTCCTCGCTGTTCAGGCACATGAGTCAGGTCCTGAAAGATGGCCTTTGGCTGGAAACCCAGGGTTCTTAGTGGGAAATGGGTCAGTTCTCAAAGCCAAACCATGGCTGTGTAACTCCAGGTAGCAGGTGCTATGTCCCGTCATGCCTCGGCTTTAAACCTGGTGACCAGGGTGGCACAGGCAAGGCCCCCTGGGGAGTCTTGTGCTAGAGGGAGCAGTCCCTGCAAGTGCAGCACTGAGACCCTGGGAGGCCAGGAGTGGCAGCCAGCAGATGAGGCTGTGGCTGCCCTGTCATCCGAGGCCGAGTTTTGCCGTTCCCTGCAGTCGTGCTGTGATCCACGTATGTCCTTGTTGCAGGCTTTATCCTGTGGATAAGAGCAGAGTGAACGAATTCGGGGAGTCCTACGAGGAAGAGTCTGAGCGGAGGCCGCACGCAGACTGAACGCCACCCTGACGCTGGGCTGCCCATGCTGCACGGAGCTTGCCTGTCAACTGAGTATTTTTGGAAGTTTTTGGTGGAATTCCTTACACGTTACATCTGCGTTGCCAAAATCCCTTTGAACATTTCTCGTACTTCTCGTGAGTCCCTCTGTGTTGGATGTGGAAGGTGCTGGCCGCACATGGGGTGCCCCACACACGTGAACATCTTTTGGCCACATAGCTGGGTGCCGGGGGCCACCCAGGCTACGTGGCCCTCCCCTGGAAGCAGTGTACGTGGCGACTGGGTGGTGCCATGTCCCTGCACCCAGCACGTGCCCTTCCAGGCAGGAGAAGGTCAGAGCTCCATTTCAAGCTGTTTTTTTAAGTGCTCCTTACGTGAATTTTAATGCATATGGAAATTCATTCCATGTGGACTCTGGGATCAAATGGCTTTTCCCCTTTTGTTTAAAGGTTGATTGTTTTAAAGCTTTATGTATGTTTCTACTTTAAAATAAATTTTTCTGGCTGTGGAAGCAACACAGTGTAGATTTATTCATGCATCAGAAAGAAAATGCATAGAGACTCCTCCAAGCCTTGATTTATGAACGTTTGTAACGCACAGGTCTCAGGCATTCCAGCCTGAAGCATGGTACAGGGTCGTGACTTATCAGATTAATTACATCTCTGTTACAAGAAATGCCCTGGTGGGAGGAGAGAAAGGAGGATATGAAGGTGTGTTTTGAAGATGGGTAGAGAGTGGCAGGTTTTGGTGAGTAGCAAAGTTTGATCATGTTCAGTGAAACAAAGTTATTGGGATCACAGTTTGCAGAGTGTGCCTTTATGAGGGTGTGTTTCAGGGCCCTGCTCTTGACTCAGCTTGTGGCACTTTCGCCTCTCTTGAGCACAGGCTCAGAGCCCTTCTCCTTAGGCTGAGCCCTTTGAGTGTCCAGCACTGAATCGGGAATAACAGGAGGCCTGGCCTTTGTGGGGCTCTCTCAGGACACTCAAACTGGGCTGCATGTATGTGGATGATGTGCAGGATTCCAGGGTGTTCAAACTCAAAACCAAATCTGGGTACCTGTCAGGGAGTCACTAGATCACAGGTGTGTTGTAAATTTCACTTAGTAATTTGAAAGAAAAACACATGGGTTTTAAGTTGCCATATTTTAGTTTTATCAGTTAGAATGCTAAGGCAAATACTCGGTTTTACAACCAGTCACTTAGATGAGGGCCACGCAGAGAGCATGGGAAGGTATGAAGCTTGTTTCTCTCACGGGTCATGGGTCAGAACGATGCAGGTGGGCCCATCACAGATGCACCTGGTCCCCTGGCGGGGTGCTCACAGCCTATGTGTGGGGACGTGGGGCATCAGGAAAGGAGCAATTTTTAAAACTCAACGCCTATGGCTCAAGGAGTAGGGCGCCGGTCCCATATGCCGGAAGTGGCGGATTCAAACCCAGCCCCGGCCAAAAAACCACAAAAAAAAAAAAAAAACCTCAAAAGAGGCTTCCAGGGCCCAGTTCCTTTACCTGGGGGCACGTAAACAGGACCCCTGCAGGCTCTTGTCATGAAGGAGGGAGGCTGGCTTCACAGCCCCCTCAACACTGCAGCTGAGCCCTGGAGGGACTGTCTGGCACATCTTGATATGCCAGAAGTCAAACGGTTCCTGGAGGGAGGACTGTTAGGAAACTTCATTGCTGAGCAAACAGTGCCTGGGTTTGCCCGAGGAGGGTCCCAGCGGCAGGTCCCCAGCATTGGCCATTGTTTTCTGCCCTGGGTAAGTGAGCATACCTGGCCCAGCTCCCCTAAAAATCACCTTGTGTGCAACCTGGTTTTTTTTCATTAGCCTGAAAAATGTCAGCCTTAGATACTTTGCTTCTCTTATTTTTCAGTTTTAACATTAAAACTAGTTACTACAAAGACTGTTGCTATTGCTGTAACACCTGCTGCTTTTTAGCTGATGTGTTCTAGAAAGGTGAGTGCAGGAAGCTGTAACCCTAACCACAGAATGTGCTTCCCAGAAGGTCCCCTGGCCTGGGCAGCCCAGTGGGGAGCGCTTCTGCCTGCTCTGCAGCCTCGTCCTGGCGCTTCTGCACAGTTGTTAGTGACACTTGGAACGTCACTTGGAGTGACACTTTTCCACATTGCAAAGAACATGACACGTGGACCAGCTGCTGCTTACAGCTGCTGAAATCACATTCTTTTTTGAAGAAATGGTTAATCAGTACCAGGTTCCGGGTTGTCCTTTGTAAGGTGCAGCTGGTCACGTGTTGAATCGCCATGCCCTGGGTCTGGAGCCTCTCTTTCCCTTTCTAGGATGAGCAGAAGTTGAAGTGAAACGAGCCAAGGAACAAGCTCTTCAGAGACTTCCGGCTGCGGGACTCACGTCTGTTCTCAGCACGAGCTCCCCCATGGCGGTTCCATGTGCAGGCAGTGTTCTAATGCACTCCTCTGGGTCTCAGGCATACTGAGAACAGGAGCACGATGCCTCGGTGCCCGAGAGTGAGGTGGGGTGGGGCTGCACATGGGTGTTTTCTCTTCACATCAAGTCCATGTCCCCTATGACGATCACAGGTGAGACTTGGAAGAGAAACATTCCAAGTGTCAGTGTGAGTGTGTGGGGAACTCTGAAAAGCTGTGGTTGGCATCTGTGCAGTAGACGGGTAGGGGAAGGTGGAGGCCTGGAAGCCAGCGAGGACCCAGAGGCCACAGCAGGTGGAATCTCCACATCCTGAACCTGGCCAGTCAGGACCCAGGCAGGACAGACCCTTGCTCCCAGCAACAGCTACCCTGAATGCACATGGGCATCCCCACACCCTGGCACTGGCCACTCATGTCATAGAAGATACTTTCTTCAGGTTAATTGAAAAGCTCAAATATAAGGACAAACAACAGCCTTCCCCCCCTCCTCCCCCCCCCCCCCCGGAGCAATCTGTCCACCCATGGCTCTTAGAAACCAATTCAGGGGTTGTCAGGTCTTTGGGAAGATACCAGCTCTGTCCACTGGGCTCAGCCTGCGTGCTACCTATAGGCTGAGAATCTGGGAAGGGGGTTCCCACAACAGATGCAGTAGGAGCCCTGGCAAAGCTGGGCATGTTCTGGGGCGATGAACATACCCCTATCCTAAAGACTGAGTGATGCCAAGCTGCCCAGGTCCCGGAAGCACTATAGGCAAGCGTTCTGTGGACATCACCACCAACTCTCTGCAACTGTGTGGCTTCAAGGACACAGATTCATTTTCTTACAGTTGGGAGGCCAGAGCCCAGGGCCGTGTGGCAGGGCCAGATCCCTCCTCCAAAGCTGCACCTGTGCACTCCCTGGCCTCTGCTGCCCTGGTCACACCCCTGCTGTCCTCTCCTCTGGGATTCTGTCAGACCTGTGGGATCACCAGCCAGCTCTCCAGCCCAGGGTCTGCATCTGTCCTGTCTGAGAGCCCATCCCACCTCACCGGGCCACCCACGCAGGGGCTCCATGACATCCAGACTGGCTTCTGTCTTGTAGGCTGGGAGGTGAGCACTTCAAACCTTCCCATGACAGATGTGCCCTGCACAGCCCTGTGCCTCCCCACATGTCCACCCTTGAGTACCAGCCACCATGTCACGCCTCATGGCCCTCCCAGTGACGCCACTCTGGTGACCCCATCCCTGATGGCCATGGCCGGGCCCTCATGAACGGAGCCCACCCTGGGACCTGGAGCCATGCTTGGCTCAGAGTTCTGTCTGACATTCATCAGAGTGCTGCACTAGTTCGTATTGTGCTTCTGAGCTGTGTTCCGTGACGTGAGTAGACCACAGTGCACCTGCCTAAAGGTCTTCTCGTGGGGCCGTGGTGGACACAGTTGCCCTGCACATGTGGGGCCTGGACTCAGAAGGGACAGGGCTATCATGGAGCACATGTTGGCTCCAGCTGATATTTCCAGTTTTCCAAAAGGATGGTGCCCACGTGCACATCCGCCATTAAGTGTGAGAGTCCCATTTGCACCACACCCTCCCCAACATGGCCCTGCTGTCTCTTTAATTTTAGCCATTTGGGGGGAGGAGGTGTTATCTTTTTGAGGCTTTAATTTGCATTTTCCTGATGACTCATGGTGCTGAATGCCTTTCTGTATCTGTTGTGACCTTTGGATGTCCTCTGTGAAGTACCTGGGCCATGTGCAGCAAGGCGAGAGCATTTCCTCTTTCTGTTTTCCAACATCACCAGTGAAGGGCTTGAGGGTGTGGCTGGTGAAGGCACCTGGGCCCCAGGACTCCTGTGTGGGGTGTTCCTGATTCTATTTCTGTGACTTCAGTGGTTCTAACACTACACGGGTTTTCCATTTTCCCTTAAAGTGTTATTACCTTGTTTATTTAAAGAACTTGTCCATTTGATCTAAAATTTCAGATGTGCTGACATGGAGTTGTTCCCAAAGTCCTCAGGGTTCTTTGGGTCTGTGGCTTCACTGAGACTCACCATCCCACAGTCTGGAGGCTGGATCTCTCCACCAGGGTGCACAGGGCTGGCTCCACCTCAGGCTGCTTGAGTGGACCGTGCCCATCTTCTCCTGAGTCTCTAGCCTCTTCCCTCTGTGTGTCTGTCTCTGTGTTCAAGTTTCTCCTTTTCAGGAGGTCACAGGTCATTTGGGGTTAAGGCCCACTCTAAAGACCTCATCTTAACTAAAGACATCTGCAGAGTTCCCATTTCCAAATAAGGTCACATTCTGAGGTGCTAACATAAAAACAGTGTGTTGTGGGGTTTCTAGCTTACATGGGAGTGATACTTATGACCACATCAGCAAAGGCCAGGAGGTCAGCGAGGGACTCTCCTACCTGTATGTAAATAATTAGACATAAACCAGCTGGAGGCTAGAGTGAGACGTTTAGCTCTGCCCTTGGAGCAGCAGGTATGAAGTTCTCTTATTTGTGCTTACCAAGGTCGTTCTGGATGCCACCTGAACAATGTGACCAACACAAGTGGACAGTCTTAGAAGTTTGTTGCATAAACCCAAGTGAGAGGTGACATGCCCAACTACGGTGTGCCATAGAGAGAAGTCCCTGGCTTCTCCTGGCTCATGGCTCAGGTGCTTACCTGCACTGCTGGGCTGTGTCTTTTGGGAAGTTCAAGGTAAGTACCCAGGGAGAAGCCATAGAAGCCCTTCTCAGGTGAAACCTTTTGCCTCTTCTCTCTCCTCATCTCACTTGATGGGACAGAGGGCCCCGTGGCCGTTGACCGTCCCAACCCCAGTGCAGACCCTGGTGGGGACCCTCTCCACAGTGCCTCACACATCTCCAGTCCCCAAAAAGAGAAATGTGTGCAGGGCAGGCAGCTTTGTGGAAAGACCATTCTATGAGTAAATTCAAACCTTTTGATGTCCAAATGGATAATTTTATCTTATGCTTTTCTTAAATTTCATCAGATAATACATACATTCAGGAGTGTAGAAATCCAAAGACATAAAACAGGAACTGAGCTTTGTTTGCCAAGATATGAGGATTAAATAAACCACATTCGGAGTGATCTTTTGCCCTAAGTACTTTTTATTGGTTTTTTATAAGGTGGTTTAAGGTGCAGGCGAAAGTAAACATAGACCCAGGATGGCGTTAGGGTGCATGACTGTGGTGAGGCCACAAGGGAGAGATTAAAGGCCCAGTCGTCTGGGAGAACAGGGTCACAGGATTTGTTCTCCCTGAACCTGCTAGCCTACACCCCGCTGAGGCAGCTGCACTGCATGTGGACACAGACCGTCAGGCCAGGCTCCCAAGGCCCAGCCCAGCCCAGCGCAGTATAGGACACACTCTTCAGAAGTCAGCAACCTCAGAACCTGTAAAAATAATGACACCTGCCTGCTCACTTTCCTGGGTTGTCCAATGGTAACCAAATAATGTGCATGAAATTGCTGTGTAAATTATAAACTCTACCTGAAAGCTGTTATTTATATTATTTACTTTCACCACTAAGAATTAAGTGATCATTCTAGTAATCTCTTCAGGGATGACCAACCACAGCAAATACCACAGATGGCCACTGTTGTATACGCCTTGGAGCCCTGACAGACAGAGTCCAGGAGAGAGAACACGGCTACTTTAAGCCACCAGGCTGGGGCCAAAGTAGCAGCTGGACACTCTTCCTGCAGAATCAGAGATCCTGTAAGCCAGAGGGCCTGTGGGCTATGATGGCAGGTTGCTGGGGTTGCGGGGTATAAATCTGCTGCTTCCCACAGGGTGGCCCCTGCCACTATGGGAACAGCTTCCATGCTGTCTGCCAGGTTCTCCTTGGGGCTTCTCCCTGCTTGCACCTGCTTTCCTCCAGCCTCTGGGTTCTCCAGAAACAGGTCCCTCCAGATTGGAGGCCCCTTTTGTCTCTTTTCACCATGTCTCACATGAATGTGGCTCAGACACAATTTCTCTTCATGAAATTTTCCTTTGTCCTTTGCCAACATTAACACTCATCAAAGGGGAGTGATTCTGCCTCCTAAACCACTGGGCTCCTGTGAACCTGCACCTGGCTCACACCCCAGCACAGATTCCTGGTGGTCACGTGCCCTGAGCTATGATTTCGAGGCAAACCCTCCTTCCTGAGAAGCCCTGCAGTTCTCAAGCCCTCTCCTGACCATAATGGGAGAATCACAGCAGAGAACAGAGACCCCACTAGATACCAGAAATGTGGAGAAACAGGACCTCCCCTTCACCGCTGGTGGGAACCGAAAGGCATGGCCCCTCTGGGAGACCCTGTGGCAGTTTCCAAAAACTCTGGACAGACTTTACCAGCACTCCTGGGGGTTTATCCCAGAACAATGGGGATTCATGGAATTATGTACATTATATACAAAGTCATGCTCATGAATGTCTAGTTTTATTCATAATAGTTCCAAAATGGGAAAAAACCCAACGTTCTCTAACAAACTGGTGTGTCCACACCATGAATGTAACTTCAATAGAAGGGACAGACATGTGTGCAACAACCTGGCAGGTCTCAAGGGAATTAGGCTGTGCAGAAAATGCCAGTCTCAAAGGTCACATGATGTGATTCGTGTCTGTCACATTCCCAAAGTGACAAGATTTCAACCAGATGGAGAGTGGGCTTTGTTATGTGAGACAGAAGGTTTTGGGACATGGGTAAAGGGGACCTGGAGGCAGAACCTGTCCCTTTGAGAGCTGTGCCATCTTTGCCAGGCTTGAGCGTCCTGGAAGAACAGTGTCCACATCCCTATCCCTCAAGCCTGTGAACAGAATCCAACCCAGCACAAGGGCCTCTGCAGGTGTGATCATGTTAAGGGTCTTGAGATGAGAGATTGTCCTGGATCACCTGGTGGCCCTGCCATAAACGGGAGGTTCTGAAGAGGGACGTAGGAGAGTCCTCAAGCCAATGGAGACAGAATCACAGTCAAAGGCTGAAGATACAGCACTGCTGATGGGGCAAGGGTTGACCTGGAGACAGCCTGGGGGCTGCACAGGGCAAGGGTTGACCTGGAGACAGCCTGGGGGCTGCACTGGGGCAAGGGTTCCCCTAGAGCCTCCAGCTGACCTGGAGACAGCCTGGGGGCTGCACGGGGCAAGGGTTGACCTGGAGACAGCCTGGGGGCTGCACAGGGCAAGGGTTCCCCTAGAGCCTCCAGCTGACCTGGAGACAGCCTGGGGGCTGCACAGGGCAAGGGTTGACCTGGAGACAGCCTGGGGCTGCACGGGGCAAGGGTTCCCCTAGAGCCTCCAGCTGACCTGGAGACAGCCTGGGGGCTGCACGGGGGCAAGGGTTCCCCTAGAGCCTCCAGCAGGAGCCCACACCTTGACTTTGGCCCTCTGGGACCTCCAGAGCTGTAAGAGAATACGTGTGTTGTTTAAAGGCACTGAATTTGTGGATTTACTACAGCAGCAACAGGAAGCTGGCACTGTGGATTTAAAGCTATTTCACAGCAAAAGTTTCAAGAAACACACCAGCCAGGACAGGACTGAAGTCCCACGTGGGGCAGGGATGACATGTCTTCTCCCACAGCCTGGTGTTCTCCCTCACAGGGCCTGGCACGTGCCCAGCACCGTGACTGAGACAGGCTGGCATTTCTCTGCCACCCTGCTGAGTCATGACTTGCCTTCCCCCATCTCCTGCAAATGCCCAGGATCTGTCAGGACACCCTGCTGCTGTCCAGAGAGGCTCTTGTTCCAGTGCCCCATGGTAGCCTGAGGACAAGGTGAGAACAAGGCGACTGCACCTGTAGGGACACAAGCACAGGGAGCAGCATGCTTGTCCCCCTGTTCAGAACCAGCTGCCTAACCATTCATTTAAAAATTTCCCTAGACTCAAGCCCCCATCACTGGTCGGGAATTGATGGAATTCAATTTCCCCCTTTACTCAGAATTTACCTTCGTCTACATGTTCTGTAATTCCTTACAGGCTGGGCGAAATCGTTCCTGACAGAGCTATAGTTCCTCAGAGCAGCCTAGAGTGCAGTGAGGCCAGTGGCCGGGGGCCAGGCCAGGGTCCTGGTGGGGTCTCCAGCAGAAGCCTGGCACCCAGGTGAGAAGCAAGGTACGCTGCCTTCCCTATACTGAGGACCAAGAACGGCATCTTGCAATTCTATTTTATTTTAAGCCAGCAATATAAATTTCTTTCTTGGAACATTCTCCATGTTTCACTGCGTGAAGGTGAAGATGGACAGCATTAGCTTTTCTAAAGCAGGTTAGCGGCAGGTGGTACTGCAGGGGGTGTCCTGAAAACCCCGCCCAAAGCTGTTTCCTTTCCCTGGCATGGTTTCAGTCACAACAGTGTAATTTCAGCCTCAGTTTCTTCTGCTTTTTTAGTTGTGTTTTCTGTAGTGGTTTCTTTGAGTCAACCACAAAAAGCAACAACTTTCTTGTTGGAACAAATTTCCCAAGTCCCTTGTGGCAGTAATGAGCAGTTCTCCAGCAGAGCCCTAAAGACGTAAAGTGCTTGCTGAACAGAATTTCTAGAGCAGCCACTTGTGCTCCTGAGTGTTACCAGATGAGGCAGATGGCCCAGCCTGTTCAAATACTACCTCCATGAGTAAAAGCAGTTTCCCCCCAAGAGTCTTAATACAAAGAAGGCTTTGCCTGTTAGCCTCTCAGGTGTACCAGAGTCTGGGCCTCTCCTTGCAGCCTCCACAGACGCAAATGTTTCCTCATTTCTGGCAAGTCAAATATCCGCAGCCTACGGTTTGGGTGATGTTCCCACCACGGAGCTTCCCACTGCCTTGGGAGTGTCTCTTCCTCCCAACTGCCAGCCCAGGCCTGGGGGTGGTTTCCCACTGTGGGTGTTCCTGCTCCAATGCTGGGGCAGGCCCCTGGCCATGCAACCTGGCCTTTCTCCCTGTGGAGTGGGCCTGGCCAGCAGCACTGTGGGGCTGCATGCAGGCAGGGGGCAGGCTTGGGGTCCCCCAGGACCAGTCCATAAGGAAACAGCAGCTCCATTTTCTTCCTTTCCATTGATGGGACTGACCTGGTGGGTGATTAACAGGGAACTTCTTTGGGGTGGTTTGCTTAGAGCAGGGCCCATGGCGGAAACCTAAGAACTTTTAGAAAACTTGGGGGACAAAAAAAAGAAAATTTGGGGGACCCAGCCTGTGGACGCCCTCCCATCTACGTCGACGCCTTTCAGTCCTCTCCCTCACGTTCCAGGTCCGCTGGTGCCGGAAGACGCAAGGCTCTCGGTCCTGCTCCGGGGTCACGGTGCGTTTGAGAAAGTGACTTCACAGGGACCCCACGTTAAAGTCCTTCCCTTGGATTACCCCGGAGCCTTGATTGATTCAGCCTCTCTCGATTGTGCGACCCCAGCTGTGCCCCTGCACCCTGGGAGGGGTCGCACCGCGCGGGCCCACCCCGAGCAGCTACGCGGTCTGGGCTCCTGGACCCCTGTTGGCATCTGGCATCAGGCACAAACAATGGGCTCCGCAGGGGCCCTTGGGGCCCAGAGGCCAGCTGAGCGCAGGCTCCCGGCCGCCAGCGACCACCCCGCCCCTTCGTGCAGCCCCGCCCCTCTGGGCAGACTCCGCCCCTGCCGCGTCGCGACCCCTCCTCGGCTCTAGGCCCGGCCCGCGGCCCCGGCCCTTTCCGGGTCCCAGCCTCCCAATCCCCTCCAGCCCCGCCCCTTCCTCCCGCGGGCCCGCCCCGGCCGACCTCCCTCTGCGGCGCGGACGCTTAGGCGGGACCGAGGGTGTGGTGCCTGCGGTATCTGTGCCCGCGGCCCCGGCACGTGGCGGGCACCGGCCCAGCCATGCCGCGCGCGCCCCGCTGCAGGGCTGTCCGCAAGCTGCTGCGCAGCCGCTACCGCGAGGTGCTGCCGCTAGCGACCTTCGTGCGGCGCCTGGGGCCCGCGGGCCGGCGGCTCGTGCAGCGCGGGGACCCGGTGGCCTTCCGCTCGCTGGTGGCCCAGTGCCTGGTGTGCGTGCCCTGGGGCGCGCGGCCGCCGCCTTCCGGCTCCTCCTTCCGCCAAGTGGGTCGCCCGGGGATCCGTGTTGTGTGGGGCGAGGGTCCGGCCGCGGGATCTAGGCGGAACGCGGAGCAGTGCGCCCCGGGCTCCCTGACACCTTGCGCGGCGACTTGTAACCCCTCCCCCCTGCAGGTGTCCTGCCTGAAGGAGCTGGTGGCCAGGGTAGTGCAGAGGCTCTGTGAGCGCGGCTCCAGGAACGTGCTGGCCTTCGGCTTCGCGCTGCTGGACGGAGCCCGCGGCGGGCCTCCCGTGGCCTTCACGACCAGCGTGCGCAGCTACTTGCCCAACACGGTGACTGAGACGCTGCGCGGGAGTGGCGCGTGGGGGCTGCTGCTGCGCCGCGTAGGGGACGACGTGCTGGTTCACCTGCTGGCGCACTGCGCGCTCTACCTGCTGGTGGCTCCGAGCTGCGCCTACCAGGTGTGCGGGCCGCCTCTGTATGAGCTCTGTGCCGCCAGCGAGGCCAAGCCTGCCGAGTCCCCCAGAAGTCGACCCACGCGTCGCGCGGGCGAGACGCGAACGGGGCCAGGATCTACACACCACTCCTGGAACCGCAGTAACGGAGAGGCCGGCGTAGCTTTGCGTCTGCCAGATGGTGGTGCGAGGCGGCGTCCGGGCAGTGCTGGCGGAAGTCCTCCCTCAGCCAAGAGGCCCAGGTGTGAACCGGCCTGTGAGCTGGGACGAGGGCGTGACGGGCAGGCGACCCAGTCCTATCCGGACAGTGTGCCTGGGCCGAGTGACAGCAATCCCCGTGCTGTGGCACCCAGCAGAGCCACCATGGAAGCCACGTCTTCCACTAGCGATCGATCTGAGACATGTCGCTCCTGTCCACCAGTGGGCCGCGCGTGCCAGGTGGGCCTTCCGCCCCCGCCGCAGTCACCGCAGCTTCCAGGCGCGCCGCATCCCGGAATGTACGCGGAGACCAGCCACTTCCTCTACTGCTCTGGCGACAAGGAGCGGCTGCGCCCCTCCTTCCTGCTCAGCTCCCTGCGGCCCAGCCTGGCCGGTGCCAGGACACTCATAGAGCGCATCTTCCTAGGCCCGACACCGCGGCGGGCAGGGTTGTCCCGCAGGTGGCGTCGCCTGCCCCCGCGCTACTGGCAGATGCGGCCTCTGTTCCGCGAGCTGCTTGGAAACCATGCGCGGTGCCCCTACAGCGCGCTCCTCAGGACGCACTGCCCACTGCGGGCTGTGGCCACCACGACTGCAGGTGTGTGCGCCACCGAGGAGGATGCGGGCCGGAGGTGCCTGGTGCAGCTGCTCCGCCAGCACAGCAGCCCCTGGCAGGTGTACATGTTCCTGCGCGCCTGCCTGCGCCGCGTGGTGCCCGCCCGCCTCTGGGGCTCCAGGCACAATGAGCGCAGGTTCTTGAGGAACACAAAGAAGTTCGTTTCTCTGGGGAAGCGTGCCAGGCTCTCCCGGCAGGAGCTCACCTGGAGGATGAAAGTTCAGGACTGTGCCTGGCTGCGCAGGAGCCCAGGTGAGCTGGTGGCCTCCCAGGACCAGGCGCCAGGGGTCGGATACATGGGTGCCCTGGCTGCTACGTGTGCCTTGGCCTCACTGGGGGCAATTCCATCTGTTCTCTGCCTCTGCCCTCTCCCTCCATTTGGTTTGCACAAACCCGCACACCCACAGCCATGCTCTGCCACATAGGCAGGTTCCAGGGCTGGGGCCACTGCAATGACGGTGGGAGTGGGGGGTCCATAGCGGCACATGATACTGGGGTGCGGCTTCAACTTCAAGGTTTGTTAGGAACACAGTGCCCTACTGATAGAAATGGGCATGAGACCCCTCTTGCTGGGTGTGGGAGGGAAGTGCCTGGATTCTGTGGGAGCATCTGTCCTGCAGTCTGTCTAGGCGGCCTTCTCAATTTTATTGTGGTATAGCATCACTTGCCCTGTGGGTACCATGCAGAGTTCTTAGCTCAGCCCAGAGTTTGCAGCGGGGTGCTAGGACTTACCCATCTTGCATGACTCTGAGTCTGTATCGTTGGGCAGCAGCTACCTGTCGCACGCTACAGCACAGGTAGAACTTGAAGACTTCTCACCAAGTGCATCAGCCAGTCCTGCCCTGCCACTCACTTAGGCCTCCTGCCCCACTCACTTGAGCGTGCCTCTGGCCTTTTGCTCTTCTGTAGCTGTGGCCACACCGGTGTCCCAGTGCTGGATCAGAGGCCCAGGATGTGGTTTTGGTCTCTAAATGCTCTTTTTGGCCACATTTCCTTCCCCTTTTCTACCAGGGTACAGGCCTCTGTGGGCCTTCGTCTCCCTGCCTGCCCGGCATGGTCTTTAGCACGGCCCCAACTGCCTCTGTGCAGCCAGGCTCCACCCTGGTCCTGCCCAGCCAAAGGGTAGACTGAGGGGCTGTCTGTATTTGTGCCCATGGTGAGAGGTGCCTTCGCCACCTCATTTGTTCACTTTCTCCCTTAGGTCCCCTTTGGGTGGTAGCCCCTAGTCATCTTACTCTGGACACCTAGGCTGGGGCTGCCTCTGGTCACCCCTTCTGTTGGATCCTACATCTGGCTGCACAATCACTTTCCCTAAACCACAGGTTGAGATGTCCGTGCTCTGCTCTGGGAACCCCTTGGACCTTGGCAGTGGAGTTTCGGCATCTCCATGGGGCCTTGTCGGCCTTCTCTGTCGGGTCTCTGTGATGAATTTTGCTAACCTCTCTGATGTTCACACCCACCCTTCTTGCTTCTCTTGGTTCACTGTTGTCCTTTTATAACTGCACATTTCCAAGAATACCTTAGCTGCACCCTGTATTTTCATGTGAAATGATCTTGATGTCACTTGTATTTTCCAACTTATTCTATGATTTCTTCTTTGATCAGTGAGTTATTTGAACATCCTTTATTTCCAAATGTATAGGTTATTTCAATTTTTGTTTTGTTTGGTGGGGGGGATGGAGTCTACCCCTGTCACCTGGGCTGGAGTATAGTGGCATTGTCATAGCTCACTGTGGCCTCAAACTCCTGGGCCCATGTCATCTCCCGCCTCAGCCTCCCAAGTAGCCTCAGCCTCCCAGGCAGGCACCCAGGACAGCGGGTGCCTGCCTGTAGTGGTTAATATAAAAACAATGACTTGAAATGGTGGAGGCTTGTTTTGTAACCTGGTTTCTGGGCAGTTTTCATAAGTGTCTTTTGTCTACTAGAAATCCTGTCGCTGGGCTGCCACATTAGGTGGGAAGCTTGCCAGGCACTTCCCAGAAGTTCATCCTCCTCGAGGTATACCCTCTGTTACCAGGACCCCATGTCCCTGGTAACCCTTTACCCCGGCCCGTTCTAACTGCTCTCCGCTGGGCTGGGCCTGCTTTCTGTCACTGTGTGCCTGCTGCATCTGTTTTCCACCTTTAACTTTTGTTTTCAACTTTTCAATATTCTTACAGTTTCTGTGTGTCTTATTAAAGCATCCAGGTGAATTTTTCCTTTATTTTCAATCCAGTCTGATAGTCGCTGCCTAACTGACAACCTGATAGCCCTTACCGTACCTCTTTTCAGCAGGCCCCTGTTGTTGCCTTCCTCTGGGCTCTTCTTCTTCAATCTTTGTGTTAAAAATGTGTTTCCACCTCTTAGCAGACATCAGGTGCTTTATTTTTCATATAATATGTGTGGTTAAAAAAGTTTAAAAACCACATTATCATTACTTTAACGTGTTTTAACGAAGTTTAAAATACCCCTACCCTTCTGAGCAGCTTGTGGGTCTTAGCATATTTTAACTGAATCACCCCTTCGACACCGTGCCATTCTCTTCCCCGGGAGGTCAGGTGTGGGTCTCTCAGCAGGTGAGACTCTCACAAGGTGAACATGGTCGCTGCTGTTTGTGGTGTTCAATGTCAACCCCCCACCACTTTTCCCTGTCTGGTTAGCTTTTCATTCTGCCTCTACCTCAGACCTACCCTCCAGGGCCGTCTCTTTACAAGTTTCCTTCATGTGGGCTATTGGGGGTAAACCTGGTTGTGTCTGTGGCGCCTTGTGCCGCTCAGCAACATCTGTGAACCTCTTCTTGTAGCGTACAGGTGGCAGTGCAGAGCACCACAAGGGGGACAGTCCTCTTGGCCTGTGGTACATGTGCAGAGCCCCACGTGCTCCTTAGCATATGACGGCAGCTGCTGTTGGGCCTGGAAAGCCAGGCTGTTCCATGGCCATGAGCCTGCGACCGTGTGCTACAATCGCACGCCCTAGTGCTGCTTTCCCTGCCTGCTTGTGGACCGCGGTGGAACCACACCTCCATCGTCCTGTAGAAATAAACATGAGCCACGTGTGTGGTAGTTAAATTTATGATATGGAAGTAAAAAAGAAAAGGTGTAATTACCTTAGTAATGCATTTTATTAAAGCCTAATATGTCCAAAATATTATCATTTCAAGACATCCTGGTAGAAGCATGGTTAACCTGATACTTTACACACACTTCTGTGCCACATCCCCAGGATCTGACATGTGGGCCCCACATGCCGCCCTCTTGGTCAGAGCCACCTGGTGGCTGTTGTGCTGGGCAGTGAAGACCATGTGAACTGTGGGCACTTGGTGTCCTTCTCGTTCCAGGGGGCTGCTGCATTCCGGCCACCGAGCACCGTCTGAGGGAGGGAGTCCTGGCCACGCTCCTGCTCTGGCTGATGGGTGTGTATGTGGTGGAGCTGCTCAGGTCGTTCTTCTACGTCACGGAGACCACGTTTCAGAAGAACAGGCTCCTTTTCTACCGGAAGAGCATCTGGAGCCAGTTGCAGAGCATTGGGGTCAGGTACCAGCTCCAGCTGCATCTTCTGGCTAATCGTGCTCTCTTGACGGAAGTGCCGAGCATCCCCACCAGCAGGTGCTTTTCAGGCCGTGTCGCCCTGCCTGGGCACCCCCAGGGGTGCCTTCCCAGGCCCCGGCTCCCTGGAGTCCCCTGGCTCCTCACCTGCACAGGCAGGGTTGGGCCAGGAGGCCTCTGGGACCCTGAAGCAGAAGGTGTTTCTGTGACTGTAAACCATATCCCTGCCTTACCCCGCCTCTGTGGGCTCTGGGCACTCCCATCCCCACCCAAACACGCCCCGCTTCCACCTGCTTACTGTGGCCGAGCCCGACCTGGGCCTGTGGCAGCTGAGTGCTGGAACCCCGTGGGTGCTTTGGGGAGCAGATTCTGACCCTCGCTGACTGCCCTGAGCAGCCTCCCTGCCCTCTGCAGCTGAAGGGACTTGGCCTTCCTGCTAGGGTCTCGGTCCTGCAGCCTGTTCTGCCTGGTGTGGGTCCCCAAGAGGCTAGTGCGGCACATGCAAGGGCCCCGTGAGGCCCTAGGCTCAGCCTTGCATTGGAACCCAGCCCAGGCACCACCCTTCCTGCGGGACCCATGTTTGTGTTGGGCTCTGTCACAGGCAGCACCAGGAGAGGGTAAAGCTGCGCGAGCTGTCGGGAGCAGAGCTCAGGCAGCGTCAGGAAGCCGGGCCGGCCCTGCCCGCATCCAAACTGCGCTTCATCCCCAAGCCCAGTGGGCTGCGGCCAATCGTGAATATGGATTACATCGTGGGCACCAGAACGTCCCGCAGAGAGACAAGGGTGACCATGCTTCTGTTTCATTTCCACTTTAGGGGATCTGCCACATTTGGTGTCTTTAGGACGAGGGGCTGGAGGAAGGCACAGCACACCCTGAGTCGTGGGTGGGTACAGTGAGGGGGCCAGGAGCCAGTGGTCCCTGCATCCATAAGAGCCATGTGTGGGGTGGACCCAGGAAGGGTGGGGCTGGGCACCAGAGCCCCAGGGAGCAGCTGGTTGGGGCAAGGACGCAGCAGAGCCTTGAGGTGCTGTGGCCAGGCAGTCTTGCACCAGTGCTATGGCGCCACCTGCCTCCACACACCAGGGCAGAGAGGACAGGCTGCAACCGCGCTGCCACCGCCAGCTTGCCCAGCTCTGGGACCCTAGGCTTGGCCTCAGGGTGTCGCCAAGTTGCTAACAGCTCTGACCCCTCCACCAGTGCCTCTGAGCGGGGTAGGCAGGGATCACATGAGGACCATGCGTGCAGCCAAGCATGGGCACTGGGTGGGTCCCCTGAGACTCTGGGCCTGGCGTAGGCTGTGCACAGGGTGCTGGGGCCCCTCTTTGACCTTCTCTCGTGCTCCCCACCCAGGCTCAGCGCTTCAGCACCAGCATCAAGACCCTGTTCAGTGTGCTGAACTATGAGCGGACGCGGCGCCCTGGCCTCCTGGGGGCCTCCGTGTTGGGCCTAGATGACATCTACAGGGCTTGGCGGGCCTTCGCACTGCGTGTGCGGGCCCAGAATGTGGCACCTGCACTGCACTTTGTCAAGGTGGGCCCCACAACAGCTTGTTCACGCACCAGCCGGGTGCTGCGGACCATGCCAGGTCAGCCCTGCTTCAGGTGCCCACGTGTTGGCAGAGGGTGGTATTCCTGGGGGAGCCGTCAGCACACCTGGCTCCTGGGCGGAGACTTTGACCCTTCCCTGCAGCACATGGGCTCTCCAGCTCTGCACCCCAACTCTTGGGGCTCCTGTCCTCAGGGAGGACCCCCTTGGATGCCCGTTCCTCTTCCAGAAGGAGCCAAGCACCTGGACATGAGCCTGGGGCCTCCGTCCTATGGGTCAGGAAGAAAGGCCCATCCCACCCTGGGTCCTTAGGACCAAGGCTACAGGGGCCGGTCAGCCAGAGCCCCATGGCGGGGGTGAGGCTGTGGACGGGGCTGCAGGTACCACAGGGCCACTGAGGCATGAGCACTGTGCCCAGCGTTGCCTGCTGCTGCCACACAGGTGGACGTGGTGGGGGCCTACGACACCATCCCCCAGGCCAGGCTCGTGGAGGTGATCGCCAGTGTGATCAAGCCGCAGGAGAACACATACTGTGTGCGCCGGTACGCTGTGGTCCGGAGGACTGCCGACGGACTTGTCCGCAAGTCCTTTAAGACACATGTAAGGCTCTTGGTGGGCCCGTGACCCGGACATGTCCAGGATGCATGTGTGTCCATGTCCAGATGTGTCTGATCCAAGTGCTTCTGTGATTTAGGCACATCTGTGACAGATGTATGTGTCACACGTGTGTGGTGTGGGTGTGTCTGTGAACCATGTGTATCTGTGACGCAGACGTGTCTGTGGCATGATGGGTTCTTTCTCCGTGGGGTGCTGAGTGGAGCTTCCTCTGCTGGGAGGGCCCCCTGCCGTGGTCACACACTTGTGCGTGGTTTGGTGAGTTTTGCATTTGGGGTCCTCTCTCCCAGGGGCCAATGCCCCTGTCCCATCATAGGGCTGGGCCTGGGGGATTACAAGCCAGGTTTGGGTGGGTGAGGACAGGTGCTGGTGACAGGTCCTGGTGGCAGCTGAGCTGTACATCCCCTGGCCACCTCCCTCAGGGGCCCCGGGCCACACCTTTGTGTGCCCAGAGGTTGAAGATGCCCTTTGGCTGTGTGAGGAAGGGTGGTGACAGGGCCTGCGGCCTTAGCAAGGCCAGAAAGAACCCTTCAGGTAGGGCTCCTGACCAAGGGACATTAGCGTGCAGCCGCTTGGGGACTTGACCCCACAAAGCACAGCTGCCACTGGGGAGGTGGAAGGGATCCCCCAGAGCCTGAGCCTGGGGGGTTGGCACCCGGGAAAGCCCACTGGGATGTATTTCTCTTCTGTGGGGGCCTGTGCAGGCATCATGTGCAGACCTAGTGTACCACTCAGTTGCACTCTCCTAGACTCCTGCTGGCCACACCTGCATGCAGGTGCTGGTATCCAGGGCCAGAAATGCCCCCATGCCCCACGCAAAGCGGCCACCCCACACCACCGCCAGCTCTGACCTTCACTGCAGTGACTTGCACCATCAGTCACCATCGTGTGCCGTCAGATGGGAAGTGGCTTTGGGCATCTTGAGATTTAGCTGTGTCCTCTCATGGCAGCATTGTGTATGAAGGCACCACACAGATTCGTCCTTCATGCCATGGTTGGGGTTTGTGGGCTGGGACCTGTCCTCAGTGTGTTGTGTGTTTTGGTGAGCAGAACCCTCTCCTGGGTGGGGTTGCCAGTGGCAAGATGCTTGTTCAGTCCCAGTGCACTGCCAGCGCAGGTCCAGAGTGGCCGTGCAGCTGTGTTCCCTCCCGCGACACATGCACGGGCCAGTTGAGGTCCTCACAACATGGGTGGTGTCAGCTCTCTGGTTGTGACCAGTCTGGTGGGTGTCCAAGCCATCTCGGGGGCTTTCCTGATGATGTGGCATGTCGGGCGCCTCTTGTATGTCATGCTGTGGCTGTCTTCTTTGTGGACTCACTGCTGGGGCCAGCCACTTCCTGTTTGATATTGGGGCCATCTACCTTTTGTTAGTGACTTGTGGGAGTTCTTTATATGTTACCAGGACAAGCTTGTCACCAGACACATGTGCCATGAATGTCTTTGCAGTCTGTGCCTCACTTTTGAAAGGTCTTTAATTTTAACAAAGTCCACTTTATCATTGTTTATGGCTAAAACTGTTCTGCTGGAGACACCTGCGTACCCCAAGGCCGTCAGGACGCTCTTCCTTTTAGAACAACACTGACTGTCTCAGCTTTCATGTCTAGGTCCATTTGGGACTAATTTTTGTGCATGATTTAAGGTCAAGGTTATCTGTTTCCTCCGTACAGGTGTGGAGTTGCGCTGACACCCCTCATTGCTTTCCCCGAATCACAAGAGCTCTTGTGTAAATGACGCCCGCGCTCTGCTCTGTGCTGTCCTGTCAGTCCCCTGTGCACAGCTGTCGGGCAGGACTCCCCGTACCCAGCTGCGTTCTTGTTGCTAGAATTTCCCTGTGAGTGAATCGTGGGTCAGTTTTCTCTCGATTCTGTGAGCTCTGGGGTGACACCCCTTTTTATGTCTTTGTATCGACAATCTCCATTTTCTTTTCCTAGGTCAGTCTTAGAGATTTTTCATTTTATTAGTCTTTTCAAAGAGCTATATTGAGTTGTTTGATTTTCTCTACTATTTGTTTCCTATTTGATTGATTTCTTCTCTTTTAATTTCTCATATTTTCTTTTAGGTTTAATGTATTCTTTTTCTAGCTGCTTGAGGTGCAAACTTTGGTTACGGATATTTGAACTTTTCTAAATAAGCATTTAAGGTTACAGATTTCTAAAGAACTGCTTCAGCAATATCATGAATTTGGATAAATTGTGGGTTTTTTTCAGTTCAAAGTATTTGCTAATTTTTATTATGACTTTTATTAACCCAGAGGATACTGAGAAGTGTCTTGCTTATTGCATAGTTATAAAAAATGGAGGAATTTTCTACATATCATCCTTTACTGTTTCCCAGGTTAGTTCTGGTAGTTCAGTCACGCTTTGGGATTTTAGCCCGTGGCACTATGCAAACTCACAGGGCCTGGGAATGCGGTGGAAGTCAGGTGCGCGTCTTAAACTCTCTTGAGCTGGAGGTCCTTGTGGTGAGCCTCAGCGTTCTGCCTTGGTGTCCCCTTTGGGTACAGGGTCTCGGTCCCGAGGTGAGCAGCAGGCCTGGGAGGGTGGGAAGCTGTGGGGCTGCCTCCCATGCTCTCCGGGCTCTGCGTGCCATGGCCACACAGTGTATCAGGAAGCCAGGAGTGGTCAGCATGCTTGGGCTTGGCTGTGGGTAGGGCCAGGTGTGGCAGCGGCCTGCAGAAGGGCTACAGTGTAGTCCCAGCTTCCTTGTAGTCCCTCCATCCTGTACTTCTACCCAAGTTTCCCAGACTAGGCTTCACAGTTGACTTTCCAGGCGCCGTTCCCATCAGCGACTTCCCCTGTCAGCAACTAGATTAGAAGAAGTGCATGCCCAGTTTGTGACCAAGGATGGCTGCATTCACTGCTCACTTTCTCCTCTGCCGCCAGGTCTCCACCGTTGAGGACCTCAAGCCATACCTGCGACAGTTTGTGGAGCACCTGCAGGCGACCAGCTCACTGAGGGACGCCGTGGTCATTGAGCAGGTCCCTGGGGCTGCCCCACGGGGGGTTCACACCTGACAGGAGGGTCACATGTCTCATCACTGACAGAGTGCTTTTTGTGGGAGGGGAGCCACAGGTGGGGTTTGTGACAGTTGTCGGGGAGCAATCCCCACCATGTCCTGAAGCTCGCCCACACCAGGCCGGGCTGCTGCTGCAGGCAGCCACGTCTCCGCTCTTTGCTGCCGCTCATGGTTCTGTCCTGCTCTCTAGCCACTCTGTGAGTTTGGCTGACGTTAGAGGAACACACATCACCTCCTTTAGGAGGACAAATTGGATTTGACCTGTAAACTCCTTTGACCTGCCATTGAGGATAAAAGTCACTTACCTTCTGAGCACAGACTGTTTCCCTCAGCCCAGGCATCAGCGGTTCCTCTGCTCACACACCTCTGTGGCTGTTGTGGGTCCTTGTTTTGTGCACTTTCCAGTCTTAGGGGACAGTTGCACACCTGAGTGATAACAGCATCACCTGCCAGGACCCAGGCCTGGTTCAGGAGGCCAGGTGGATGGCTGCGTGTGTCTGACCTGGCTAGATGCACAGGTGGCTCAGAGGATGTTTAGCATTGAGCCAGCTGGGTCCCACCAGCATGTGTCTGTGGACACACACCCACTGACAGGGGCTTTGGACTCCAGCCCAGCCTTCACTTTACCATGAAAACCTGCCCCAGAAGGGGCATAAGGCTCTGCCCAGGCGGCCTCGTGCCTGGCTGTCCTCACACCTGCTGGGTCACTCCAGTGTCTCATGTCCCCATTTGCTCTCCAGAGCTCCTCATTGAATGAGGCGGGCAGCAGCCTCTTTGACCTCTTCCTGCTCTTTGTGAGGAACAACGTCGTCAGAGTCGGGCGCAGGTGAGTCGACATTCAGCAGGCGGCTTCTTCAAGACCAGACTCCGTCCAGTTTCGAGGTGGCAGAGGTCACTGGCCGGCAGGTCAGCCTGCACAGATGGGGTCGGGCATGACTAGGGAGTATTTGAGCCCTTGGTCTGTGAGTGCTGGGTTGCTACAGCCGAGCACCTGCATGTCATGTGCTAATGGAGAGCATGTGTGCTGGAGGGAGTCTTGTGCTACAGGAGAGAGTCACGTGGGCTGGTGAGTCACCTCTGCTGCATGAGAGAGTCACTTCCCCTAGGGGAGAGAGTCACATCCACTAGGCAGAGAGACACATGCGCTAGGGAAGTCTTCTCGCCCGTATCTGTTTCCAGTCTCCCTGTGCAGCCTTGGTGGCCAGAGGCACAGGTTCCCCACAATCTGTACTCTCTCACTCCTGTGCTGGCAACCAGGCAGTACCTACCTCCCAGCCATGTCACCTGCTCTGGCGTTTGAGTGCCTGCGGGTAACCTTGCTAAATCACTGCAGCAAAAGCAGGCACCTTCTGGCCTCTGTCCACGCCTGGCCCCAGCACATGTCAGATGAGACAGTGCTGGAAGGACTCAGGCTCCCCCCGTGGTCACTAAAGGGCAAGTTTGGACGTGGGAATCTCTCGGTGGGCACATTCTCAGCAGATGCACACATCCATGTACCAAGCTTTAGAAGTTTTCATTAAAAAATGTAAGTCATCCTGTCATGGTGGGTCACACCTGTAATCCCAGCACCCTGGGAGGCCAAGGTGGGCGGATCACTTGAGCGCAGGGTTTGAGGCCAGTCTGAGCAAGAGTGAGACCCTGTCTCTACTTAAAATAGAAAAACTAGCTGGGCGTTGTGGCAGGTACCTGTAGTCCCAGCTACTCAGGGGTCTGAGGTAGGAGGATCCTTTGAACCCAGGAGTTTGAGGTTGCTGTGAGCTGTGACACCACAGCACTCGACCCAGGGTGACAGAGTGAGACTCTGCCTAAATATATATATATATATATAACTTAGTTACTATTATTAGGTTACAAGTAACCACTTACATTATTTTGTTATTAACTAAAATACAGTTGGAAATATGGAGAGATAGACCCTTGGAAGGCATAAGCTGCAGGTGGGCAGCAGGGTGACTGGACAGGCACACACCTGTGCATGTGTGTGCATGGCTCCCAGGTTGAGGCAGAGTCCCCTCACCTAGAGAAGTCACCACGCTCTTTGCCTGGTTGTGAATTTTATTAAGATAGGTAATCCCACATGTTGGAGGCCAAGTGGCCAGGCTCCCACCTTCCTTGGGGAGGCCACCTGGACATGAGGAGGCCTGTCCATCTCCGGCCCCAGGACACGGACAGGCCCAAAGCTCAAGTCCCACCATAGCCCAGTTCAGCCTCTGAATTAAAAAAAACCTCTTCAGAGCTCATGTGGCTTCAAAAGCTAAGGGCAAAGTGAGTCCCCGGGGCTTACACCACATCCCCTGCCGCCTCCTGGGTGGGTGCATTTGTCTCTGTGCGTTAAAGCCACAATCATCTGGAATAACAGCAGGATGCACCAGAGAGTAGGGCCTCTTTATATTATAGTGACCACCCGCTCCGCTTCCCAGAAATAGCATAAATCCCATCTCCAGAGTGGCTGAGCCCTCCGGGAGGAGTCCTGAATGGCTGAGAGCACAGAGGCCACGCTTGCTGCTCCCACCTTCATGTCCCAGGAGCTGCTCTGATCAGAGCGTTTCCATGAGTATCATTGTCACGCCGAGGGAAGGCCCTGACCGCACGTGGGCCAGCTGTCCACAGTGTGGACACACCACCTCAGAGTCACTGAGTCCCAGACAAGTGTTCCTTTCAGTTCAAGTGTCTGGTGGTTTAAATGAACTTCTTACTTAAAATTTAAAAAAATTAATGAATCAGAGAACAAGCACATGATCACACTTACAACTTTATGTATATTAGACCATCTGCAGTCACAATGGTAGCCTGGAGAACGGGGCTAGCTGGCCCTTAATTTGGGGCACAGTCCAGGTGTTGCTGTGTGTGCATCTGTGTGAGTGCACGGGTGCATGCGTGATGGCGGGCAGGCTACCCCTGACCACGTCTTGCCCACAGGTACTTCGCCCAGCCTCAGGGCATCCCACAGGGCTCTGTGCTGTCCACGCTTCTCTGCAGCCTGTGCTACGGCGACATGGAGAACAAGCTGTTCCCCGGGCTGCGGCAGGACGGGTGAGCTTCCGCCTCTGCTTGCCACAAGGACTTGGTTTTGGGGATCGATTCACTCTTGGCTCTTTAAGTGTTTCTGGGACTCCAAATGTTAACAACATTTTGTCCTAAAGAACCAGACAGGGCCATATGCTCTTCCTCACATTGCAGCCTCAGTGGAACCGTGTGTGCCCTGACTGTGCCATGGGACAGGTGTCTGAGTGACACGCCAAAGGGTGCCCAAGCCCTTCATGTCCACCTGGCAACTCCTTGAGGCCTCAGGGAGATGGCTGTGTGAGTGGTGGCCCCACATGGCCCCTGGCCTGTCATGATCCCACTGAGCCAGGGCCTGGCCTTAGTGCAATCAGCACAGCTCCTGAGCATCGGGCCAACCTGCGTTGTGTGACACTCCGTGAACTTTCATTGTAACAGCGCAGCACTGAGAGGTGCCACACGCACACTGGCCTCACACAGCCATTTATTTGATGTCTGGGTTTTTTTTTCTTGGGTATCTAAAAGCGTAGTTTCAATTAGAGCAAAACCACAGTGATGAAGCTTTCTTAATTAAGGTTCACATTCCAGTTTAAAGTGCCTTTGTATAAAAGAAAAAAACTGAGCTTCACCACCAGGGGAGGGTCCTCCAGCCGCCAGCACATAGATCAGCCCTCTGGGACAGTGCTAGACAACAGGCACTGAGACCAGGCAGCATGCTGTGCCCCACTTGCCCAGGCAGAGCTAAGGAGCATAGCGTGCCCAGGAAGGGGCAGCAGGTGGCTTGGAATTGCACCTCGCTGAGCCTCGGTTTCCCACCATTTCCTCAGGTGTCTGCCTTTGCTCTCATCCCAGCCAGTGGGGCCACAGACCCCAGTGCTTGTTTGCTAATGATGAATTTCTTTCTCAGCCAAATGGGGAGAGCGTTTCTGTTAGAAACTTATATTTCTTGTTTAGATGACTTGGAGAATTACTTTGTTCTTGCCCCTGTCAAATATGTAAATAACCTGGACATTCAATCCTCACAGGTTCTCTGTGAAAGCAAATATAATGTGTAACACATTCCCGGTGCTTACCCCACAGGCTGCTGCTGCGCTTGGTTGATGATTTCCTGCTGGTGACCCCTCACCTGACCCAGGCAAAAGCCTTTCTCAAGTAAGGGTCCTTGACTACTCCCGTGCGGGGGGCTCTGTGGCCTGTGCGTGATGGACGAGCCGGTGGTAGTGCTTCCCAAGCTCATGTTCTCCCACCCAGGCAGTGTCACCATGAAAGGCACCGTCCTATGCTCTGAGGTCTCTGTCAGGGCTGGGTCTGCATAGCAGAGGTGTCTGACCTGGCAGTGCCTTTGGGAGAGGGAGGCACCACGGCTGGGGGCCCATTCCGTGGAGACTCTCACAAGTCATGTGCATGTGGGATGTGCTAGTGGCAAGTGACCGCTACACAGGAGGTCTCCAGGCCCTGAGTGGGGCCCCAGAGCGCTGTGCCTGGGAGTGGCTTCCTCCCTGGGGCTCCTGTCCCTCACAGGCTGAGAGGCTGGGCTTGGCACCTGGTAGAGCTGGACACCCTGGGAGCTGGCCCACAGCTTCCACTGTGAGTAGCTCCTTAAGGGTCTTTGGGGGAGGCTGGGAACTCAGACTCCATAAATGCTGGCATCTGAGGTATGGGGAATGCATGGGGGGCTGGTCCAAAGTTGGTTTTTGCGGCTGTAATTAAAACTAGGTGATAAGTGTGGGGGAAAAGGCTGCTCAGTGTAGGATGAGAAAGGAATTTTTCTTGGCCAAGATTGGGACATGAAAGTATAAATTTATTTTATATTGGAGTGAGGGGAGAGGGGTTGAAAAAGAGGGAGAGAGAGCACGCGGGGAGATGGAGGCGTTCCAAAGAAAGGAAGAAGGGCAGCTTGAGAGCCAGCAGGTAGCTGAATTTAAGCGGGAGGTACCTGCAGCAGAGTTCACAAGGTGTTGTGAAGACGCGCTTTCCTGGTATTTCCAATCCTTAGCAGTGACTGTTCCTCTTCAGGGACACTCAGGACTCATTTGAGGCTTGAAGGAATAAATTCTAAAAGACAAAGGAGCTAGGGAAATGTAAAGAGAAAGAATTCACATTTCCTTTTGATCTGTTAGGTTTCTCAATAGTTGGTAGAAACAAATCCACAAAGGGAGAGGGGGCCTGCTGGCAGGAGAAAGAAGCAGGAGAGAGATTTTCGTTTTTCTTGAAAACCTACACATTAAGAATTTTCCAATGATTTCACTATGAACATGCCCATCCCCACATCAAGTCCAGGGGTCCTTGGCTTAGAGCAGTGATCCGAAGGACCTGGGCCCTCTCGGGGCGCCAACAGAGTCTCTGGGTTTGCATTAGAAAGTGTGATATGTCCAGGGCGGAGAAATGGTGAAATTTATCATTGAACTCTCAAAAGAAACGTTGCTATTTGAGAGGCAGCTTCCAAGTGGCTTGCTTGGCAGCTGGACTGTCTGAGATGCAAATCTTCCTGGATGCCCCGCCCACACCTGCCCAGCAGGACCCCCCGGACCTGGCCTAAGCTCCACTTGCCTCTGGGGGCTGAGTACCCAATGCAGCTCCTCAATGGGAGGCTGTCACAGAGCCGGCGGCGGTCAGCAGGAAGTCAGATGAGGTCAGTCCAAGGATAGGGAAAGACTAATAGAGGGGAAGAGCAGAATGGGAACCCACCAGATGTCAGCTCCACTCCCACACAGCAAAAGGCTTTATTAGCCACTTCTGTACGGCTGGAACAGGCAGTGAGTCCAGAAGAGCCCAGGGCTCTTCTCCAGTGCGGGTGGGGGTGTGGGCCAAACCTTAGGGTCAAGGTGTGGGTGTCTCCCTAATAATGGCCAAGATATGAGTAGGTTGTTTCCAGGAACGTAGCCTTGAGGCACTCCAGGGGTTTGGGGCAGGGGATTGCTTGTTTTCAAAAATGGCTGCACCCTTGTCAGGGTTATGAGAATTCCTTTCCTACACTTAAGCCCAGAGGACCATACAAATTTAAATTCATTAAAATTAAATGAGGACAAATCCAGGTAATCAGCACTAGCCAGGTCTGAAACACTCAGGAGTCACATGTGGCCAGTGGCTGTTGGATAGGACAGGGCAACGATCATTGCTTCTGTGTGGAAAGTTCTGGAGGCAGCTGTGCTCTGAGGGCCTTGGGCAGGAAAAGTCCTGGGCCAGTGGGAGGTGGGGGTGCATGTTCAGATGTAGGAAGAGGCCTGCTGCGGAGAGCTGCAACTGTCAGTGGGGCAGAACACACCTGGAGTCCTGGGGCTGGCCTCAGGCAGGGTGAACGCCGTCTATGGGAGAACGCCCCTCCCCCCAGGAAGGCTCTGGTGGGATGCACCTGCCACGCGGTAAGGATTGCCTTCCCCATGTGAGGCTGCTGGCACAGCAGCATCCAGCTCAGATGCAGGCCGGTGTGGGCACAGGATCCTCCTGCATCTGCAGCATTCGGCAAGGTAGTTTTAGTGCATCTGGGAGAAGAAGACAGGTGTCCTGAGAAGGGTGATGATGAAGTGGGGATTTTTTGGTCCAGGTCTTGGTCTACCCCAACACACAGATTAGTGTTTGGATAACTGGGGACTGTGGCCCCATGTTCATACAGGCCTGACAGCCCCAGGGTCCAGCCTGGCGCCCACCCACTTTCCACTCTACCACATAACACAATAGGCACCCTCACATGCAGGGTGGGGCAGCATCCTCTCTGCCCCCGGCCACCTGCCTGGGGCGTCTAGGAGCATTCATGGGTATCAGAGCCCTCTTAGGCTGTGGTCCCTCAGCCCTGGTGATGTGGTCCTCTGCCTTAGGACCCTGGTCAGGGGTGTCCCCGAGTACGGCTGCATGGTGAACTTGCAGAAGACGGTGGTGAACTTCCCTGTGGATGACGACAGCCTGAGCGGCGCAGCCTTTGTCCAGCTGCCAGCCCACTGCCTGTTCCCCTGGTGTGGCTTGCTGCTGGACACCCAGACCCTGGAGGTGTTCGGTGACTACTCCAGGTAGGTGTACCTAGTGGGCAAGGAGTCATGCACCTTCCTGGCCAGAGGCACTGTGGTTGACCTGTGCCCTTTCCTACTTCTGTGGGGGCAGATGCTATTAACCTCAAAGAGTCAGAGGCCACAGGCTGCCTCCTCTCCCCACTGGGGGCGGGAACAAGGTGAGGGAAGCCCCAGGTGAGCAGCTTTCTGTGCTGCTTTGATGAGAGGCAGTCGTGTGGCACAGTCGACCACCAGTGTGCTGTCTGGACAGCTGGATCTGAAGCCGGAGACATCGGGCCCTGTTGGGTGTGAGTCTCTTTACTGGGAGGACACTCGCTCTGATGCTCACAGTGGCCTCTTGGATGTCAAGAGTCCCTCATCATGGCTCTCAGAGAGCCAGGCCTATAGAGTGTGCAGATCTCTGCATGAGGTCCCCAGGGTCCCATTTCCCTAGCCACGAGAGCTCACAGCCCAGCTGTGGGGTGCAGAGTTTTTGCTCTTTCTGTTATGCATGAAAAATATAAAAATTCTGGAATAGTGGTGGAAGATGGCATCCTCTTTTTGGCCTGGTGAATCCTTTATTATGAATTGAACAGTACAGATCTGGACTTGGTTCTTAGGAACTAGCTCTGTGAGGGCAGAGGCCAGTGCAGATAGATGCTCTCTGCTCAGGCACCCAGCCTGGCCCCGACCTCAGCCTCTGATACCACTGCCCTCCTACATCCCGTGCCCCAGCTCCTCAGCTCCCCATGCTGCCCTGCAGTCCATGCTTCCTGTTTCCACAAGCCCAGCGCCTTTCTGTGCCCATCCCACTCCCAATCTCCCTGACTCAGGGTAGTTTCCTGATTAAGTGGGCTGCCAGCTGCCCCTTGCCTTCAGGGCTCACTTCTACCTCTGCCCTGGCACCTCCACGGCACGGACCACACCAGTCGGTCACAAACCCTCTGCCTGCTTGTTCTGTTCCCCACCAAGCTGTGGCCTCTGAGGATGGGCAACCCGGTTCAGCCCCTAGCACAGCGTTAGTGAATATGACTCATTTACGGACGAAGCAGTGAGGAAAATATGTCCTCTGTGCACAGGCAGAGTGCCCTGACACCAGGCGGAGGCTGGCACGGGACAGATGAGGGTCAGGGAATCATTGTGGCTCATGCTGGAACATTCTGTGCTTCCAAAGGCCACTCAGTCAGCAGGTGCCCACTTGCAGGGTGACTCTGAAGCTCAGCTGCAGGCAGTGGTACAGATACACTCTCAGTGACCGCACAGAATGCACGGCAAGCCACTGTAAGGGTATGGAGAAGAAAACTGGCAAAATGACCAAGAAACGTCTTAAGAAAAGTGATGTGGTGGGAAGTTCTTACCAGATTTTAGTTCGCTACAAAGGTTCTGTCCCCAGTTGTCAAACACAACCAGAAAGTAGAATGTGGTAAAAATTAATAGAACCACCAAACAACACGGAGGTTCCATCTTTCAAAAGTTAATGTGGCATGTGGTGCAGCTGACAGGAAAGAGATTAGTTTTTTTCTCAGACTATAACTAGAAAAATAAAAATAAGTTGCATCTTTACCTTACAGTATATACCAGAACAGATTCTAGGTAGAAGAAAAGTTAAATGCAAATAGCAATGATGTCAAAAATAAAACAAAAAGACTCAAAGAAAACGGAAGTGACTGTTCACTGATTGGTGTTGGGAAGGACAGTGAGGGCAGGCAGACCCTTCATTAAAGGGCGGCAGGTTGTTCTGAGCAAATAAAACCAAGACTTTGCTGTGCTGGAGTGAAAGTGATCGCTGCCTCTGAGGGTCACATGCAGTGGCTCACGGCAGGTGCCGAGTGCAGCATTGTCAGGGCTCAGCATCGTGAAGGGGAGAGGAAGGAAAGGCTGCAGATACAGTGGCCACTCTTGTCACCTTACTGTATGCCCGGATCGGACTCAGAGCAGGCTGGAGCAGTGGTGAGTGGGTGGGCTCTAAAGGAAGGCAGATGTGTTTGGTGAAGACTCAGAAAGGTTCTGTCCCCAGTTGTCAAACACAACCCCCTCCTCCTTGCCGGCTTGTCACTGAGGGTGGGACTCAGGCTGGGGCCTTCCAGGAGGACTTCTCTGGAACACAGCCTGTTTGAATGAAGTCTTACCAAGCCCCTGGAAATCTGTCCTGGAGAAATGAAATGACCCAGGACGTCACCAAAGATGCTTCTTGTTTTCAGGTGCTCTGGGTGGCGTGTCCTGCCATAGCAAGTAATAGCAGCTGACAGATGTTAGGTATCAAAGAAGAGACCCCGCTCTGCCACTCAAACCCTTGTGCTCTCCATGACTTGTAACAAAAAACAAAATTCACTATGACCTAAAAGTGTTCAGAAGCCAGATAGGAAAGGGTACACCCCAGGGTGTGGGCTGTGTACCATGGCCATCTGTCTGTGGCTGGCCATGTGGGAGTGTGGCAGCAGCTGCTCCTCCCCAGCTTTGGGGGCTGCCTTTCTCCGTGGCCGCGAAGGTAGGCACCTGGTTTAGCCAGTGCTGCCTGGTCCTCCCCTTCCCAAGATTCACATACAAGTTGATTCTCTGTACTTGAATCACAGTGACCTGGGGAAAGGTACCATCTGCTCTGGAAGCTCAGGGCTGGTGACCTTGTGGTTTGTTGTGGCATTACGGCTCCGGGCTGAATCCTGTGCACATTTTGTTAAAACACACAATGAGTGAATGTGCATGGGGACTGGGTCACTATGTCCTGGTTGTGTGCATCGTGCAGGGGTCCCACTCATGCATGGGCACGCGCTGAACCCTGAAGGTGTGTGGAGCAAGCCACACCCACGGAGAGGGCATCCTGTAGCGCACACCTGGGAGGTTCTAGAGCTGCCTTGGGGGGCATGTGGGTCTGACACCTGCCTTCTGTCTCAGTTATGCCCGGACCTCCGTCAGAGCCAGCCTCACCTTCAGTCCCGGCTTCAAGGCTGGCAGGAGCATGCGTCGCAAACTTTTCAGGGTCCTGCGGCTGAAGTGTCACAGCCTCTTTCTGGACTTGCAGGTAAGCGGGCTGGTGGTGGCCAGTGCAGAGTTCAGGAGGCTCTGGCCTGAACATCATGCCTCAGGGCTTAGGGGTTGGCGGTTCTATTAGTGTGGGTGAGTGTATGGACACGCATGTGGGGGCACATACAGATGCTGATGTGCACGTGAGTGTGCACGCCCACAGAGGTGTGTGTGCCATGTGTGAATGCATGCCCAGCCGTGGCAGGCACATGGATGCATGTGCAGTGTGCATGAGGGAGGTGTGTGCATGTGCGGTGTGCATGAGGGAGCGGGTGTGTGCACATGTGGTGCATATGAGGGAGTGGGTGCATGCGCCTGCATGCGGTGTGCATACATGTGTGCAGTATGTGTGCATTCCTGAGAGGTACATATGCCTGTGCAGTGGCACTTGTGTACTGACAATCCCCACCTGTCTTTCCCAGGTTGGCACCTTCTTTGTGGGGCTGTGGCCCCTGAGGAAGCATTCTTCAGGGACTGGCTGGGCCAGGGGTGGCACTGGCCTTGCTCCTTCCTGCTTGTTGTCCCTGGGGTGAAAGATGGTGTCTCATCACAATGTCCCTCTTCCTTATTTCATTTGACTAGATGATAAAACAGTGAAAATGTGGAATCCCATAGAAGTTTCTGATATTTCTGTTTCTCTTGGTGACTCCAGGTGAATAGTCTCCAGACAGTTTGCATAAACGTGTACAAGATCCTCCTGCTGCAGGCCCACAGGTGACCAGGAGGGGAGGCACAGGGCTGGGAAGGCAGAGCAGCCTGGCCTGGGTCCACCCAGGCATAGGAGAAAGCAACGTCTGCTTGTCTCCTTTGCATAGTTCCATGTTCTCGTCACTGCGTGGGAGCTGCCTGTCTTGGTCCATAGGTGGGGGTGCCAGCAGAGGTGGCCTCTGACTCCTGCATCCCCAAGTGCTGACCCTGGCCTGTGGGGTCGTCCTGGGGGTGTGAGAACTGTCCAGAGATGTTTAGAGTAAGGCTCAGGGGCCTCCTGGGTGGACAGTGGGATGGCAGTGCCTTTGCAGGTTTGGGACCCCAGACAGAGTAAGCAAAGTGGTCACAGGTGCATAGCGCCATCCCCCTACCCTAGCAGGGGGGCAGCAGGGCAGGGCTCCCAGGTCAGCTCAGCCATCTCTGTGCTCAGGCCTGATGGTGATTCTGACACACTCCTTGGCCCCTACCTGGAAGGAGAAACTGGGCTGGTGGTCACTGTGTGAGGCTCATGCAGCATCCTCAGATGGGGACATGGGCACCTTAGGCAGCCTGTGTCCCCTAGGAAGCCAGACACTGTCACTCCTTAACCAGGCCTCCTCCCCAAGCTGCAGGCACACAGTGTAGGACTTTGCCTTCTGTGACTTATGACCCGAACCATGCAGCTCAGGGAGGGGCCAGCTTGCCATGACTTTATCATGGGACAAGGGGCTGGTCCGCCTCCGCCTGTGGTTGGGGCAGCCAGCACTGCACCAGCCTCTGGTCTGAGTCAGGGCTATGTTGAGGCAGCCAAGGGGGCCATCTGCACCAGGCATGGGTTCTTGTCATGGCTGCCAGAAGAGCTCTTACCACAATGTCACACCACAGACAAGTCTGACCACATGGTGCCTCTTATCAGGCCAGGGCCAGTGCCACGGTGCAGCTGCCGCAGCTTGCCCAGCTCAGGGTGTCCTCCCCCTCTTGTCTGCCTCTTTGCGGTTGGACTTCTCCTGTGACAGCCTTTCCCTAGCTACGTGAAAACACATTGAGAGGGTGACACGGGGGTGCCCGACATAGGCACAGCCAAGGGGTGGAGGTGGCTATAACAAAGTGACTTCACCCCACAAGTCCAGCTGTGTGATGAACTCAGGCAGATGATGTTCCCAGGCTCAGAGCTCTCAGTGTTGGTGCTCCCAGGCTCAGAGCTCTCAGTGTTGGTGCTCCCAGGCTCAGAGCTCTCAGTGTTGGTGCTCCCAGGCTCAGAGCTCTCAGTGTTGGTGCTCCCAGGCTCGGAGCTCCCAGGCTTGGTGCTCCCAGGCTCAGAGCTCTCAGTATTGGTGCTCCCAGGCTCAGAGCTCTCAGTGTTGGTGCTCCCAGGCTCAGTGCTCCCAGGCTTGATGCTCCCAGGCTCAGAGCTCTCAGTATTGGTGCTCCCAGGCTCGGAGCTCCCAGGCTTGGAGCTCTCAGTGTTGGTGCTCCCAGGCTCAGTGCTCCCAGGCTCGGAGCTCTCAGTGTTGGTGCTCCCAGCTCAGAGCTCTCAGTGTTGGTGCTCCCAGTCTCAGAGCTCTCAGTGTTGGTGCTCCCAGGCTCGGAGCTCTCAGTGTTGGTGCTCCCAGGCTCGGAGCTCTCAGTGTTGATGCTCCCAGGCTTGGAGCTTCCAGGATAGGTGCTCCCAGTGTTGGTGCTCCCAGGCTCAGTGTTCTCAGGCTTGGGCTGGACAGCCTTTTGCAGGTCCCTGGTAGCCATAGGTCACCTGCTGCTGCTCCTGAGTTTACCTCGACCTCACCTACATCCTCCTCTCAGGATCCCTCAGTCTGAGGCCCCTACAGAACCTGGGTTCAGGGGGCTGCCCATCTCTTCCTGCCTTGGTAGCTCCTTGGTTGGGGCTGGCACAGCCCTGACACCACAGACGCAGAGGCCACTGGCCGCCCCATCTTGGGACTGAATGTTGTCCACGTCCACATATGGAAGCGTCAGGCCCGTAGGAGGTCTGAGAACCCCACATTCCCTTAGAGGCAGGAGTGGAGAGTGGGAAACTAGACACTCACTTCACAGGCAGATGAGTGGGGCTGAGTTGCATGGCACCAGGGGCACGGTCTTACTGGGTCTCTGGGGCCTGGGTACCCCCAGACCACTCTCAAGTGGCTGTTTTCCCACTGGCCGTGAGTGGATTCTTTGTTCACACAAGGCATTTCCCTCCTGAGTCAGTAGCATGTCCCTGACCTCCATCCCCAGGACCTGAGGTGTGTTGCGTGTGTTTAGAAAACATTTCCAGGCCTGACTTTCCTCGTTTGCAAGTGGGGTAAATACTTCCCACCTGCAGGGTATTATTGCAGGGCAGAATCAGCCGCAGGCTTGATCGATGCCCCTTGTCACTCTAGACGAGCTCAGTGGCTGGTGAGGCTGGGCACTGGTGAGGAGCTAGTCACATGTTGTGTGCGTGCACGGGTGGGGGGGTGCACAGATATGTTCATGGGAGCCATTCTGACCAGACCGTCCTCTCCTGACACCCGTGCCCAGGTTCCATGCCTGTGTGCTCCAGCTGCCATTCAGCCAGCAAGTCCGGAAGAACCCTGTGTTTTTCCTGCAGATCATCTCTGACACAGCCTCTTGCTGCTACTCCATCCTGAAAGCCAAGAACACAGGTATGGGCAGGGGCCAGGTGTGGCCACTGGACCACACACGGTGCTCACAGATCTGAGGGTCAGAGAGGGCCACCAGCGCCCGGGGTGCCGGGAACACACCCTGCCAACCCTGGGCAGGAGTAGGTCCCTTCCTTGTGCTCAGTGTCAGGAGCCTTAGGAGATCGGGCTTAGCAAATCCCCACATCTAGGAGCAGCTTGACTGGTGAACTGATGGTGGAAGCCTCATCTCAGCACTCTCACTGTGCTGGGGGCGGACTGTCCCGGGAGGCAGCCAGAGCTGCCAATTGTCCCCCCTACACGACCCTTGAGCTGTGGGGGGTGCAGGGTGGGGCCTCCTCCTGTGTGTCCTGAAGGGGATCGTGCCTCTTCGCTGTGGTGCTTTGTGGCCTCCACACAAACCCAGGCCCAGGGCTCAGGGGGCCTCCCCGCCATCTCGGGAGCGAGAAGCCACCCGCGGCCTCAATGGAGCCTCTGCTGTGGGCCACTGTCCTCTGGCTCAAGGTGTCTCATCCACGTGACGGATCTTTTTGGTCAGTCTGAGTTCAAGCCCTGTGGCATCTCCAGGGTACTGAGTGTGTTGGACTTTACTTTTTCTTTAGTTACTCCCATTTTGCCGGAATTTCTCCTGGGGAGTTGTAGGAAGCATCTCAGTCACTAGAGTCTCAACGATGCTTGTGTCGAGGCAGGACCAGAGGCACAGTTGCCTCCCGTTCCTGGGCCAGGCTGTCAGGACATCAACAGCACCAAGGCATCCCCTAGAGGAGAGCTGAGCAGGGGCCAGGAAGGGTCATCAGCCTCCATTTCCTCCCCCAGGGATGTCACTGGGGGGCAAGGGTGCCTCCGGCCTGCTTCCCTCTGAGGCTGTGCAGTGGCTCTGCCAACAAGCCTTCCTGCGCAAGCTGGCTCATCACCGCATCACCTATAAGTGTCTCCTGGGGGCTCTCAGGACAGGTAAGGGGCAGAGACGCACCTGAGTAAGCAGCAGAGGCTGCTGCTGAGGTCTGACACCGCCATGTGTGGGCGCCAGGAGCTCACACGGGCGGCCCCAGGTGACTGGGTGCGGGTGTCCCTAGACCACAGCCCCTGCTTCTCACCTTGGCTACAGTGGGGGCCTGGGAGGGCCCCTCACTTCCTGACTCCGTGGCTCGCATCTCGGGGTATCTCCCCACCCTTGGAAAGTCTCTGATCCTTGACTTGCACACCTTCAGATATCTGTCCTGTGACAGCACAGGGTCCTCAGCTCCTCCTGTCTGTCCACAGTCCCCCACATGTGCCCCCCGCTGCTTCCTGACATGGAAGGGTCTGTGTTCCTTCACGGGGCTCCTCTGCCTGGGCCACATGGCGCTCAGACCCACCTGCCACCTGGCCTCACCAGAGTCTGACCTTGCTCATGTCTTCCAGCCCAGGAGCAAGTGCAGGAGAAACTCCCTGAGGCCACACTGGCCACCCTGGAAGTTACAGCTGACCCGGCCCTGACCATGGATTTCACAACCATCTTGGACTGACAGCCCCACCCCACACTGGCACAAGGGGACGGCACCAGCACCTGCCACTCCTGGCTCTGTGCCCAAGGTGGGGCTGCCCACACCTGGCCAGGCACCACTGGGAGGTTCTGGCCGCTCTACCCCACCCAGGACTGTGCTGTGAAGAAGGGAGCTTGTGTTGAGGTGCTCCTTCCCATGGGGGCTGGCCCCTCCCTGGTATCCTTGGGAATAGAGCCTACCCTCTGAGATAGAGCAGTTGGGGGTGGGGTTCCTGTTTCAGCCTTTCTTGGCCAGGAGGGGCAGACGGGGACCCTGGCTCTGAGCACTGGGCCTGTCCCTAGGAGAGGGGTCCACCTGAGCCGTAGTGTCGGAACCTGTCGCCCTCACCCTCAGGCGGTCTTGGGAGGCCTTCACGCCTTTGCACCACCATGCTGCCAGGACTGGTGCCGTGCAGGGCACGCTCACCCAGAAGCAGCACCCACCCCCACCTGCCACCACTCAGGCTATGCCCAAAGTCCACTCCTAATGGAAATTTCCCCGAGAGCAGAGGCCATGTCCACACCAGCCCCTGGATACACCCTGCCCTGTGGCCACTCACATCCCTGCTTCTCCCAGTTGGGTGAACCCAGTCACCCCAGGGGCCGCTGCTACAGCACTGCCAGCCCCTCCGCTCAGCTGGTCCCAGTGCCTGCACCTCATTGGGGACCCCAACACAGATTCCCTGTCTCCCCATAATCTCCTCACCAGACCTGCTGGTATCCCCCATCTCCTTCAGCACTGCCCCCCAGCTCACCTCCCTCACAACCCAAGTGAAGACAATGTTTAGGACCCTAGGGGCTCTGGGGCTGTGGAGGTGACCTGGTGACCCTGCTCACAGTGAGACCCTGTACTGGCAGAGGCTCTGGGTGAGCCCAGGGGCCTGTAGTGGGAAGGGTGTGGCGCCTCCAGGTTCTTCGGTCTCAGACAGGGCCTCCTGTTGGAGCCCTAAGTGCAGCAAAAGCATCTTCATGCATTTATGGAATCGAGGGTGTGGGTGGGGTGCGGTGAGGTGCAGCCTGGCTGGGGTCCAGGGTGTTTCCAGTGATGTGAGGCACTGGGGAGGTAGGCGGGGGACCTGGAGGCAGTGAGTCCAGGACTGGCAGCAGAGGGCCAGGGCCAATAGTTGCTTATCACTGCAGACCCGGCAGGCTGGAGCAAAACCAACCTTCACAAAATATGGGATTCCTCCTGTAAGCACTCAGCCCAAGTCAGAAGTCACGTTTCTCTGGCAGCTACCTTCTGAATAGACTACATGACTTTGATCTTTCTGGAGAGTTCTGACTGGTGGGGCAGCAGAAGGCCATGGACACAACAGGGTTTCTGGGGCAACAAGCCCACCACCCAGTTTGTTCTATTCTGCCCTCCAGACTATGGTGGTCACCAGGCACACCATAGAGCTGGACAAACATCCTTCAACAGGCAGAAAGAGACAGAAGGACCAGAAAACAGGAGGGGCAGCCTAGAGTTTGTGGGCTTGGGCAGCATGAAGCCTGACTGAACCGACCGCAGAGGCACATAAGTGAGCAATTCTGGGGACACTGAGCATGTTCCTACGTGGCTCAGTCATGGCCTGAGTCCCAGGAGTGTGCTGGGGATGGGACTCACTGCCAGCGCAGCCCAGGTATGCCCTGTGCCTGGGTGGGGGGGGTATCACTTTCTTTTTTTTTTTTTTTTTTTGTAGAGACAGTCTCACTTTATGGCCCTCAGTAGAGTGCCGTGGCCTCACACAGCTCACAGCAACCTCCAACTCCTGGGCTTAAGCAATTCTCCTGCCTCAGCCTCCCGAGTAGCTGGGACTACAGGCGCCCGCCACAACGCCCGGCTATTTTTTTGTTGCAGTTTGGCCGGGGCCGGGTTTGAACCTGTCACCCTCGGTATATGGGGCCGGCGCCCTACCGACTGAGCCACAGGTGCCGCCCAGGGTATCACTTTCTTTGCTGTTGCTGTCCAAGGGACTGAGGCTGCTGGGTTTATGGCAGGCCCAAGTCCATAGATGCTAAGGCAGCTGTGAGGAGGGGCCTGCCGTGGACACTCTGGGTAAAGAACACGGTCAAAGGCTGGACGGGGCAGGGGCAAGGAGCCCAGGAGCAGCACGCACTGAGCTTGCTGCCTGATGCAGTGGGGCCTGCCCTGGCCTGTGCCTACTGTCTACAAGCCCTGGAATCCTGTGTCTCTGGTGTGTCTTGTGGCGGTTTTATTGAGGATCACTTGTATTTTTACTAAAGTACTGAGCCCTTGAAAAAGGTATATGTTTTGATGTGCCCTAACTCACAAACTTTCTCCAAAACCACTACGCAGAGTCAAATCTCAAGGAAGAATGAAAATAATAAAATCTTTAAAGGAAAGAAAAAGTCTGATTCTCTGGGCTTTCCTAGCCCTAGATCTCACCTCATTCACTTGTATGTTCCACAAATGTTTGTGGGGCAGGTAGAGTCCCAAATAGAAGAGGGGAGAGAAAGCAAAATTGAGGTGTGGGTGGAGCAGCCAGGGCCCCCCTGAAAAACAACAACCTCCCTCAGCCCTAGGTTCTATCCTCCCGCACCCACCAGGACCTTCAGCACTGATGTGGCACTGGCCACCTGGAGGCCTGGCAGCGTCCCACACCTTGGTGGGGGTCAGAACCCCCTGGCACATGTGATAGGCAGAAGGATGACCCTCCCCAAGCATGCCCACGTGCTAGTTCCCCATAAATATGTTGCTTGAGGTGGGCAAGAGACAATGAGGGTGTACATGGATTTGAGGGTCTCAGGCAGCTGACCTATGATACAGAGATCACCCTGGGTATCTGGGTGGGCCTGGTATAAACACAAGGACCCTACAAGTGGGAGAGGGGGGCAGAAGACAGTCAACTGACCACTGCTGGCCTGAGGTGGAGGTAGGGCCCCGAGGCAAGGAATGAGGTGGCTGCTCCAAGCTGGAGAAGCAATCCTCCCCTTGAGTGTCCTGAGGGTGCACAGCCCTGCCATTGCCTGGATTTCAACCCAGATCAGGGAGAAACATGCAAACTTCCAGCCTCTGAACCATGAGATGCTACATTTTGTGTGGCAGCAGGTACTTGGGATAAGACTTCAGCCTCCACCTACAGCCCCGCCGGAGCTGGTGCCCAGAGCTGCAGGGTTCTCCCCTTCTTGTGTGCCAGTCGCCTGGGGGTCCTGATAAAATGTGGGTGCTGAAGCAGAGGTGGGGGACAGCAGGCCAGTGTAGGGTCATCAGGCTGAGGCAGGTACGTACCCCTTCAGTTCAACTCCCTGTGCGAGCCTGGCATCAGGGGATCCCATGGCCCAGAGGAGGGTCTGACACGTATCCACAATGCCATCCAGACACAGGATGTCCACGTTCTGCCCTGATGCAGCTCAGGAGAGCATCAGGGTGGGGATGGTCCTGCCTTCTCAGCCTCACACAAGCGGGACAGAGCAGCGCCTTGGTGAGGGGGTGACTTGCTCTTTCCCCATGGACGCAGCACAAAGCTCTTGCCCTGCCATCTGTAGCTGTGTGCTCCCTGTGAGCATGGGTTGGAGGCTCATGCTCAGGCCCATGCGTGGAGGGGGGGCTGCTCCCACTTGGCTCCCACTCTCCCCTGGTACCATCCCTCCTCATATCTCCATCTCCACTCTTCCTGCCTCCTTCTCTGAGTGTAGATGCCCATGCCCCTGCGGCTGAGCTGAGCCAGGCTTCCTAGCTGCCCTGGACTCAGTGAGCAGCTGACACCGCCTTGGGCTCAGCCTCCACCCACCATCACTGTGGCTGCACATGTGTGAGCGGAGATATCTACCCGCCTCTGAGCTGATTGCCATGAGCCGTCTCCACCTGAGGGTCAGCTCCCCCCATGCAGTCCTAGCCTCAGTCTGAGATGGAACAGGGCCAGAGGGAAGGGCCTCGTGGGGGCCATGTCCATCTCTGGGGTGGGCTGGCCTTGTTTGTGCCTGACTTCATCTCCATGTGAACACTGGTACTCCTGAAATGCGGGGCAGGGCTGCCAGTCCTCTCTGCCAGCCACTCTGGTTGGGCAATAGAGCATTTTGTTCTTGTCTTAGCCCCAGGCAGTCTGAGGGACCACCACTAGGGGTTTTTCCCAAGGTCTGGGGACAAAAAGAAGGTGCCTGTGTGGGAGGTGATCACATAGCTTGGGCCCTGCTGGCTCTGCTCTTGCAGCCTGGCCCTAGACCACCCCTCCCTGGACGTTGCTCCAGCAGCTTCCCCCAGCCCTGAGGAGTCTTAGCATGCCTGGTGGGGGCAGGTGTGCCTCTGCCTCCATTGGGCCACCTATCTGTGCACTCACCACCCACCTGCTGGCCACGTCCTCCACATTTCTCCCCTTTTCCCTCAGTGCCACAGCTGCATCAGCACACAGGCAGAATGGAGTTACCCCTTCCTCTACTGGTAGCTGAGCAGGACCCCAAAACTCCAGGGCAGGAGTATAGATGCTGCTGTGTCCAGCCCCTCCTGCACATGAGGAGCCAGGCAGAGCCCCCACCCTGTTCACAATATCCTACACCAAAAAGTCTGATCTGGGCTCAGCACCTGTTCTCAGTGAGTAGGGCACCAGCCACATACACCAAGGGTTCAAGCCTGGCCCAGACCTGCTAAATAAGAATAACTGCAACCAAAAAATAGCCAGGTCTTGAGTGGGATGCCTATAGTCCCAGCTACTGGGGAGGCTGAGGCAAGAGATCTGCTTCAGCCCAAGTGTTTGAGGTTGCTGTGAGCTATAATGCCACAACACTCTATGTTGAGGGCAACATAGTGAGACTCTGTCTCAAAAAAAAAAAAAAAAGTTGTTTCTGAAATGTCTTAAAAGACAACGGGAGCCTGGAACCTTGGAGATGCATGTCCACATCCCTGCTCTCTGGCAGCCCCCACTCTTCTTGCTCAGAGCCAATGCAGGACTCATAGTCCCTGTGGTAAGTTTGGGGGGCGTCTGAGAGCTGCTTGGAGGCAGCTTCCCTTGTCTGTGTCTACTCTGGAGCAGGCCATCATGCCTCCACACCTGGGAGCTGGACATGCCGCCTGTTGCTTTTACCCCACCTGGAGGCTTTCCTTTGGGGAGCCACCTTGCCCTCCTCCTACCTCCCAGGCTCAGTCAGTCCTTCAATTTGATGTCTAGAGACTCTGGAGAGGGAAGCATCTCACCTGAACCATGAGCATCCAGCAGCAGACACAGCTGAGCAGTGGAGAGAGTCCTGTGGGTCCTGTGAGCTCCTGGATCCAGCAGGGCCTGAAGCCCACCCCAGGACTGAGCAACTTCTGAGAGCCAGGGGGTGCCATTTGGTTTTGGGTTGATTACAATGGGGAAAGGGCTGGCTGGCAGGGATAAGGCATGAGGTTGCAGTGAAGCTCTGAGCCCTGGGTATCATGCTGGCTCTGACATCCAGGGGACTCCCTGTGTGACATGCTCTTCAAGTCCTTACTACCTTGTGACAGGTGTAGGAAGCATTATGGTGGCAGGATGGAGGGACATGCTGCAGGACCCACCCTACATGGGCTGAAGATGCACTTTGCAGGGACATGGGCACTCAGGAGTTAATTCGCGTTTAACAATCAGTTCTCTATAGGCAGGCAGCTGCGAATGGGCTTTTGTTTACTCTGGGGTCTGGGTAAGGATGGCTTCCAAAGAGTAGGTATAAACAGGGAAGGGGCTGCTTTCAATTGGGTAAGAGCCCTGGACAGTTGCTGCAGTTTTCAGTACCATGGACAGCGGTACCAGGCCAGGGGCTTATTTCAAGCGCCAAGAGCAGCTGGGGTCTTCCCGGCTGTGCCCGGCATGAGGCTGAGGGCTCCATGACTCCTGTGTCCAGTGTCCCTGCACTTTGGACCTGACCCCTGGTGCTGTGGGGGAAGGGAGGAGGGAAACCGGTGAGTTGAGCAAGGGCAGAGAGAGGAGCTAGGGCTAGGGGGCTTCTTCCTTCCCAGGGCTCCAAAGTGGGCAACTGTGGCTGAGATCGGGTGGGGGACTGGGCATAGACCAAAGCTGTGGGTGATTCAGACTGCAAGTGAATGAATAAGTGAGTGGGTGACCCCCAGATATCAGCCTATTTTACCTTCCTAACAAACACAAATTTGATACTCTGAGAAAAGACAAATGGCAAAATGCTGTGTTTCCTGGAAATGATGTCAGGAAGATTCAGCCAGCCCCTGCTGATTTCCTCCACTGCAGCTCCAGCCAGACACAGACCCCCACCAAGACCCCGCTTCCTGGGAGCATCTGTCCTGGGGTCTCAGCTGAGACAGACCTGGGGCCTTGCCTCCTGTGAGCCACTGTGGGGGGCTGGGGGGGCAACGCCAAGCCCCCAGGACTCAGAACTAGGGTGTGGCTGCTCTCCCCCTTCACCTTGCTGGGAGAGCAGCCGGGGCCAGGGCAGATGACTATGGACACCTGTGCTGACCTTGCCCCTGTGCAGACAGCCCTCCACCCCCCCACAGCAGGGACCTCCAGCCTGTACTGAGACTCTCAGACCGCCCTGTGAGGAGGGCGCCCTGTGAGGACTGCCCTGTGTGAGAAGCCAGACCTGGGAGCAGCCCAAGCCCAGGAACTGCCTCTGGGTATGAAGGTAGTCTTCCGGGAGGCAACCAGAGACTCATTGGGCAATGTGCACGAGTGTGTATTGAGGCATAGCTGGTCCCGCCCCGCAGCCCCCTTGTGCCTCGCTGAGTCAACACTTGTCCTTGTCCACATCCATGTAGGTGTTGGTGTCGGTGTCCGAGTCTGGTCGTGCACCCCTCAGCTTCCACGTCCGTCTGTGCCGGGTGAGCAGGTGGACCAGTGCCACCATGGGGACCCACAGCATGGGCAGGAGGGTCAGCAACGTGCCAGTGGCCAGCACCCAGCCCGGGTAGGGCCTCTCCTGCCGCGAGGGGAACTGCCCCTGCCGGAGGGGACAAGAGCAGTCAGCTGGGCATGGGCAGGGGCAGCCAGACCACAGGCCCTGGCAGCGGGAGGCTGAACCTCAGCAACCACAAACCTAGGCGGCCTAGAGGCCATGTCCCTTCCCACATTAGGGAGACGAGCTCCTCTGAGGTCCCGGAAATGGAATAGGCACAGCCAGCACTGGAGGCCAGGGCCATGGCCAAGGCCAAGGCTATGGCCCAGAGTTTGGGGGCTGGGCTCCCTCTCCTGGGGGTGGGAACTGTGAGAGAGAGAGCCAGGGTGTGCTGAGACTGGAGGGGGACTGGCGGGGGACTGGCAGGGTCCCTCCAGGACCTACATATTGGGGGTTCCAGGCCCTGTAGCTTGGGGGCTTCTGGGCCAGGAAGCCGAGGTAGGCCACAAAGATGGTCAGCAAGAGCAGGGGGCTGGCAACTGCCCACGAGGCCCGCCAGTAGAGTCCGGGCCGCCTCCCAGTCATCCACGCGACATCGTCACAGAACCTGAGGGAGACACTGGTCTCAGCCTTCTCAGCACCAGCAGTGGCCCCGCTCAGGGCTGAGCATCACAGGGACGGCACCACAGCCTGGGCCCTGGCACCTCCCATCCCCAAAGGGCATCTATGGACTGTGACTTTGCCTGCCAGCCTCCCTCCCTGATCCCACCCTCGTGAGGTCCCAAAGAAGTGCTTGGTGAGGAAACAGCTCACTGTTTCATCCCGTAGACGTAAACCACGCCCACGACCTCAAGGAAGGCAAAGACAAGCAGGTTCAGGGAAGCTGCGAAATTGTCGAAAATCTCCAGCCAGTAGTTCCCAGACTGCAGTGTGAAACAGATGGCAGAGAGGAAGCAGACCAGGCAGACCAGCCCTGTGGGTGGGCGGGCAGCGTCAGATTCCTGGTGTCCAGCAGCAGACCCATCCCTTCCCCAGCCTCTTCCCTGCACATTGTCGGAAGAGCAGGAAGGACCCATTCAGGATAGGAGTGGCCTCAGGGGGATGGGGGAGGCCCTGCCCTCCCCTCTCTGACTCTGGATCCCTATGATAGCCTTGGTAAGGAGCAGCCAGGGACTGGCTGGGACTCAGCATGGCCCCTTGATCTCGCCATCAAGGAGGGGTGTCTGGACAGCAGGTGGGAGGGGACAGTGGGGACACACCTTCCATGTGTGTGGATCCCTATGATAGCCCTGGTGAGGAGCAGCCAGGGACTTCCCCTGGGACTCAGCATGGCCCCTTGATCTCGCCATCAAGGAAGGGTGTCTGGACAGCAGGTGGGAGGGGACAGTGGGGACACACCTTCCATGATGACCAAGCTGCCCACTCACCAGTCAGGGCCTCCTTGGGGACCCATCTGGGCATGACTGCCATGTCCACCAGTGGAGTGATAATCGCCTCCATGTTCCCGAACATGGACGACAGACCCAAGGTGAACAGCATCCCAAAGAATAGCACGGCCCAGCCAGGAGCCCCAGGCATGTGGGTGATAGCCTCAGTGAAGACAATGAAGGCCAGACCTGGGCCCGCAGCATTCTGTGACACACAGAGGAAGTTGGTCCTTCCCATCCATGAAGACAGGTGCACCTGATGCCTTTATCAGGTGGGCAGGCACCCGAGAAACCACCCCAGGACCAGCCTACTGGCTGCGGTGACATGCCTGGGTACAGGCATCACCTGGCCCTAAGCTCTGCCAGATCCTGTGTCCCTCTCATTGGCTTCCCCATCCCAGGGCTTTGCACACCAGCAGAACCTGTGGGGTGTTGCCAGATGGCTGCCTGTGAGCCCAGCAAACTGAGGCAAGTGACGGGCTGGGGTCCTTGGCTTATGGCCTTTGGGCCAATTGCATTGAGCCATCAGCCCATGCACCCAGTTCTGGGGAGCTCAGTACCTTATCTAGAAAGTCTTCCAGGTGGCAGGACTTCAGAGAGAGCTGGGCCACCCTCTGTGGCTGAGTGGCATTCAGGTATGTGAGGGCTGCTGGGTACATGTCCCTGGAGATGCTCTCCTCTGGGAGATCGAACTCGTTGATGAGGCCGAGGATGTTTCTGTGGCACAGAGGAGGCTGATGAGCATGGGCTCTTGGGCTCATATGCCATCAGACACATCCAGAGTAGCCCCTTGATCAGTGCACTGCAGGAGGGCTTGGTCCCTCCTGGCCTCTGTGGATCGATAGCACGTGGTGAGGACCCCTGTCTACCCCATACACATGGGAATGGCTGTTCTCAGTCTCCTGAGCCTGGGGACACGTGCCTCTGTGGGCACAGTGTGGTGGTGGCAGTGTCCTCCTGTGTCCAAATGGGTGTTCAAACTTCAGGGGCTCCAAGGGTTTGCTGGGAAAGGCTCAGCCAGCTCACCCTCTCCCCTGATTGTATTCTTGGCTCGAGGTTCCCACACAAGCACCTTGTGGGGCAGCACACAGGGCAGAGAAAACCCCCTTCAGACCCCTTTAGGGCTGCAGCTTCTCCCCCGGACAGTCCCTAGGGGGATGGCTCCCTCCTCCCATCACTCACTCCCAGCCTGGCAGGCCTGTGGAGTTAGGCCAGGGATGTATGCAGCTGTCCACTCACTACTCAGAATCCACGTCAACCCATAAGCCTGCAGAGTGTGAGTCAGGCCAGGGCGCATGCAACGCCCACTCACTACTCAGAGCCTGCATCACTGAGTGTTCAGTGCTTATTTGCAGACATTCCAAGAGTGACACAAAACTGAGCTGCCGGACATGCCGGTCCCACCTGAGGGGACAGGGCCAAGCTCCGTGTTCTTTTAGCTCATCCAGTAAACAAGGGCCTGCACTGAGCATCATACTTCCCACATTTTGGTGCTTTTTGCTAGTGATGTCCCTGGTTAAAGTGCTCCCCCAGCACAGTACTGGGTGCTGTCTGTTGATCCTAAGCAGGAGAGACCAGGACATGCCTCATGGGGGAAACATGTGTCAGGCACGGGGAAAGTGCTGCTGCTGTGAGTTAATGTCAGTGTGGCAGCAATGTGCATGTTGGCTCACGCCTGCAGTCCCAGAGCTCTGGGAGGCCAAGGCGGGAGGATTGCCCAAGCTCAGGAATTCAAGACCAGCCTGAACAAGAGACCCATCTCTACAAAAATAGAAAATTAGCAGGTGTCATGCTGGGCACCAGTAGTCCCAGCTACTTGGGATACTGAGGCAGGAAAATCACTTGAGCCTGGGAGCATGAGGTTACTGTGAGCTCCGATTGATGCCGCAGCACCCCACCCAGTGATGATGCCACAATACTCTACCTGGGGCAGACTCTGTCTTAGAAAAACAAAACCCAAAAAAACCCAGGAGCAGAGATGTCCAGAGTTCCCTAACTCAGGGTTAGCAAAGACGTCACAGGACAGAATAGTCATGCATAGTGAGGGTCACTGACTTTGATTCACACAGCGCTCAAGGCTCCAGTTAGGACATAACCACTTGGCTGATGTCCTGCAGGGAAACAAAGGTGCTCCAACTGGATTCAGTCCGGCTCCTTCCCTTCTGCCACTGCACGGGGGTCTTGCTGTTTGCTGGGCCCTGCGGACTCTCTACCACATTCCTCAAGTTCAGGCTGCATTGTAAGGGCTGCTCTGGGCTCTCCTTCCTGCCCAGTGCTGCTGTATGTGTGGTTGGAATGAGGCATCTTGGCTGCAGCCCTGGGGACATTCAGGACTGGGTCGTTCCCTGGGGGGGGCTGTTCTGGGCACTGCAGGGCGTTGAACAGCATCCCGGGCCTTCACCCACTGGATGCCAAGAGCAGTCCCTCAATGCACCCTGTGTGTGTCCCCTGCTGGGGCAGAGTCACCCCCATGTTAGCAGGACATGCAGGGCTGCCCCAGTACACCCTAAATGCTGAGACGTGTCAAGGACTGTGGGTGAGCAGTGGTCAAGCGTCCCAACAGTGCCATCCCATTTGACAGAGTAATTTTGGGTGCAGCCTGTGTAGGCCTGAGTGACCACAAACAGGGCCTAAAACAGCAGAAATTTATTCTCTCTCAGCTCTGGAGAACTGTGATGTCTGGAGTCAATGTGTCTCAGGACTGAGCTCCTTCTGGAGGCTCCTGGTGTCCCCTGGCTGGTGGCTGCATCACTGTGGTTCCTGCTCTTCCTCAGCCTTCTGCCCCTTGTCTCTCTTCTGTGTCTCATTTCTCCTTATAAGGGCACCAGCTGTGGGACTTAGGGCCCACCCACTCCACAATGGTCTCATCTGCAAGGACCCTTTTCCAACCAGGTCATGTTCTGAAGTTGTAGGTGGATGTGAACTTTTGAGGGATACTATTCACCCCACTGCCCTGCAGAAATAAAATGTACTCCATGCCACCCCTCTCCAGTGGCATGGAGCTCCCAGTGCAGTGGCCACCTGTCTGACCGTGCCCTGCAAAGCCCAGCAGCACCTACACTCACCTGTCCAGGCAGTGCCCATAGTCATTGGTGGCCTTGAATCCCAGGACAGAGAAAACGGTGATGGACGCATACAGGGAGGTCATGCTGTTGATCAGGGCGATGACCACAGCATCATTCCTACAGTTGTTCCTGGGCACAAACAGCCATTACAGGGCTTTGTGGGTCATAATCCAGGTAGGAGTAGAAGAAGGGGCTTACCTCCTTGGTACCTACCCACACCTGGGCCCTTGATACCGTCCCTGTGGTGTCAGGATGGCCTAGACCTTTCCCCTGGCCTCCACACAGACCTAGCTCAAGGCTACTGAGTGTCTGAAACTCAGACCTTCCCCAATGGCTCTTGGGGCGACAGGGAGCTGAGGGGCAGGGCCTTACATGCAGATTTTTGGGTCCCAGCTCACTCTTCCTTCCCTAGGTGCTGCCAATGGGCAGAGCTGCCCAGTAGCCATGCTGGCCCACCCACCTCAGCCATCCCCTGCTCGGAGGAGATTAGGTTTGTGTCTCTGTTTCCGTGCACTCAGCTTTCTGTTTTATGACCAATAGGACAGCACTTTCTGGTGCCATTTGTGGACTGGGGCTGCATAGAAGCACCCTCTGCTCACGTCTGTGTCAGCATGTGGCCTTGAGTCTGCCCTAGGTGACCAGGGACAATTGCAGAACCCAGATGTCAGCATGAGGTCCACACCAGCCACCCTCAGTCCCACAGAATGACCCTGAGATCAAGAGGGGCTCAGCTTCTCTCCCCAAGCTTCTCTGGCTGGGCACCATGGCTGCAAAGGGATCCACACCTGAGCCCAGCTGCCCAGCTGCCCACCTTGGGGGGTTATAACTTGCAAAAGCGATGTGTCCTCCAAAGGCCAGGGACAGAGAGAAGAATATCTGGGTGGCTGCATCCAGCCACACACGGGGGTTTTGGAGAATTTGCATCTGGAATGAGTCAGGGAGACCATCTCTCACAGGAGGCAAACCACACCAGCTGGTCGCTCTGACCATTCCAAAATGTTCCCAAGGCTTCCTTTGGGACATTCTGGGTGTGTTCTACACAGACACCGGGAACAGTTTAGGACCTTGCAGGAGCCTACAGTCTTAGAGGGGCAGCTCTAACATGGCAGATGTTGGCTTCACCCCCCATGATGTGGCCAAGTCAGCCCATGGCTCTTTTAGGGCCCTCTGAGAATGGAACAAGCTTGGTCAGGTTTACTCTCTCAGACTTGGTGCTTTGAGTGAGGACCAAGTGCACATGGTGCGGAGTATTTTACTGCTGGGGGTACCTGTGAAAACCCACACACCTGTGGCTCCAGCTGGTCACTGGCTGCCCACCCTTACACAGCCTGGACTCTCCCTTGATTCTGAGTATTACAGAATGCTCTAACAGGGCTGCAGGCTCCTGGGCATGGTGTAGAGTCCAGGGCAGGGGTCAGCATGGGCTCCTGGGACAGGGCAACTTGTCGTTAGCTGTTCTCTCCCTGACCATAATGTGGCAAGCTCCACAGTCCACATGTCCCAAGCCAAAGTCCTCCTCTTTGCTCCATACATGAGCTTCCTGCACCCCCACCCCCACAGGCCCTCCTCCCCACCACCACAGTGCCCTGAGCTGCTGGCTCTTCAAGGGGAGGGACCGATCCCCAGCCAAGCACATTTGCTGTTGGTCCTGGGCTTGCCCATGAGACCTACTTACATTGGGAGTGAACAAGTAGGTCAGTCCATCAATGGCCCCAGGCAGGGTAAGCCCTCTGATGAGAAAGGCTGTCAGGACCAGGTAGGGAAATAAAGCTGTGAAATAAATCGCCTTGAAAAAAAAAAAAAATGATCAGGCCTTAGAGAGGCAGGCAAGGATGGAGTGCCTCATGGTCAGAGCCACCATCACTCATCAGCCACAGCAAGGGACAAGCTTTGAGGGGTGTGGGGCTCACCATGAACAGTCATATTTGCATCACCTTAATACATTTGTACCCTGTGGAATCAGCTAAGGTGGGCATTGAACATCAGGGGTAAGCAGCCTCCCTTCAGAAAGGGCAGGGTCCTGGGGGACCTGAGCTATGTCTCCTGTGGGGCACTCCTGGCAGCTCTGGCCTCCACCCTTCTCTCTCCTGTCTGCCCTCAGGCTCTCTCAGCCCTTGCTGTGCTGCTAATACTCTCTTTACCACTCTGACACCCACAACTGATCGTACTTAGTCACACCCCTCTTCCCCATGCAGGGCCAGTCCCTGATTCTCAGTTGGGTTTGCACAAGGGTCTGCACACCAGGTGTCCCTGCAAAAAATCTTCAAATGGACACTCTTCTTTCACTGCCCTGCCTCGGGTCTCCCAATTTAGACCAACTTTGCATAATCACTTGGGATGCATTTTTAAGGGACTTTTATAATAGGATTATTTGGAATTTCTGTCTGGCTTGTTGAGCCTACTGCCTACTCCAGTCCTCAAAAGCATGAAGACCCTCCCGTGGGAGGAATTATAATTTCAGCTCACTAAGAAAATGCACAGGGCACACGGCACTTGGATCCTGTGCAAAACCTCCATGCCTATGAAGTTGGGAGGCATAGTCCAGGGTGTGTAGACTGAGTGCCATCACCTAAGAAGAGTCTATGTGTGCATGGTATTGGACAACTGATGCTCCAGAGAAGAGAAGGTGAGAATCCTTCTTGCTGGGTATGCTCCTGAAGGCCTCCAGGCAAGCTGGAGGCTCACTCTAATGGTTCTTTCTGTTGCCCTCAGTGGAATTACGTGGGTGGGCATCAATGCAGAGTATATTTGTTTGTTATATCATAAGTAAAATGTATAACAACCATAGCAAAAATCCAGAAATAAATGTGATGAGGTTCTTAAATTCCACATAAAGTGGCACAAAATCACTTGATTATAGACTATGACAAGTTTAAAAATGTGTGCCAGAGCATGTAAAGCCACCACTAAAATAAAAAAGAGAAGCGATAACCCAACAAAAGAGATAAAGTGGAATCACAAAAAATACTCTGAAAAAGAGAGAAACAGAAACAAAGAACAGATGGAACATATAGAAAATAAATCTAATGGTAGAGCTAAACTCAACTATATCGATAATCACATTAAATGTAAAGAGTCTACATGCCAAATAAAAGGCAGAGATTGTCAGACTGGGTACAAAAGAAAGACCCAATTATATGCTGTCTGTAAGGAACACACTTTGAACATAAAGACACAAAAAGGTTAAAAGAACAAGAATGGAAAAAGTATGTTCTGTTAACACAGTCAAAAGAAAGCTGGAATAGCCATTTTAATATGAAGTCAATTTCAGAACAAGGAGTATCACCAGGAATAAAAAGATTGTTTCATAGTGATAAGGAGATCAATCCTCTAATTAAGACATAGTACTTCTAAATGTGTATGCCCCTAGTAACAGAGCTTGTAGGCATAAAAAGCAAATGGACAGGTGGAGAAGGGTTCTCAAGGCTGGAGGAAGCTGGGAAGGGGTGGATCCCGCAGATGCTTACCTTCCCTGTGGTCTCGATGCCTCTGATGATGCACACATACACAACTGCCCAGCAGGCAGCCAAGCAGACCAGCAGCCACCACTGGACAGAGCCACTGTCATTAATGTCAGCTGTGATGTTCAACGTCTGCCGGTACCAGAAGTAGCTCATGGCGCTGCTTCCCTGGCACTCCTCCACGAACCCTGGGATCAGGAGGGCCTGTCATAGGCTGGCCTGGGGCCTGGGCCACCTTTCACTGCAGCTGCTCTGAGCCTGGCTGCACTAGGTTGTTCTCACCACCATCCTTTCAGTCTGAGGTGCCCTTTCTTGCTTCTACTTGGGCCCAAGGCTGAGAAGGAGAAATGGCCCTGGTTGAAAAATGCAGAGTCTGAGAAAAACCTTGCTGGGAAGTTCTGCTTTGTCAAGGCTTAGGAGCCATGCTGGGCCCCAGGTGTCTGGCAGCCTCCTGGACATCACTGTCCCTGGGTAAAGCCAGTGCTTACACTGACCTCACCTTCCCTGACCCCCTCACCCAAGACTCCAAGGATAGCACAGAGCCCAATGGGGTGGCAGCTGCATGTGTCAAATGTGTAACTGTCGGCACTTGGAGAGAAAGCCAGGCCTCAGCAATATCTACTCCCTTCCTGACAGGGCCACAGCTGACACAGGGCGATGGTGTCTGATGCCAGCAATGGCCTAAGACAGCTCCCGGGATCCACTGCAGTGGGTCCTCAGACACCTGATGAAGAAATGTGGGGGTCCTTCTGGAGAAGTCTCGGGACCACAAATACCCTGACAGGACCACTGCCCCTAACACAGGGTTGCTCCCTCCACAACCTCCTCTGGCCCCAGGGCCCTTGTGAGGCCCCAACCTCCAATCCAGAACATCATGGCCTGGCTCTGCAAGGTCACTGCCCACTCCACACTAAGCCCACGGGGCTGGAGGGAAGGGTGCAGTCTCAGCTCAGGCAGAGCTGACCTTTTCAGGCACCTTTCTGGGAAGGTCAGCTCTTCTTTCAATGAAGCATGGGGTGGACTTGGGGGAGGCAGTCATGGCCCTGCTGTGTACATCAGGAGACTTAACCCTTCTGAGCCTCTGGCCCTGCTATTACTTAGGAGCAGGGCTACAGACCACCTGTCCTGGGGCTGTTGGTGGAGCACAGCTGTGGGCACCTGGGTGGAACAAACCCCACCTTCAGTGGGAGGCCAAGAGGCTGACCACCAGTGGCCAGTGCCCTCTGTCTCCCCAGGGTGTCTGTCCTGCCTGGGCCTGTGGGGGTGTCCAGGTGCCAGACTCATTGTCAAGACCCCCAAGGCCATCTTTGTTTAGAGTGTGGTCAAAAGTGACTTTTTGTCTTAGTGGCAGGAAGAAAAAGATTGTCAACGATGCTTCATCGTTTCGGTTCAATGCCGGAGGAGAGAGAAACAACTGTCACTCTTGTCTTGAAGCTCTCCCCAGATGCAGTACCTGGCTTAGTCTAGACAGCCTCCCCGTCCATCATGTTCACTCACCCTCTGGTGACCTAACCACAGAAACAGCTGCAGAGTCTCCCTGCGAACCAGTGGGGCCTCGGTGTACCCTACGTTCAGTGGCCAAGCACAGGCCGGCAGGACCAAGAAGCCTGGACTGCAGATGTGCTTCTGGGGGAATCTGGGAGGCATGTGCCCGTGTGGATACAGAGCACCAAAGTTCCCCTGGCCACCTTCAGTCAGCAAGCACCTGCCCACAGCCAAGGCATCTCAACCACAGCAGGACCCGCACCTCACCTGTCCTGTTAAGGTCCAGTGGGCATGAGCTCCAGGGCAGCGGGTACTGGAAGGAATTGAGGAAGTACCACAGCACCCACGTAAGGATGGTATTGTAGTACAGGCTGACCAGGAAGGACACGGTGAGGCAGCCTAGCCCTGCGGGCACAGGCAGCATCAGCCCCCACCTGCTCCTCCAAGCAGCCCTGAGGGCACAGGCAGCATCAGCCCCCCACCTGCTTTTCCCAGCAACCCTGCGGGCACAGGCAGCATCAGCCCCCCACCTGCTTTTCCCAGCAACCCTGCGGGCACAGGCAGCATTAGCCCCCCACCTGCTCCTCCCAGTTCCCTCTGCTCAGAACCAGCCAGAATAAAATAAGATAAATTTTAAAAATAAGTTAATTAAAAAATAAAATAAAAATGAATTAATTAAAAAATAAAATAAAAGTGATAAAGGGTTAGGGTGCAGGCCAAGGACTCCCTCACACGTGACCTGTAATGCCAGTTTCCATGCCCTTCTGGAATGTTCTCTCACAAATGCTGTCTGTTTCTGAATCCCAAATCACTCACCCAAGGGCTCCCCACCAGCCTGTGCCCTCCCCCGGGGTCAGCCCCCAGCTCCAGCCTATGCCTGGGCCTCCATAGCCGCAGAGGGGTCAGAGGGCAGCAGCTCCTACCTATTCCGCTGAGGTAGGGGGAGATGGCCGTCCACACCTTGATGGAGCCCTGCTGCAGCCGCTGGCCAATGGCAAGCTCAATGTGGAAGAGCGGGAGGCCCTCCAAGACCAGGGCGATGATGTAGGGGATGAGGAAGGCCCCTGTAAGGACATGGGGATTGGTGAGAGCTGAGCTGGGGCAAACAGCCTCATTCTGGCTTTTGTATCATCGCCAGATGTTCTGTCTCTGACATGGAAACTGCAGGCCCTAGCGAGGCAGGTGGCCCCTCAGCCCTCAGTGGCTTTGCACAGGACTCCAGCACCAGCACTTGGGGCTATGGTCTTCATTGGTGTCATTCGTATAGTAGCAGAAATGCCAGGAAGTGTTGATGAGCAGAGTTGAAATCTGAGGTTCAGCCTTGGAGATGCCTCCTGGGAGGGTGAGGGCAGCCATGGGTGGAGTCGTGGCACCTGTACTAGCCCCCGCCAATGTCCATCCTGTGTGGTGAGGTCTCATGCCAGTGGCTGGGCTCCCAGCTGCACATCCATTTTTAAATGCCCCAGCAATTCCCTGGCCACTCTCAGGCCCTGGTGCACCCACCTGCATGTGGAGAGAGCCGGGGCTCTGGGCCCCAGGTGTGTGCTCCAGTGCCCAGCAAGGGCAAGGCTCTGGGCGGCCTATGGAGCCTGGACCAGGATGGGCCCCAAGTGCCCAGGCTGAGGTCAGGAAGATGAGGGGGATTCTCGTGGCAGCTAATTTGGTGCAGCTGAGTCTCACTTGTTTCAGGGAGAAGAGAAAAGGAAGCTTTTTTTTCATTAGGAGACTGAAGGTGTCTGGTCAGGATCTTACTGAAATAGAAGCATTGATTCCGTGGCTGGGTGTCTTTTAAGCCTTGTTTAGACTGCCACGGGGACGCAAACTTAGATAATAACCCAAACAGCGTTCTTTGTGTGGGCGGCAGCCAGCCTAGCACAGGGGCGGCACTGGCACAGGAAGATTGGCGAGAACATGTGTTTTAGCTGAATTTACAGAAAGGCCGGGGTTGATTCAGCATGGCAGGAAGGGAAGGTTCATGTAACTCCTGTTTATAACCGACTGGGATAAGTTCAGTGCACCCCTCACAAGCACCAGCAGCTGGGGACACACAGGGTGTCTGTTGACCGTGGCAAAAGTGGCTGTGAACTGCTGCCTAGGTTTGCCACTATCACGTGCAAGTGTGGGAGAACCCACATGTCACCACGCCAAGAACACAACAGCACAAGCCTTGCAGAAAGAGCCACGCACAGGAAGCCGGGCTGAGGGGCGGCAATTTGGGGCATCCCAGGCAGTGGCCCAAGTCTGCTATGACTCCCTCTGTGGGGGGTGTGGCTCAGGCTATCCAAGCGGATTTTCCCCAAACTCACACAGAAAGTCAGTGCACTGGGACTCCCAGAATCTCTCCTGAAAATTGACCACCTGGCTGTAAAGCTCATTCAGAAAAGTCATAGCCAGTAAAATTTCAAAGAAGAATAAGGCAAAAGTACTTACTCCACTAAGTGTCCGTACTTCTTATAAAACCACAGTCATCTGTGTGGTGTGATTTTTTGATGCAAGAACGTGTAGATCTCAACAGAGGCTCCAGATACAGAAACTGGATACGTGACGGAAGCCCATGCGGGAACTGAGTTCAGGCATGTGGCCTGGGTCTCCACCGGGTGGTCACAGGCTCTGCATGCCTGTGTTTAAAGGGCCAAGTGCACTGGAAAGCAGCTCTCACTGTTGGTCTATATCTAAACGTTTTGCTGTGTCCCGTCATAATGTCTCTCTACAACTCTTATCTCTGAAGAGAAAATGATATTCACCTTTGAGTAATGAATTTATGCAAATTAAAAACACCACACACCAGCGCCTGTGGCTCAAATGAGTAGGGCGCCGGTCCCATATGCCAGAGGTGGTGGATTCAAACCCAGCCCCGGCCAAAAACTGAAAAAAAAAATAAAAACACACACACACACAGCAGTGCCCGTAGCACAGTGGTTACAGCGCTGGCCACATGCACCAAGGGTGGTGGGTTCGAACCCAGCCTGGGCCCACTAAATAATGACAACTGCAACAAAAATACAGCCAAGTGTTGTGGCAGGCACCTATAGTCCAGCTACTTGGGAGGCTGAGGCAAGAGAATTGCTTAAGCCCAAGAGTTTGAGGTTGCTGTGAGCTGTGATGCCACAGAACTCTACCGAGGACGACATAGTGAGACTCTGTCTCAAAAATAAATAAATAAATAAATAAATAAATAAATAAATAAAAATACCACACAGTATCCATCTCTCAGTTATATCCTATTTTCAAAATAATCTGTTGTTGTTAAAGTGAGATCGACAAAAAGGCATTCTCACATGTAGGGATAGGATGGCCAGTCAGTGCAGTGCTTGGGGAGAATATGAGTTAAGGAGACAAATGTTTCCTGACATTTGACCAAGTGGTGCAGATTTAGGCCGCTGCCTGGGACACGCCTTAAATGCTTGTTGTGGTGAAGGCTTCAACAGAGGAAGTTTTCACATCTACGTGAGCTCTGGGTGGCCTGCCTCGGCCCCACCACACGCATGAACTCCCTCCCCACACACGCCGTCATTTCCACATGCCTCCGTCATGGAGCCTCTGTTGAGATCTCCGGATACTTGCACCACAAGTCACACTGCACTGATGACTGTGGTTCTATAATAAGTCTGGACACATAGGGGAGCAAGTTCTTTGTGCTTATTCTTCATATCTGGAAATAGGCTCTAAAGTATCCCCCAAACCGAGGAGCCCTTAAAGGCTTGCACATGGGGCGACTGGCGGGCCATTCTCACTAGGCAGCTCCCTCCAATACACCAGCCCCTCCATGCGGGGTAGATGATCAGATCCCTGGTGGACTGTGTGGGGTGGGGAGGTCAGACCCAGAGCACCCTGTATGTCAGAGATGGTCAGTAAAACGTGGACGTTTAGCACCACGGCCAACATTCCCATCGCTGCAGGGCCCCAAGAGTGACGCGGGGCATTCCATCCTCTGCTTCAGGGCTTTTTGTGCTTCCAGAAGTGCTTCAAGGGACCTTGCCACAAGGAAGGCACCCAAGACCAGCAAGCCCCATCGCACCCCAGGTCCCAAGAGAGACCTTGGTGCCCCTGGGGCAGCAGCTACAGGTGATTATTTTTGTTCTTTCCATTTATCTCCATTCTCTGAATTTTCTCTATGCTGCGAACCTTTTTAAAATTGGGGGTTTTTTGATCAAGAGTCTTGCTCTCTAACACAGGCTGGAGTGCCGGGGTATCAGCCCATCTCACAGCAACCTCAAACTTCTAGGCTCAAGTGATCCTCCTGCCTCAGCCTCCCAAGTACTGGGACTATAGGTGATCACCATAACACTCACAATATTTTTTTCTTTTTTTGATAGCAGGGTCTCACTCTTCCTCAGGCTGGTCTCAAACTCCTGAGCTCAAGTGATCCTCCTGCTGTGCCCTCCCAGAGTGCTGGGATCACAGGAGTGAGCCATTGCGCCTGGTCTTTTATTTTTAGTTTTAAGTTTTTTTGGAAACAGGTTCTGGCTCTGTTCCCAGGTTGGAGTGCAATGGCACCATCCCACCTTACTGAAGCCTCAGCCACCTAAGTAGCTGGGGCTAGAGGTGTGCACCACTGCTTCCTGCTTGAAACTTTGTTTTAATCAGAAACAAAAAATAAACTTTTAAGAAGGCTTATCCCTTGGGGGCGCCTGTGGCTCAGTGAGTAGGGCGCCAGCCCCATATACCGAGGGTGTCGGGTTCAAACCCAGCCCTGGCCAAACTGCAACAACAAAAAAATAGCCAGGTGTTGTGGCGGGCGCCTGTGGTCCCAGCTACTCAGGAGGCTGAGGCAAGAGAATCGCCTAAGCCCAAGAGCTGGAGGTTGCTGTGAGCTGTGACGCCACAGCACTCTACCGAAGGTGACAAAGTGAGACTCTGTCTCTAAAAAAAAAAAAAGGCTTATCCCATTGACAAGGGATGAGGGACGTGGCATCAGAAAGCACTTTTATCTCCTCTGGTCTCACAGTAGTTGGGCCAACACTAGACCCCACAGACCCCTCCCACTACACCCTAAGTGACTCTGCTCACCTCAGTCCAGAGGGCTACTGGCCTGCCCCTGATGGGGCAGGATTATTCCCTGGTCAGGAACGCCAGGCTTACATGTCCACCCCTGCCCTGTGCCCTGGGCAGCAAGGCCAGAGTAAGTTCCTCTCACCTCCTGATGGGGGACACCTTCTGTGACAAATGTGGATCACCTTGGGAGCCCAGCCAGGGAGCACACATGGCCTAGGAACTTCCCCACATGTGGGGCAGAGGGGCCACCACATATGCGGCAGGAAGAGACTCAGGCACCCCTTTGCATGTGAGCACTCTTCATCTTCCCAGTGACCCTGTGTGATGGGGAGTTTAGTGACTGGCAGTTCTGAGTTTCTTGCACGGCCACTGCACTCTCCTGGGAGGCTCAGTCTACAGCAGTGGTTCTCAACCTTCCTAATGCCACACCCTTTAATACAGTTCCTCATGTTGTGGTGACCCCCAACCATAAAATTATTTTCGTTGCTACTTCATAACTATAATTTTGCTACTGTTATGAATCGTAATGTAAATATCTTATATGCAGGATGTATTTAGGTGACCCCTGTGAAAGAGTCATTCGACCCCCAAAGGGGTCGCAATCCACAGGTTGAGAACTGCTGATCTAGAGGCTCCTGGGCAGAGGCAGAGAAGCAGGGGTGAGGCCTGATGCTGTGCAAAGAGCTGAGGGAGGAACCTAGCACATGCCTGGACAGGCTACGTGTAGCGCAGACGCCATACTGGCTCCAACCACATTCCAGGTCAAAAACACCCTGCTTGAAGAAAGGAGAAGGGGTCACAGGTGGCAGGATCTCTCCGACACCTCCTTGGAAGCCCCCCCTCCAGGGAACCACGGACTGGCATCTCATCCTGGGACAGGGCAAGTGATGGTCACTGGCTCCTGGAGGGCCCCGGGTCAGGTGGCAGGCTTACCTCCCCCGTGCGTCTGGCACAGGTATGGGAACCTCCAGATGTTCCCTAGCCCGACAGCAAACCCAACACAGCTCAGAAGGTACTGGAACTTGTTGTCCCACTTGGGCCTCTCAGCCTCGAGATGGTCCGCCTGCCACTCTGGTCCTAGGGTGTGGGCCATGCTGCCTGAGTCACGGAGTTGTGAGGTTTGGGGTGCGGAATGGGACCACCCTCCTCACCCAGACCCAAACGGCCTCTCAGATCGCTGCTGGAATTTAGAAGTCACGACCAGTCTCCTCTTCTGTTGTATGTTTTCATTTATTTAAAGGAAAACCAGCTGATCCCAGTTAATTGGTAACTCAGGACCAGGCCCTTATTCTATCCCCAGTGGCTCCTCCCTGCCACCCGCATTCTCTGTTCCTTCTCCCACATTTGAATCTGATGCTCGCAGCTGACCTGGCACCACCCAATAGCGTGAGAAGTTTCAGTGACAGCCTCGTGTTCCCTTTTGGGGACACCCAGGGCTCCTGAGAATGGAGCACATTAAGTTGTTTAAAACAATTACTTCTTTTTATTTAACTTTTTGATCTTGAAATGATTGTAGACTCACATCCCACTGTAAGAAATAGCACAGGTAAGATCCCATGTACCTGTTACCACGTTTCCTGCAATGGTGATTCCTCAAAAAACTCTGGGACAGCATCAGAGTAGGATCCAGAACCTCCATCACCAAGGCCGCCCCTCCTCAGCCTTGGGCCTGTTCTCCAGGCAGCCTGCTGGAGCTGGAGCTGGCATCCCACTTGGCGTACTCTGGGCATCTGTGCACGTGGTCGCAGTGTCCGTGGACGGTTTCTGTGGCTGGTTTCTGTGGCCATGCCCCACGGTGAGGACATGCATTGCTTGTCTACTCAGCCACCCGTGGAATATATCTGGGCTGCTCCCAGGCATGCATGTTAGGGTTAAGCTGCTATGAAGCTCTGGTGACAGGGCTCCAGGTGGACGTGGCCTCAGGTCTGTAGGCTGGGTGCCCAGGAGAGGTATTGCCCCATCCTGCAGTTGGTGTATCCCTGGTCTGGTTCTGAAGAGCCTTCCGGGTGTATCCTGCAGCCTATTGTGGGCAGCAGCTGGGTCTTCTTGGCCAAGGCCGCTCTGAGAGGCCAGGGTTTGCCACCACTCCCATCCATTGCTACCCTGGTCAGCTGGGCAGGGTGGGGTGACAGACACCCACTGTGCACGCGGGGCCCATGGGGGTAGAGGCCATTAGCCCACTCAGGGCAAGTTCAGCTCTGAGGAGCCTTCCTGGGCATTCCCTGGACTCTGGGAACCCTCCCTCTGGACACTCCTCCCAGGAACAAGCTCTGGGCCCCCAGGTCTGAAACCCTCACACTTCCCTGGACATCGCCTCTCTCAACTACATGGCCACAGTTCCAAGTGTCTGAGGCCAGAATCAGGGGCCTATGTGGACACATCCTACCAAGACTGCTTTCAGCAAGAAGGAGAAGTAAGAAAGGGATAAAGTGAGAAAAGCAGCTGAGAACAGCTGGTGCCCACTGTGGGGTCACGGGCCACGAGAGGCCTCTTCATTGGAGACCCCAAAACCTGACCCAGGAGGAGAAGGGAGCCAGGCCCACTGTCCACACCATTTCCTCTGGGACACTGGGTCCTTCTAGGTCTGGACCACTGCAGGCTGTGGATATGAAATCAAAGTGATGTTTTCGACAGGTAAGCTGTGTGCCCATAAGACCTGTTTCTCCCAGCACACTGGTCAGGGCAGGTGGATGAGGCCCCCACTTGGTCACGCTGCCCCTTACCTGGCAGGGTATCCCCAGCTGGACATCACAGGGCAGCTTACGGGTGAGGTACCTGTCGGGATTTCCTAGTTGAGGGTCAGAAAGTTTTGGGAAAAGATGAGGTGGGGCCCATGGCAGCTGCCAGCGGGGACTCTGGATTTCCTGGGCTGTGTCCCTGGTCACCACAGGTAGGGTGGGGCCTGTGGGGATGTGGGGTCAGCTACCCACCTCCACCTCTGTTGAATTTGTAGAGTTTGGGGGAGTTCAGAGCTGAAGCCTGTGGCTACCACTGCACAGAACTTCCAGGAAGGGGCAAGTGTGGCCGAGTGTCTCTGCCCAGGAGGAATGTGGCCCCAGGACCCACCAAAATCACTCAGCCCTGCCTGTGAAAATCCTCAGAAAGTCCAGCTTAATTTAAACTTCCAGACTTTTCCAGGAGAAGCAGAGGCGACCAGTTCACTGAGGCAAGACCTTGAATATTAAGTGACTTTGACCTGAGGTTGGATGCCAAATCTCAGAACGATTCACCCTGGGATGGGGAAGGGAAGACACCAAGGTGGGTTCCACTGAGCAGCCCCAGGGGTTCAGGGCCGCCAGGATCTTCCCTGAGGTCCCCAGGACACAGGGCACCCTCAGGATGGTGGCTGAGCTTGAGTTACCCTGTAACCCGTCTTTTCCAATGTCTGGCTAAAAATTCACACGGTTAATGTCCTTGTAAGAAAACACAAACTATGGTATCTGCCTTAAATTATGCCAAGTTGAGTTTTATTTCACTGTCCATTGATTGTGGTTGCAGAGTAAGGACCAAGGGGCTGGGCTGACATTCCTTAAGCAGGAGAGAACTGGACCTGGACTCGGTGGTGCTGGCTGGAGGCAGGACTCAGGAGGATGTGGCTAAGTTCTCCCAAATTCACAGCCACCTAGCCTGCTCAGCCATCTAAAAGGCTGCTCCTCAAGGATACAGGGCCCAACCTTCACCTTGGGGAAGGAGAGGGGGCAGGTGGGTAGCAAGCATCGTCCCAGGATCCACTGTCACCCTACAGTCTCCACTGTGCGTGCAGGCAAAGCCCCTCAGGTGCCTGTCCCCACGCTGTAGCTTCTGACTCCCTGTGGGTGCTGTAAGGAGGGGCCAGGCCCATCCAGGCTGCCCCAGCGTCCTCAGAACATGCCATGTCTATGGCAAGGATGAACACAGAGGGAGGCTGGGCCCTGGGGTGTGTGCACCGGGAACATGTATGCACAGATTTACATATGTGTGCATATTCACACATGTACATATGCATGCATATAAACATGTATCCACACATATGCACACATGTATGTGCATGCCTATGCATCACACACGAGTGCACACACGTTCCCAAACACAGACACATACACACATGTGTGCACATATACATGACACATATGCCTAGCACAATACACTAGCGTGCAATACGTGTATTCTTACGCATGTGCACACTCCGACACATATACGTACATATGCATATACTCACACACACGTACAGACATGTAAATACACATATGTATACGCACAACACACATGAGTGTATGCTCATGCTCACACACGCATGGTGGGCAGCCCACCACCTCAAAAGCCTGCCAGCCCTCCCTCCCAACAGTCTGAGGCACGCCGTGGGCTGGGCCCTCAGCACTTCAGGTCCCCATTCACAGAGGCCGTGGACAGCGTGCTGACCAGCCCCTGGTGGTCCCCAGACTTCTGGCAGCGGGTCCTGATGAGCTTGTAGATGGCAAACCCAGGGATGGTGAGGCAGGGCACCCCAGCCACCACCACCACCACTGCGTATACCCAGTCCGGGTATGGCACCTTCTGGGATTTGGGAAATCCCTCCTGGGAAGAGAGCCAGATGGACAATAGAGGTGTCTGGAGCCCCCGGGTCTGCTCTGGGGACACAGGTCCTGTAGGGCTGGGGTGGGCAACCTGAGGCTCTTCTAGTCTCCCCTACCCCCACTCCCCGCATTCACAGAGCCACAATCCCAGCTCTTCCCCCATTACTCAATGGGTCCCAGCTCCTGCCCCTGGCCCCCACTGGGTCCCACCTCCTGCCCCATGACCCCATATGGGTCCCGGCTTCCACCCCCTGACCACACATGGGTCCCAGTTCCTACCCTCTTACACTAACAGAGCTGGGGTCCCCATTCCTGCTCCTGCCCTCTGCACTCACATAGCTAGGGTCCCAGACGCTGTATATCAGCTCCTCGTTGACCTTCACCACAAAGAAGAAGAAGAAGATGACCAGCATGATCAGCGGGCTGACCACTCTCCATGTGACTTGCCAGAAGATGTTGGGCTTGTGGCCGATCATGAACTCGATATCCTTATTAAACCTGGAAGCAGGGCCAGAGGGAGATGTCACCAGGGACCCCACTGGGACTTCATTGCATGGAATAAAGAATGCTCTTGTCTCTCCCGCCTGGATACTCGGTGTCATCCTGGCACACCCGGCTCTCGCCCCACTTCCAGGCCAGGGTGCGCCTCCTCTAAGAAGACCCTCTCCCAGAGCCCTGACAGGAAGTCATCAACAGTGGTGTCCACGTCCTCACCCCCATCCTGGGACGGTCACAGCTGTACAAGGGAGGGGACAGGGAAGGGCACCTCAAATACTCCGGCCTCTACCTCTGTGGCAGCACCAGAGATTGGAGAGTCCCCACCCACCCCAGCCCTATGGCTTGAAGCCCGTCCTCTGCTGAATGCTCTTTTCCACAAAGGGACTTACTACGTAGAAATTAGGATGGAGCAGGTAGAATGTGAACCTGAGCTGGTCGTGGCCTCCAGAGACCCAAGCGGGCACTGTGGGACACTAACCCAAGCCAGACCCTGGCACATGTGGGTATCAGAGCCAGTCCCTGTTTCCCTTGTGGGGATTCAGAGCCTCGTGCCATACTTCATGAATCCGTGTATTCAGACCTGAACTTTCCTTGTCGATATCTGTGTGACATCAGAGCAACGCCCCCTCACCCAGTGCTAGACCTCCCCACCACTGTCTGGGGCTGGTTTGACTTCTGTCCTCACTCACCTAATGCTGACACACACCCTGTCCACAAACCCCATCTGCTCCTGCCTGCAGGTCAGAGCCAATCTCCAGAGGGGAGCCCAGCGAAGGGCCCAGCTTTAATAGATGCTGGCAGGTTATTTCTAAAGGAACCTCGAATCCAGTGGGACCTCCTGGTCCCAACCAGCATCGGTGACACTGCCAGGCAACATTTGACCAAGCTGCCTGCTGACGGCATACACACTCCCAGCCACGGCTGTTGTCTGCTGGTGCCCTCTTTTCCCCTGGAAACACCTGGAACACCAGGGAAGGGAGAAGGGTTCCTGGCCAGGGACCCTAGGGAAGCATAGTGTGCCCTGTGCCCTCCCTGGGTGGGACACCACTGAGGCCAGACGCCCCGGCTTCAGGGTCCCAGCAGCAGGAGGCCCGCAGCACAGGAGGAACCCTCTGCTCTCCCACCTGCTGCTGAGCACTGGGGCTGCTTTGGGGGACCCAGGACTGAGCCCCCCCAAGCACTTATCCAGTTCACAGCTGTCTGCACGCCCTGCCCATTCCCTGCTGGCCCCCAACCCTGCACACCTGTCCTGACCCGCCCCTGCATAGGGCTTCTTGGCCTCTTTGTAGGTAGCTGAGTTTCTAGCTCACTACTTGTCTGATTGCTCAGGGCATGTTTCGTTCAGGGCCACTCTCCCTCTGCTCCCCCTGAGCAATGCATATCACTACTTGTCTCTGTTCCAGCAGGTCTGCCAGCACCTGGCAAGAGGCATTTGGCTTGCACCACTCCTGGGTGGCATCCTGTCCAGTTGGCTGGGAGTCGGGGTCCTCCTTGGCCAGACCCAGCCCACGGGCTTAGCGCTCTCCTCATCTTGCTGTCTCTGTGCCACCACCTGCTGCTCCCTCCCGGAGGCCCTGACTCGCAGCCCCACAAGAACCTTCATGATCTGGCTTTTCTACTTCAGATGCTGCTGCCGCCACGCCACCTCCTACCTGTCCACACCATACACATAGACCACTGAGAACATCTCGCAGAAGGCAATGATGAGCAGTGGGATGGAGCCGGCATAGCTGTCCAGCAGTGACAGCCAGTACTGGCCAGAGTTCAGCGTGAAGATGAAGGCGATGAGGTAGGTCCCCAAGCAGATGAGGCCTGTGGGCCAGGCAGCGTCAGGTCACACAGTGCCAGGGCCTCACTGCTGCAGAGGGGCCCAGCCTGCCCGATAGCACACGCACCTGTGAGCAGCTCCTTTGGCCACTTCTGGGGGATGACCTTGAGGTCCTGCAGGGGCACGACGACGCCTTCCATGTTCCCAAACATAGAGGACAGGCCCAGGCAGAAGAGCATGATGAAGAAGAGCACAGACCACAGCGGGGACAGTGGCATCTTGGTGATGGCCTCGGTGAAGACAATGAAGGCCAGGCCCGTGCCCTCCACACCCTGCGGGACAGCATAGTCACCCATGACCCTGCCCAGCCCCGCTGTCTCCCTCAACCCGTGCTGGCCCATTGAACCCTGGCTTTCTGCCGCCAAGCCCACAGAGCAAGCATCATGTGATGTGAGTCGTCTGGTGAAGTGACAAGATCTTGTCTTTTAGGCCCAAAGTGCATTTTAGAAAGCTGAGCCAACGAGAGGATCCCTCCCTCCAGTAGTGGTCAGAGCCCCGTGTGGCTGGGACAGACACACCAAGTCATAGATGTAGGGAGCCTCCTAAGACGTCACCTGAGAGCTTCACCTAAATATACACCTGGGGGTTCCTGAATTAAGGGGGTCACCAGCCTGGGTTAGGGCACCCTCATGCACACACAGGCTCATGGGTGTGTCAGCCTCCAGGTATCACTACCCAGGACACCAGACCATCGCTGGGAACTCAGCTCCAGCTCATCCCAGCCCTGGTGGCCAGTGGTCCCGGCTGTGCCATCTCTGCAGAGAAAGCCCTGCTGGGGGCTGAGGGCCTGGATCAGGGCATTCTACGCAGCAGAGCTCCTGCAGGGGATCGGCTCCAGGATTTCAGGCACTTAATGCATCTGTGTGAGCTCTAGGAGCAAGATGCTGACCCTCCTGCTCAGGGACACTGCTCCATGGAGGGCTCTGAGCAGTTTAAAGGGAACTTGACGGCAATGGTGTACTTGGCAGAGGCGCGCTGGGTTGCTCCCAGGGGAGGGCCATGGCATAGAACCCCCTGAGGCTGAGAATGGTGCTTCCAGGGAAGGCTGGCCCACGATGACACCTATTACCAGATTGTCCTTCAGTGGCATTTCTCAGAAGGCAAACTGACAGGTACAGAAGCAGCTGAGAGGTGCCCTGGGGCTGGGGGAGCAGGAGTGACCTGAAGGTGACCTCACAGAACACACATGGCTATGCAAACTCAATAAGACTCAGCAACTGTGCCGAAAATGGGTGGGTCTCATGGTACATAATTAGACCTCAATAACGTTGTTTCTAAACAAAGAAAGGACGTTTAGACCCTGCACCCCTGCCTGGCCCCCTTGCCCATGGAGGCCTCTGGATGTCGGTGAAAAAAAGATGGAGAGAACCCAAGACTTCTCTGATGGCCCAGCTGGCACCAAGCTACCCCACAGTCTCCACGTCAGGGGCCACTAGACAAGCTCCAGGCCCTGAAAATGGCAAAGTTATGGGTGGCTCCCAAATAAGGAAACTGAAAAATTAAAATTAGAAAATGTTCATCTATAAAATCCAGCAGAGGCTCGGTGCCCGTAGCTCAGTGGTTAGGGCACTGGCCACATACACCGGGACTGGCAGGTTTGAACCCTCTGTTTAGCAGCCCAGGCCTGCTAAACAACAATGACAACTATAACAAACAAACAAAAAAATAGCTGGGTGTTGTGGCAGGCACCTGTAGTCCCAGCTACTTGGGAGGCTGAGGCAGGAGAATCACTAAGCCCAAAAGTTTGAGGTCGTTGTGAGCTGAGACACCACAGCACTCTACAGAGGGTGACGTAGTGAGACTCTGTCTCAAAAAAAAAAAAACTTCAGCAGAATGTGAACTTCATTAACTGTTAAAATAGTGTTTGAAAGCGTTCTTTACATTAGATAACAATTTGTGAGTTTCTTCAGCATCCTGGCGACTGAAAAAAGTTGGCCAGACCAAGACAAAATGTGCCTCTGGTTGCCTAGTAAGTTCAAAACCAGTTAAAATAATTCTTCCAATTTTTATGGAAGGAACCACATTACAAATTGCCACAAGTAGTGTGAAAAGGGAAGGAGCAGGGGTTTCAGCTCACAGCAACTTGGTCCCTGCCTCAGACATTGCCAGGCCCCAGAAGTGGGGTTTTGAGGCCCAGCAGATGCCAGCCACCCAGAACACAGCGCCCAGGAGGAAAGTCCCAGGTGGGCAGACACGGAGGCCAGGGGTCAGCCAAACCCTAGAATGCGGTCGACTCTGGGGTCCTGCAAGGATGTCCTCCCCACTGCCTGCAGGTTTCAAGCCACCCAGAGGGACTTACTTCCGAGAGAAAGGAGTTCATGTCACAGGTCTGGAACTGCAGCTGTGAGTAGGCTGTGGGGTCGCTGGCGTTGTACCAGCGCTGCATCTCCTGGAAGTTCTCCTGGGTCACATTGCCTTCAGGCAGGTCGAACCCATTGATGAGGGTCAGAATGTTCCTGGGAAGGAGAGGGGCTAACTCAGGCTTGCCGTGAGCAGGCACCGCCCCAGGAGCTGGGCCAGTGGGCGAGCGGGGACTCACGCGCTGAGGCAGGCATCGTAGCGCTCAGTGGCACGGAAGCCGATGATGGAGTAGACAACAGTGGCCGCGTACACTGACGTGAAGCCATTGATGACAGACACGATCACTGAATCCATTTCGCAGTTGTTGCTGTGATAAGAACAGTGTCACCTTGTGCCTGACACTGTGCGGCAAGTGGTTCTGCACTGGGACACAGTGCAGCAGAAACACCTGTGCCAACCTGGGGCTCTGTCTCTGAGCCAAGCCCAGGAGGGAGGGGCTGAGCCCTGTGGGAAGGAGGGCAGGCTGGACCCCATTCTCCTCTGAGCAGCCACTGAGGACACAGGTGATGAGATGGATGAAGAGCCCCGAGCCACAGGCCCAGGCCCTTCTCATCACTTCACCTGCCCCTAGCTCAATGGCTCTGGAAACCCCTCTGGTTTTGGTCATAGGTTCTCATTTGGTAGAAATTATGAGGGGGTCTCAGTCCATAAACCCCAAGGGTTGGTTGTACCACCTGCCCAGAGTGAGAAGGAAGAAAAGAGGTCTCAGAGGTCATGCTGGGGGCTGCAAGGCATAGTAGAGCCAGCAGGGAGGATCCATCTTTAAGCCCTTAACACCCTAGCCTTTTTGCCCTCTTCTGGCCTTTGAGCTTCCCTTAGCCCCTTGGCCTCCAGCCCACATTGACTTGGGGCCTCCCCAAGAGCTATCCTGCAGGCACTGGGGGCCCTGCTGTCAAGGGGAGACTCCTGGACATACAAGAGTCACCAGCAGGACTTGAGGGAGCCCTCCTAAACTTCAGGTCTCAGGGGGTCCCCGAGCAGTCAAAGGCCTGTGGCCCAGAGCTGTGTTCCTGACCCACAGGTGGGTGGGAGAAAGAGGCCACCTCTTTGCTCCAGCTTCCAGGTTTTCCTCAGGGCATTGCTCTGGCCACACCCCCACTGCTCACTGGCTACTCCGGCCCCCCCAGGCCACCCTGGGATGGAGCCCTGGGCTCACGCCAACCTTGGGCTTCTAGAACAACACCAGGTAGAAGACCCTTTGTGGAGTCTCCCGTAGACTCCTGGGGATCCAGGCCATCCACTTGGCACTGAGGAACTGCATCACCTAAATGCATGCCCCACTTGACCCCTGACTCCCCAACCCACCTGGCCAGCTCCCCCATTCTGATGCATGTTAACACCATCTTTCCGGATGCTTCCACCAAAATAGATGGTATCAGCCAGCAGGGAGGTGCAGATTAAACCAGCTCACTGTGATGGCTGGAATTGGCAGGAGTGGGGGCACCCGGGGGAGGCATTGACATGGAGTTGCATCATGGGAGGCTCAGCCACAAAGAGACATGTAATGTGCACCCATCTGTAGGGGTGTCCAGAATGGGCCAGACCAGGGAGGCTGGGAGGGGTCAGTGGTTGCCAGGGGCTGGGGGCTGGGGATTTGGGAGTGACTGCTAGTGGATATGGGGCTTCGGGTATGCTCAGAGTATTTCAGAACTAGACAATAGTGGCTGGACAACTCTGAATGTCCTAAAACCACTGAATCATACACTTCAATGGGAGAGTTGCAAGATAGGCAAGTTATCTGAACAACGCGGCCATGAAAGCAATTCAGTCTCAGCTGCACCTTGGCCAGTCCACAAGCGTTCTTGGCACACCTGCCTCAGCACCAGGGAGGCCTTCCGGGGCCCAGGTCAGCCTCAGCCCCAGCACAGGCACAGGGACCCATGGTCCTTCCTCTCCCTCCAACACCTGCCCCACCTCCACACTATGTCCCATATCCTCCCCCCACCTGGCTCCCCTCTACCCCTGCACCCCATCTGCACCCCAAAACTTGCTAGGCCCCACCCCTTGCTCTTCCTGCCTCACTCCTTGCTGGCTCCACCCCCAGCCTGTCTCCCAACCTCAGCCTCATCACACCCCCTTGACCCTTGACCTCCTGACCTGGTTAAGTATGCTCAGGTCAAGCTCACCCATCCTGCCCCTCCCTCTCCAGTCCTGTGTTTCGGCTCCTGCCTCCCCTACCCACATGCTACTGAAGCTGCTTCACCATGGTGCTCACACGGTCCCAGCCGGGGCCCCCTACTCACTGCACAGAATTGTAGCTGGAGAATGAGATGAGGCCCCCAAAGGCCAGGGAGAAGGAGTAGAAGACCTGGGCACCCGCGTCCAGCCAGGTGACCGGGTTGGCCAGCTCTGTGACCTGCATCAGAGAGAGACCTCAGCTGTGGGCTGTAAGGACGGTCTGCCGGCCACCTGGGAAGGTGTGGCTCAAGGAAGAGCCGTGAGTCCTGTGGGCAGGTCTGAGAGGGCCATGCCATCAGTGGGCAGCCATCAGTGGATACCACTGCCCAGAGGGGTCAGGTCCTTCCCCTGCAGTGGCTCGGCATTCACAGAGGGGCAAAGTCAGGCCATAGGGCTTCCTCGCCAGGCCTGGTTGACCTTCTCAGCTCTGGAGCAGGACAGGAAGACAGGCCAGCTGCCACCTGTGGACATCAGCAGGCCTTGAGGCCAGAGGGTTCTGAGACCAAACAGTGGAGACTCACATTGGGCGTGAAGAGGAAAACGATGCCATTGGTGGCGCCCTTCAGCGTCAGACCCCGAATGAGGAAGATGGTCAGCACAACGTAGGGCAGCGTGGAGGTGATGTACACAGCCTGCAGGGCAAGTGTGAGGCAGGCGTGGGCGGGGGGAGGTGTGTGATGGGCAGGTGTGAGGGGGCAGGTGTGTGATGGGCAGGTGTGAGGAGGCAGGTGTGTGATGGGCAGGTGTGAGGAGGCAGGTGTGTGATGGGCAGGTGTGAGGGGGCAGGTGTGTGATGGGCAGGTATGAGGAGGCAGGTGTGTGTCAAAGTAGGTGTGGGCACAGGAGCAATGGGGAGCCCTGGTTCCTCAGGCAGAGCAGCCTCAGGGATGGGGCTGGCCAGAGAGGGCGTCCCTGTCTCCTTGCTCTTCCTCTCTCCTCCCCTCCCCTCTACCCTTGTTCTGAACCTTCCAATTAGCTAGACACTGCGGGTTACACCTGCGTGGAGCCTTCCAGTGTGGTGTCTGGAAGTCACCTGCCAGCACCAAAGCCTGGCAGGTTTAGACAATTGAGCTGGGGGTGTGCAGCACAGGGCAGCAGCAGGGAGGGCACAGCATAGGAGAGGGGACAGTATAGGGCAGTAGTGGGGAGGGGACAGCACAGGGCAGCAGGGGGGTACAGCACAGGGCAGTGGGGGGGGAAGGGACAGCACAGGACGGCAGCAGGGAGGGCACAGCACAGGGCAGGGGGGAAGCACAGGGCGGATACACTCGGGGCTTCCTGGGCTCCCTGGTCCAGCTTTGCCTGCCCCACCTGCCCCTGGGCTGTGGTGTGGCTACCTTCCCAGTGGTCTCAATGCCCCGGATAGTGCACACATAGAGGACACTCCAGGCACAGGTCAGGCACAGCAGCATCCACCACTGCACCGAGCCCGAGTCACTGATGGACGTGGAGATGTTGAGCGTCTCGCGGTACCAGAAGTAGTCCACCGAGGAGCTCCTGGCACATTCGTCCACGAAGCCTGTGGGAGGGCCATCCACACACTTCAGGGAGTGTGTCCTCGGGCCCTGAGCTGAAGAAGATGCCTCGACACCAAGGACACACACACAAGTGCACTCCCACACGCATGCACTACACACGTACATGTGCACATGAGCACACATGCCGTGCACACAGTGCATACACATGTACATGTATACACGTGCATATGCACATATCCATGTACGCACCACACAGTAATGTACACATGTGCAGTGCACACATGTATGTACATGCACATATGTGTCCATGTACACATGGCACACGTACATATAGTGCACATGTACATGTACGCATGCACACTACATGTGTACCTGTGTGCAGCACACACACACACGTGCACCACAGTACAAGTATGCATGCACCACACACATGTACCTGTGTATGCCACACTTGCCACATGCATGTACATGTATGTGCTATACATGTACTGTGCACACACTCTGCATGCCTCTCACAACCTGCCTTCATCCTTTTGCCTGGCCCTAGCAAAGCTGTTGGCAGCAGGAGGTCTCAGCTGGCCTGGGCCCCATGCCTACAACACTGCTATGTACTCAGCACCTTGCCAGGACCTTGCCAGGCTCATGGCCCTACCCTATGACTCTCCTGTGAGGGAAGCGTCTAATCCCTAATTCCCACCCTGGGGGCTGGGAAAGGGCCCTGTCAGCCCTGAGTGCAGCCAGGGATACATGGTAGGGGGCCCTGTGTTGCTCTCACCCCATTGCAATGGCCCTGACTCCAGAGGTTCCACGCAGGCAGCCCAGGCCCCATGTGGCACATGGATTGCCGTGGGCTGAGTGGTGCCCTTAGGCCCAGGGCAGAGTCCTGGACAGGGTAAGGGGCCAGGAGGACCAGGCACATGGGGCAGAACGCCAAATGTGTAGAGAGCACCTGGCTGTGGGCTGAGCACGGAGGACTCTGCACGGTGGCTTCCACAGCAGCCCTCCTGATGACTCATCCACCACTCTGCCACCTCCACTTAGCAGTTGCCTTTTTTAAGAGCTTTTCTCTTGCGCTGATTTTTTTAAAATCAGTCCTATTCCTTTAAATGTGCTCTAATTTTTGGCACACCCAATCTATAACCATCTGAATTTTAGAAAATTAGAAGCTGACTCTTCATGAAGCCTGTGTCTGCCTGTAAGTAGGTGCCACCTCTGCCCACACAGCCTCACCGGGTGGGACGGGCAGCAGCCTCACCTGTCTGGTTCTGGTTGAGCGGGCACTCACTCCAGGGCAGCGGGTCCTGGAAGGAGTTGAAGAAGTACCACATGACCCAGGAGATGATGGTGTTGTAGTAGAGGCCCACCATGAAGGATACGAACATGGACGCAACACCTGTGGGCAGCACTGTGGTTGGGTGTGTGTCCCTGCCTGCTCCCCCCAGGCATCCCTCGGGGCAGGTGATCGTGGGGTGTGGCTGGGAGCTGCTCTGAATGTGAGAAGGGATATGGCATGGGCCAAGCTCAAGCAGGGCCCGCACCACCCCCACTCACTCATCGGAACCCAGGGCTCCTGCGGCCCCCAGTGGGCAGGTCCAGGCAGGTGGCCACAGGGCCTTTGCAAAGAGCCATCAAGGTGCTCAGTGGCTTGGCGCTACCTGCTACCTACTTCCTACCACCTGCTACCAGCCCTGGAGCGGGGCCCTGTGGCCTTGCACAGGTTGGCGGGCTTGGGAGAGAGGGGGGCAGGGAACGGACTGCTGTGCAAATGTTCACCATCATTTGGGAGCATCTGGGTGTGATCTCAAAGTGCCTCATGTCCTCCCTGTTGTTTTGAAGTTCAAGTTTGAAATGGGGCAGTGGAGAAGGAGAGGGACAGGGGAGAGAGAAGCAAGGGAGGAAGAGAAGGAGGGAGAAGGGTAGGGGGAGGAGAAAGAGGGGAGGGAGAGGGGGAGGGAGGGGGGGAGGGAGGAGGGAGGGAGAGTGAGGAGGGAGGAGGGGGAGAGAGAGGTGGAGGGAGAGAGGGGAGGGAGAGGGGGAGGGAGGGGGGAGGGAGGAGGGAGGGAGAGTGAGGAGGGAGGAGGGGGAGAGAGAGGTGGAGGGAGAGAGGGGAGGGAGAGAGGGGAGGGAGAGAGGGGAGGGAGAGAGGAGGAGAGAGAGGTGGAGGGAGAGGGGGAGGGAGAGGGGAGGGAGGAGGGAGGGAGAGTGAGGAGGGAGGAGGGGGAGACAGAGGTGGAGGGAGAGAGGGGAGGGAAAGGGGGAGGGAGAGAGGAGGAGAGAGAGAGGAGGAGAGAAAGGTGGAGGGAGAGAGGGGAGGGAGGAGGGAGGGAGAGTGAGGAGGAAGGAGGGGGAGAGAGAGGTGGAGGGAGAGAGGGGAGGGAAAGGGGGAGGGAGAGGCAGGAGAGAGGGGAGGGAGAGAGGAGGAGAGAGAGGGAGGGAGAGGGGAGGAGAGAGAGGTGGAGGGAGACAAGGGAGGGAGGGAGAGAGGGGAAGGAGAGAGGGGAGGGAGAGGGGGAGGGCATGGGGCTTGCTGCAGCCAGCAAGTTTTAGGAATGTGGACGCCTCCTGGGCTCAGAATCCCATTTAGAGAGACCTTTCCCCACTTTCTCCCAGCTGAAGCTCTGTTCTCACATTCTGAGCTCTTGGTGAGTGAGGGACCACACCCAGACTCACCGAGGCCCTTGAGGGCTGGGTGGATGGAGCTCCACACGCCCACACTGCCCTTGCGCAGCCTCTGCCCGATGGCGAACTCCAGGTGCAGCAGTGGAATGCCCTCCAGGACCAGCAGGATGAGGAAGGGGATCATGAAGGCACCTGGGATGGAGGGGGTGCTGGGAGCTCGGTCTTAATCAGTTGGCCCCTCCCAGCCTTGGATGGACAGAGTTGAGATGTAGGGGCCAGTCCCCTGCGGTCAGCTAACTCCACATTCCAAAAGGACTGCTCAGGGGGATAGTCTACCAGGCAGGCGGGCTGACGCCACCTGACGTTTAGACTGTCCCCCTGAGCAGTCCTTTGGAATGGGAGCTGTGGCCATGAACTGAGGCAGCACTGACATCCTCATGCACTAAACAGCACAGTGCAGTGGAAGCCCTCACGGCACCCTCAAGGTGATACCCAGCTGGCCCTCTCCAGCCCACTTGCTGCCCAGGAGCCCCACGAGTGGAGGCAGGAGCTGCTGGCCAGTGAAGTGGGCGCTTCCTACCACAGAGTTCCCGCTCCACCCTCTGGGGCCAGCTCCCACTGCCTTCACTTGGCTGGAGAGCTGCCCTCCCAGAGGCCTGTGGGCTGGAATGGAGCTGGATCCTCTCTGCCTTAAGGAGCATCGCTCAGCTTGGGCAGCTCATCTGTGACACCAAAAGTGTCTTTAATTTAAAATGCAAATCCAACCACAGTGCACTGGCCACCTCACCCATCAGGGGCAAGTGCTGACAAAGACACAGAGAGATGGGAGCTGGTACACCGCTGGTGGGAAGGGAAGATGTGGCGTCTGCTGTGCACATCTGAATGGTGATTCCTCAGAAAGTTAAAAACAGGGTGACCGTGTGACCCGGTAATTTTACTTCTGGGCCTGCACCCTAACAAACCGAGGGCAGAGCTCACAGAGATATTCACACCCCCAAGTTCACAGCAGTGTGGCTCACCACAGCTAAAGGGTGGAAGCAGTCCGTGGGTGACTGCCAGATAAACAGAAAACCACACCCTTGAGGACATTCTGCTGAGAGAAATAAGCCAGGCATGAAAGACAACACCCTGTCATTCCCCTTCACGGTGGTGCCCAGAGACGTCAGGTTCACCGGGACAGAGGTGGACGCGGCTGCCGGGGCAGGGGTGGGGCTGGTGTTCAGGGAGGATGAGACTCAGCATGTGGAGATGAGGGTGGGGGCAGTTGTACAGCCCTGGGAATGTAATACATGGACCACTGAGCCAGACATGAAAAAGTGATTAAAAGGGCAAACTTCATGTTTCTGTACTCCACGTACGACAGTAGAGGCCAGGTCCAGACACCTCTGCTTCCACCCCGAGTCCCACGGGTCTGGTGGTAGATGCACCTCCTGCCCTGCCCCAAGGCCACACCAGCAGCCATCATTTGGGGCTCTAATGTATGATGTTAGAAATAAGCATTGGAATGTGATGATGTTTGAATTCCTTTGACATCGCTATGACTCAGTCTGGACCTGCCCTGGCGGAACTAGGGGACAGGACGGCTCACCTCACTGAGCAAACCGAGGCTGATGGGGAGAGACAGGTGTTGGCGGGGGGCGTGGGGGGCTCAGTTATGTGGTGAGCAGGAGTCTGGCTCTGGTCTTAGCCTGTCTGGAAAGTCAGCGCGGGGGTGGGGGACATGTCGCTGAATGTGACAGACGTCTGGAAGGACTTCACATTCACATTCACTTGCATCTTTAAATGCTGTGTCTTTAGAAAAGACAGCCGAGGAGTGGAAGCCAACTCCCCTCAGAGCTGCTGCCAAGGAAACACCATAGGGGACCTTGGTATCTAGAAGATGGGCCTGTTGGGGGCTCACGTGGGTGGGCAGGGAGTTGAGTGCCCTTCCAGCACCCCAGGCCCTTGGGGACAGCTTGTGTGACAACTGAGAGTGGTGTCCACAGCTCCTGGGGAGCCACGGGATATCCACAGGCCAGGCAGAGCTCAGGGAAGGGCGTGGGCTGGCCTGTCCAGCTGTGGAGGCATGGACAGCACAGGCAGCAAAGAGGAGCTGCCTGTTGACACCAGGGCCCAGAGTGGAGAAATGGGTGCTACGGCACACATAGGGGATGGAGGCCCCACACGCAAGCCCTCCCGGCCTCTGGCATCCCCCACGTCAGTACAGGAAGGTGCAGGTGCAGGGAGGCCGGTAAAGACACAAGATCCCGTCCACCTGCCCTGGCTGGGTGGCTACACGTGCAGGCTCAGAGGCACAGTCCAGAGACAGCACTGCTGTGGGTACAAAGGTTGAAGGTCAGCAGCACTCAGCCAGGACCAACACAGTAGCTGAGACTAGATGCCACATCCAGAGCCAACCCCGTGGCTAGGTCCTCTCACCAGGACCGCCTTGTAGTACCCGGTGAGGACATGCTCACCACTGGGGATCCCTCCTCATCCTCTTGTCCTAGGGCTCAGGCCACAGGGCCTGTGGTGAGAGGGACTCCTGCGATGGGCCCTCCTGGCCTAGCCAGTGCTTCCCCCACACGCCCTTGTTCCCATCAAACCTGGTCAAAATCCAGCTCCCTTCATATCCCAGCTCCCCATCCCACCATCATATCTCCTCCCTCCCTCCCAAATCTTTCCCCTGCTGCCCCTGAGCACAAGGTGTCACTGAGGTATGGGAGGAGAGAAACAGAGATGAGAAAGAGAGAGACACAGGGGGTGAGAGAGATGGCGTGGAAGGAGAGGGAGAACGAGGTGGGATGGCGGAGGGGCTGGAGTACTGAGTGCTCAGTGGACTTTCTCACTGGCCATTGGCCAGCCCTTCAGAACCCTCCCTGTCTCTGCTCACTCTTTCTCTCTGTCAAATGGAGGCTGGCACTGGAGTGGACAGGGCCCTCCATATCCCAGGGGCGACTTCTGGCCTGGCCAAGCATAGGCCCTTCTCTGACCTGGGCTCCAGTGACAGGCTCTGCAGGAACCCTAGGGCAGTAATGTCCTTGCAGGCCAGACATTGGGCTTATTCATGAGATGGAAGCAGAGAGCAATGACAGGGTCCAGGAGAGACCCACGAGCCCACCCCTGCCCCAGGCTGCAGACCCACCTACAGGAACACCTGAGATCCCAGCAGGGCCTGGAGCTGGATTTGAAACTCTTTTAGACAAAACTACCATAAGAAAATGAGGGCATTGTTCCCAAATGATCTTCCATCCTCTCCCTTCCCTCCATGCCCCAACCTTAAACATTTGGGGAAAACTCCTACTCACCCTTGAAAATCCTACTCAATGTGCCCTCTTCAGAGATACCTTGCCTGGCAGCCCTTGCTCCTGACAGCCCTGCCTCTTGAAAGTTCCTTTGAATAAGAGACCCTCAAATCCCTGACCCCTGTGAGTGAACAGAAAGGATGGGGAAGTACACCCCCTACACCCTAAAAGTGGGTCCAGCCCAGCACACGTGCCTGGGAGGCAGCTCGTGGAACTCAAGCAGCTGCTGATGTGGCTGGGTGTCCTGGGGGCAGCACTCAGGGTTCAGGATGAGTGGACTGGAGGATGCTATGACTAATTAAGTCCCCGGGGATGCAAACCTTTCTCCTCTAAACCCACTACTTCTTCCAGCTTGTGGGTGAAGGTGCCTAGAGGGAGAGCAGGGAAGAGCCACTGGGTGTCTGCTGCAAGGCCCTTGCCAGGCGGGCAGTGTAGGCGCTGGGTGTGGGTCCAAAGGTCCCCGGAGACCAGGACCTCCCCCGCTGGGGGGCGTGACCGGTGTTTGTCTTTCCTGCAGACGGAAGCAAATGGCAGAGATAACGGAGTAGAGGCGGGGTACAGAAAAGGCGTCCAGAAGGAAAAACACACTTGGCACAGAAACATAGTTCTTTCTTTTCTTGAAAAATTAGAAAATGAGGAGGAGTAGGAAAAAGAAGAGAAAGAGGATGTGGTAGAGGAGAAATGGAGGGGGAGGGAGGAGGGAAGGTAAAGAAAGGGAGGAGGGTAGGTGTAGGGGGAGAAGAAGGATGGAGAAACAGGACCGTGTAAGGGAGAGGAAGGGGGGAGGGGGAGGAGGGGAGCTGCGGGTTCTGTGAGCAGGGACCAATGGTCCCCCTCGCCTCTCCCTGTAGGTGCTTGGAGCAGGGGGAAGATTTTGCTGCATACAGATGTAGGACCCCAGGACTAATGGGAAAGGCAGCCCCAGGCCAGGTGCTGGGTGGCTCAGACTCCTGGAGAAAGGAGGCAGTGGGAACAGGTGTGGCAAGGCAGGCGTGCTCCTCAAAAGTGTGGTCCCAGCCCAGCATCTCTCCATGCAGAGTGAGGGGGTGGGTGGCTGCACTGTGGGCCCCCTTTGCACCTGAAGTGTGAGGCTGGCGTTGGGGATACCCATGAAGAACTGTGGCTTCTGGACACGGGCATGAAGGTGATTCCACCTGTGCTTCTCTCTCGGGCATCAGGGGTGATCCAGATGTAGAGTGGTGTGACCCCAGGCAGGGGTCTGTGGCCATGTCCTGAGGCCTTCTGTTGCTGTCCCTCCCCACCCTGACTCGTTCATGGGTCAGGTGGATTCCTCCATCACATCCATTTAGACCACGGCCAGGGCGGCCTGGAGAGGCCTGGCAGGGGACCTGGCTGGCTCTGGAAATGCTTTTTTGGGAAGGGCCTCTCCAATCTGCCCCCTGGGCATCAGCAAGGAAGTCAAAATAGCTACACTTCAGAGACTTGAAGAAGGGTGTGAACTTTTTTAACCTTGAAGGACAATCCCAAACAGGAAGCTCCAGGAGGAAAGGCGAGTGAGTGGAGCTGCTGCTCCTTCTTGCTTTGGTCAGCATCAGTGATCCTTGTCAATCAGGACGTATGGTGTCGCTGACCTGGGTGTGCACACAGAGTCCTTGAGAAGGCAGATGGAGAGCACCAAGGGACACCGCCCACTCCACTGTGCTGACATCCACGCCAGCTGCTGCCTCAAGTCTCCCCGTGTTCCTCTGAGTCTGCTCACTGCTGCTCTGCAGCCGCTCACCAGCCGTGAACCAGGTGCACTGGGGGCATGCACAGATGGGGTGCAGTCACCCCCAGGTCTTGCCCTCTGGCTCCTTCCAGCTGCAGTCCATCCTGGCAGGCTGGTTGTCTGGTTTGTGGGGTCCTGGTCAGCACATGGCAGAGTGTCTCAAAAGGCCTGGGATTCTCCCAGACAGTGGGCATATACAGGACCTTAAGTGCCACCTGCGGTCACTGCAACTGGGGGTACATGGTGAGGAGAGGCCCTCGGGGTCCAGCAGGTGACCTGATGTCCCAGCAGGAAAGGGGCCAGGTACAGGGGCAGCTTGCCTGGGGCGAGGGAGAAGCCCACTTGTGTCTACCTCCAAAGTGAGACCACTCTGAATCCCTGTGCATCCAGGCCCTGCTCTGCCCATGCCCAATGGCCTAAGCCCATGTCTGTCCTCCCCAGGTTCTGCGTACGAGTCTGTAGGGCTACCTGCTGTACAGCCCACTACACGGCACGGTGTCACTCCCATGGGCGAGAACACCACACTCCCAGACTACCTGCATGTGTCCAGTCTCAAAGCAAAGACCACCTGAGGTGCTGGGAACCCTACCAATGCCCACCTAAGCCCTTTTGTGGAAAGACTGTAATAACCGCTTCCGAGGCAGCTCGGGAATCTGCACTCCCTGCCCAGATGGACAGGCACCGGCACCTCCACCACACATGGGGGGGCTGGGCTTCCCATCACAGCCAAACAGGGGCTGCAGTGCAGGGCAGCCAGCCAGGGGAGGGAGTTCCTGGGGGCCTAGGAAGTGCTGGGGCTATGGCCACGTTTCCGTTATGACTAGCTGAGAGGCAGCACTCAGGACTTGGGACTGCACTGTCCCCTATCATGCAGGCCCAAGATAGAAAGCGAGCCCCCCATGGCCAAGCTCAGCTCCCTGCGAGGGGGAGGGTAAGACAGTCAGGCACATGTCATCCCAAAGCTGTGTGGGAGACCCACGTCCTTCTTCATCAGGACGCTTTGGAAGCCCATTAAGGCAGCAGAGTCTCCTGTGAGAGAGCCGCCTGCTCAGGGGGCAGCAGCCCAGGGCCATGGTCCCAAGGCCACCTCCGGCACAGGTCCCGGGGTGAAGATACTCCTGATTCACCTCTGTGCCAGCAGCTGTGCCCACTGGGGGCCACCAGAAGCCAGACAGAGGGATGAGCTATAGCTGTGGCAGGAGGTGGGCTCAGCTGTGGAGGGCAGGGCCCTTGTGACCTCTGGAGGACATACAGGCCCCTCTGTGGCTCCCCCTGCCTCTGGCCATCTGCCCCATCCCTCCATTTTAGAGTTCACAAGTGCCCACCAGTGGCTGGGAAGCCAGAGGATGCACCAGGGTCTGCTGGGGGTGTGCATAGGGCTGGTCTTGGGCCCTCAGGGCAGGGTTCCCCTATCCCCCGCTCAGGGCAGGGGCTCTCTGACAGCAGCATGGCCCCCCCTAGAGCCAGGCAGGGCTCTGCTCCCTCAGCAACATCCAGAGAGCAGGGCATGGGCAGCGTGGGGCAGCATGAAACCATCTCCCTACACCACCTGCCCCCCGTCTGCCAGCTCCCCTGCCTACCTCCTCCGTGGCTCTGACACAGGTAGGGGAAGCGCCAGACGTTGCCCAGGCCCACGCAGAAGCCCACACAGGTGAGCATGTACTGAGCCTTGTTGTCCCACTGGGGCCGAGAGCTGGCCTCCTCCTTCTCTAGGGTCTCCAGTTCGCCCAGGGAGGGGATCCGCCCCTCCAGGCCAGGGTTGGGCAGCACAAGCCTCATGGTGGTCGCTGGGCTGGTCCTGCGGTGCAGTGGGTAGGACGGGAGCCAGAGGGCGAGTGGCCGTGGCCAGGAGCCCCAGCACTTTATAGCGAACCTTTGGCACCTCGCCCCAAGCACCTGGGCAGAAAGGAGCCGTCAGCAGATCTGCAGGGCGCGTCCACAGAGGGACTGTTAATGCCTTATCTGTTGGCCCCCGCCCAGCCAGCAGGGCCACCCACAGGACACCCCCCACACACTGCAAACACCACAGGTGAGCCCCTCCAGGACTTCAAGGACCCCGCCAGACGCCAGATGTCCCCTGCCAAAGATCCAAGGCAAACAGACCCTCTCTGTGGACCCTGCCCAGTTCAGCAGGACACTGGCTCTATCTTAGACCCTGCCCCAGCAGGAGGCCGGGAGGGGCCTTACTTCCCACTGTGTGGGCTGGGCCAGTCCTCCAAGGGAGGTGGGCAGGGGCCATGGGCCCTGGGGACAGTCCATCCCTGCTCAGGCACAGAGAGGCCCAGACCCCTCCAGCTAGGCTCTGCGCTCTAAATGGCGGCTCGAAGGGGCAGGGGTCCCTACCAGTATCCAGGGTGCCCAAGGCCACTTTACATATGGACTGAACCACCTGAGAATGGGGCCCTCCAGGCTAGGTCATGGGGATCCAGGGTTCATTATGGGCCTGAAGTCACCCTGGCCACCTCTGGGTCCCCAGAGCCATTGGGTCTACAGCTACCCCAGACCCACTGCCTTCTGGGTGACAGTGGTATTCCTGTCTCTCCACAGAGTGCCGAGGAGGCAGCCCTGTACTGTGGCCAGCAGTGGGAGACACAGGACCTAGGGGCTGAGACAGGGGCTCAGGAGGGGCCAGAGGGACAGGATCCCTATGGCTTTTATGCACAGTTTTCAGTGCAGGACTGAGGGGCCCTCCTTGTGCAGGCCTGTCCAGGCATCCCCCCATCGCCCTCCAAACGAGCATCCTGGGCCCACCTCTGCCTGCCACACCCAACCCAGGCAGGTCTCCGGGAGGCTGCTTCATTGTGCTTCTTTATCTGGGTGGTCCCACCCCTGTGCTGCAGGTTCTGAGTTTGACCTTTGCCCCCAGGACACAGCTGAAAACGGAAAGCGTGGAGGCTGGAAGACATCAGGTTTATATTTAGGAACATCCAGCTTCTGAGATGATCACAGATAGGGAGGGGCTCCCAGGAAGAGGAGCAGCGAGAGAGAGAAACACAGGAAGAGACAAACGCACAGAGACGGAGAGACAGAGGGGGGAGGGAGAGACAGAATCAGAGGGAGATGAGGAGAGTCAGACACACAGAGACAGAGAAGGGGAGGGAGAGACAGAATCAGAGGGAGAAGGGGAGAGTCAGACACAGAGAGACAGCGAAGGGGAGGGAGAGACAGAATCAGAGGGAGATGGGGAGAGTCAGACACAGAGAGACAGAGAAGGGGAGGGAGAGTCAGAATCAGAGGGAGATGGGGAGAGTCAGACACACAGAGAGACAGAGAAGGGGAGGGAGAGTCAGAATCAGAGGGAGATGGGGAGAGTCAGACACAGAGAGACAGAGAAGGGGAGGGAGAGACAGAATCAGAGGGAGAAGGGGAGAGTCAGACACAGAGAGACAGAGAAGGGGAGGGAGAGACAGAATCAGAGGGAGATGGGGAGAGTCAGACACAGAGAGACAGAGAAGGGGAGGGAGAGACAGAATCAGAGGGAGATGGGGAGAGTCAGACACAGAGAGACAGAGAAGGGGAGGGAGAGACAGAATCAGAGGGAGAAGGGGAGAGTCAGACACAGAGAGACAGAGAAGGGGAGGGAGAGACAGAATCAGAGGGAGAAGGGGAGAGTCAGACACAGAGAGACAGAGAAGGGGAGGGAGAGTCAGAATCAGAGGGAGAAGGGGAGAGTCAGACACAGAGACAGAGAAGGGGAGGGAGAGACAGAATCAGAGGGAGAAGGGGAGAGTCAGACACAGAGACAGAGAAGGGGAGGGAGAGACAGAATCAGAGGGAGAAGGGGAGAGTCAGACACAGAGAGACAGAGAAGGGGAGGCAGAGTCAGAATCAGAGGGAGAAGGGGAGAGTCAGACACAGAGAGACAGAGAAGGGGAGGGAGAGACAGAATCAGAGGGAGATGGGGAGAGTCAGACACAGAGAGACAGAGAAGGGGAGGGAGAGTCAGAATCAGAGGGAGAAGGGGAGAGTCAGACACAGAGAGACAGAGAAGGGGAGGGAGAGACAGAATCAGAGGGAGAAGGGGAGAGTCAGACACAGAGAGACAGAGAAGGGGAGGGAGAGACAGAATCAGAGGGAGAAGGGGAGAGTCAGACACAGAGACAGAGAAGGGGAGGGAGAGACAGAATCAGAGGGAGAAGGGGAGAGTCAGACACAGAGAGACAGAGAAGGGGAGGCAGAGACAGAATCAGAGGGAGATGGGGAGAGTCAGACACAGAGAGACAGAGAAGGGGAGGGAGAGTCAGAATCAGAGGGAGAAGGGGAGAGTCAGAAACAGAGAGACAGAGAAGGGGAGGGAGAGTCAGAATCAGGGGAGATGGGGAGAGTCAGACACAGAGAGACAGAGAAGGGGAGGGAGAGACAGAATCAGAGGGAGAAGGGGAGAGTCAGACACAGAGAGACAGAGAAGGGGAGGGAGAGTCAGAATCAGGGGAGATGGGGAGAGTCAGACACAGAGAGACAGAGAAGGGGAGGGAGAGACAGAATCAGAGGGAGAAGGGGAGAGTCAGACACAGAGAGACAGAGAAGGGGAGGCAGAGTCAGAATCAGAGGGAGAAGGGGAGAGTCAGACACAGAGACAGAGAAGGGGAGGGAGAGACAGAATCAGAGGGAGAAGGGGAGAGTCAGACAGAGAGACAGAGAAGGGGAGGGAGAGTCAGAATCAGAGGGAGAAGGGGAGAGTCAGACACAGAGAGACAGAGAAGGGGAGGGAGAGACAGAATCAGAGGGAGAAGGGGAGAGTCAGACACAGAGACAGAGAAGGGGAGGGAGAGACAGAATCAGAGGGAGATGGGGAGAGTCAGACACAGAGACAGAGAAGGGGAGGGAGAGACAGAATCAGAGGGAGAAGGGGAGAGTCAGACAGAGAGACAGAGAAGGGGAGGCAGAGTCAGAATCAGAGGGAGAAGGGGAGAGTCAGACACGGAGAGACAGAGAAGGGGAGGGAGAGTCAGAATCAGAGGGAGAAGGGGAGAGTCAGACACGGAGAGACAGAGAAGGGGAGGGAGAGTCAGAATCAGAGGGAGAAGGGGAGAGTCAGACACAGAGACAGAGAAGGGGAGGGAGAGACAGAATCAGAGGGAGAAGGGGAGAGTCAGACACAGAGAGACAGAGAAGGGGAGGGAGAGACAGAATCAGAGGGAGAAGGGGAGAGTCAGACACAGAGACAGAGAAGGGGAGGGAGAGTCAGAATCAGAGGGAGAAGGGGAGAGTCAGACACGGAGAGACAGAGAAGGGGAGGGAGAGTCAGAATCAGAGGGAGAAGGGGAGAGTCAGACACAGAGACAGAGAAGGGGAGGGAGAGACAGAATCAGAGGGAGAAGGGGAGAGTCAGACACAGAGACAGAGAAAGGGAGGGAGAGACAGAATCAGAGGGAGAAGGGGAGAGTCAGACACAGAGAGACAGAGAAGGGGAGGCAGAGACAGAATCAGAGGGAGATGGGGAGAGTCAGACACACAGAGACAGAGAAGGGGAGGGAGAGTCAGAATCAGAGGGAGAAGGGGAGAGTCAGACACAGAGACAGAGAAGGGGAGGGAGAGACAGAATCAGAGGGAGAAGGGGAGAGTCAGACACAGAGAGACAGAGAAGGGGAGGCAGAGACAGAATCAGAGGGAGAAGGGGAGAGTCAGACACTCAGAGACAGAGAAGGGGAGGGAGAGTCAGAATCAGAGGGAGAAGGGGAGAGTCAGACACAGAGACAGAGAAGGGGAGGGAGAGACAGAATCAGAGGGAGAAGGGGAGAGTCAGACACAGAGAGACAGAGAAGGGGAGGCAGAGACAGAATCAGAGGGAGAAGGGGAGAGTCAGACACAGAGACAGAGAAGGGGAGGGAGAGACAGAATCAGAGGGAGAAGGGGAGAGTCAGACACAGAGACAGAGAAGGGGAGGGAGAGTCAGAATCAGATGGAGAAGGGGAGAGTCAGACACAGAGAGACAGAGAAGGGGAGGGAGAGACAGAATCAGAGGGAGATGGGGAGAGTCAGACACAGAGACAGAGAAGGGGAGGGAGAGACAGAATCAGAGGGAGAAGGGGAGAGTCCGACACAGAGAGACAGAGAAGGGGAGGCCGAGTCAGAATCAGAGGGAGAAAGGGAGAGTCAGACACAGAGAGACAGAGAAGGGGAGGGAGAGGCAGAATGAGAGGGAGATGGGGAGAGTCAGACATAGAGACAGAGAAGGGGAGGGAGAGACAGAATCAGAGGGAGATGGGGAGAGTCAGACACAGAGACAGAGAAGGGGAGGGAGAGACAGAATCAGAGGGAGAAGGGGAGAGTCAGACACAGAGAGACAGAGAAGGGGAGGCAGAGTCAGAATCAGAGGGAGAAGGGGAGAGTCAGACACAGAGAGACAGAGAAGGGGAGGGAGAGTCAGAATCAGAGGGAGAAGGGGAGAGTCAGACACAGAGAGACAGAGAAGGGGAGGGAGAGTCAGAATCAGAGGGAGAAGGGGAGAGTCAGACACAGAGAGACAGAGAAGGGGAGGGAGAGTCAGAATCAGAGGGAGAAGGGGAGAGTCAGACACAGAGAGACAGAGAAGGGGAGGGAGAGTCAGAATCAGAGGGAGAAGGGGACAGTCAGACACAGAGAGACAGGGAAGGGGAGGGAGAGTCAGAATCAGAGGGAGAAGGGGAGAGTCAGACACAGAGACAGAGAAGGGGAGGGAGAGACAGAATCAGAGGGAGATGGGGAGAGTCAGACACAGAGACAGAGAAGGGGAGGGAGAGACAGAATCAGAGGGAGAAGGGGAGAGTCAGACACAGAGAGACAGAGAAGGGGAGGGAGAGACAGAATCAGAGGAGAGTCAGACACAGAGACAGAGAAGGGGAGGGAGAGACTTAATCAGAGGGAGAAGGGGAGAGTCAGACACAGAGACAGAGAAGGGGAGGGAGAGTCAGAATCAGAGGGAGAAGGGGAGAGTCAGACACAGAGACAGAGAAGGGGAGGGAGAGTCAGAATCAGAGGGAGAAGGGGAGAGTCAGACACAGAGACAGAAGGGGAGGGAGAGACAGAATCAGAGGGAGATGGGGAGAGTCAGACAGAGAGAGACAGAGAAGGGGAGGCAGAGACAGAATCAGAGGGAGATGGGGAGAGTCAGACACAGAGACAGAGAAGGGGAGGGAGAGACAGAATCAGAGGGAGAAGGGGAGAGTCAGACACAGAGAGACAGAGAAGGGGAGGGAGTGTCAGAATCAGAGGGAGAAGGGGAGAGTCAGACACAGAGAGACAGAGAAGGTGAGGGAGAGTCAGAATCAGAGGGAGAAGGGGAGAGTCAGACACAGAGAGACAGAGAAGGGGAGGGAGAGTCAGAATCAGAGGGAGAAGGGGAGAGTCAGACACAGAGACAGAGAAGGGGAGGGAGAGACAGAATCAGAGGGAGAAGGGGAGAGTCAGACACAGAGAGACAGAGAAGGGGAGGGAGAGTCAGAATCAGAGGGAGATGGGGAGAGTCAGACACAGAGAGACAGAGAAGGGGAGGGAGAGACAGAATCAGAGGGAGAAGGGGAGAGTCAGACACAGAGAGACAGAGAAGGGGAGGGAGAGTCAGAATCAGAGGGAGAAGGGGAGAGTCAGACACAGAGACAGAGAAGGGGAGGGAGAGACAGAATCAGAGGGAGAAGGGGAGAGTCAGACACAGAGAGACAGAGAAGGGGAGGGAGAGTCAGAATCAGAGGGAGAAGGGGAGAGTCAGACACAGAGAGACAGAGAAGGGGAGGGAGAGTCAGAATCAGAGGGAGAAGGGGAGAGTCAGACACAGAGACAGAGAAGGGGAGGGAGAGACAGAATCAGAGGGAGAAGGGGAGAGTCAGACACAGAGAGACAGAGAAGGGGAGGGAGAGTCAGAATCAGAGGGAGATGGGGAGAGTCAGACACAGAGAGACAGAGAAGGGGAGGGAGAGACAGAATCAGAGGGAGAAGGGGAGAGTCAGACACAGAGAGACAGAGAAGGGGAGGTAGAGACAGAATCAGAGGGAGAAGGGGAGAGTCAGACACAGAGACAGAGAAGGGGAGGGAGAGTCAGAATCAGAGGGAGAAGGGGAGAGTCAGACACAGAGACAGAGAAGGGGAGGGAGAGACAGAATCAGAGGGAGAAGGGGAGAGTCAGACACAGAGAGACAGAGAAGGGGAGGCAGAGACAGAATCAGAGGGAGATGGGGAGAGTCAGACACAGAGAGACAGAGAAGGGGAGGGAGAGACAGAATCAGAGGGAGAAGGGGAGAGTCAGACACAGAGAGACAGAGAAGGGGAGGGAGAGTCAGAATCAGAGGGAGATGGGGAGAGTCAGACACAGAGAGACAGAGAAGGGGAGGGAGAGTCAGAATCAGAGGGAGAAGGGGAGAGTCAGACACAGAGAGACAGAGAAGGGGAGGGAGAGACAGAATCAGAGGGAGATGGGGAGAGTCAGACACAGAGACAGAGAAGGGGAGGGAGAGTCAGCATCAGAGGGAGAAGGGGAGAGTCAGACACAGAGAGACAGAGAAGGGGAGGGAGAGACAGAATCAGAGGGAGATGGGGAGAGTCAGACACAGAGACAGAAAAGGGGAGGGAGAGTCAGAATCAGAGGGAGAAGGGGAGAGTCAGACACAGAGAGACAGAGAAGGGGAGGGAGAGTCAGAATCAGAGGGAGATGGGGAGAGTCAGACACAGAGACAGAGAAGGGGAGGGAGAGTCAGAATCAGATGGAGAAGGGGAGAGTCAGACACAGAGAGACAGAGAAGGGGAGGGAGAGACAGAATCAGAGGGAGATGGGGAGAGTCAGACACAGAGACAGAGAAGGGGAGGGAGAGACAGAATCAGAGGGAGAAGGGGAGAGTCAGACACAGAGACAGAGAAGGGGAGGGAGAGACAGAATCAGAGGGAGAAGGGGAGAGTCAGACTCAGAGAGACAGAGAAGGGGAGGCCGAGTCAGAATCAGAGGGAGAAAGGGAGAGTCAGACACAGAGAGACAGAGAAGGGGAGGGAGAGGCAGAATGAGAGGGAGATGGGGAGAGTCAGACACAGAGACAGAGAAGGGGAGGGAGAGACAGAATCAGAGGGAGAAGGGCAGAGTCAGACACAGAGACAGAGAAGGGGAGGGAGAGTCAGAATCAGAGGGAGAAAGGGAGAGTCAGACACGGAGAGACAGAGAAGGGGAGGGAGAGTCAGAATCAGAGGGAGAAGGGGAGAGTCAGACACAGAGAGACAGAGAAGGGGAAGCAGAGTCAGAATCAGAGGGAGAAAGGGAGAGTCAGACACAGAGAGACAGAGAAGGGGAGGGAGAGTCAGAATCAGAGGGGAAGGGGAGAGTCAGACACAGAGAGACAGAGAAGGGGAGGGAGAGTCAGAATCAGAGGGAGAAGGGGAGAGTCAGACACAGAGAGACAGAGAAGTGGAGGGAGAGTCAGAATCAGAGGGAGAAGGGGAGAGTCAGACACAGAGAGACAGAGAAGGGGAGGGAGAGTCAGAATCAGAGGGAGAAGGGGAGAGTCAGACACAGAGAGACAGAGAAGGGGAGGGAGAGTCAGAATCAGAGGGAGATGGGGAGAGTCAGACACAGAGACAGAGAAGGGGAGGGAGAGACAGAATCAGAGGGAGAAGGGGAGAGTCAGACACAGAGACAGAGAAGGGGAGGGAGAGACAGAATCAGAGGGAGATGGGGAGAGTCAGACACAGAGACAGAGAAGGGGAGGGAGAGACAGAATCAGAGGGAGAAGGGGAGAGTCAGACACAGAGAGACAGAGAAGGGGAGGCAGAGACAGAATCAGAGGGAGATGGGGAGAGTCAGACACAGAGAGACAGAGAAGGGGAGGGAGAGACAGAATCAGAGGGAGAAGGGGAGAGTCAGACACAGAGAGACAGAGAAGGGGAGGGAGAGTCAGAATCAGAGGGAGATGGGGAGAGTCAGACACAGAGAGACAGAGAAGGGGAGGGAGAGACAGAATCAGAGGGAGAAGGGGAGAGTCAGACACAGAGAGACAGAGAAGGGGAGGCAGAGACAGAATCAGAGGGAGAAGGGGAGAGTCAGACACAGAGACAGAGAAGGGGAGGGAGAGTCAGAATCAGAGGGAGAAGGGGAGAGTCAGACACAGAGAGACAGAGAAGGGGAGGGAGAGTCAGAATCAGAGGGAGAAGGGGAGAGTCAGACACAAGAGACAGAGAAGGGGAGGGAGAGACAGAATCAGAGGGAGAAGGGGAGATTCAGACACAGAGAGACAGAGAAGGGGAGGAGAGTCAGAATCAGAGGGAGAAGGGGAGAGTCAGACACAGAGACAGAGAAGGGGAGGCAGAGTCAGAATCAGAGGGAGAAGGGGAGAGTCAGACACAGAGACAGATAAGGGGAGGGAGAGACAGAATCAGAGGGAGAAGGGGAGAGTCAGACACAGAGAGACAGAGAAGGGGAGGGAGAGTCAGAATCAGAGGGAGATGGGGAGAGTCAGACACAGAGACAGAGAAGGGGAGGCAGAGTCAGAATCAGAGGGAGAAGGGGAGAGTCAGACACAGAGACAGAGAAGGGGAGGGAGAGACAGAATCAGAGGGAGAAGGGGAGAGTCAGACACAGAGAGACAGAGAAGGGGAGGGAGAGTCAGAATCAGAGGGAGATGGGGAGAGTCAGACACAGAGACAGAGAAGGGGAGGCAGAGTCAGAATCAGAGGGAGAAGGGGAGAGTCAGACACAGAGACAGAGAAGGGGAGGGAGAGACAGAATCAGAGGGAGAAGGGGAGAGTCAGACACAGAGAGACAGAGAAGGGGAGGGAGAGTCAGAATCAGAGGGAGATTGGGAGAGTCAGACACAGAGACAGAGAAGGGGAGGGAGAGACAGAATCAGAGGGAGAAGGGGAGAGTCAGACACAGAGACAGAGAAGGGGAGGCAGAGTCAGAATCAGAGGGAGAAGGGGAGAGTCAGACACAGAGACAGAGAAGGGGAGGGAGAGACAGAATCAGAGGGAGAAGGGGAGAGTCAGACACAGAGAGACAGAGAAGGGGAGGGAGAGTCAGAATCAGAGGGAGATGGGGAGAGTCAGACACAGAGACAGAGAAGGGGAGGGAGAGACAGAATCAGAGGGAGATGGGGAGAGTCAGACACAGAGAGACAGAGAAGGGGAGGCAGAGACAGAATCAGAGGGAGATGGGGAGAGTCAGACACAGAGAGACAGAGAAGGGGAGGGAGAGACAGAATCAGAGGGAGAAGGGGAGAGTCAGACACAGAGAGACAGAGAAGGGGAGGGAGAGTCAGAATCAGAGGGAGATGGGGAGAGTCAAACACAGAGACAGAGAAGGGGAGGGAGAGACAGAATCAGGGGAGATGGGGAGAGTCAGACACAGAGAGACAGAGAAGGGGAGGGAGAGTCAGAATCAGAGGGAGAAGGGGAGAGTCAGACACAGAGAGACAGAGAAGGGGAGGGAGAGTCAGAATCAGAGGGAGATGGGGAGAGTCAGACACAGAGACAGAGAAGGGGAGGGAGAGACAGAATCAGGGGAGATGGGGAGAGTCAGACACAGAGAGACAGAGAAGGGGAGGGAGAGACAGAATCAGGGGAGATGGGGAGAGTCAGACACAGAGAGACAGAGAAGGGGAGGGAGAGACAGAATCAGAGGGAGAAGGGGAGAGTCAGACACAGAGAGACAGAGAAGGGGAGGGAGAGACAGAATCAGAGGGAGATGGGGAGAGTCAGACACAGAGAGACAGAGAAGGGGAGGCAGAGTCAGAATCAGAGGGAGAAGGGGAGAGTCAGACACAGAGAGACAGAGAAGGGGAGGGAGAGTCAGAATCAGAGGGAGATGGGGAGAGTCAGACACAGAGACAGAGAAGGGGAGGGAGAGACAGAATCAGGGGAGATGGGGAGAGTCAGACACAGAGAGACAGAGAAGGGGAGGAAGAGACAGAATCAGGGGAGATGGGGAGAGTCAGACACAGAGAGACAGAGAAGGGGAGGGAGAGACAGAATCAGGGGAGATGGGGAGAGTCAGACACAGAGAGACAGAGAAGGGGAGGGAGAGTCAGAATCAGAGGGAGAAGGGGAGAGTCAGACACAGAGAGACAGAGAAGGGGAGGGAGAGACAGAATCAGAGGGAGAAGGGGAGAGTCAGACACAGAGACAGAGAAGGGGAGGGAGAGACAGAATCAGAGGGAGATGGGGAGAGTCAGACACAGAGACAGAGAAGGGGAGGGAGAGACAGAATCAGAGGGAGAAGGGGAGAGTCAGACAGAGAGACAGAGAAGGGGAGGCAGAGTCAGAATCAGAGGGAGAAGGGGAGAGTCAGACACGGAGAGACAGAGAAGGGGAGGGAGAGTCAGAATCAGAGGGAGAAGGGGAGAGTCAGACACGGAGAGACAGAGAAGGGGAGGGAGAGTCAGAATCAGAGGGAGAAGGGGAGAGTCAGACACAGAGACAGAGAAGGGGAGGGAGAGACAGAATCAGAGGGAGAAGGGGAGAGTCAGACACAGAGAGACAGAGAAGGGGAGGGAGAGACAGAATCAGAGGGAGAAGGGGAGAGTCAGACACAGAGACAGAGAAGGGGAGGGAGAGTCAGAATCAGAGGGAGAAGGGGAGAGTCAGACACGGAGAGACAGAGAAGGGGAGGGAGAGTCAGAATCAGAGGGAGAAGGGGAGAGTCAGACACAGAGACAGAGAAGGGGAGGGAGAGACAGAATCAGAGGGAGAAGGGGAGAGTCAGACACAGAGACAGAGAAAGGGAGGGAGAGACAGAATCAGAGGGAGAAGGGGAGAGTCAGACACAGAGAGACAGAGAAGGGGAGGCAGAGACAGAATCAGAGGGAGATGGGGAGAGTCAGACACACAGAGACAGAGAAGGGGAGGGAGAGTCAGAATCAGAGGGAGAAGGGGAGAGTCAGACACAGAGACAGAGAAGGGGAGGGAGAGACAGAATCAGAGGGAGAAGGGGAGAGTCAGACACAGAGAGACAGAGAAGGGGAGGCAGAGACAGAATCAGAGGGAGAAGGGGAGAGTCAGACACTCAGAGACAGAGAAGGGGAGGGAGAGTCAGAATCAGAGGGAGAAGGGGAGAGTCAGACACAGAGACAGAGAAGGGGAGGGAGAGACAGAATCAGAGGGAGAAGGGGAGAGTCAGACACAGAGAGACAGAGAAGGGGAGGCAGAGACAGAATCAGAGGGAGAAGGGGAGAGTCAGACACAGAGACAGAGAAGGGGAGGGAGAGACAGAATCAGAGGGAGAAGGGGAGAGTCAGACACAGAGACAGAGAAGGGGAGGGAGAGTCAGAATCAGATGGAGAAGGGGAGAGTCAGACACAGAGAGACAGAGAAGGGGAGGGAGAGACAGAATCAGAGGGAGATGGGGAGAGTCAGACACAGAGACAGAGAAGGGGAGGGAGAGACAGAATCAGAGGGAGAAGGGGAGAGTCCGACACAGAGAGACAGAGAAGGGGAGGCCGAGTCAGAATCAGAGGGAGAAAGGGAGAGTCAGACACAGAGAGACAGAGAAGGGGAGGGAGAGGCAGAATGAGAGGGAGATGGGGAGAGTCAGACATAGAGACAGAGAAGGGGAGGGAGAGACAGAATCAGAGGGAGATGGGGAGAGTCAGACACAGAGACAGAGAAGGGGAGGGAGAGACAGAATCAGAGGGAGAAGGGGAGAGTCAGACACAGAGAGACAGAGAAGGGGAGGCAGAGTCAGAATCAGAGGGAGAAGGGGAGAGTCAGACACAGAGAGACAGAGAAGGGGAGGGAGAGTCAGAATCAGAGGGAGAAGGGGAGAGTCAGACACAGAGAGACAGAGAAGGGGAGGGAGAGTCAGAATCAGAGGGAGAAGGGGAGAGTCAGACACAGAGAGACAGAGAAGGGGAGGGAGAGTCAGAATCAGAGGGAGAAGGGGAGAGTCAGACACAGAGAGACAGAGAAGGGGAGGGAGAGTCAGAATCAGAGGGAGAAGGGGACAGTCAGACACAGAGAGACAGGGAAGGGGAGGGAGAGTCAGAATCAGAGGGAGAAGGGGAGAGTCAGACACAGAGACAGAGAAGGGGAGGGAGAGACAGAATCAGAGGGAGATGGGGAGAGTCAGACACAGAGACAGAGAAGGGGAGGGAGAGACAGAATCAGAGGGAGAAGGGGAGAGTCAGACACAGAGAGACAGAGAAGGGGAGGGAGAGACAGAATCAGAGGAGAGTCAGACACAGAGACAGAGAAGGGGAGGGAGAGACTTAATCAGAGGGAGAAGGGGAGAGTCAGACACAGAGACAGAGAAGGGGAGGGAGAGTCAGAATCAGAGGGAGAAGGGGAGAGTCAGACACAGAGACAGAGAAGGGGAGGGAGAGTCAGAATCAGAGGGAGAAGGGGAGAGTCAGACACAGAGACAGAAGGGGAGGGAGAGACAGAATCAGAGGGAGATGGGGAGAGTCAGACAGAGAGAGACAGAGAAGGGGAGGCAGAGACAGAATCAGAGGGAGATGGGGAGAGTCAGACACAGAGACAGAGAAGGGGAGGGAGAGACAGAATCAGAGGGAGAAGGGGAGAGTCAGACACAGAGAGACAGAGAAGGGGAGGGAGTGTCAGAATCAGAGGGAGAAGGGGAGAGTCAGACACAGAGAGACAGAGAAGGTGAGGGAGAGTCAGAATCAGAGGGAGAAGGGGAGAGTCAGACACAGAGAGACAGAGAAGGGGAGGGAGAGTCAGAATCAGAGGGAGAAGGGGAGAGTCAGACACAGAGACAGAGAAGGGGAGGGAGAGACAGAATCAGAGGGAGAAGGGGAGAGTCAGACACAGAGAGACAGAGAAGGGGAGGGAGAGTCAGAATCAGAGGGAGATGGGGAGAGTCAGACACAGAGAGACAGAGAAGGGGAGGGAGAGACAGAATCAGAGGGAGAAGGGGAGAGTCAGACACAGAGAGACAGAGAAGGGGAGGGAGAGTCAGAATCAGAGGGAGAAGGGGAGAGTCAGACACAGAGACAGAGAAGGGGAGGGAGAGACAGAATCAGAGGGAGAAGGGGAGAGTCAGACACAGAGAGACAGAGAAGGGGAGGGAGAGTCAGAATCAGAGGGAGAAGGGGAGAGTCAGACACAGAGAGACAGAGAAGGGGAGGGAGAGTCAGAATCAGAGGGAGAAGGGGAGAGTCAGACACAGAGACAGAGAAGGGGAGGGAGAGACAGAATCAGAGGGAGAAGGGGAGAGTCAGACACAGAGAGACAGAGAAGGGGAGGGAGAGTCAGAATCAGAGGGAGATGGGGAGAGTCAGACACAGAGAGACAGAGAAGGGGAGGGAGAGACAGAATCAGAGGGAGAAGGGGAGAGTCAGACACAGAGAGACAGAGAAGGGGAGGTAGAGACAGAATCAGAGGGAGAAGGGGAGAGTCAGACACAGAGACAGAGAAGGGGAGGGAGAGTCAGAATCAGAGGGAGAAGGGGAGAGTCAGACACAGAGACAGAGAAGGGGAGGGAGAGACAGAATCAGAGGGAGAAGGGGAGAGTCAGACACAGAGAGACAGAGAAGGGGAGGCAGAGACAGAATCAGAGGGAGATGGGGAGAGTCAGACACAGAGAGACAGAGAAGGGGAGGGAGAGACAGAATCAGAGGGAGAAGGGGAGAGTCAGACACAGAGAGACAGAGAAGGGGAGGGAGAGTCAGAATCAGAGGGAGATGGGGAGAGTCAGACACAGAGAGACAGAGAAGGGGAGGGAGAGTCAGAATCAGAGGGAGAAGGGGAGAGTCAGACACAGAGAGACAGAGAAGGGGAGGGAGAGACAGAATCAGAGGGAGATGGGGAGAGTCAGACACAGAGACAGAGAAGGGGAGGGAGAGTCAGCATCAGAGGGAGAAGGGGAGAGTCAGACACAGAGAGACAGAGAAGGGGAGGGAGAGACAGAATCAGAGGGAGATGGGGAGAGTCAGACACAGAGACAGAAAAGGGGAGGGAGAGTCAGAATCAGAGGGAGAAGGGGAGAGTCAGACACAGAGAGACAGAGAAGGGGAGGGAGAGTCAGAATCAGAGGGAGATGGGGAGAGTCAGACACAGAGACAGAGAAGGGGAGGGAGAGTCAGAATCAGATGGAGAAGGGGAGAGTCAGACACAGAGAGACAGAGAAGGGGAGGGAGAGACAGAATCAGAGGGAGATGGGGAGAGTCAGACACAGAGACAGAGAAGGGGAGGGAGAGACAGAATCAGAGGGAGAAGGGGAGAGTCAGACACAGAGACAGAGAAGGGGAGGGAGAGACAGAATCAGAGGGAGAAGGGGAGAGTCAGACTCAGAGAGACAGAGAAGGGGAGGCCGAGTCAGAATCAGAGGGAGAAAGGGAGAGTCAGACACAGAGAGACAGAGAAGGGGAGGGAGAGGCAGAATGAGAGGGAGATGGGGAGAGTCAGACACAGAGACAGAGAAGGGGAGGGAGAGACAGAATCAGAGGGAGAAGGGCAGAGTCAGACACAGAGACAGAGAAGGGGAGGGAGAGTCAGAATCAGAGGGAGAAAGGGAGAGTCAGACACGGAGAGACAGAGAAGGGGAGGGAGAGTCAGAATCAGAGGGAGAAGGGGAGAGTCAGACACAGAGAGACAGAGAAGGGGAAGCAGAGTCAGAATCAGAGGGAGAAAGGGAGAGTCAGACACAGAGAGACAGAGAAGGGGAGGGAGAGTCAGAATCAGAGGGGAAGGGGAGAGTCAGACACAGAGAGACAGAGAAGGGGAGGGAGAGTCAGAATCAGAGGGAGAAGGGGAGAGTCAGACACAGAGAGACAGAGAAGTGGAGGGAGAGTCAGAATCAGAGGGAGAAGGGGAGAGTCAGACACAGAGAGACAGAGAAGGGGAGGGAGAGTCAGAATCAGAGGGAGAAGGGGAGAGTCAGACACAGAGAGACAGAGAAGGGGAGGGAGAGTCAGAATCAGAGGGAGATGGGGAGAGTCAGACACAGAGACAGAGAAGGGGAGGGAGAGACAGAATCAGAGGGAGAAGGGGAGAGTCAGACACAGAGACAGAGAAGGGGAGGGAGAGACAGAATCAGAGGGAGATGGGGAGAGTCAGACACAGAGACAGAGAAGGGGAGGGAGAGACAGAATCAGAGGGAGAAGGGGAGAGTCAGACACAGAGAGACAGAGAAGGGGAGGCAGAGACAGAATCAGAGGGAGATGGGGAGAGTCAGACACAGAGAGACAGAGAAGGGGAGGGAGAGACAGAATCAGAGGGAGAAGGGGAGAGTCAGACACAGAGAGACAGAGAAGGGGAGGGAGAGTCAGAATCAGAGGGAGATGGGGAGAGTCAGACACAGAGAGACAGAGAAGGGGAGGGAGAGACAGAATCAGAGGGAGAAGGGGAGAGTCAGACACAGAGAGACAGAGAAGGGGAGGCAGAGACAGAATCAGAGGGAGAAGGGGAGAGTCAGACACAGAGACAGAGAAGGGGAGGGAGAGTCAGAATCAGAGGGAGAAGGGGAGAGTCAGACACAGAGAGACAGAGAAGGGGAGGGAGAGTCAGAATCAGAGGGAGAAGGGGAGAGTCAGACACAAGAGACAGAGAAGGGGAGGGAGAGACAGAATCAGAGGGAGAAGGGGAGATTCAGACACAGAGAGACAGAGAAGGGGAGGAGAGTCAGAATCAGAGGGAGAAGGGGAGAGTCAGACACAGAGACAGAGAAGGGGAGGCAGAGTCAGAATCAGAGGGAGAAGGGGAGAGTCAGACACAGAGACAGATAAGGGGAGGGAGAGACAGAATCAGAGGGAGAAGGGGAGAGTCAGACACAGAGAGACAGAGAAGGGGAGGGAGAGTCAGAATCAGAGGGAGATGGGGAGAGTCAGACACAGAGACAGAGAAGGGGAGGCAGAGTCAGAATCAGAGGGAGAAGGGGAGAGTCAGACACAGAGACAGAGAAGGGGAGGGAGAGACAGAATCAGAGGGAGAAGGGGAGAGTCAGACACAGAGAGACAGAGAAGGGGAGGGAGAGTCAGAATCAGAGGGAGATGGGGAGAGTCAGACACAGAGACAGAGAAGGGGAGGCAGAGTCAGAATCAGAGGGAGAAGGGGAGAGTCAGACACAGAGACAGAGAAGGGGAGGGAGAGACAGAATCAGAGGGAGAAGGGGAGAGTCAGACACAGAGAGACAGAGAAGGGGAGGGAGAGTCAGAATCAGAGGGAGATTGGGAGAGTCAGACACAGAGACAGAGAAGGGGAGGGAGAGACAGAATCAGAGGGAGAAGGGGAGAGTCAGACACAGAGACAGAGAAGGGGAGGCAGAGTCAGAATCAGAGGGAGAAGGGGAGAGTCAGACACAGAGACAGAGAAGGGGAGGGAGAGACAGAATCAGAGGGAGAAGGGGAGAGTCAGACACAGAGAGACAGAGAAGGGGAGGGAGAGTCAGAATCAGAGGGAGATGGGGAGAGTCAGACACAGAGACAGAGAAGGGGAGGGAGAGACAGAATCAGAGGGAGATGGGGAGAGTCAGACACAGAGAGACAGAGAAGGGGAGGCAGAGACAGAATCAGAGGGAGATGGGGAGAGTCAGACACAGAGAGACAGAGAAGGGGAGGGAGAGACAGAATCAGAGGGAGAAGGGGAGAGTCAGACACAGAGAGACAGAGAAGGGGAGGGAGAGTCAGAATCAGAGGGAGATGGGGAGAGTCAAACACAGAGACAGAGAAGGGGAGGGAGAGACAGAATCAGGGGAGATGGGGAGAGTCAGACACAGAGAGACAGAGAAGGGGAGGGAGAGTCAGAATCAGAGGGAGAAGGGGAGAGTCAGACACAGAGAGACAGAGAAGGGGAGGGAGAGTCAGAATCAGAGGGAGATGGGGAGAGTCAGACACAGAGACAGAGAAGGGGAGGGAGAGACAGAATCAGGGGAGATGGGGAGAGTCAGACACAGAGAGACAGAGAAGGGGAGGGAGAGACAGAATCAGGGGAGATGGGGAGAGTCAGACACAGAGAGACAGAGAAGGGGAGGGAGAGACAGAATCAGAGGGAGAAGGGGAGAGTCAGACACAGAGAGACAGAGAAGGGGAGGGAGAGACAGAATCAGAGGGAGATGGGGAGAGTCAGACACAGAGAGACAGAGAAGGGGAGGCAGAGTCAGAATCAGAGGGAGAAGGGGAGAGTCAGACACAGAGAGACAGAGAAGGGGAGGGAGAGTCAGAATCAGAGGGAGATGGGGAGAGTCAGACACAGAGACAGAGAAGGGGAGGGAGAGACAGAATCAGGGGAGATGGGGAGAGTCAGACACAGAGAGACAGAGAAGGGGAGGAAGAGACAGAATCAGGGGAGATGGGGAGAGTCAGACACAGAGAGACAGAGAAGGGGAGGGAGAGACAGAATCAGGGGAGATGGGGAGAGTCAGACACAGAGAGACAGAGAAGGGGAGGGAGAGTCAGAATCAGAGGGAGAAGGGGAGAGTCAGACACAGAGAGACAGAGAAGGGGAGGGAGAGACAGAATCAGGGGAGATGGGGAGAGTCAGACACAGAGAGACAGAGAAGGGGAGGGAGAGACAGAATCAGAGGGAGAAGGGGAGAGTCAGACACAGAGACAGAGAAGGGGAGGGAGAGTCAGAATCAGAGGGAGAAGGGGAGAGTCAGACACAGAGAGACAGAGAAGGGGAGGGAGAGTCAGAATCAGAGGGAGAAAGGGAGAGTCAGACACAGACAGACAGAGAAGGGGAGGGAGAGACAGAATCAGAGGGAGATGGGGAGAGTCAGACACAGACAGACAGAGAAGGGGAGGGAGAGACAGAATCAGAGGGAGATGGGGAGAGTCAGACACAGACAGACAGAGAAGGGGAGGGAGAGACAGAATCAGAGGGAGATGGGGAGAGTCAGACACAGAGACAGAGAAGGGGAGGGAGAGTCAGAATCAGAGGGAGAAAGGGAGAGTCAGACACAGACAGACAGAGAAGGGGAGGGAGAGTCAGAATCAGAGGGAGAAGGGGAGAGTCAGACACAGAGAGACAGAGAAGGGGAGGGAGAGACAGAATCAGAGGGAGAAGGGGAGAGTCAGACACAGACAGAGAAGGGGAGGGAGAGACAGAATCAGGGGGAGAAGGGGAGAGTCAGACACAGAGACAGAGAAGGGGAGGGAGAGACAGAATCAGAAGAAGGAAGAGCAACTTTGTCCCAGGCCCCGTGGTGGGCACTCACGGACAGGGAGGGCAGAGCAGTCAGGAGATGGGTAGGAGGTCTGTCCCAAAATCTGGCAAGAGAGAGTAAGCTGGGTGTGGGCAGAGAAGCAGAAACTCCCCAGATGTGCCATGTGAGGCCACTCACTGGGACAGGAGGCAGGCTCCCATTGGGCATGCTGGTGTCATTGACTTACGCCATAAGGCACTTCAGGAACACCTGGGCTTGTGGCCCCTGCAGCTTTCTTCTCCCCAACCCACTCTGGAAGCTTCTGCTAAAGAAGCAGGGGAGTGGCACCAGCAGGACTTGGACCCACATCGCCAGGACCAGAGATAGATCTTGCTGGCCTAAGGCCCAGTGAAACACAATATGCCTCCCCAAGGAAGCATCTGGAAACAGCTGTGCCAGAAAGAGCCCATGTGCCTGCCGCCAAGCCTGAGCCACAGGTCTTTGTGACAAGACTTGGCCTTTGCCCTGACTCCTTTGCCCCAGCCCTGGGGGCATCCTGCTGAGCCACCACCTCCCCCAGCTGGTGGCCCCTACACACACAGGCCCACAGCAGCACTGAGCACTGGCCTGACGGGGCCCAGCAGCCCAGCCTCATCACTGGTCGCAAAGTGAGCTCCAGGTGGGCCTGGCCTCTGTGATGCCACCATGGTCTCATGGGCGTCACTGCGCCCCATGTGGTCTAGAGGTAGTCTCTGTGACTGCGACATCCCTCAGCTGGGCCAGGGGTTCCCAGAGAACTCTCTCCTGGGCTCCAAGGTCCAGAGGGGGCCAAGGCAGCCAGAGCGAGGCATTCATGTCCCAGGGTAGTGTGGCCAAGCCCTCCAGCACAGAGCCCGCCTATGTCCTCAAGGACAAGGGCTCCCGCCCATGGCCTCCGACCTCCTTATCCCTGCAGCCTGAGGACCGTCAGGGGCCCTGGCAAGTGTGGCCACACCATCTCCCCTTAACACTGCCCCTCCCTCATCGCACTGGCCACCCAGTTTGACACTGCCGCCTGGTCCCCATCCCGAGCTCTCTCCCACCATGTCCACTTTCACTTCTCACGGCACTGTTTCTTGCTGCATGCTGCCCAGTTGGGGTAGTTTGGGGGTTGCTGTTTCTGTTCTCTCTGCCCACCCAGGATGGACGTAAGATGGTCCACGCAGGGACCTCGGTCTCCTCTGCTCATGGTTAGGCGGAGAGCCTGACCCTCAGTCTATATGTGCATGTTGCAGACAGGTTCATGCGGCTGGGTCCCTAGGTGGAAAGTCCATCTCCACCAGCCTGACCCTCCCATCCCTGCTCCATCCCTACCAGTTGGCTCACCTCAAGAGACTGGCCACCCTCTGACCAGGCTCAAGTTCCCTGCCAAAATGTGGGGTGGCTCAGGGGCATAGAGGAGCCCACGTGATGAGCCTTTTCCTTTTTACTAGAATTGTGTTTGGAAATACAATGGAAAACAGTAAAACCTGTCAGGACCTTGCCCAGCTGCGCCTCCCTTGAGACTGGAGAGGTCACCTGGGGCCAGACGTGATGTAAACACAGACTAGGGTCCCTGTCTGGGCCACTCTCGGAACACGGCTGCTTCATTCACATTTACAGCATCAACCTGTGACAAATATGTGCTCAGTAAAGAAGTCAAGAGTTTTCCACCAGCTGGAGAGAACACTGGTGAGTCCTTTGCTCTGCAGTGTGAAAACTGTGTGAGAGACACTCACTAGTGAAATTCTACTGCCTGTGCCTGGTTGTAACTAACATTGGGTCCTGAAATTTCTCCTTTTATTGTTTTTTTATTTACTTAAATTTAAATTTTTAACCAATTAATTTTTAAGTTTTATTAACTTTTTATTATTATTATTATTATTATTTTTTTTTTTTTTGTAGAGACAGAGTCTCACTTTATGGCCCTTGGTAGAGTGCCGTGGCCTCACACAGCTCACAGCAACCTCCAACTCCGGGGCTTAGGCGATTCTCTTGCCTCAGCCTCCCGAGCAGCTGGGACTACAGGCGCCCGTCACAACGCCCGGCTATCTTTTTGTTGCAGTTTGGCCGGGGCCGGGTTTGAACCCGCCACCCTCGGTATATGGGGCCGGCGCCTTACCGACTGAGCCACAGGCGCTGCCCAACTTTTTATTATTATTTTATTATTAAATCATAGCTGTGTACACTAATGTGATCATAGGGCACCATACACTGGTTTTATAGACCATTTGACATATTATTAACTTGTTTTTTTTTTTTTTTTTTTTTTTTGGCCAGGGCTGGGTTTGAACCCGCCACCTCTGGCATATGGGACTGGTGCCCTACTCCTTCGAGCCAGAGGCGCTGCCCGACATATTATTAACTGTTTTTAAAGCACCATTTTTGATGCATAACATCAAGAGTACTCAGTGCATTGGGCAAACCATTTATTACGGAAAAAGTCCCCCCCCACAGAACGTCTGCACTGCTCTGTTTTTACCACCGCACTTGTTGCCAGAATGGACATATTTGAATACACATCATTTTGGAGGCTGATAAATTGTCACAAAACAGGCACATTCATGTAACGATCACCCATAGGAATACACAGGACATTCCAGATCCCCAGAGTCCGTGCCCCTCACATCACTATCTACATCTGCGAGACCAGAGATGGCCGTGCAGGTGCTGATCCTCCCAGACTCCATGTGGGCAGCTCTGTGGGGACAGCTGTGAGGGGAAGGGTGGGGACAGCTCTGTGGGGGACATGTGGGGGTAGCTGCACCCTCTCCCTGCAGCAGCATCTCGTGCTTTCCCTCAGACTTCCCTGACGGCCACTGACCCTGAGTGTTCTGGTCTGTAATGTGTGACCGCCATTCTGTCTTCTGTGAAGAGCTAGTCTAAGTGCTTTTCTTTTCTTTTCTTTTTTTTTTTTTGAGACAGAGTCTCATTGTGTCACCCTTGGTAGAGTGTCGTGGCATCATAGCTCACAGAAACCTCAAACTCTTGGACTTAAGCGATTCTCTTGCTTCAGCTTCCCAAGTAGCTGGGACTACAGGCACCTGCCACAACGCTGGGCTATTTTTCTTGTTGTAGTTGTCATTGTTGTTTAGCAGGTCCAGGCCGGGTTCGAACCTGCTAGCCCTGGTATGTGTGGCTGGCACTCCAACCACTGAGTTAGGGATGCTTTTCTGTTGGACTCCACCTTCTTCCTGTTCACAGAGCACTTTACTGTGTTTTGCAATGTGGTGCCTCACAACCATCCTCCCCACTCTGGTGCTTGCCTTCCCGCCCTCTCCCTGGTAGCTTTTGGTGAAGAAACTCCCAAATGCAAGCAGTCCAGGCACCTGCACTCAGAAACATCCCTGCCTCCCTCTAGTCGGGAGGACACTTCTCACTGCCTTCCCAACCCCCACCCACCTTCACCTGCACCTGCCGTTCACTTCTCTACTCTGACCTGTCAGCCTTTTATCCCCTTTTTTGTTGGTTGTGCGTTATGTTTTTTCTGTAGCTTTCTAAGCCTGATATCTGATGACAAAGCCTTTCAACTTCATCATTCTTCCATAAATACACATTTTATAGTAAGCTTATAAGTTTCTCCAGAAACTTCTGGAATTTGAAGTGTGTTAAATCTACAGATCTACAAATCAATTTCTGTGGCAATGTTTTCAATATTCAGTTTCTCAATCATAGTATATCCTTTCATTAATTTACACTTTCTTTTTATCTGTAATGCTTTATAGTTTTTCTTGTAGAAGTCTTAAAATTTTTTCATTAGATTTTTATTCGTAGTTATTTACTTTTTTATTCTATTGCAAATGGTATTACTTTCCAAGAGTCCATCTTTTAACTGAGTTGCTGGTGTACGTAACATGAAAGTTGTGGGATCACCTGTGTCAAACCCTGTCACAGTGGTGCCTGGACAGGTTATGAAGTGGGGCTCGTGCACGAATGCCGGGATAGCAGGAATGATCGCAAAGGACTCAGCAGAACACATAACCTTGCTCAAAAATCCTTCTCCAAGAACCTCTGCCCATAAACAGCCAGTTCAACGTTGGCCTGACACTGCCATTGTTATTCCTTTTGCCAAGAATAATTATTTCCAAACACCTTAGCTTACCTCATTTTCCCTTTAAGACTCCTGTCTTCCTCTGCCTCCCTGAAGATAGTCATGTGTGTTCCCTCACAGTGCCTGTCCCTGAACATGCATCATTCCTTCTAGGGAGTTTCTGTCTGTCTTTCAGGTTCAATGTGAGCAATACAGTTACTTTGCACATTGACCTCATATCAAAATGTTTTCTTTTCTTTCTTCTTTTTTTTGAGACGGAGTCTTATAATGTCACCCTCGGTAGAGTGCCGTGGCATCACAGCTCACAGCAACCTCAAACTCTTGGGTTTAAGCAATTCTCTTGCCTCAGCCTCCCAAGTAGCTGGGACTACAGGCACCTGCCATAACGCCTGGCTATTTTTTGGTTCTAGTTGTCATTTGTTGTTTGGCAGGCCCGTGCTGGATTTGAACGTGCCAGCTCCAGTGTATGTGGCTGGCACCCTAGCTGCTGAGCTACAGGTACTGAGCCTCAAAATCTTTTTTTTTGTAGAGACACAGTCTCACTGTACCGCCCTCGGGTAGAGTGTCATGACGGTACACGGCTTACAGCAACCTCTAACTCTTGGGCTTACGCGATTCTCTTGCCTCAGCCTCCCAAGCAGCTGGGACTACAGGCGCCTGCCACAACGCCCGGCTATTTTTTTGTTGCAGTTTGGCCGGGGCTGGGTTTGAACCTGCCACCCTCGGCATATGGGGCCGGCGCCCTACTCACTGAGCCACAGGCGCCACCCTCAAAATCTTTTCTTAACACACACCCATCCATCACCTTTTTACATGTTTTAATACAAAATCATGCCAACCACAGTGCCAGTTTCATTGACTTCTTTCCATCCCTTCTCCTTTATTCTCTGGTTTCCCCTGTCATTCCACGTGGTGTCTGGCACAGTGCTGCACAGAGTTCACAGGGGCAGCCTTGTCATTCCCGTCTGTGGGGACCCTGGGGGCTTCACCCTGTGGCTGAGTGTCACCCTGTGACTGAGTGTCACGTAGACCTTTGTTCAAATGCTGGTCAGATTAAGGAATCTTCTTTCTATTCTTAGTACACAGAGAGGTTCTTTTAATTATTTTGTAACAGCTTTATTGATTCATCCACCATACAATTCACTCGTTTTAAGTGCACAAACAGTGATTTTAGTATATCCATGTTATTGTGCCCCACCATCACTGCAATCGACGTTAGAACATTTTCATCATCCAAAAAAGAGACTCCCCACCACCCCCAAACTCCCTCCTTGAGGTTACATTTTCTATTATGAATGGGTGATAAATCGTATGAAATTCTTTCCTACATTTGGAGATCACTAAAGATTGTTCCTCCTTATTCTCTTGATGTGGTGATTACACAGTTGAATTTCAGGCATCCAACCAACCTTCCATTCGTGGAATAATCCCAGCCCATTCATGATTCTTACTTTTTTATACCACTCACTTCAGTTCGCCAAGAATTACTTTGGAGTAGACTTAATCCACAATCCTGATGGCTCCTTGCAGTAGGTGGCTAAAAGGCCTCCCTGGGCGGTGAGCCGCTCCCTCTGCAGGTACAGACTCCGGGGCTTACTGCACTGTCGCTGACAGCAGCTGTGATTATTACTTTAAAACCATTGCTCATTTTGTAAGTTTAAAAGTTGGAGTTAAAATGTACCACAGAGCTTATTGAATCCCTTATGAAGGAGGCTTGACCTTAATCAGTATACTGTTTCTGTCCATCAGATCTTAAGTGGGGCATGCCTCCAGCTTTAGTTATTTTACACATAGTATTATAAGATGCCTTTCAAATCATCTGGGAAAGATGACATTTTGTTAGCATAAGCCAGGTTATGCTTCAGCAATAAGCACCCCCAATTGCCCAAGACAATGTCCTGTGGCTGGTGTGACCCTCCAGGCAGCTGTACGCCCCGGGAAACTTCAGTGTTCATGGTTGCTAAGGCTGAGGAGGGCGAGGTGGGACCCGGGCACAGGCCATTTCCGCCACACTCCACCACCCAAAGCAAGTCAGATGTCCATCCACTGTCCCAAAAGGGACAAAAAGGTTTAGTCCCGCTGAGGCCTGAGGCAGTGGTGAGAGGTGCCTGTGGCTGCCAGGATGGGTGGCTGGTGGCCAGGCATGACACAGCCCTGCTCTTGGCAGTGCCCTGGTGGCCAGGCATGACACAGCCCTGCTCTTGGCAGGGCCCTTCTGCTTGTTCTCCCCTGGTGGGGCGGCCTCCTCCTTGCAGCTTCCTTATGCTCCCTTGAGCCTGCTGGCAGAGGTCACAGCCTGTGTCATTTGCCTGTAGGGAGACACACCAGCCTGAGCAATGAGCATGTCACCTGCCCCAGCCCTGACCAAAGGATGGCACTTAGGTGTGACCAGGGCCATGGGTGTCCCAGTGTGCTCAGGGTGTTTGTCTGGCTTGGGGCAGTCTCACAGGGGCCGAGCCCTCAGGAGACACATATAGAACTGCCTGCCTGCCAGGATGCAGAGAGCCAGAAAAACTGTTGGGGTGCTAGTGGTCCGTCGGGCAGATGGGGGAACCAGCATCCCTCCAGCCTCCAGAGCCCTTGGCACTTGGCAGGGAGGTGGATATAGTCAAAAGCCAAGCAGGGCCACTACAGTGCCCACTATCTACCCACATGGTCCCAGCAGAACCCACCGGTCATCAGCACAGGGACAAGGGATCTGACAAAGACTGGACCCCACTGCTGGCCCCAGAGCTAGCACCCTTCCAGCCTACTACACCCTGCAGGATAGCCTCGCCCACTGCTGAGACAGGCACTCAGAGGCCTGCTGTCACTTTCAGGGGTCTGTGTGCTCCCTGCAGAAGGACAGTCACAGTGGGATAGCCCCGCAGAGTCCAGACACCTGGGGAGGCACTAAGCACAGTGTGGCTGGTAAGAGCAGGGGCTCGGGGCAGCTCTGGGCTAGAGCGTTCACAGTCAAGTGTTCACAGTCCCCTAAGGAGGCAAGAGGGACCCGGAGAGAAAAAGCAGGGAGCCAGGGAGGGGCTCCAATCCTGGGACATCCCCCGGGACAGGACAGAGACATCCTAAAGGCACCAGTACCCCCCAAGCCCCACTACAGTGAGGCATGGAAGATACAAATCTCATATGGGTGATGCCTCAGAAGTCCTCTAAGTCCAGGCATCAGGGCAACTCAGAGTAAGACCATCGGGAATCTCATGATCCACGGATCATTAACCTTTGTTTTGAACAGGTGGTTTGTTTCCATGAAGGAACTGTGTTTACATGGCACAGTCACGGGACCCTGGCCTCCCCCAACCCCAGGCTGGGATTGTTGACTCCAGATTTAACCCACAGGATTAGTCACTGCTATACATGTTTGCCCTTCCTCGGTGTCCACTATTGTCTTCTCTCAGGGAAGAAAAAACAGCCTGATACATTTGCTAGGACAGGGGTCAGAGGGGGAGTGGAGAGAGACAGGGAGAGAGGAAGACAGAAAGAAAGAGAGCGACAGAGAGAGAAGGGGGGTGAGAAATGGAGACAGAGAGATCGAGAGAGACAGAGGGAGACAGAGAGACAGAGGAGAGAGAGAGGGAGAGAGGCAGAGATGGGGTGGGGGAGAGGGCTGGCTCCCAGCAGTCCTGCCCCCAGCACTGGGGCACAGGCAGGTGCTCACCGTGCCCCAGACGCTGTGGTCTCCGTTGGGATGGGGGCTCCCAGGACACTGGCTGCCCTGCCCTGGGATCCTGCTTTGCTAGCCCCCTCAGTCACTTCCTTCCCTGTTTGTTTCCTGTGGGGTTGTCCAGGGAACCAGTTTTTACTAACTATGGGCCTTTGAGGAAATCGAGATAGGCTGGGACGGAAGCCTTTGCTCTGAGTCATGGTAACAGCTGAGCCTGGGAGCCCACAGGGACAATAGGCAGCACAGAGGGACCGTGTCCCCCCACTGTCTCTCTCTCTCAAGTTACCCTCTTGGGCCCTTGCTGACTAGAATAGATGTCCAGGGAGGCTGCCTGCCCAGAAGCTTTAGTCCTAAACTCTGGCATCTTCAGCAGGCAGATGAGTCCCACCTGGGAGCCCACCTGAGAGCCCATGTAGGTGTCCACCTGGGAGCCCACCTGGAGCCCACTGGGAAGCCCACCTGGATGTCCACTTGGAGCCCACCTGGGTGCCTACCTGGGTGTCCACCTGAGAGCCCACCTGGGTGTCTACCTGGGAGCCTACCTGGGTGTCCACCTGAGAGCCCACGTGGGTGTCCCCCTGGGAGCACACCTGGGAGCCCACTTGGGTGTCTACCTGGGTGTCCACCTGGGAGCCCACCTGGGTGTCCCCCTGGGAGCCCACCTGGGAGCCCACTTGGGTGTCTAGCTGGGTGTCCACCTGAGAGTCCACCTGGGTGTCCACTTGGAGCCCACCGGGTGTCTATCTGGGTGTCCTCCTGGGAGCCCATCTGAGTGTCCACCTGGAGCCCACTGGGAAGCCCACCTGGGTGTCCACCTGAGAGCCCACCTGGGTGTCCACTTGGAGTCCACCTGGGTATCCCCCTGGGAGCCCACTGGGTATCTACCTGGGTGTCCCCCTGGAGCCCACTGGGAAGCTCCAGGTCTATGACATAGAACTTCTTTGCTTCATCTTCCACAATTGGAAAAAATGGAGATGAACAATCTCCTTTTGTATCTTTTTTTTTTTTTTTGAGACAGAGCGTCAAGCTGTTGCCCTGGGTAGAGTGCTGTGGCATCATAGCTCACAGCAACCTCCAACTCCTGGACTCAAGCAAGTCTCCTGTCTCCACCTCCCAAGTAGCTGGGACTATAGGCGCCCGCCACAACGCCCGGCTATTTTTTGGTTGCAGCTGTCACTGTTGTTTGGCGGGCCTGGGCTGGATTTGAACCTGCCAGCTAAGGTGTATGTGGCTGGCGCCTTAGCCACTTGAGCCACAGGTGCCGAGCCACTCCTTCTGTATCTTTGAAGAAATAATTTTAAGACTGAGATGAAAAAAAAAATCTCCTTAAAAGGATTCTCAGATAGTGTTTTTCCAGGTAAATACTAGTGTAAATTTATAATTTTATGGCTTTTGTGGTCATGGAAGTGTTAATAATAGGTTTTCATAATGTCTTTGGGAAATGCAGACCAAATGCAAGGAGACGAGCCTGCTGTGGCCCCGGTGGGTACTCAGCCCCTCCTTCTTGGGCACTTTTAAGAACTTGTGTAATTGTTTTTAAGCAGAGGGATCCTGATTAACCATCAACTGAGAAATGTCTCCTCAGCACACTCCCCAGCCTGTACTTTTCCAAGAGGTACCCATACCCCCCACTGAGTGTCCACCCAGAGAAAGCCCAGGTTGCTTGGGGCCAGGGCCCTTGTGGTCAGCCCAGGGGCTCTGCCTGCCTCTCTCCTGCATCCTGCCCAGGCAAGGGCCTGCTCAGGGCCTCCTCACTTCTGCCCACAGGCTCGGCCCCAGGTTCTGCCAGTCCAGCCTCCTCCCAACAAACCAGGACAGTCCTCGTTCTTCTCACTCCCCCACCCCCCCATAGTGGCCTGTGACCTGCTTCATCACCTCTACGGCTCCATCTATCTGGTGCCAACATGTTAACCTAGCTTTATGACGTGAAAGCCCTCCAGGAGGTCCCCAGCTCCCCCATCCCAGTGGGGAGCCCTGGGCTGACCCTGCAGTGGGCTGGAGCCCCCATCTGACAGTGCCAGTCTGGAGGTCTTGGGTGGACACAGTGACACAGAGCCAGGCAAGGCGGGGGCAGAACTGCCTCACACCCCTCCGTTATCTCCTGTCTCCCTGAGGGACCTGCTGGGAGCCTTGGGTATCAGCGTTTGAGAGGCTAAAAGACTTTGCTGCCCTCCACAGCCACATGCCTGGCTCCCCCACTGAGGAGTGTGCCTCAGACCCCTCATCAAGCTCCCTGAGGATTCTGCCCTCCTGTCAGGGAAGGGATGTCCATAGCTGAACATCTGTGCACTTGGGATCCATGCCCTGGCCTCAGAGCCAGTCCGAGTATTTACAGGGCTGCCCCAGGTAATCACGGTGCCAGCAGCAGCTGTGGGGCCAGCCTGGCTGTATCAGGCCACATGGCTACGAAGCACAGACCATTATCAAGGACACTCAGGCCCCTCTCCTCCATGATCTTCCAGGGGAAAAGTGAGGTGAGCAGCTATGCTTGGAATGGAAGCCTGTGGCAGGAAATACAGTCAGGGGAACGTTTTTATCACGTGAACAAAATACGGAGTTCACCGATAACAAACATTTTTTATTTTTGTAGAGACTGGCTCTCACTATGTTGCCCAGGCTGGTCTCAAGCTCCTGGCCCCAAGTGATACTCCTGTCTCAGCCTCCCAAAGCACTGGGACTACAGGCACTGATTTGGAAACTGTCCCCATGTGCACATGACCTTCCTCAGGCCACTTCACACCTCTTTGCTTCTTTTTGACGAGCAGCAGCCTAACGGAACTGTGTTGATGCACTGGCGCTGGTGACAGGACATCGCTCAGCAGATGTGGACAGGCAGGCTGGGAGCCAGATGTCCTTCCAGGCAGCGGGGTGTGGCCCCCACAGGAGTGATAAGGTTGGGTGTGTTCTTGGGATTGTGGCCAAGGTCCAGAGGATGAGCTCCCAGCCTAGAAGGTCTCAGGGGTCATGTGCCAAAGGGTTCAGGGAAAGGAGGAGGGGCAGGGTTCAGAAGTCACAGGGAAGAGGGTGGAGCAGGGCAAACCTCTTCCACATCCAAAGGACTAGGGAGAGACAAGGCATCAGTAAAGCTCACCCCAAGCTTTTAGGGCCTTCTTGTTGGGGTGGGCAATCATGCTCCCCTTCTCTGGGAGTGAGACAGCCCCCCCATTCCCAGGGTCTGCCCAAAGTAGGGGATAATCCAGGGATAGATGTGGCCACTCTTCCTGGCTCTGGGCCTCTGCTTGGGTTCAGCCCTCACCCCATGTCCTGATGGTTCACCCTGGCCCGGGCACGGCCTGACCTCCTTATGGACTCTGAGTCACCCCAGCTTCTGTGCTGAATTCAGGGAAACAGCAAACCTTGGTTTGCTAATCCCTGGGCCACTGCCAACCCTCCAACTAGGAACAGAGCCCAGGAAGGGGCAGGGCGTCCCAGCAGCTGATGGGTCCCTCAAGTCCCCTGCCAGTCATGGTATGGCTCATGGAGCGTGTGGCACCAGTGCAGCCTCTGAATAAACAGGGTTCCCCAGAAGGCCTGGGGCCAACATGAGCAAGGACAGTGTGCCGGGGCAGGGAGGGCTGGGGGTCAGGTCCAAGGAAGCATCTAGAGCCTAAAGATGCCCCAAACAGGGTGCTCAGGGGATGTCTGGGCAGTGAGCCACTCACACAGTTGGAACCCTCAAAACTAGGAGCATCCTCCTGTGTCCTGGGACCATGGGATCCCCGTGCTGGGCCTGCACCCCTCCTGTGTCCTGGGGCCGTGGGGTCCCAGTGCTGGGCATGCACCCCTCTGCCTGGTGCATCTTGACGCTGGATGAACAGTTGAGTAAGTGAGTGCACAAGTGAGGAGGCAGGGCCAGGCCCTCAGTGTGGACTCCATTCAGCACAGCGGGAGCTACAGACAGGGCTTGGCACAGCAGGATTGGGTGTGGTGCCATCCATGGGACAGGAAGGCCATGGGAGGCCCTGGCGGGTATGGGAGGAGAGAAGTGTGGATGCTAGAAGGAGCAGGGTGGCGCTATCCTTGCCACGGCAGCACCATGGGGGAAGAATGGGGCTGGAGGAGCCCACTTATCTCGGTGTGTAGAGTGCGAGGCCAACACTCCACAGTTACCTGCAGGCCTTGCCAGGCATCTCTGGGCTTCTAAGAGATTGGCCTCAGAACCTCTACAGGTGCTCAGCTGAGCTGGGCATCCCTGTGTCTTGGCATGGGCTCCCTGACACAGCCCCCTAGGTCACCAATCATCAGAGACAAGCTGGGTGAGCAGAGGCCCGGGGCCAGAGATTTCATCCATGACGCAGGACCAGACTAGGAAGGAAGAAGCCTATGTCTGGAGGGCAGTCTGGAAGAGGACCTAGAAGTACAGGCTGCTGCATATCCTGTGGGCACCCTGCCTCTGACCATTCCGTCCCTTTTGCCTTTAATCAGACCAACTTGCTCTAAGTCCAGTCATTGTCCAGGGTGACAAACCTGTGGCCACAGCTCCTCTCACAGGCCTCTAAGGCAGTCCTTAGTGGCCTTGGAAACTTGTGGCCAGGTGGGAGGGTCCAGACAGCACCCCCAGAAAGGGGAACGCTCCCACCAGGTACTCCTGGCTGAGTGCAGAGCCGTGCTCCCACGGCAAAGCCCTGGGCTCACACTCACACCTCCAAGGGGGCTCCCTCCAGCTATGACAGCTCACAGGACCTGACTGAATATGAATGATGTGGTCTGTAGCCTGGGGTGTCCCCAGCCCAGAGCACAAGAGCCACATGACCACCTGTACAGAGGAAGAAGTTTGCCATCTTCAAAAATAACTCTTTCCTAAAAACAAAATAATACAGTTTAATGTAGAAAATATGGACAAACAAAAAGGGGGTGTACAGAATATTTGGATATTTAGAGGTTGGAAAAAGTAACAATACCAGGGATGACGTTGCACATGCAGCTTACACACGCCATCTCTGAGGCCGAGACTGAGGGCCTGTCTGCAGCTCACACGTGCCATCTCCGAGGCCGAGACTGAGGGCCTGTCTGCGGCTCACACACGCCATCTCTGAGGCTGAGACTGAGGGCCTGTCTGCAGCTCACACATTTCATCTCTGAGGCTGAGACTGAGGGCCTGTGTGTCATCCTCATGTGGAGGGGTCTGAGATTCCAGCAGGGTGTATGGCCAGGGGCTCAGACCAGTCACTTGGAAAGAGACGTCTCGGGCATCGGGCCCCACATTCCAGAGCTTTCTCTTCTGGGCGTAGGGGTAGAGAATGCAGGACCTCCTCCTTCTTGCGTGTGCTGGGACACGGCACAGAAGACCTGGGGAGAGACATGTCCTGCCTGCCCTCCTGTGGCCCCAGCCCCCTGAAGAAAGCCCAGGCCTGCATCCCCAGTGCAGGGCACCCTGGGCCTGGCTGTGCACTGCAGCTATGCAGACCTGGTGGGCAGAGGCCTCAGGCCCTACGAGGCACAGTCAGCCAAGCCCCTCTGAGTAGACAGCTGCCCCATTTATGACAGTGTAGCCCTGACTCAGGTACGTGGATTTATGGGATTCTACATGATGATTATGAATTATGTGTGAGGACTACGTTCACTCTTAGATACAAAGCAGAGATGATACACATTCCACTGCATTAAACACCTGCCAGGCAGCACAGGTCAGAGTGGGGGACCCAGCGAGCAAAGGCGGTGAGCCCACATGGGATCCTCCCTAGCCTGTCCCCAGATGAGCCTGTACTCCCTCAGCAGAACCCACAAGTGTGGAGTCATAGGCTGTGTCCCTGAGGATGGCAGTGATGTATCCCTGAGAACAGCAGTGTGTGTGTCCCTGAGGATGGAAGGATGTGTCCCTGAGGATGGCAGTGATTTGACCCTGAGGATGGCAGTGTGTGACCCTGAGGACGGCAGTGATGTGACCCTGAGAATGGCACTGATTTAACCCTGAGGACGGCAGTGTGTGACCCTGAGGATGACAGTGATTTGACCCTGAGGACGGCAGTGTGTGACTCTGAGGATGGCAGTGTGTGACCCTGAGGACGGCAGTGATGTGACCCTGAGAATGGCACTGATTTGACCCTGAGGACGGCAGTGTGTGACCCTGAGGATGGCAGTGATGTGACCCTGAGGACGGCAGTGATGTGACCCTGAGAATGGCACTGATTTGACCCTGAGAATGGCACTGATTTGACCCTGAGGACGGCAGTGTGTGACCCTGAGGACGGCAGTGATGTGACCCTGAGAATGGCACTGATTTGACCCTGAGGACGGCAGTGTGTGACCCTGAGGATGGCAGTGATGTGACCCTGAGAATGGCACTGATTTGACCCTGAGAATGGCACTGATTTGACCCTGAGGATGGCAGTGTGTGACCCTGAGGACGGCAGTGATGTGACCCTGAGAATGGCACTGATTTGACCCTGAGGATGGCAGTGATGTGACCCTGAGAATGGCATTGATTTGACCCTGAGGATGGCAGTGTGTGACCCTGAGGATGGCACTGATTGACCCTGAGGACAGCTCTCTTTGTCCCCGAGGATGGCAGTGTGTCCCTGAAGAAAGCACTGTGTGTCCCTGACGATGGCTGCATGTGTCACTGAGGATGGCAGTGATGTGACCCTGAGGATGGCAGCGTGTGACCCTGAGGATGAGCACAGGACAGGAGCAGAGCTACCAGGGCGGGGCTTGCAGGCTGCTGTGCATAAATGTTTGCGTGTGCATTGATGGCTCCTTGTCTGCTAATTCCCTACGCTCCTTAGAGTTAGGAGTGGCCACACAAAAAAGTTCAGGCCAAGGACTAGTGAGCAGAGGGGTGTGCAGTACCAAGGTTCTCTTGAAGGGAGGGGCAGGCCTTTCCTTCACTTGTGCTCTTGCTGCTACTGGAAGGCACATGTGAGGGCCAGACCCAAGCAGCCTCTCGGACCATGGGAGGTGACAGTGTCTGTGAAACTGAAGGAGCCAGCCCTGGTGCAGGGACCCTGCACCAGCCCTGCACCCTCCTGTGGCTTCTTCAGGGTGGGGGAGAGATCAGGAGGTACCAGGTTCTGGAAGCCTTGGCAGCAGCGATGTATGCATGAACCCACAGAGGGCGCCAGCGCACCACCAGATGCCCACTCTTCACCACTCAGGCAGCTGTCAGCAGGAATTAATTAACTCACAGACCCAACCTTGGGGGAGACCGGGTCAGAACTGGAAATGGGCCCGTCTCTAGCATGTGGAATGTGAGTCACCTGGCTCCTGGCGTTATGCACAGTGACCCTGTAAGAGAGCAGAGCAGGGCAACTAACTGAGTGGGTGCGGCGGGGGTGGGGGAAGTCACTGGAGCCCCTCAGTCTGGCACACACCGCCTAGCCTCCTCCTCAGAAAAATAAATGGTTTAGACAAAATAAACTCCAAAGTTGCTTTCCGAGTTTAAAATTTTATTCTTTAACAATCAGCCCCACTTAACTCTCCCTGCAATTCTACTGAAGATTCCTTAGAAATGGCATTCAGCCTCTACTTCTCTCCTGGCAGGGTTGGGGCAGTCCCCGTGGAGGGAGTTCCTGAAGCAGGAACGGAGGCCTGGACAGTGAATGGCTGCTGATCCAGGGGCAGCAGGGTGAAGGGCGCAGCTCCTGACAGGTTTGACACATGCCCACACATGTTCAGACCCATGTCCTCAAGCCCAGGAGTTGGGTCTTTAAGTAATGGCTGACTTGGCATTTTGGATGCTACCTTCCTGGTGGTGGAGGGCTGAATGTGGGGCCCTCTTTCCCGGCTGCACCTGTGGCAGGGGAAAGGGTGCTGTGCCATGCCCCAGATGGGGGCCCTCCGTCCCCCCTGTCATACACCCTGCATGCCATTTCTGCTGTGGGCGAGGCCCCACCTGGGATCCTGCCAGGGAGAGTGGCCCCCGTATAGACAGAAGGGCCCTCGAGGAGCCCCCAGACCTGCCCTCTGCAGCAGGGGACAGGGAAGGTCCCATGTGCTTGTTTCTGTTGACCCACATAGGTGACTGTGGGAAAGATCTCAATTGATGGAGGTTTATGAAACCATGGTTGACAAAGTCCTGGAAAAAATATGAACCATAGACCTGGGCTATTTTTCCAAAAGGAAATTTAGGAGCTTTAGCATTTAAGGCTTGTGTAGTAAGAAAGAAAAACACGGGCTGGTTGTGTGGCAAAACGATTACGTGCTTGTGAGGCCAAGAAATCTACATTTTACCTAAGATAAGTCTCATAGTGGAGGTGGAAATGGGAGTGGGGGGGGCGTCGATTACATGAACGGCCTGGCAGGCAAGGAAGTGTTGACTCCTGTGTGCTCCTCTCTGAGTCTGTGAAGACAGACTTGGAAGTTGCCATTTGGGTGGGTGAGCAGAGTTAGTTTACTGCGTCCTCACATGTGGCAGGCCAGCAAGGAATTTTCTCAGTGATGCCCTGTGGGTCGTCCCCACAGGTCCCCAGTGTGAAAGTGGGAACCCAGCTCCTCACAGGGTGAAGCCATCACCTCCCTTCTGTGTAAGGAGCGGGAGGTGCTCAGACTTTGATTTTCTCTTTGCAGGCCACAGAGGCCTAGCTCCCTGGACTGGGTGTTGACTCAGGGCTTCCACTGGCCACTGGCTACGTCCTAGCCCTGGCCATGTTCCAGCCCTGACCACATCCCAGCCCTGACTGTCCAGCTCTGCTCTCATGTATGGAGCCCCATGGACCTCCCACGTCCCAGAGCGGGGTCCAAGCTCACAAGCCCCCGGCTGATGCGGCTGCCCTGCCCTCCTGGGCCTCCCTTTCCACACGGGCCACACCTCGAACCCTCAATGTGGCCCAGGTTTCCTTGACAAGGAGGAGCCTATTGCAGCCCCAGATGGGAATGAGCTGGCTGGTGCAGGAGGAAGGCTCTCGCTGCCACCCAGAATGTGATGTGGACAGACACAAACCTAAACTATGGCTGGGACCCCAGAGTGTTGGCCTCAGGTTTCTACCACACTCCCCAGGCCCACGACAGGGACTTGGCCTGGCTGCTTTGCTGGACACCCACCAGCCATCCTGCTTCCTGCCCGCCCAGGCCATGCTCCACTGAGCCTAGGGCAAGAGAATGGCTGGGGGAGCCTGCCTGCCCCAAGAGCACAGAATAAGGGGCTGAGTGGGGACATCGAGTCCGGAGGGCTCCCTGGGGAGGATGTCATAGGCAGAGGAGGGCACCAAGTGGGCAAAGACCACAGTGCCACCAGTCCTGGTTTCAGGGGGACCTGGAGTGTCTGAGGCAGGAGGAGTGAGCAGCCAGTGGAGATTTGGCTCACTGAAGTCCGGGGCACAGACCACACAGGGGTAAGCTATTCCCATGGGAAGTGGCAGCACAGTGGACTTGGCCAGACCAGGGAGTACTCTAAGTAGAGGAGGGGAGGTGGGTGTCAGGATGGTCCACAGGCCCACCAACTGGGTAGGGGGCCAGGGTAGAGGAACAGAGGCCACCTTTCCAACCTTTAGCAGATAAATGCTACTTTTGCCATTATAGCCTTTTGTTCACAAATTTTTAAAACTTGAGAGAGCAAGTTCACATTTTGAAGTGGAAATACGGAGCCAATGCTCTACTTGTGGTTGGAATCATAGGGTTTCTCTTGGCTTCTAATTTTTCAATAGCACTGATTTTTTTCACTTATTAAAATTGTAACTGGTGTCTCTAGGGCAGGGACCCCTCTCTCCAGCCTGGCTGGCAGGGCAGTTGGGTCATACAGGGGTCCTAACCATCCCTGAGGCCTTTATAGCCCCCGGGGTGATCTCTAGATGACCTCATGAAGCTCTTTAGGCCCAAGCCTGGATTTGGGCCACTGTAAAGGGGGATGTGAGGATGGGTCGGGCAGCTCTGTGGGCAGCAGGGTTCTTGGCCTCTCAGGGCGAGAGCAGGGCCACCATCCACCTCCCTAGTGTTCTACGCCTTGTCCTTGCTGAAGCCACTGCCCAGAGTGAGGGGCTGAGTGGGGCACGGATGCCCACGGACTCGGCAGGTCTGAGCTGGGAGGTGCAGCTCCAGCCTGATGCCGCCTTCCCCAGCAACCTGGCACCGTCCTCATCGTGGCCTCTCACCTCCCTAATTGCGCCGCCCCTGGACCATTCTGTGGCTCCAGGATCATAAACACAGAACACGGGGTGCAGAGACCTTGTCCCATCCACCTACCATAGGCCTGTGTGCCTGCTGGTGTCTGCCAGGTGTGTCTGTGTGTCTGTCTGTCTGCCTGCCAGGTGTCTATGTGTGTCTGGGTGTGTCTGGGTATGTCCGTATGTGTCTATGTGCCTGTCAGGTGTCTATGTGTGTCTGGGTGTGTCTGGGTATGTCCGTATGTGTCTATGTGCCTGCCAGGTGTCTATGTGTGTCTGGGTGTGTCTGGGTATGTCTGTATGTGTCTATGTGCCTGTCAGGTGTCTGTATGTGTCTGGATGTGTCTGGGTGTGTCTGTCAGGTGTTCGTGTGTCTGGGTGTGTCTGTCTGTCTGCCTGCCAGGTGTCCATGTCTGTCCATATGTCTGTCTGCCTGCCAGGCCTGAGCCTGTCCCTCATGGCTCCCATCTGGCCTCCCTCTGCCACTCGCTCCCTGCAGATGTGCAGAGGGTCTGCACCCCCAGCATGCCTACCTGATAAAGAATGATGATGTAAACTGACCCCACAGGTCTCCCTGGTGGTAACTAAGCCTGTGGGCTCAAATCAGCCTGGAGACAGCACCCCCAGCATGCCTCCTGTTGGTGTACCCCACATTGCACCCTAGAGTGGGCCTCAGACCTCTGCCACCTGCAGCTACCTGCAGACCCCTGAAGCTCAAGGGATAGGACTCTGATACATCAAGTGTCCCCACACCTTGGGAGACACCTCAGGGAGCCTAGGGCCAGGGTCATCCTGGGAACCCCTCATGGAGCAGGCTGAGCCAGTTGGAAACCCAATCTTGAAGGGGAGCGAGGGGCCCAGAGAGCCCCAGGATCAGGTCACCATGTCGTGCAACGCACTGGGTCAGGTAGCCCCAGTTTCCATGTTTGCAAGTTTAAAGTGGGGCAGCTTTCCCATGGAGTAGGGGAGGCTGTGGGCCGGGGCTGAATGGGTGACCACTGAGCATAATGAGTAGCTGGCAGGCCAGGAAGGGAACACGCCTGATTGGGGGCTTTCCTGAGACTAGTTTTGCATCAGCTCACAGCCTGAATATAGCTACTGAATGAGCCCAGGGAGGGACTGGGCTACACCGACCACAGGAAACAAGCAGAGGAACCCATAACCCAGGCGTGGTAGTTCCCCACACCCATCTAGGCCCCCAACCAGGCCTCCTCACCTGGGTTCACAGAAAATGTCCCCAGAAATGTAACTCTTCCCAACCCTCATCCTGGACACCTGACCCCTGGATCACCAGCCAGACCCTTGCCACCTGTAACACCTGAATTGAGTGACGTCTGGGTGGGGCATTGGAGATGGGCTTCAGTCCACCTCCAAGGAGTCCCCTGTGGGGGCACAGACCCACTGCCCCCTGGAGACATGAAGTCCTGTGGGCAGAACAGTTCTGAGTAGGGGCTGGGGGCACATTGGTGGTGCCACTGCCTCTCCAGCTCCCCGGTTCCCACCTTGGGTACAGATTCAAATCCCAGCTCCTGCCCTTCCCAGAATGTGACCCCCCTGCTGTGCGCCTTTGTTGCCTACACTGTGAAAGAGGGAACCCAGCTCCTTATAGTCAGGTAAGCCCTGACACCCCCCACCCCCAGCTGACGAGTGCACCTCATCATCGCCTTCAAGTCCCTAAGGCCAAGCCTACTTCCAGATGGGGATTCGCTGGGGCCTAAGAAAGGATGAGCTCATATCTCCAGCCAGGGCACCTTGATGGGGTCTCCTTGGTGCCCTGGGAACATGGGGCACACGTTGTCGAGACAAAAACATGCAGACTGGGTAAGAAGGGCCTAGTTTCTGTCATCTGGATGTTTCATTTCATCCTGTTCCAGCGGTGACCTGCCTGCCCGGTGTTGTTCCACTGACAGGCCCCTGGGGCCAAGGACCGGCTCAGGGCACCATCAAAAGGAACCGGGGAAGGGCACAAGTCATGGCTGTGGCTGGCAGCCTCCACTTCCGGGGAGGCCGGGGTCCCTACTAAGGTGAGCTGGGGCAGGCTGGAGGGAAACCACAAGCCAGGAAGAGCCCTGGAAGAAAACCACCCCCCTTGGGTCTTCCTGCAGCTGGAGGAGGTACCTGCTATGGTGTGCACAAGGCCTAGCTCTAAAGAATAAAACTATTGTTAAAAGCTCACTGATGGAAACAGCATATTCTAGACACTGACATGCACCAGCTTAGCTATCCCTCCTGGGGATTTGTGTTTTCCTCAGGCTGTTTCTGAAGCAGCCTTCAGTGAGGAAACAGAGGTGCCCCCCAGGTCCACCATGGCTGGAGGCAAGTCTCCTCAGTGGAGAATCAGGCCCTGCCCTGCCCATCCCTGGGCCCCAGGTTGTATTTGAACTCCTGAGGTCAGGCAGTACTCTCCCCTCTATACCACAGTTACAATGTAACTTTTCACTACTTTTTGAACTTGCATGAGCATTAGTGGGTGGCCTACAAACCCACTGAGGTGGGGGCAGCTCCGGGGCTCAGACATGCAGGGGAGAGGGGAGGGAAGGGACAGGGAGAGGAGGTGGGTGCACGGCCCTCCCGGTGCCCTCTGCCTCTGAGCCCCTTCGTCCTCCGAATCTGAGGAGGAGGCTGTCAGCTGCACTAGGGTCCACACAGAAGTGAGGGTCAGAGCACAGCAGTCCCAGACCTGGGGTCTGCGCGGGTCTCCCGCACAGCCAGGCCTCGGGCTGCAGACTCCACACCCTTGTTTAGGGCTGTTTCCCAGAACACCAAGGCAAATTTTAAAAAATATTGCAGAAAAAGACAATGAACTAAGAGAAAACTTCTAGTTAGAGATTTTGATCTTTACCTTCAAAGTACCAGAGTGCTCTGGAGCCACTCAGGCTGCCTCTCCCTGAGGACACTGCAGTCCCCACAAAGGGGACACCTGCTTCTCTGGGAGTCAGAGTTGGCAAACAGGCATCCTAAAATCCACGTCAGAGATGGTCACCCTTGGACATGAGCCCTCAGGAAAGGCTGACCTCCACCCGGCTGTTGAGAACATCCCAGGATCCTGTGAGGTGGTGGGTGAGTGGGAGCTTGTGAAATGAAAGCTGATCCAGGATCAGACAGATGAGGCCCTCGGATGGCTGAGATCTAGATCCTGTGAGGTGGTGGGGGAGTGGGAGCTTGTGAAATGAAAGCTGATCCAGAATCAGACAGACGAGGCCCTCAGATGGCTGAGATCTAGTTCAAACAACACAGGTGGGAACAGGAGTGGTTTGGAGACTGGGCTGCCATCTGCCTTGCTGGGCTCATGCCCCTGCACTACAGGACCGAGAGGGAGGCCGGCCACACTCCTGCTTCCCCACAGCAGCCCTTCAACCATCGCTTCTCCACTATCCCTGGCACACACCAGGCCTGGTAGCCACAACTTGCTGCATTCAGCTACACTTGCCTTCTCCCACCAGTGGACCAGGACTGGATGTTCCTGCCTGTGTGTGGACAGCAGGCCTGGACGCAGGCTGCTCTGGCACCTGGCATATGACCGCAGTGCCACATCAGCTGCATTAGGACAGTCCACAAGAGCTTCTGTTGGAGCCCGAGCTGGGCAGCTCCTTCCCTGGGTCTGGGCAGGAAGACCCGCACTGGATGGGCACCCCGGGCTGGCTCCCAGGCCTGCCTAGTCAGGAAGGAAGTGATGAGCCTTCATTGATTACGAGGCTCCCTCTGCTCAATGGCTCCTGTGAGGGGGGTCAGGGAGCCAGGAGACCAGGCTTCCCACACCCCAGACCAGCACCTGGAGGAGTTTCTGGTCCCAGGGGCTGCTGCTCTGCTCACACACACTTGGCTCTTGTACGCACACTTTTTCTGGCAAGTGAGGGGCTTTTCCTCTTAGATTTTAACAGATTGCATCACAGGAAACAAACAAGACACAAAATCCTAGTCAGGTGGACAGTGACCTTCCCAGTCCCCAAACTCTAACACCCACCACAGAGCCTTACAAGGACCCCCACCCTACAAGGCGGTCATACCTCTAGGAGGAAGATCCAATCCTAGAGACCAGCCCCACAGCCACCTGTCAGGTTGATTTTTGTAGACAGCTCCAGGTACTGGAGAGGACCAGCCTTTTTCTCTCTCTGCCTCTCTGTCTCTCCCTCTCTCTCTCTTCCTCTCTGTCCCTCCTCTCTCTGTTTCTCCCTGTCCTTTTCTCCATCTGAGGGGGCAGCTTTGGCCCTGGATACTGCCTGACCATGGCGGACATGTGGCCAAGCAGGATGAGTGCAGGACAGCCCCCCTCCCCCTTGCAGCCTGTGTAGCAGCCCTTGAGTGACTGACTGGGGGGGCCTTGCACCGGGGCTTTTCCAAGATGGTTTTATAACCAGAATGGGTATTTTTAACCTCTGCTTTAAAATTTCCCAGGCTAAGTTTTAAAAATCCAGCACTGTGCAATGGAGGCCATCTGTGGCATTCTGGGAAAATAATCTGAATGGAGGGAAACTGATCCTCGGTGCCAAAAGTGGCGGGGGAGGGGGGGTGCTCATGGAGACTGTGAGGCCCCCGAGCCCTGCAGGAGAAACTGTGAGCCTCACCGCCTGAGACTGCAACTAAAACTCAGTCACAAAATGTAGAGGCTGTGGATACATTATGAGCCCAAGAGGTGAAACCTGTAATTATGTAGAAAATGATGACTTTGAGGGACCTATGAGCTGTCTCATAGGAAAGTGTAAGACCCCAGTGTTTTTGGCTTGTGTTTTTTTTTTTTTAGAGAGAGACAGAGTTTCACTTTGTCACCCTCAGTAGAGTGCTGTAGCATTACAGCTCACAGCAACCTCCAGCTCTTGGGCTTAGGCAATTCTCTTGCCTCAGCCTCCCAAGTAGCTGGGACTACAGGTGCCCGCCACAACTCCTGGCTATTTTTTTGTTGCAGTTTGACCGGGGCTAGGTTTGAACCCACCACCGTTGGTATATGGGGCTGGCGCCCTACTCACTGAGCATAGATGCTGCCCCTTATTGTTTTCTTCATTTACCAAGATACGAGAAGGAAAATCTTTAGTGTGCACCCAGACCCAGGTGGCGAGGAGGACATGGTAGGGAGAGATGCTGGGATCGGGATGTGGGGAACTAGAAAGAGGGCTGGCCATTCTGGGGCTCTGCCGCCATTGCCCCACCCATGTGACTTGAAACTCTGTCCATGCGTTTCCCCGAAACCTTGAGGCCCTCCCTGAATTCATAGCCTTGCTCCTCATCTCCATTTACCTCTCAAAATGGGGGTTTGTGTGCCCCATGCTGCACTTTCCTGTTTCTAACATTGTAAAGAGGTGCCTAGACATGGGGCATCTGCTCTCTCCTGCAGGTATGTGACACGCCTGAGACTGCCCGCAGCAGGAGGGCTTCTGAGGCTAGGGAGGTGGGGGCCATGGCACCCCCTTCACCCAGTCCAAGGTCTGGGTGTGCTAATGGCTTCTATGACCATCTGGAGGGACCAGGTGGGCAGAGGGTGTGACTGGCCTGGGCAGATCTGGGCAATTTGAAATGAAAGCTGGAAACCAGGCTGTCCTCAGGGTGGAAGTCGTGAGAACGCTGCCTGGTGGATTCTGAACAGAGGAAAGAGAAACTGAATGCTGAAAACAGCTGAGGTCCGGGGCCTCCCTCCTCGGCCAAGTCCATCCCAGCTGCCTCTCGTCTCCAGGGATGGTGTCCAGGGCCAGCCTTGAGGCCTAGAGAAAGAACCACCCCACATCTTCCTCCAGCATGGGGACACCTCATGTCCTCCTGTCCCCAGACCAGACAATTAGCTCCACCAGCAAACATAGTAGTGAGTATTTTGGTGGCATTTCCAGAAAATTCTAAAACAAAGAACAAAGAAGTAAAAAGAAAACAAGAGGTAAAAACTATGGAAAAAGACAAAGCTATCATTACTTATAGGTCAAAAAAAAAAAAATTATTGCAGGCTTGGCGCCTGTGGCTCAAGCGGCTAAGGCACCAGCCACATACACCTGAGCTGGCAGGTTCGAATCCAGCCTGGGCCACCAAACAACAATGACGGCTGCAACTAAAAAATAGCCAGGCGCCTGTGGTCCCAGCTTCTTGGGAGGCTGAGGCAAGAGAATTGCTTAAGCCCAGGAGTTGGAGGTTGCTGTGAGCTGTGATGCCATGGCACTCTACCCAGGGTGACAGGTTGAGGCTCTGTCTCAAAAAATTAAAAAAAAAAATCATTGCAAAATGCCGAAGTTGAAATGGAAACAGTGGAATAAGAGAAGTCAGAGTTCTGTGAGGTGGCAGGTTAAAAAAGAAATATACAAAAACCAATCATGGTTTGTTTTGTTTTTACCTATCACATAATTGTAAGATCCATTGCAGTAGCAGCAAAAAATGTGAATAAATATGAATAAACATAATGGAGCAAATGTGCAGGACCTGACTGAAAAGATTTGACACTATAAAGATGATAGTTCTCAGCAAATTTATTTGAGCATTTTAATGCTTTTCTATCAAAACAGAAAAGTATTCTGGGGGACACTTTCCAAAATGATTCAGATACTTACCTTGGGGAGAAAATCAATGGGCAGGCATGGCTAGAAAATACTGAAGGGTGGGAGCCCGTGGGACTGCTGTCCCATGTCGTGGTGAGCCTTGGCCTACAGACAGCCCCTTAGAAGAGCCCAAAGGTGACAGGTGTGGACAAGTGTGCCTGCGGGTGTGGAGCTGTCTGTCCCAGTTCCCCCCCTTTTTGCTGCCACATGAATGGAATGGGGGTGGTGGTGAGAAGAGGTGGGAGGGAAGGGAGGCCCCTCTTCCAGAGTAGAGCCCTTCATCTTTGGACTTATGCTGGGTGTGCCCTTGAGACCTCATCTCTGGTGGTTCCATGTCTTTTCTGCTGTGAGTGCGCAGGCATGGCCAGGCTCTGGCTGCTGTGAAGCCAAGGTGCTATGCTCCAGAGGAGGCTCAGGTCGCTTGAGATCCCCTCACCCTGTGTAAAACTGCACCCCCCAAGCCCTCCCTCCCTTGCCTCCTAGAGCTCTTCCCCCACCTCCTTGGGGACCTCAGGACCAGGCACAGGTGGGCCACTAGTAAATGCTTGTTGAGTGAATGAATGCGCAGAACAGACTCTACAATATGCTGACTATTGTAAAGTGCTGTGTAAACAAATGCCAGATGGCGGCAAAGTCAGAATTAGACGTGGAGAAGCAGGCTGAAGACACACCGCTTAGGGTGCTCTCTCTAACCTCCAGGTCCGCAGTCCCCACAGCTCCGAGTGGCCCTACCTCCGGCCCAGAGAGTGAGTCCCTTTGTGCCAGGAATCTTGAGATCTGACCCCGTGAGCCTCATCAGTGGTCCTCAGACCGCCATGCTGGCGTGGGGATGGTCACTTTCCTCCCACACCCCAGCCTGGAGCAGGTCTGCTTTTCCCCAGCCAGGCCTCGGATGGGCCATGTGGGGGCATCTCCAAGGTCACACACTCCTAAAGCTGCTGTCTTCCCGCTGGTTGGCAGGTACTTGGGCGAAGCCTGGTAGCCGCGTCCATCCAGGCTGCCCCGTCCCTCCCCCCTCGGCCTTTTCCCGGGCGCCCCGCCCCGCCCCGCTCCGCCCTCCCCGCCCAGTCCCAGGGCGCACCGGTGGCTCCGCACCGCCTCCCGCACCCACAGCCGTCCAGCAGCCCAGGACTGCGGCCAGGATCGAGCTCCGGCCGTCATGTCCCAGCGCTTCGTGGTGACCCCCGCGGCGGGCGAGACTGGGGGTGCCGAGCTGAGGGCCGAGGACAGCAGCCAGCGCCCCCGCCCCAGCCCTGGCTCCCACCGCGCTGCGGACCCTGGCTCCAGCCCCGACCCCGCCAATGCGCCCGCGACCCCTAGGGTGGATGCGCTGCCCATCCTGCGCTACTGCCGCGAGCCGAGCCGCTACGGTAGGTGCGCCCTGGCCCGCTGGAGCGGACCCTCGGGGTGGCCGGGCGAGAGCGGTGTCTCGGCGCCAGCCCTGGGGACTGCCTTGCCCCTGAGTGCCCGAGCCTGCCCCTCCAGGATGTCTCAGACCGGGCGGCCATCCCTCACTGCCTGGGACTCAGTGGGGAGCCAGTGGGGCAGTGTCCTGGGTAACTGGCTCCTGACAGCTCCCAGGGCGTCCTCTGCCCTCACTGTTCCTGAGCTTGCAGTCCACAGCAAGTCACCTGGCAGGGGTGTGGGGCGCGCCTGGGAGCCAGGCTCCCCTGCCACAGCCTGGCAGGTGTTCAGCCCCTGAGGTGAGGGCTGTGCTTTTGTGACCTCACAGCTCCCAGATGGTCGTTTGGGCTGCCGTCTGTTCTCCCGTGACTGCAGCCGCCTTCTTCAGCCATCTCACTCCTGTGTGCACCTTTTCTGAGGCTGAGAGCCCCAGATGAGCCCATGACCATCCCTCATCCCTGTCTGTGTGGGAGGGCTGAGCACAGGTCCCTGCTGACCACTCCCTGCTCACAGCAGGTGAGAGGGGCAGGGGGCATAGCCAGGATCACCAGGGCTGGGGGGTGAGTTGTGTGCCTCTGAGGGCCCCCAGGCCTGGCCTAGGGCCTTGGCTCAGACCTCCTTGGCCGGAGGACATACATCCCTGGGTAGGAGCCGCCACAGCTGGGCTGATGTTGGTCTGAACAGCTGTAGTTCCAGCAATGTCCTCCAGGGAAAGGCCTCCCCGTGGGCCCTGCAGAGACCCCAGTTGTGTGCTGTGTGTGTGTGACGTATGTACGAGTGAGTGTGTATGAGTGTGTGGTGTGTCTGTGTGAGTGCACTGTGTGTGTATGAGTGTGTGGTGTGTCAGTGTGAGTGCACTGTGTGTGTATGAGTGTGTGGTGTGTCTCTGTGAGTGCACTATGTGTGTGTATGAGTGTGTGGTGTGTCTGTGTGAGTGCACTATGGTTGTGTGTATAAGTGTGTGGTGTGTCTGTGAGTGCACTATGTGTGTGTGTGGTGTGTGTCTGTGTGTGTCTGAATTGCTGGGCGTGAGTATGAGTGTGCATGAGCATGTGGTGCATGTGTGAGTGTGCTGTATGCGTGGTGTGTGACGTGGTGTGTGTGTGTCTGTGTGTGTGAGGATACTGCAGGCACAGGCCTCCAGACAGCCCAGTGGCACAGGCGTGTGGAAGGAGCTGGAGTCTGTGTCTCCTGTGCTCTGTGCTCTAGATCAGTGTGGACGCGTGCATTTTGGGGCAAGGTGGCACTGGTCGTTCTGGGTGACAGCCAGGTCTCAGGCCCTGCTCCCAGCACCCTCCTAACACTAGGGAACCAATTCTTGGGCTCTGGCAGTGGTGCCTTATGGTGTCCAGTGTTTGGTGCCATGGCCTCTGCCAGAATAAGAGGGACTCGCTTCTCAAACAGCTGCTGTTAGGAAGGGCGCCCTCCAAATGTGCTCTGAGCAGAGGACACAAGTCTTTTGGTTTTCTCTGTGGAGCCCCAGAGTGAATGGGTGATTCTTCTGGCTGCTGATTAGTATAGAGGGGGCAGCTGCTGGGTCAAGGGGGTCTTCCCTGCTGACTCCTCCTCCCTTTGTCTCTTCTCCCTTCCTCCTGGCCTCCCTCTCTCTCCTTCCTACTCCCTGCCTGTTGGCCCCTTGCCTACTCACCCTCTGAGGCCCCTCCAGGGACCATTTCCCTTTCTCGGTCCTGGGGTTTCAGATCCTGTGCCCAGGCTGTGCTGCTGCCTGCCTGGCCCACCTCTAGCCATGTGGGGATGACAGGAGGGTTGCAGGATGACGGGAGCATTGCAAGGCAACAGGTGCCATCACCCATCCATGGAATGACTGTGTCGAGCCCACTGCATGGGAACTGAGGACCTACTATTTGACACTATATTAAGGCTATCTTCAGGGGTGATAGAGGACACCCCCAGGGTCTCCAGAGGGAGGCTGTTAAATGAGCTTGGTAGGGCAGGCCATGTGCTCCGAGTGCCTGTCTCTGTCTGTGTGCCTCTGTGCAGTGTGCTGTGGACTTTGCTACCTAAGGCAGCTGTGAGGATTTGGTTGTCTGAGCCTGGAAAAGAACAAGCTCATGTCAGAGGGGTCTTGGCCAGAGCCTGTGTCCTGGGATGGGGAAGGGTGAGGCTGAGGTCAGAGGAAGTGGCCCCACTGTCCCCACCCTGCACTCCTCCATCGAGCTTTGTCCTTTGTTGGGCCCTAGGTCTCTGCTCCAGGTAATTTTGGAAAACCCGTTTCCTGAGCTGTGTGGGGCGTTCCTCCCAGGGCTGCCTGGGAGGGCAGGAGCAGCCGGCCAACCGCCCAGCTCTGGCGTCTGAGAACCCACCGTCCTGCTGGGCGGATTCTGTTTTCTTTTTGCTTAAATATTTTATGGAGCTTGGCCCTCCTGTTAATCTATAAGCAGCCTCCGGGTATCCTGGGGCGGAACAAGCCCCAATTCTGTCACTTTGCTCTTAAAGAATTCTGGCCTTAGTGATTTTTAACTTGGCTTAAAAAGAAAGTGCTTGAACACACGGTGGTCATTTCTCTTCTTTGCTACTTAATGTTTAATTTGTCTCCTTTTACCATGGGAGGAGGGCATGGGGTTTGAGACTAACTCCCTTTGTATGTCAGAATTTTCTTTAAATAAAGGGTTTAACGCTCAAAAGATAATTGCAGCCTGGCTGCACAGTTTGAACCAGGGTCCTTGCGGTGGGGCTGGCCCTGGGCTGGGTTTCCTGCCTCAGCCCTCAGTGGCCTGGGTCAACCCTGCTTCTCCCATCTCCTGTCGGAGTGGCCTGTCCCTACATAGGATCACTTCCTGTGAGATCACCTATTTGGGGGGATGTGCTGCCTGCCTTAACCTATTGTGGGACTTCAGGGAACACCCTGGACCCAGAGGAGCTTGCCAGAAACCCCCCCTCTGCCAAAAACCCTTCCTACTGCCCTGGGTGGGCACCCACCCAGGCCAGCTGCTCCGTGGGAGAGGTCTGTGCCCTGAAAACAAGGGCATGGGATTGGGGTTCCAGCTGTGCGTCATGGGTATCAGCTACCGTAGGGTGAAGTGGGGGGGATCCAAAGGTGCGTCCAAGGAGATGCTCCTCAGAGCAGGCCACAGATGTCTGCACATCACAGATGTGACAGGGACTGATATATATAAAAAGTCTATAAGGAACAAACACAGCTCAACAACAAAAAGCAAACCAACTCAAAGTGGGCAAAGGACTCAAATGGAAGTTTCTTCTATAAAGACAGTGGTTCTCAACCTGTGACCACACAGAAACCTGTTGGGACCCACAGGAACTGTATTAAAGGGTTGTGGCATTAGGAAGGTTGAGAACCACTGTATAAAGATGTACAAATCGTTGATAAGCACGTGAAAAGATGCTCAGCAGCAGTGATCATGGGGAAACGCATCAAAGCCACAGGCCACAGAGACCACTGTGCACCTGCCTGAACAGCCTTCAGCACAAAACAGGATCAAAGTGTCACAGACACGAGAAACTGGAGTCCCATGCAGCGCTGCGGGGATGAGAGCTGAGCAGCAGGGAGCACGTGGGGGTCCCTTGGGTTCAGGCAGCTGCCTGTGTCCTCTGTTCTTGGGGGCACTTTTGGCCAAAAAATTACCAGACACCCCAAAGTAAGGCAAGTGTGAAACAAAGTCTATTGAAGATACATTCACCATATATAGCAAATGGGCCCCCTTGTTGCGACAAGAAAGACCTTGGTTCTGGCCAGCAGTTCTGTTTTATATGCATGGGCTCAGGCCCACCTCCTGTTTCAGAGGTCATGACATTATAGCTGACCTTAAGGTTATTCTGGGCACTGTCCAGGCTCTCGGACACCTGTTGCTAGGCCCGTGGGCTGGGAGGCTGTGTGCTTCATTTTGCAGTCTGCAGCTGAGTTCTGACTGAGAGATTGACAGGACACTCCCTCCTCCCCAGCTGTGGGCAGTCACTCCGGAAAGGACCAAGGTGGGCAGCACCCAGATGGGGTCCTAGAGTCCCATCCTTATCCTTTCCCCTAAGTGAGCCAAATTCTTTTTTTTCAAGCTGGGTAGAGTGCTGTGGCATCACAGCTCACAGCAACTTCAAACTCTTGGGCTTAAGCAATTCTCTTGCCTCAGCTTCCCAAGTAGCTGGAACTATAGGCGCCCACCACAACGCCCGGCTATTTTTTTTTATTGTAGTTGTCATTGTTGTTTGGCAGGCCTGGGCTGGGTTCAAACCCACCAGCTCTGGTGTATGTGGCTGGCGCCCTAGCCATTGAGCTACAGACATCAAGCCGAGAGCCAGATTCTTAACTAACTACCTAACAGTTCCCCTCTCCCAACAAAACACATTAATACCATCTGATCCAACAAATCCACTCCTAGGGGTGGTATCCACAAGAATTGAAAGCAGGGACTTGAACATGTTTTTGCACACATATGCTCACAGCAGCACTATTCACAGTAGACAAACAGTGGAAGCCGCCCACGTGTCCGAGGGTGGCTGCATGGATTAGAAAATGTGGTGTGTAACTGGGACAGTAAAGTACAAATTAGGGAGCCCGTTGTTCTGGCCTGAGCTCCTGCCCTGGGTCCAGAAGCCACCAAATTAAACCATATTGGAGTCACCTAAAGCAAGCAAATAGATTCTAAAACACATGAGTTGTCCCTGAAAACAGGAGATCTGGTCTACCTGGGTCAGCACAGAAATCCCCTCCGTTTTGGCCCCGTGAAAGAATAACCTGAAGGAACTGATGTCAACCTGTCAGCTTTTCCTATTGTTTTGTCTCCTCCTTCCTGCCACTAGTTCTTCCTCTCAGATAAAAGCTAATATGATATGTAAGTAAATAGGTTGCAATTTTGTCTTTTGACAACACATATAATGGGATATTATTTAGCCTTAAAAAGGAAAGAAATTCATCTCATGCTTCAACCTGCTGACACTTGCAGACATTGTGCTTAATTAAATAAATCAGACACAAAAAGATAAATGATTTCACTTATAGGAGGCTCCTACTAAGTGAAGTTTATAGACAGAAGGTAGCATGGAGTGCCAGGGGCTTGGGGAGGGGACGTGGTATTTAATATTTCATGGGACAAGTTTAGTTTGGGAAGATGAGAATGTTCTGAAGCTGGGGATGATGGCCACACAGCAAGGTGAGCAGAGTGAACTGGGCCCTCAGAAATAATTGAAATGGAAGATGTTATTTTACCACAATGCGATAAGTACAAGAAAACTCAAACAGGAAGGAGGGCCAGGGCTGAACTAAATGCCCCACACAGGTCTTTCTTGGGCTGGGGGAGGGAGGGGTCCTGGCCAAGTCTCTGCCCGTGGAAGAGGCCAATTTGATTAATCAATTCACACCTAGCAGTCTCCCAGGAGGAGTCATTCTTCATCTAAATTACTCTCAGCAAGGTGGCTTTCAGGCTTCTTGGAAGAGATATTTTTGTCCAGGGAACTTCCTCTTTCAGATAACATCCCCAGCAGCCTGGCCCACCCTCCTGACACCCCTGCTGCTCTAGGCTGCTCCTCTGTGAACCCCAGAGGCACCCCTAGCTGGGGTTAGAGGAGTGACCACCCAGGGCTGTGGCCCACCCAGGACACTCCATCCCCGCCTTACGCAGGCACCTGCAGCCTGGATGCTGTTTGCTGCAGGTGGAGTGAGGCCAAGATATGACCAGGCCATTTTTGTCCCATGCAGGCCTTCACTGACTGGCCAAGGCCCACCCACATTATGCGGGTCACCTATGCTACTTACAGTCCACTGATCTGGATGTCGGTCTCATCCAAAACACCCTCACAAACCATCTAGAATAATGGTTGAACGAATGTGTAGGCACTGTGGCCCAGCCAAGCTGACAGGTAAAATCAGTCATCACAGTAAAAAGAAAAAGTGTTCAGAAACATCACCCATGAAAACCTCTTTAGGGGTCCCTGCAAGTCTGTGTGTGCCCACCCCCACACACACAGCACATGCACACACTGCACACGCACACACCGCACAAGCACCACAAACAGCACACGCACACCACACATGCACACACTGCACACGCACCACACGCACACACACATGCATGCACACACTGCACATGCACCACACGCACACACACATGCATGCACACCCTGCACATGCACCACGCGCACACACACCACACATGCACACGCTGCACACGCACAATGCACACACACCACACATGCACACGCTGCACACACACCATGCACACACACCACACATGCACACACTGCACATGCACCACACGCACACACACATGCATGCACACACTGCACATGCACCACGCACACACACCACACATGCACACACTGCACACACACCACACGCACACACCACACATGCACACAATGCACACGCACCACACGCACACACCACACATGCACACACCGCACACGCACCACACGCACACACCACACATGCACACACTGCACACGCACCACGCACACACACCACACATGCACACACTGCACACGCACCACGCGCACACACCACACATGCACACACTGCACACGCACCACGCACACACACCACACATGCACACACTGCACACGCACCACACACACACACACCACACATGCACACACTGCACATGCACCACACATGCGCACACACCACACATGCACACACTGCACACGCACCACACACACACACACCACACATGCACACACTGCACATGCACCACACACACACACCACACATGCACACACTGCACACGCACCATGCACACTCACACCACACATGCACACACTGCACACGCACCACACGCACACACACCACACATGCACACATTGCACATGCACCACACGCGCACACACACCACACGTGCACACACATGCATGCACACACTGCGCATGCACCACACGTGCACACACACCACACATGCACACACTGCACATGCACCACGCACACACACTACACATGCACACACTGCACAAGCACCACACGTGCACACACACACACTGCACACACTGCACACACACACACATGCATGCACCACACACACACACACACCACACATGCACAGGGCAGCATTGTGGTGGGCGTGTGCCAGCTCCAACCTTCTGCCCTTCACCTTTGGCAGGGCTTCTGCTTGCAGAGATACCCTATTCATTTTATTCTCAGGATTTGACTTTAAAAGTAAGGAATCAGGCCAGGTGTGGTAGCTCACGCCTGTTATCCCAGTACTCTGGGAGGCCAAGGCAGGTGGATTGCTTAAGCTCAAGAGTTCGAGACCAGCCTGAGCAAGAGCAAGACCCTGTCTCTAAAAAATAGCTGGGCACTGTGGTGGGTTCCTGTAGTCCCAAGTACTCGGGAAGCTGAGGCAAGAGAATCACTTGAGCCTAAGAGTTTGAGGTTGCTGTGAGCTATGACGCTATGGCACTCTACTGGGGGCAAGAAAGTGAAACTCTGTCTCACACAGACGCACACACATAAAAAGTAAGGAATCATAAAACCACCAAAACACAGAGATGTTGGGGGTCAGGTGACCTGGTTTGATTACTTGGCTGAGCTAGAAAGTTCAACTGAAGCATGGCGGGGATCGAAAGCAGAAGTGGGTGGAAACAGAAAATAAAACTGAAGTGGCGCCGTTCATCATGAAGAGAAAGCGAAGGCACTAGAATAGTTTCAGGGCGACAGATTGTATTTAGGAAGAACAAAGAGAAAGTATAGAGCATTTCCAAAGAGTCGGAAGTGGGTCCCTGTCGTGGAGAAGAGAGAGAGAGGTGCAGACAAGGGCCGTGTTGGGTGTAAATACCCCTTCCTCTGAGCTCAAATCTGGGCGTCCTTCTTGGGCCTCTTGGCACCACCAGGCAGGATTGCCCTTTTGTATTGGTTGGGTGGTGAAGGATCCCAGGGGCCCTCTGGGCTCCCTTGTTCCACAGGCCAGATTTTCTCTTCCCACCTCCAGCCCCTTTCTTGGTGTCCCTTGTCAGGAATTAGACAGTGAGACATCCAGCTGCTGGCACACAGCGCCATGCCTGGTCACTTCTTCTGGGCCTCTGGCGGTTTCCAGACCAGGTCCTTCCCGCACGTCTCTGTGCCCAGGTGTGTTTGGGTCTCCTGCATCGAGGTGGGCAGGGCAGGCTCCACGTCACGCCCTCCAGGGGTCCATGTGTCCATCTGTGACCTTACCGCCCTGCGTGGGCCAAGAGCTCCCTGCTGGGTCCTGGGCAGTGGTCTAGTTCCTCTGCAAGGGGCTGGGTGTCTGTGGGTGTCAGGTGGTCAGTTTTAGGTGGCTGAACAAATATTTCAGTTTTACAACAGGTCGCTTGCTACAGAAAATCTGTTAGGATTCAGAGACAACACGAAACCAGATGCATATCATTGTGATGCTGGAAGTTTCCGGGCGTGGGGGGGTGCTCTTAAAGGGAAGCTGGGACCCAGAGGACACATGCATCTCTCCACAGTTTCTTCTTTGTGCCCTTCACAGACCCTGGGCCCACCCTGGCCAGCTGGGAAGGGGGAAGCCCACCTGGCAACGCCTTATATCCCCCAGACCTGTGGCAAACTCACCTCTGGTGTTTAAGCCACCAGTCTGTGGGATTCTGCCATGGGGGCACCTCACAGGCAGACCTGGGACTTGTTCGCTTGAGAGGAGGGTGACCACGCATGGTGGGCTAAGTGCTTGCCTTCCTGTGCTGTGGAAAACATCTGGGGGTGGTTCTGGAGCTGAGGATTCCCTGCTCCAACCTTGGAGGGGCCTCACGGAAGCCCCATGGCTTCTGGCACTGTAATTTGCCTGCCTGGGCCCCTTGGCCTCCCCACTTGTGGGTTCGGGGCCCCAGAGCCTGTTTTCTTCTCCAGGTGACCTTCTGCCTTTGTTCTGCTCTGAGGTCTGTGCTTTGGGTGTGGAGGGAGGAGTATTGGTGGCAGCTGGTGGCCCTTGGCCCACCCACAGGTGGGAACAGAGGACACATCATGCTTCTTTCCTTTTTGGTCACCAAAGTCACCAGGGTCACCAGGTCTGTGTGGAGTGGCCTGCCCAGTGGCATTGGATGAAGCGTCTCTGGCTAAGCATGGCTCTGAGAGCAGGCAGGGCCTTCCCTCACCCTGCCTGTCAGACCCCAGCGCCCACCTGGGCAGACAGGGCTTCCTTCCCTGCAGTAGCTGTGACCCTCCCAATGGCATCCCAAATAGTAATGACTTAGACCAAAGTGGGGTTTCTCTCCAACCTGTTGTCTCAAGGGTCCTAGTCAGCTTTTCTCAAGTTTGTTACCTGTGCCTGGGATCTCGGGGCAGAGCCGCCACCAGCATCTACTGGGCTGTTAGCACTGTTCTGTGTCCATGCCATCCCTTTGGTAGCCACTGGCCACATGTGACCACTGAGCGCTTGAGGTGTGGCTCCTGCCACTGCGGGACTAGATTTGTAACTTTTTAATTTAGATCTGAACCTGGGTGACCACACAAGCTTACTGGCCACACAGTCTAGGTGCTGGGATAAGGCAAAGAAGAAAAGAGACAAAATCTAGTCATCCCAGGGACAGCTGGGCAGATTGGGCCCCTGTGATCCTGTGATGGCTGTGACACCTGTGATGTGACGCCCATCATATGATGACTGACACTTGTGACAACTGTGGCAATTACGATGTGACAACTGATGATGTGACACCTGTGACATGATGGCTGTGACACTTTGATGTCTGTGATGACGACAGCTGTCACAACTGTGACAACTGTGTTATGGGCTGAACCGTGTCTCTCAAGTTCCTATGCTGGAGACCTCAGAACATGGCCCTGTCTGGAGGCAGAGTCTTTACAGAGGAAAGTGATTTAAAACAAGGCCTTTAGGGTGGACACTAGTCTGACAGGCTACGTTCTTGTCCTTAGAAAAGGGGAATTTAGACAGAGACACAGGGACGCGGGGAAGGACGATGGTGTCTACAATGAGGAGAGGCTGGGGCAGGACCCCCTCTGCCCCATGGGGCTCTGGCCTGCAGAGCAGCAATGCTGACGAGGTACGGGCTGTACCCCACCAAGCCCCATGATCTCTTACTCACTCTGAGTTTCCCCACCTCATGACCCACTCTGAGGTCACTTAGAACCTATCCCTCCTGGCAAGATGGAGTCTCCCCACACCCCTCTGCTGGCCACCTGAGCCCTGCTTGGGGCCCTGGCTCCTCCAAGCTCTGCTTGTTGCCTGGTGACAAGCCGTCTCATCCCCTTGAGTTTGTCAGCACTCAGAGCAGCCCCAAGGTCCCCAAGTTCCCAAGCTCAGGAAGTGCTGGGCAGTGTTGGGCAGTGTGGTGCCTTTGGAGGCCCCAGATCCCTGTTTAAAGCCAATGCCTCACTGGGGGGTGCAGGGAGAGGGGAGTGAGCTGGAAGTTCCCACAGTCCTTTTCGAGCTATACCTGCCACCCCTGTCTGCCTGTTTCCTCCAGACCTGGGTGTCCCTGGAACCAAGGCTGAGCAGACCACAGGGTAGCGGCGGCTGGGATCTGGGCTGTACCAGAAGGGGCCAGGGTTCCTGCACTGGGCACCTGGGACACAAGGGGTCCTAGTTCTTCTCATGCTGACCCAGAGAAGGAGGTGCTGTTCAGGGTATGTGCCCTGATCCTGCTGCTAACCCTCTGGAGGAGTCCACACCCCTGTGCATCCGGCCTGGACTGTGGTTCCACTCAAGCTGGATTGGGTGCAGGACACAGGTCTACATGGTCAGTGTAGTTGGGACCAGGGTCTCCCGGGGCCCCTCAGAGGACAGGGCACTCTGCAGGGAAGCTGGCTGAAGGCTTTGAGGCCAGGTAGATATGGTCCCTGGGAGGATGTGCAGCTCCCAGTAACCAAACACAGGTGCCCTCTGAGGGCCGCACTGACCCAACTACTCCAGGGGCAGTTCTGGGATGCCCAATCGAGGGAGTCTGTCTCCCACAGTCACAGGCCCTCGTCCCGGCCTGGAGCTGCCCATTGCAGGGGGCCCTTCCTTATGTAGACCCCACATCCCCCTCTCCAGCCCACTGAGCTCACTGCTGGACAACTTGCCCAGCTGGCATGAAGTGGCCCTGAGCCCCGACCTTCCTGACCCTCAGAACAGCTGTCTGACTCAGTCCCCCCACTGTAAGGCCACAGTCACCTCTCTACACAGGGCAGAGACACATGTTCACAGAGGCCCAGGGCTGTGTGTGGGGCACCTGCAGTGAGGGAGGAAGGGACAAGGCCAGTGCTCAGTATGCGGCCTGCAGGGGCCAGGCCAGGTGAGGGACAAACCTGTGACATTTGTGTGCGTGTGTGCATCATGTGTGCATGTACTAGGCATGTGTCTGTGTGTGTCCTGTGTATGCAGGTAAGTCTGTGTATAGGTATGTCTGTGTGTCCTGTGGGTGCAGGTGTGTGTCTGTGGGTCCTGTGTGTGCAGGTGTGTCTGTGTGCGTGTACTACACAAGTGTCTGTGTGTCCTCTGTGTGTGCAGGTGTGTCTGTGTGTGTGTACTACACATGTGTCTGTGTGTCCTCTGTGTGTGCAGGTGTGTCTGTGTGCATGTACTACACATGTGTCTGTGTGTCCTCTGTGTGTGCAGGTGTGTCTGCGTGCGTGCGCTACACAAGTGTCTGTGTGTCCTCTGTGTGTGCAGGTGTGTCTGCGTGCGTGCGCTACACAAGTGTCTGTGTGTCCTCTGTGTGTGCAGGTGTGTCTGCGTGCATGCACTACACATGTGTCTGTGTGTCCTCTGTGTGTGCAGGTGTGTCTGCGTGCATGTAGTACACATGTGTCTGTGTGTCCTGTGTGTGAAGATGTGTCTGTGTGCATGGACTACACATGTGTCTGTGTGTCCTGTGTGTGAAGATGTGTCTGTGTGCATGGACTACACATGTGTCTGTGTGTCCTCTGTGTGTGTGTCTATGTCTTGGACATGTATCTGTATGTGTCCTTGGGGTGCGCGTGTGTTGGGTGCAGGTCATTGTGTCTGTGTGTGTTGAGTGGCAGTGACATGGTGATAGCTGAGCAGGCCGGGTGTGACACCGGTGCACCTCCCTCCCATGGGAGGATGATTCCCTTCAGGACAAAGCCTGGAGGAGGGCGACACTCACCTCGTCATTGGTGACTCTCCTGTGTGCTCTGGAATTTCTCCTCACTGTTGTTTGTTTGAACACGGGGTCTGGATGTGGGCCGAGGGCATGACTGTGCGTGTGGCCCAACTGTCCACGTCCTCTGGAGAAGGTGCTCCGCACTGTGTTCTGTGGGGGGCTCATAGGGTGAACACTGCCTGGGGCTTGTTTGTGGGGCTCTTTGCCGGGCTGACATCCTCTGGGCCCCCACACAGGTAAGCTCACCTGGGCCTAGAGCCCAAATATGTGCCCTCAAGGGCATTTTTCCAGGGCCTGGGAACAGGACACTGTGGCTGTGTGTGGTTTGCCCTCTGGCCTTTTTAGTCAATCTTACAGACTCAGTGTACTGTTCTGGGTTTCTCACTGGTGCGCTCCTCCGTGCACGGCAGGGCAGGCCAGAGCTGGGAGAGGCCTATGTCTCCCAAGGCTACTCTGGGAAGTGTGGGGAGCATTGCAGAGTGTGGGAACCTTGCCCTGCAGGTCGCTGGGCACCCAGAGGAAGGACCACCTCCCCCACACCCCCTTGTCCTGGGTCTGTGTGAGTGTCCAGTTCAATGTCAGTTCTGTTTTTTGTCCCAAAGAACACATACTATGACATTTACTGTTTTTGTCATTTTTAACTGAACAGTTCAGCGCGGTAAGTGCACGCACACTGTTGTGCCACTGTCACCACCATCCCCAGAACTTGACACTCTGTCCTCATTAAGAACTAACTCCCCCCCCCCAAAAAAGAACTAACTCCCACCCCAGTTCGATGACTCTGGGGCTGGCATCTGAGTGGGGTCAGACAGGGTTTGTGCTCCTGTGACCGATGCATTTCACTTGGAACCACGTCCTCAAGGCTCGCTGTGCACCTGGCACTGCCTGCCCTCCCATGTGAGCTGAGTAGCACGGCACTGTGAGGGTGGCCGCACTGCCTGCCCCTGTCCCCATGGACACTTGTGCTGCTCCCACCCTTGGCTATCGTGAGTAATGCTGCTGTGAACATGGGCGCGTGTCTCTGTGAGCTCCACTCTCGGTTCTGTGGGTGTGCGTGCAGGGCCACACGGCCACCCATCCCTAACTCTAGGGACCTGCCAACACTGATTTCCATATCAGCTGTCCCAGTTTACACCCCAGCTCCAGCCCTGGTGCACACAGGATCACACCTCCTCCCCCCAGACACAGTGCGTGTGGACTCAAGCCTCCTCCCCGCTGCCGACATGTACTGCTGTCCCCGATACCTGCCATCTTGATGGATTTGAGTCTTTAACACACTAGGGAAACATCGCTGTCCCACACTCTTAGCTCGATGGGGCTGGAGGGTACGTGCTCCAGGTGTCAAATCACCCAGGAGCTTTCTAAGCACAGGTTGGCCTGTCCTAGATCCTGACTCTCCAGAGCATCCAGGAACCTGCCCCGACAGTGCCCACGAGGAGGTCTGGGCCACAGCGCCCATCTCCCCACTGTCCACAAGCACCAGAAGGCCGACCCTGCCCCGCCTGCGGTTGTGGCCTCCAGACATCCCATGCATGTGGGTGTTTGCTACCCAGGGAAGTGACTAGGTTTCCCTAGGACTCCTTGGGAAGTTGGCTGCAGAGCAGAAGGTGGGCCAGTGGGTGACCCTGGGATGCGTCCCCTGCAGCCCCAGTCCCTGGTCTTTTCTCAGCTCCAGAGCTGATGTGCCCACCCTCCCAAGTAGCCAACAGCCCCCTCCTCCAACAACCACAAGCTTCTGCCCAGTGTGTCCACTGGTCACTCAGTGTCACCTGCAGCCACGGCCTTGGTGGCTGCTTCCTTCTGCTCTCTATGTCTAGAACCTGCCCCAGAAGGCACAGTGTTAGGTTCATCTTTGCCTTTGTCCAGTGGCCAGGAAATGAGGAATACAGCGCTGTGACCTGTGGACGCCCCCAGGGCTCTGTGCACATCTGGAAAACCTCCCCTCCCAGGACAGGTGGCCAAGACCCTGGGGAGATACACCCAGAAGCTGGTGGGAGCTTCTGTCACCTGCCCCAGCCTAGCCACCTGGTGCGGTCCACCCAGGCCCAGCCGACAGCAGCACAGACAAGCACAAGCAGTGCACAGTGGGCAGTGTTGGGCCTCAGTGGGCAGTGTTTGAACCATAGTGGGCAGTGTTGGGCCTCAGCGGGCAGTGTTTGAACCATAGTGGGCAGTGTTTGAACCATAGTGGGCAGTGTTTGGGCCTCAGTGGCCAGGGTTTGGGCCTCAGTGGGCAGGGTTTGAACCATAGTGGGCAGTGTTTGAACCATAGTGGGCAGTGTTTGGGCCTCAGTGGCCAGGGTTTGGGCCTCAGTGGGCAGGGTTTGGGCCTCAGTGGGCAGTGTTTGAACCACAATGGGCAGGGTTTGGGCCTCAGTGGGCAGTGTTTGAACCACAGTGGGCAGTGTTTGGGCCTCAGTGAGCAGTGTTTGGGCCTCAGTGGGCAGGGTTGGGCCTCAGTGGGCAGGGTTTGGGCCTCAGTGGGCAGTGTTTGAACCATAGTGGGCAGGGTTTGGGCCTCAGTGGGCAGGGTTTGGGCCTCAGTGGGCAGTGTTTGAACCACAATGGGCAGGGTTTGGGCCTCAGTGGGCAGTGTTTGAACCACAGTGGGCAGTGTTTGGGCCTCAGTGAGCAGGGTTTGGGCCTCAGTGGGCAGGGTTTGGGCCTCAGTGGACAGTGTTTGAACCACAGTGGGCAGGGTTTGGGCCTCAGTGGGCAGTGTTTGAACTACAGTGGGCAGTGTTGGGCCTCAGCGGGCAGTGTTTGAACCATAGTGGGCAGTGTTTGGGCCTCAGTGGGCAGGGTTTGGGCCTCAGTGGGCAGTGTTTGGGCCTCAGTGGGCAGTGTTTGAACCATAGTGGGCAGTGTTTGGGCCTCAGTGGGCAGGGTTTGGGCCTCAGTGGGCAGTGTTTGGGCCTCAGTGGGCAGTGTTTGAACCACAGTGGGCAGTGTGTTTGGGTCTCAGTGGGCAGTGTTTGAACTACAGTGGGCAGTGTTTGGGCCTCAGTGGGCATTGTTTGAACCCCAGTGGGCAGTGTGTTTGGGCCTCAGCAGGCAGTGTCTGAACCCCAGTGGGCAGCGTTTGGGCCTCAGCGGGCAGTGTTTGTTTGGGCCACATCATTGCTCTGTCCTAGTGACGTAACACTCATCACCCATCTCAGGTTCCCACTGGACTGAGCACCCTGTATCCTATCTGGCCACAGGGTCCTTCTGGCCATTAATGTTGTCAGGATCAGCTGATGACCCCGATTTCTGGAGTGCAGGAGGGCTGGCATGTGTCCAGTAGAAGGGACTGGAATACTCCAAGGTATTTCGGGATGTTACGACTCTCTTGGAAAGCGCCGGGCAGAGCCAGCCCCAAAATGGTCCAGAAAGCAGACAAGGTGCCTCCTTTATCCATTAGAGCAGTGGTTCTCAGCTTTCCTAATGCCGTGGCCTTTTAATACAGTTCCTGTAGGTCACGACCCACAGGTTGAGAACCACTGCATTAGAGTCTCCTGGAAGGGAAGGAAAGGGACAGAACCAGCCTCAGTTTAATAGAAACCAAGGCAGCAAGTCGCAGCCATCTATGTGAAGGAGTGTAAGCCCCACTTGGGATCTGCTTCTGGGGCTCCGGCCTCCCCAGAGGACTAGGCTGAGCAGGAGCCAAAAAGGTTGCCCCCTTCTGTGTGCTGGCCCCAGGCTCTGTCCCAGCTGCTACCCAGATAGGGACCTAGGGAGATCAGGTGATGCCCCCAGCACTGGACAGCCCTCTGCCGAGTCCTCAGGGCTGGTGCCTGCCCTGTCTGTGAGAACTGTGCAGCAGGTGGCCAGCTGGCAGAGCTCTGCACTTCCAGGACCTTCATGCTGTGCTGACCCCAGCTTCCTCCTCGTGGACCTTCAGCTGTTGCTCCAGGGGAAACAGCCTCTGAGGGGCCTTCCCTAGATGCAGACTGCCTCATCAGGGTCTACAGTGAGGGAAGGGCTCCAGCCTGCAGGTGCCACTTAGCCCAGAGCAGCATGGCCGGTAGGGGGCAGGGGAGGACGGCAGGCCCCTGCTTGTGCTGGGGCTCCTAGGCCTCCAGAGACCAGACTTGCTCCTGCTCACCCGCTTCTGCCTCCCCACTCCTCCCCAGCACCCAGGGCCCCAGTGCCACAGACCACTCAGGGGCCACCAACAGGAACCCCCAGGTCACTCCCTGGGCCTGTGAGCGCAGCTTCCTCCAGCCTCCCTGCCCTATTCTCACCCGCTTGCTGCCTCCTCCTGCTGTGTCCTGAAGAAAGACCCCTGCCCATCAGCTATGTGGGTAGAGGGCTCCCTGCAGCTGTCCAGGTGTGTTGGCTGCAAGCTCTGGTGCCCCGTCTTTGCAGACACAGGTGTATCTAAGCAGCAAGTTCAAGGAACATGGAGGAGGGGCTTGCTGGGGGAAGCCCAGGAGCCCACACCCAAGTGGGACCGGACTTGGTCCCCACCATACCTGAAGCTCTCCTGCCCAGACACATAGTGTGGGAGCACCTCCCCTCTGCCAGGCTCCCCTGGGGCCTGCAATCAGTGGCTGAAGAAATTGCTATGACTTCTGGAAGATTCTGGAGGATTCTGGAGCTGCTGTGGAGGCCCGTTGTTGGGGGCAGCAGATACCACTCCCCCCACGGGGGCCGCACAAACCAGACACAGGCAACCATCAGAGGGTTTCAGCATGTGCTAAGCTGCATTCAGAAATAAAACCATGGAGATAACATCGAACGTTTCTGGGTTTTTAAACTTGCTTTTTAGGGGCAAACACAGAAGGGGCCCTAGCTGCCCCAGCTGGTGCAGGCACCCCCAAGGCTGATCCCAGCCCCGCAGGCGTGGCATACCCAGGAATCAGGTGGCCATTCTGTGCATCAGGAGATAGTTGCTGTGCACCAGCCAGCCGCCGATGACAGCAGGGTTCTCTTCCTTCTGAATCACCAGGGTTCAGGCAGAGGTGTGTTGAGAGCAGGCCGAGGTATTCCTGAATGAAATCTCTGCTGAAATTGTTCCTTCCTGCTTAGTCATGTTCAGAAAGTATATCCTCCCAGAGTGGAGGCAGAAACAAAGTGTGGTTGCACAGTGCATATCTGTGTGGCCACTTTGGAAGCCCTGCCCAGAGGCGCCTGATGGGGGCCAGGCGCTCATCAGGTGGAGGGCATCCTATGCAGGACCTGGAGCCATCCTCTCCCTGACCCTGGGGACCTAAGGGACCTGCACCTCAGGTAGAACGAGGGGCAGGGAAGGGTGGCTAGCTGGGCTCTACTCATGGGACTTCCCGGCCCCCCACACCTAAGAGCCTGGATCTCAGGGCCGACCCTGCACAGTCCCCTGTGACACTCCTGGTGGCCCTGTGGCCGCCTCCATGCCTGAGTGGAACCTGCTCCTGGGGAGGAGAGGGGCAGGGGTGTCAACCGAGTGACTAGGGCCACCTCCAGCTTTCACCTGGTGATGAGAAGAGGTACTCCCTGCCACGGGGAGGGGATGAGGGTCTGTGGCAGTGGCTGAGGGAGGCCCTTGGAAGTACCACGTGTGTCTAGGGGATGTGCTTTACCCCAGGAAGGGCAGATCCTGGTGGCGGCTGCCACATGGGTCATAGGGGTGCAGGGTAGCAAGGAGGGGCCTTCAGACTTGGGATCTCCAGGGCCCCCCCGAGCCTTGAAGAGGCTGGGTGTGTGTGGCCATCAGAGAAGCTGAAGGAGAGGCCAGAGGGAGGTGAACTGGGCAGAAATTGGGACAGAGCCCTTGGCAGGAAGTGAGCACCACGGAGCAGGGATCTGGGGTTCTGCCTATGTGGGTGGAGGTGGGAGCCGGCCTGGCTTCTGCTTGCACACACGTGTGCACACATGTGCTCAGTTCTAGGGAAGGGCTGGGAGCTGTGTGGAGACAGTGTGGGTAGATGCTCGGGGCCATCCCTGTGGTGTGCAGACCCACACACACAGCACACACGGGTATGATCTCCTGCAGCCTGCCAGGATTGGCATTGCTGGGCAGCCCAAATGGTCCACCGTCCGCCGCCCACCTGGGACCGTGCCATTCTCAGCAAACCCTTGTGTACCTGCTGAGCTCACTGCCTATCAGATACAGCAGATCCTCTGTAAGTTGACCACCCAAGGAACTGTAGCAAACTAGTCAAGGTTCGGACGTGGTCAGATAAGGGACTGCCATTGAGGCCATGTGGTACACATCCTGTCTATGGAAATCAGGTCAACTTAAGGAGGGGGGTCAGTGCAGGGAGGTGGCAGCCATGCAGGCCCTGCTTGTGCTTATTGAGTGCCAGTGGCCTCTCTGTCAGGGCTGGGCAGCACATTTCCTGCATCTGAGATGGTGGATCCTAGAAAGTTCAACCCCTGTGGGGTGTCCACTTGTGCCAAGACGTGCTCCAGGGACATCAGGAGACTATACACCCCGGGGGTCCGCCCAAGATGCCCCCAGGTGAAGGCATCCCTTGGTGCATTTGGAGATGACTTTATATTTGTCTGAATCCATTTTATTTCTTGGGCAGAGATGACACAAGATTTCCCCTGAGCCTCTCCCACCTGAATGCTCCATGCAAGAGTTGCATTATTTAATACTTAACTTTTAGTTCTCACACTGCAGATCACCCTGGCACTGGCATCCAGCAACCTCGAACCCACTGCAGTCTCATTAACACTGACTTCCTGCCACAGTGAGACCACACACAGGCCCAGGGGCAGGGGTCAGTTCCTCAAGGTGGCTTCTTCCCACACCTGTGCCTACTCCTGGGATTTCCTGATGGACACAGTCTATTTCTTAGTAAACTTGCACCAATGTACAGCATAAACAGCTAAAGCTACACAAATCCTACATTTACCATTTCTCAAATAACCAAAAAGTGATCACTTGCATGTGACTACCCTCCAGGTAAAATAGAACCTTACAGCCCTAAAATATCTTAGTTAACATTTTGGATGTTCTTGTGGGGGGGTAGTATATTGCCTTGTGTTTTTAATCTTTCAGTTCCTTGATGATAAATGCTGATTTTCTAACATGAGTTATGCAATATGACTTCTTTTTAAAAAGAAATTCTCTAGAGGAGTTTAATATAACTCATGTTACTTTTTCCTTAAGTATTTGGAAAAATGTACCAGTGCACCCATCTGGCCCTGAAGGTTTAATGTGTGTATCTGCATGGGGGGTGGTGGTGTTAATTTATGGATTTAAATTCTTCATGAGATAATAGTACAATTCAGAGCTTCTATTTCTTCTTGTGTAAATTTTGCTGGTTTTATTTCCTAGAGAACTTGTCTATTTTATCTACATTTGCAAACTTATTATGACAAAATTCATAATATCTTCTACAATTGCCCAGGGCTGCTGTATCAAATGACCACAGACTGGGTGGATTAAAACAGCAGAAATTTATTCCCTCTCACCTGTGGGGATCAGAAATCTGAGGTCACGATGTTGGCAGGCCTAACTACGTCCCTCCCTTCTGAGGCTCTCACAGGATTCTCTCTGTCTCCTTCAGCCTCTGGTGGCTCCAGGCAATGCTGGGCGTGTGGCCACACCGCTACAATCTCTGCCTCATCGCCACGTGACCCTCTGCCCTTTGACTTTCCTCTGTGTCTTCAAGTCTCCCGGGATAAAGACACGGTCATGAGACTCGGGGCCCATCCTGCTCCAGGATGACCTCATCTCAGCTCTGTAATTACATCTGCAAGACCCTATCTCCAAATAAGGTCACATTCCCAGGTGCCTGGGGGTGGGACACAGTTCAACCCACTGCACTACTTTGTAATGTGTGTAGGCTCTACAGTGGTGACTCTTCCCTTAAGCACAGTTTTAGCTGCATATTTACAGTTTTGACAGGTTGTATTTTCATCATAATTTAGTTGAAATATTATTTACCTTTTTTTTTTTTTTTTTGTAGAGACAGAGTCTCACTTTATGGCCCTTGGCAGAGTGCCGTGGCCTCACACAGCTCACAGCAACCTCCAACTCCTGGGCTTAAGCGATTCTCCTGCCTCAGCCTCCGGAGCAGCTGGGACCACAGGCGCCCGCCACAACGCCCGGCTATTTTTTGGTTGCAGTTTGGCCGGGGCCGGGTTTGAACCCGCCACCCTCGGCATATGGGGCCAGCGCCCTACCGACTGAGCCACAGGCGCCGCCCTAACTTTTTTTTTTTTTTTTTTTGAGACAGAGTCTCATTATGTCACCCTCAGTAGAGTGCCGTGGTGTTACGACTCACAGCAACCTCAAACCTTTGAGCTTAAGCAATTCTCTTGCCTCAGCCTCCCAAGTAGCTGGGACTACAGGCACGTGCCATGATGCCTGGCTATTTTTTTGTTGCAGTTGTCATCGTTATTTAGCTAGCTCAGGCTGGGTTTGAACCCGCCAGCCTGGGTGCATGTGGCCAGCGCCCTACTCACTGAGCTACGGGCACTGCCTTAGTTCAAATATTATTTGATATCAATTATGGCTTAGTTTTTAGCACACTGATTTCTTACAATGTGTCACTTAATCTCTCAAGCCCAGGGCTGTCTGGTGTCTTTCCGTGTTGATTTTCTGCTCCATTCCTCCTTTGTTAGGACCCAGTTCTCTGCCAGATCCGTCCCTCACATCCGTGGTGTTCATGTGTTATTCATACCTTTATCCCTGGCATGATTGTCTTTTGCCCACCTGAGAGAGGTGTCTTAAGCTCTCCAACTGTGCCCATGACTTGTCTGTCTCTCCTCCTAGCTCTGTGGGCTTTGCTGACCGGGGCTGGCTTTGAGCACGTGAGTTTAGAGGTGCTGATCCATTAGTGAACAGAGCATGGGGTGTTCTTTTCCTTGACTTCTTTTAAACATTTTAAAATTATTATTCATTCTCTCCCTTTATCAGCTTGCTGGTTCTGGATTCTGTCATTCTTGTCATCGCTGCCCTGGACAAAGGCCCTTGACTTGTCAGGGTGAGATGAGGACTTTAACTGCTTGTCACTTGCTCCCCCAGCCCCATCCTGTGCTGTTGTCAATCTGCGTTTCCATTCTGCCTGTACTTGGCCGTTGAAGTTCTCCAAGCCACAGTGCACTGCAGCTACTGCCTCAGCGCCAGTGTCCGTGTCCTGTCCACAAAGCACATCTTTCTGTGCTTCCCTCTGTTTGTATGATCTGGAAATGATTTGACTTTGCCTTTTTAATGACTGTTTTTGCCCCTGTAGAGCATCATCTGTGGCCCTCGGGGTCTGCCTGCTCTGGGACCACATCGCACAGCTCCTCTGTGGCCAGAACCTAGAGGTGCACACTTTTTTTTTTTTTTAAGGTGCATTTGTTTTTTTTTCCTAAAAAACAAAGTGCAGCATTTAGATTGTCCTAATTGGCTTGACTCACTGGCTTCCTGGTGTTAGGGAGCGTTAGCCTGGGAAGTTGTCTCTTAGGAAGAAACCCAGTTACTGAGCTGGGGCAGACTGACCTGGAATTATCTGTGGGCTGGAGCTGTGAGGTCCAGGGGTGTTGGTATACTTCAATGGCAATCAAAACTTATTTTTAAAAATGTATTTTTAACTCATTGCTGTGAGAAAATAGAAATTAATGACTTACAGTATTTGCACAAAAAACCCCTCTCCATAGATAGCAGTGAATTTTAATTGCGTATTTTCCTGACTGCTCTCATGTGATTCAAGCCAAATATTTAAGTTTGAATGAGGTAATTAAACGAAGAGATTGTCATCTAACCCAGAAATTGTTCATCAAACATAATTCCTCTTCTCTCTTTTCCTAATGAAATAGAAGAAAGTCATGAGAAAAAGGAGGGGGTTCTAGTTCAGTTTGCCAAGCAAAATTTAAAGTTTAGAACTTGAGGAGCTGCCCAGCCAGTTTGGAAAACTGACAGAATGGCCGGTAGCTGAATCACAAGTGTACTTGGCCTACAGATATACACATGTCCCCACAGACATGAAGGACAAGGGCATTCAGAAAGGCTGAGGGCTGGCTACACCCCATGTCAGGGAACGTCTGCTCCCTGTCTCCAGCCCTGTCACCGCCGAGTGGATGCCCCTCTGGGATGGGGACCAGGCTAACAGCTTTATGCATGTGCTCAGGGGACTTTTGCTAGGATCCCCAGTGTTGGCTGCTGTAGGTTTCTGGAAGGTGGAGTCACCTGCCAGGGCTGTCCCAACAGGTGCCGGGACCCTGGAGATTCAAGGCACAGGGCTCCCCTGCTCTGTACCGTGAGGGAGCCTCTCTGTGTGGCCCTCAGAACCTGCTCCCAAGAGGGAATTGGGAAACCCAGGGCAAGCCAATGCCTCACTGGGACCCTGTGGGTAACCTTGGGCACTGGCCATAGGTCACCTTATCTGAGCTGTGGGTAAAAATAGGATAGAAATCACTGCTGGGGGCGCCAGGGAGGGCCCTGCTTATCTGGGGCGGTGGCAGCTGTTCAATGTAATGATTGTGAGTGTCTGTGTGTGAGCAGTGCTGGCGCAGCCCAGATGCCTAGGGGCAGAACATTCAGACCCCTGCGCCCCAGGATGGCTGGTCTCTCCCCCAGGGCTGTGTGTGCCTATGGGCTTCTTTAAATGCTGTCTCTGTCACTTAGACACACCCTGGGAGTGGTGCCACATCACTCTACCTAGGAGCTCATTTAGCACAACAAAAGTTATCCCAGTAGCCAGTATTCCTGCCTTGAAGGGGAGCAGCACCAGCCACAGCAGGGATGGCAGCACTGACACACAGCAACTCGGTGACCCGAGAGGACACATGCTGTGTAATTCCACTTACATGAGGGCCTTGAGGGTGTCGAGTTCCCAGAATCATAAAGTAGATGGCTGGTGCGGGGCTGGGCGGGAGTGGGAGGGGGTTAGTGTGCGGTGGGAACACAGCTTTAGTTTGGAAGAGGAAGAGTCTGGGGACAGATGGTGGTGAGTCACACAGCGACGCGAATGCACGTAATGCCATAGAGCTGTGCATGGAAACTTTGTGCTCTGTGTATTTTACCACAAGTAAATAAAACGGATTTTTTTAAAAAGGAAAAAACAAAATGAAAACTGAGTGGACCTTTATAACAGAGAGCTACTCTGGCACTGAGCGGCCAAGGCCATAGGCCCACAGCAGCCACACCATGAGGGTTTGTCTGACCAGGCACAGGCTCTGATGTTGGAGGCATGGCAGCCTCACCTCCTCCTTACACAGCCTCAGGGGCTCTGGTCTCTCAAAGGGTAGGGGAACACACCCCAGAAAGGGGAGCCAGCGAAGAGCTATGGCAGCAGCGTGTCCCCATGCCATGGTCCCTGGGGAATTCTGGAACATGGTTGCCAGACAGGCCTCACTGACGGCAGGGGAGGAGGCACAGACTCTGAGAGGGCCGTGAGGCCGGGATGTGCTCTGTATGCAGTTGTAGTGGTGCCTGGGAATGGACCTGGGGGCAACCTGCCCTGCCAGCGTGGGCGCGGCACTGGCCCCAGGTGACAGGACAGGGTCCCTCCCAAGGCCAGGGAACACATAGCTGAGGCTAGGAGGATGGCCCAGGGGTGTACCTAGTGCTCATCCCTGGGGCCTGGGCAAGGCTGGCACAGGTATGGGGCTCAGGACCTGGGAAGAGCCTGAGTCACTGGGGCTGGGGCCACAGCCCAGGGGCTCCTGGAACTTGTTCCTGTGTCCCAGCCCCACTCTCAGCGGCTCTGGAACCCACACGTGGGCACTATTGTAATTATGCCTACAGGTGGAAATGCTTTCTTCTGAGATTAGTGAAGTTTTTCACATAGTGAGCTCAGAGTTATTTCTGGCACCTGGAGGCTGTCAGGGTGATAGTCCCCTCTGCGGGGATTTGGCCGGCATGGGGGGCCCAGCACGAGGCACAGGAACTGTGCTACTTCAGGGCTAGATGGGCTCCCAATTTTCTGACCTCAGTGCAGGCCTCTGGCCGGGTAAGTACCTCCCCAGTCTAAGGGATCATCATTGGGGGACTCACACTGACTTCCAGGGATGGAGGCACTTTGGGGACCATGCTGGATGGGCAGAGTTCTTTTCATGGCTCAGTGTAGCCTGTTCCTTGCTGACAGAGGATGTGCTAGAAACACCCCACACTCCCAACTGCTAGGGAACCGCAGACCTGCAGGAGGCGAACAGTGAGGACGGGTTGGGGCACCTACCAGTGTTGTTTTCTCTCACCAGCTGTGCTGTGCTCTGCATCTGGTGGGCTTTGCGAACACGTCTGCCTATGGGCCCACCAACTAGGATGCTGCTGTCTCGTTGAGTAGCAGGCTGGCCATGCCTCCCTGAGCTTCATGGAGACAGAATCACAGTAGCCTCCTCTGGCCCATCCACAAGGCGTCCCTGCTGCGGTGACGTGGGAGGCTTGTAGCCCTCCGCCCACTGCTCTGCAGGTGGGGACGTGGTTCACTCTTTCCAGGCCAGGCTGCTGTAAGTGGAGTTGCTAGGTCCTGACAAGGACGTGTCCTTAGTTTTTGGTCACTGCCGGTTCTCCGTGGTGGCTGCGCACTACACAGACTGTCAACAGTGCAGAAGTCAGGTTCTCAGGCTGTGCCTTGCTCACTGAGGGCTGGTTTGCCGTGCTGGGTGTCTGGCAGGCGCAATGACCCCTTGCACCCTGCCACAGGGCCTCCCTTGGCTGCACAGTGTCTGCCCCAGTCTCAGCTGTCCCCTTGTTCTGGCCTGGGAGTTTCTATGTGGCACTTAGGTTGCTTTTCCACCCTTCAGAGTGTCTTTGAAATGAAGAGGGTATAATTACTTTTTTTTTTTTTTCAGTGATAGGGTCTTGCTCTGTTGCTCAGGCTGCAGTGCCATAGCGTCATAGCTCACTGTGGCCTCAAACTCTTGGACTCCCTTAATCCTCCTGTCTCAGCCTCCCGAGCAGCTGGGACAGTAGGTGCCCACCACAATGCCCATATAATTTTTATTTTTATATTTTGTAGAGATAGGAGTTTTGCTATGTTGCTCAGGATGGTCTCAAACTCCTGGCTTAAGGGACCTCCAAACTCAGCTTCCTAAAGTGCTGGTTTTACAGATGTGAGCCACTGAGCCCAGACAGAAGTATGTGATTTTTTTCTTTTCTTTTTTTTTTTTCTCCTGCAGTTTTTGGCCGGGGCTGGGTTTGAACCCACCACCTCTGGCATATGGGGCCTCTCTTTTGTTGTACTTGGTAGAGTGCTGTGGCATAATAGCTCACAGCAACCTCAAACTCTTGGGCTCAAGCAATTCTCTTGCCTCAGCCTCCTGAGTAACTGGGACTACAACGCCCTTCTATTTTTAGAGACAGGGTCTCACTCTGGCTCAGGATGATCTGGAACCCACTAGCTCAGGCAATCCGCCTGCCTAGGCCTCTGAGTGCTAGGATTACAGGCGTGAGCTATCGTGCCCAGAAGTATGTGATTTTAATGAAGACCACTTGTCAGTGTTTCTCTTATAGGGGTGTGTTTTGAGACCCTGAAGGGATTTGCAGCCATTATTCTGGCTGTGAACCTGTTTTGTGCCCGACTGCAGGCTACACCCTGTAAGCTGGGAGCCTCCCAGAAAGCTCTGCTGAGGACCACTCCAAGGAATCTCTTGCTGATCCTACAGAGGGGCCAGGTCCCTCTCAGCTCCGAGGGCTCCACCACACACTGAGGGTGAAGCAGGGCACCCTGCAGTGTCTGTCAACAGAAAGGTCTTTGAGTTGACTCTGAGACAGGCAAAGAAAACTAAGGGGTCACCTCAGCAGCCTGCTGTGTTTGAAAGGAGGATGGGTAGCAACGGGGAGCAAGTGGCCTGGAGGGATGTCAGAGGCTCAGAGCCCACAGCTAGGAACCTCTGTCCCCAGCCTGCCCATCCCACTACAGTGCTGAGGCCGCCCCATCTTGTCCATTCCTTGGGTATGCTCTTGGCCTGCACCCTGAGACTTGGCCTTCCAGGTCAGCCCCTTCCCAGGGTGGGGGTGGGTGGGGAGCTTGAGCTGGTGGGGCTGGCACCAGGTGGCAGATGGGTGGTGGGGGCTGAAGAATGAAGCTGGAAGCCTATTCACCATTGAGCACCTAAGAGCATTTGTTGCCCCAACATTTAGGATTATTCCTTACCACCTGCATGGACCAAGTAGGTCCTGGCACTGACAACAGGCAGGATGGGCAACCATATGGCCATACCTGGACAGGAGTGGATGGAGAGGCAGCCTCAGACATCTCCAGGTAGTTCAGAGATGCTCCTAGGAGCCGCTGGCCTTGGTATGTCTGGGGAATAGCAGGATTGTCACCTGCACTGCTGCTGGACGACCCCGCAGGTGCCCTGTGGCATCCAGGCCCACCCAGTCTGGCCCAGAAGTGGGGTCTGGGAGAAAGGTGGTAGCAGCTACGGCCACCTGTGGCCTCTGGGTTCCTGCCAGCCACAGGCTTTAAACATGCCCAGCAAGCTGTAGTCAGTTTTCTGGAGTGCTCATTAGGGAGCATTTGAGCTGTTCGCTATATCCTCAGAGCTTTCCAGAGTGCTCTACCTTCTCCCAGATGGCTCTCCTGAGCCTCACAGAAAGCCTCAGCCTGCACCCTCCTCCCTCCCTTCTGAGCCAGAACATTCCTTTTGGGAGGCCTGGTGTGTTATCACTGAGAACTGTGTAGATTGCTTATCTTTCCTTTTTTAAATTAAAACAATTGGTGCTTATACTCCTAGAGGCCCTGGCTGCTTCCCCAGCTCTGCAGGGTGCAGGGTGCAGGGTTGCCTGGGCTCACCTCTGTGTTGACGGCTTCTTCCAGGGATCCCCTCCCCTGCCACCTCCCCAGAGGATGCCATCACACATTCCTTGGTATTTTCAGGGTTTAGCCCCTTTTTTTGTGAGTGTGTTGTGAGTGTGTCATGAATGTGTTGTGTAAGGCTGGCCCATCTTCTGCGTCACCAATTTCAGGTCATGGTAGACTAGAGTAGCCCTGCTGGCCTAGGCTTTTCTCCTGTCCCTTGGGAAGGCATCCCCCAACCCAGTCTGCAGGTGGGGAACTTGCTCAAGAATGGCTTTATTTGGCCCTCCCATTTGGCCAGTGGCTCATATGGGGTCATGCTCTTTTCCCTTAACTTTTCCCTGGTCTGACTGCAGCTGCCTCTTGAAGGCTTTGTGGCACCATGAATTCTGCTGGCCTGGTATGGCCAGAAGGTCTATGTGATGATCTTGGATTGTGCTGAAAGGTTTTTCCATGTGGCATCTTCTTACCTCTCCATTCAAGGGTCTCAGGCCCACCCATCACCCCACCTGCTCCCTTCAGGCCTAACAGGAGCCTGCTCATCTGGCTGGCCCACCCTTGCCAAGGCTGTGATTGACTACTGCAGACCACCAGGGTGGGAGCCTGTTCACCCCAGGGCTGCCCTCAGACCATGCCCCTCTCCCCTTCCTAGAATCTCTGGATTTTGAGCTGGGGCCTTGGGCTGTTTGCTACATTCCCCAAACTCAGCACCTCATGGGTTCTCATGGTTTCTCAAGGAGCTTTGCCACCTGCACCTCCAAGGGCTCCCAAATCCTGCCCTGTTCCCAAGGGCCCTGTGTCTAGCCGCTGGGCTGGAAGGTTCTGGTCCCAGTAGACTCTGACATGGTCTCTTCCCCAGAGATGGCAGCACACATTTGTGTGGGCAGGTAAACTGTGTTCTGGACATCTCAGACTTTAAAGGAAACAAGAGGCCTTTGGGTGTTCCTAGTTCAGGATGTCACCACAGTGACAGAATGTCTGTACAAAGTTCTGGACAACCTTAAAGCTGTGCTCCGGAGCCTCACCAAGACTCAGGAGCTGTAATTAAAGGACTGCACACCTCCCCTGGGTACTCAAGTTCTATGTTCTTTTGGTGTGTGTCTGTCACTCACTTTTCTCAAACACAAAGTAGCACCAAGGTCCTTATGGAGCTCTGGGTGGGGCTGCACGTCTGTTCCTCAGACCCAACTCTGTTGTTGCTTCTCTCACAGTGGCTCTGCCTCTGGCCCAGGGGTCTGCCTCACAGCTGGCATAGGAGCCCTTGGGGGCCCAGACACAGGGGCAGCCCTCAGGCCAGGCAGCTTTCCCAAACAAGCTGGGGAAAGAGTGGAGGCTGCTTCTGGTGTTTACCCATCCTCTGGTGAAAAGGAGGTTCCTGAAGAGCCCAGCACTTTTCTGCAGAATTCCAGAAGCAGGGTAAACCCTTTCCAGAGAGGTGGCCCTTCATTCTTCCCAGTGCTGACAGGCTCCAGGTCAGGAGAAAGCCCAGGTCTCATAGGGCCGTCATGGCCTCTGGAGCCTCACCCCCCACCCCCAAAAGCTAGTTATTTCAAATGGGCTCTTCTGGTGGGCTTGGCCTTCTGGTCAGAGCAGCGTCTTGGGACAGCAATGGCTACACTTGCCATCCCTGGATAGGAGTGCACACCTGGGCGTGCAACAGGCCACCTTCTGGTGAGGAGTGGTCTTGGGCCTCTGGCCTCCTGCCAGCATGCCCTTCCATAGGCACTTCTGTGTGCTTCAGCTCAAGGGTGCACTCTGCGAGGTATAGACAGCAGGTTCCCAGCCCAGAAGAATGCAGACAGGGCACCCATCAGAGGGCCACCTTGCAGCCCGGGCCCTGCAAGGAAAGTGGAAGGGCTGGCTGACCCAGGGCCTGGCAAGAAGGCAGAACCCCCACCTTGGGGCAGAACAGACAAAGGACTTGCAAATGTGCCCAGCTCCAAGCACACAGCACTGACATGCCCGAAGGCCCCTGTCTGTCCCCCCACTATCATTCCTACCGTGGCTGTCCCTGGAGGAGGATAGGTGAGGCAACTCTTAATTCTCCAGACTTGGAAGTGGACACAGCAACAGCCTAATCCCTTGGAAATTCTCAGTGGCAGCAATCAGGGCCTGTTTTGAGAATCTACACACACCAACTACCACCACCTACTGCAACTCCACATGAAGCCCGGAACCTCCGGCTATGTCTTGATGAGTGGCCAACAGGTCACCACAACAGCAGGGTCACATCAAAAGGACATAGGACTTGATTTGAAGAGGCTTCACCAAGCAAAGGCAAGATGATTGAAGCCAACAGCAATGTTTGAATCCATGAGTTTGTCAGCATGTTTGGGGATGATACAGGACCACCTCACTATCATTAGAACTGGGAATAAGGGAGAAGCTGGCATCTGCTGGCCTTTCCTGTAGGAATGATACACAGATGGCCAGACAAGGGATGTCTCTCCTGAAGAGGTTATTCCAGTGCATCAATGACAAGCAAGTTCCATGAATCCACTCGGCTGGACATGGAGCACCAATGGCCAGTGACAGCTGCTGACTCCCGCTTAGAGTACCCCAGCCCTGTCCAACAAATCTGGGTCCCCGGGGCTCCTGACTCCAGATGCCCACTGTCAGGAGTACACAGGCCCATAACCAATGGCCTGCTCTGTACAGGTGGGGCCTTTGACACATCAGGGCTGGATCTGCAACAGGTGCAGCCTGAGGACAGGAAGGGGTGGAGGGTGGAGGACAGGGCTGCAGGGAGAGAGTGCTGAAGGACTATTAGTCACTGACAAGGGAGCCACCAGATTTAAGAAAGTGCCCTGGGGGAAATCCGCAAACCAAGGGACCCATCTGTGCTGTCAGGACAGTGACTTCTGGGGCTGGGAGTGCTGAGGCTGGGGTACAGCCAGCTGGCAACTTCTGGGTCTTGACTCAGGCGGTGGTGGCAGGGTGTCCACCTTGTAATGACTCACAAAACTGAAGACCCCAAAGCAGATGCTGCTGCCCCTGCCCCAGGCCTATTACAAGATCTATAATTTAAATGAGAGACAGCCTCAGCTACAAGGTGGGGTCCTTGCCCTTGGCAAGGTTTGCTAATTTCTGAGAAGGAACCTCTGGGCCTGTGTCCCTTCTGTGAAATGACAGGGTTAGACTTGGCCCAGCCTCTCTGAGGACTGCCATCAATGGGTGGCTGGCAGTCCTCCTCCCCAGCAGAGCTCCCGGACCCTGTGTGTAGTTCTGCTGCTAGTTATGGGATGGGGACCTGAGCCATTCCTGGGAGAAACTTTGTGCTGGCTCTCTGACCTCTGCTCAGCCATGTGGGGGTGACTGAGGCCAGAGCTTACCCAAGGAGCAAACCCTACAATACACCCCTTGGGTGCTTCTGTTCCTACCCTCAGATCTTTTCAATAAGGCCAGTCTCCCTGGGAGGACACATGGACATGGTCTTACCTTTGGGTAGATAGCAGTTTCCCTCCATTTTATCTTGACAGGGTGGAGTGGCAGCTGCTCAGAGCTGTGTGCAGCCCTGTCCTGCCCTGGGGGGTGGGGGTGGGTTGGCGGGTGGGAGTGTGGGCCAGGTACCCCCATTCTGCTTGATGGGGACACTCCAGGGGGCCCAGGCCTTCAGCATCTGGCTGGAAGAGTCCATGGGGCACAGGCCAAAAACCCAGGTCACTCCTGGGTGTTCTGTGCCTCTCATAGGAAGTGGCTTTTCAGAATTTGGTTTCTCATTTCCTGGTTGTCAGTATGAAACAGTGCAGATCCCCAGGACTCAAGAGCCCAGAGATGACCTCTAACCTCCCAGCTGCCTTTTAGGGTTATAGCAACATGTGCATTTTTAAACTATGGTTAAATCATGTGATGTTTCCATGTGGCAACAATCTGAGACCATCTTAGCCCACACCACCTGCATTTCTGCTTGGTTGCTGGAGAACAGTTTTGAAGCAATTCATGGCATTTAGTGGCTATACATTTTAGCCCAGTTCCCTATTGACAGACATTGGTTGTTCCCAGTTTTTGTGAAAAATGGGTCAGGTGCTAGTAAGGACAAGGCCTATGCCATCCTGATACATGCTTTTTGGGGTCTGGAACCCCACCTTGTTGGGGGCTTCCCTGCACCACCCTATGAGCCCTCTGTTTGGGGGTCTTCCCCAGACCACCATGGCCAAGTGGGGTGGGGTAGTGCATTTCCCCAGGGTTGTACACTCCACAGAGCGGGCCGGTATGGGCATGTCACAGAGCTTAGGACAAAGTCCCAGAGGAGCCCGCCCCCAGGCCAACCTGGCTCCTGCAGCAAATACCTTCCGGGGCCAGGCTGGGTGAGTCAGGACCACCAGAGGAGCCAAAGGCCCGCGGGCCAGGTCAGGGAACTGCCCGAGGGTGGGGTGCAGACTGTGCTGGGGGGTCCAGGAATCGCCCCGGGGTGGGGATGACTGCGAGAGGGGAAGAGAGGACCGCAGGGCACGGACTGTGCGGGAGGGGCCGGGGATCGCGGGACGTGCGCCCTTTGCGGGGAGAGGGCGCGGGCCGCGAAGGCCCAGTGTCCAGGGTTCCGGGCATTTCGGCGGGCGCGGGGCTGGGCTTGGGGTACCCGCGGAAAGTAGCCCCGCCCCGCTGCCGGCAAACTTTTCCCGGGGCCGCGGGGGCGGGCAGGTGAGGTCACGTGGCCCTGGCGGGGCGGGGCGAGAGGACCCCGCCCCTGCGCTCAAGTCCGGTAGCGGCAGCGGCGTCGGCGGGAGCCGGGCCGGAGCGGGCCAGAGGGCCGCAGCCACCATGCCCACCAACTTCACCGTGGTGCCCGTGGAGGCGCGCGCCGACGGCGGCGGGGACGACGCGGCTGAGCGGACGGAGGCACCGGGTCCCCCCGAGGGCCCGGAGCTCGACAGCCCCAGCCCGGGTAAGCGCAGCCGCACCTGCCCGCCCGGACAAAGGCAGCGGCCGGGACCCTCTGGCGGCCCAGGGCGGGTAGGGGGACTGCGCGGGAGTGGTGGGGCGGCCCAGGCGGCAGGGGGCGGCCTGAGAGCGGCCGGAGGGTGATCCAGGCTGGGAAGCCGGGCCCCGGGAGGGGAGGGGGCCGCTCCGCCTGTCCGCCGCTTGTTCTCTGCGCTTCTCTCTGCTCTCACTCCCGCTTAAAGCCCTATGTCCCCGCTTAGCCACAAGGTGTAACAACTACCGGCCGTTCACTGCCTGGATGGCCGAGCCCACAGGGGTTCAGGAGGGGCCACTAGAGGCGCCTTTGCCTCTGGAGGCCGGCGGGGACTGTTGGTGGGGGGGCTTTGGGAGGGCGGAGCCTGCACCCCTTAGCCTGAGTAGTGACTGAGGTCCCAGAGTGGTTTCCGCGAGCCAATGCCTTCCTGCTTCCTCGGAGCTGGCCTTAGCGCCACTGGGCCAAGGGCAGCCAGCCAGATAAGCCCTGGCTGAGGTCCAGTTCTGCCTCCAGCTGACCTTGGACAGGCCTCCTGTGGGGTCCTGGGCAGGGAGGCCGGCCCAGGCCTTGTTCAGGCTGTGTCCTCTGGGCCCCCTTGTTCTTGGAGTCTGGAGGTTGGCAGGTCTTGCACTTCCTCTGGGGAACCCCCCCCCCCCCAGCTTCTTCCCTCTGTCCTGGCTCCAAACCCAACTTCTCTTCTGCTGATGGGTGTGTCACCTTGGAGAAGCTGTGTAATCTTGGGGTCTCAGCTCCCCTTCAGAGGCTGGGGGCAGGCAGGCCCTCCAGGGTGTCTGAGGGGGTGCGTTCTGTCCGGCCCCCACTCTGCGCCTGCATGTGCTGCGCCTGGTGTGCTGTGGACACCAGGATTCCTGCTCCTTCCCAGGTGTTCCCCTTCTCCGTGGCTTCAGGTGTCGCTTTTTCTAAGTCAGAGATAACTTTCTTGCCCCCCTTTCCTTGTTCCCACCCCCATCAAGCAGTGCCCCAGCCTGCGGTGGCGGGCCAGCGTCTCCAGCCAGCCCGTTCCCATTCTGCAGCCAGTTTCCTCACTTCTGTTGAGGACTAGTCAGGAGTGCCGCTGCCCGCACGATGCCAGGTGAACAATCTCAGACGAGCAAGGGGTGCTCACCCAGGGAGGAGTTTGGCTGAGCGGCCACACGACTTGACTTGCCAGGCTGTTGCAGGCACGCGTGATGTGGCTTTTGGGACCCACTTGACTGTCCGGATTTTCAGTATGGTGCTTAGAGGTGTGACAGGCCTTAGGAGGGGCTGTACTTGAGGAAGGCGCGCAACAGTTTGCTCTTTGGTGGTGAACAGTAGACCCTGTAGAAGCCCCTCTCAGAGGCCTGTTTGTGGGGTCCATGCTGTGTAGGGTCCATGCTGCCTGAGGTCCATGCCACATGGTCACAGGCAAGGGTGACACAAACCCACCCAATCAGGGAGTCACCAGCACTGTGGGTACACTGAGCCATCTCAGAGGCCTGGAGTTCTGGGCAGGATCTTGGGATGCACCAGGCTGTCTTGGGAGTAGGGACTCTGGGTACCGCAGCCCACAGGGAAGTGGGACTCTGGGCACCCAGAGTGCAGGACGCCAGGTGAGATGGGGAGGGGTGTGCCCACACGACCTCCTGCCAAACCCAAGGCAGCTTGGCAAGGCCTGGCCAGCCCAGACTGGTGGTGAGGCGCTTCCTGGGCCCGTGGCACTGAGAGCTGGAAGGAGCCAGGCCCCACGTAGCTTCCCAGCTGTCTCTGCCAGAACCAGGACAGGCCATGTCCCTCGGCCCAGCTGCAGGACAGAGAACCTGCTCCCATATTGTCTGGATAAGAAACGCCTCATCATGGAGCAGGAAGAATACCTTCCTTCTCAGGCCCTCAAGGGGAACCATCAGAGAGGAGGAGCTGGTGAGGACGCTGTGCTGGGGCAGGGCCCTTCTCCAACCTCAGTTGAGGGGTTTGTGGTGACTTGAGGGAAAGTCCAGGCTGTGTGGTGTGAAGGCCAGCAGCTGTCACCCAGCGAGGGCCCTGCTGGCCTGCCTGCCCCACCCTTTAGAAGGAGCTCCCAGTGTAGCTGCTGCAGCCTCAGTGTGAGTGCTCATAGGAGAGCAGTGCCCCTACAGCCTGGGCAACCCGTCCCTGCACCCCAGGTGTGGCTAGTCTCTCTTGGGACTGTCCTGGGGCTGGATGGAGCCTCCTGCAGGCTCACTGATCACCAGAGGTCTTGCTATTCTCTGTTCCCGATGCACTGAGGTGGCTTTGGGTCACCTTCACTCAGTGTGGTGTAGGGTACAGGCCAGCAGTGGACAGTGTTCTGTGCTGCCCCAGGGCTGCTGCTGCTGGGATGGGAGGTGATGTACGCTGGCCAGCTGATCTTGGGGTCACCTTTGGGATGTGGCGATCCAGGGAATAGTACGTTACAGGAGGGGGGCAGAGTGCAAAGCTTCCAGGCTTGGTCCTTCTGGGTGAGGATGGGAGGCGGCAGCTCCTACCTTGTCTGGGGGATGCCACATGTACACAACAGGTGGCCAGGCAGGGAGGACACCCCCACCCAGTGGAGCCAACCAGCACTGCCTTGTCGGGCTCCTCACAAGTGGGGCTGAGAGTCAGAATGTCTTTCTCAGAGACCGCTGATATTCAGGGTGGGGGCCAGAGATGGCAAAACATGTATTTTGTGAACCAAATTCCCTTTTTAAAACCAAAGGAACTGAAAGTCACACACGAAAGAGAAGCTGCAGGGTGTCCAGATCTATGTCCTTGCTCTGTGGAGCCCCAGCCTGTCCCCTTAGGAGTCACATGGTGAAGCATGTTGGGGCAGTGCCAAGCCCATGGTGCGCCTGTGCATGCTGAGTGAATGCTTGCGTGCAGCATGTGCACGTCCACATGTGTGCACTTGGTAGAGAGGGTCACATGCATGGTGGTGCCTGGCATCCGGTCTTCTGTCTGGAGCCAGGCCTGTCCATTGGGTGGCTGGGCATCTCCCAGTAGTGTGAGCTTCTTGTTCTAGGTCTGATATTTGTCCTCAGCTCCTAGGCCTTTGGTCATATCTGGCACCCATTGCCTCCTGGACCCAGGTCCATGGCTGTGCTATGCTGGGGCCTGCAAGCTGTGAGTAGGCAGCAGCGCAAAGAAGGTTCTGAGGCTAGCCGCATGAGCCTAGCAAAGCTGGCAGCTGGGATGTGTGGCAGAAGATGACCACAGGTAGGCTTGTCTGCCCAGGCTGTGTTCCGCGTGGGCCTGGGGTGCAACTATGAGGTGGACGGGAGGAGCCAACGTGTGACATATGATGGGGTGGGCTCCGTGGGGAGACCACCACAGAGGCCTGGCTTTGGGTGGCCACTGAGATAGAGACACATGTTCAGAACTCAGATGCCGTGGACAGTGGTGCTGGCCGAGTGGTGAGAGGTGGGAGGGGCAGTGGGTGGGGGGCTTGGGAGCGTGAATGGGGCAGGTCTGAGCAGGGACTGGTGCGGATCGCTCCCTAGCGGGGACCAGGATGGGCAATTGGCTTCTCAGAAGTGCCTCTCCTGGGCTTGGCGCCTATGGCTTAAGTGGCTAAGGTGCCAGCCACATACACCTGAGCTGGTGGGTTAGAATCCAGCCCAGGCCCGCCAAACAACAATGACCAGGCTGCAACCAAAAAATAGTCGGGCATTGTGGTGGGCGCCTATAGTCCCAGCTACTTGGGAGGTGGAGGCAGGAGAATCGCTTGAGCCCAGGAGTTGGAGATTGCTGTGAGCTGTGATGCCGTGGCACTCTACCCAGGGCGACAGCTTGAGGTTCTGTCTCAAAAATAAATATATAAAAGAAAAAGAAGTATCTCTCCCAGCCCTCAGTGAGTGTGAAGTGTTGGCATGTAGAGTCTCTTGGCCCTCTGAGGGGCCTTGGGATAGTGAGTCAGGGTCTGCAGCCACAGGTTACTGAGCTAGTCATAGGCATTTTTATGGGAAAGACAGCCTGGGGCTGGCCAGGCCGAACGTGAGTCCCAGGGCACTGTGGGGCCCCATGTGTGCTCAGCTGGACTTTGGTGTCGCTTAGTAGGGAACATGGGATGTGGGAGGTGTCACGGGCTCTGGAGTGAGTGGCACCCACGCTAGTGCTGTGTGCTCTCAGCCCATTGGTCCACATCTCTGCTGGTGGCTCTCAGGGACTGTGTCCTAGCTCCTTGATGGGACTGCTGCCTCTTTGCTGCATCTTTTGGTCTGGAGCACCAAGCGCAGTGGCCAATACCAGGACACAGGGCAAGGGCCATGCCACTGGTGCCTGCACATGCATGTTCTCACACACAGGTTTGCACATGCATACACAGGGCCTAGGAGTTGTGCGATGCCCTTCCTCTCTTAGTGGGCGAGGTGTTGCTGGACTCCAGCACTCGACCCTGCTCAGCTTCATGGCTGACATGGCCTCTCCCATGGTCTGGATGGCCATCAGGATAGGGTGCCCAGAGAGGGCTGGGTGCTTTGTCCTGGGTACACAGCTGGTTGGGCTAAAGCCACGTGGGAGCTCAGGGGTCTCCCTCTTCTGGGGCTCAGCAAATGTCAGGTAGTGGCCGAGTGGGCCAGAGCTGTCTGCCATTTGGACCCTCAGCATGAGTGAGGGTCTTCTACCCCTACCTGTCAGGCAGTGAGGGGGTGCAAAACCACCTCAGGTTAGGGGCTCTGTGCCCTGACAGCTCCCTGGACCTGACCAGGAAACTTGTGCACTGGAGGACAAGTGACCTTAGACACCTTCCCAGGGGTGCTATCTTTAGGGCTGGAGACATAGGCTCAGAGGCTCAATCCTGACCACAGCCTTGTGGGACCAGAGACTTGAGGGCAAAGTTTGATGCTTAACGTTAAGTATTAACCACTGTTCTTGTGGCCAGGTGCTGTGACCTCAGCCACCATTCCAGGGGTGGCTCCTAGAGTCACTTTGTGGTGACAGCTGCCCTGAGGAGTATGAAGCCTTCTGGGGCCTCCAGAGGGAAGACCCCACTGCCTGTGGGGGTGGGAGCCCTTGGGACCAGGGCTTGGGTGGCACTCGGCAGTGGACAAGCTGCTCTCCTGGGCAGTGGGCCAGGGCTGGGGAGGCACTGGCAGGGCCTGGTCTCCCTCTCAGGGTGCTGGGGCAGTGTTCTGGGGGCGAGGGCAGCACACAGAGGGTTAATACCTTTCCTTTATAGAAAGAGGGAGACTCCCTGTTCAGAGGTCTGGTCTACGCAGATAACCCTCTGGCCTCAGCCCCTCCCATGCTCCTGACCATGGCTGCCGTCTCCTCAGGGGTCCTTGGGCCCCCTACCAGGACTGCTCTGAGCAGCCTGGTCCCACGGGCTGCTTTTGGTTGGAAGGTGACTGCATCCCTGCAGGGAAAGGCGTGTGCTGCTCCTGGAAGGCCTGGGACATGTGTGTGGCGCAGGCCGCCTGCTGGCTGTGGTAGGGCTCTGAGGCCAGGCCCTAGCGTCCTGGTACCCTAGGACTGGCACGTGGGGCTCTTCCTCTTTCTCTCCCTGGGTGGTTTCATTTTGAGAAAACAATGGTGGGGAGGAGAGTTGTTTCCGAGTCACATGTGGGGCTGGGCTGCTTGGTAACTTCCTGTGTTCTGGGGTGTTCTCAGAGCCCCACAGCCACCCTTGCGACTCACATGGCTCTGTGGAGGGACATTGGGATCTGGAGTGTGAGTCACCACCCAGCCCGGGTTCCCCTGGAGTCTGAGCTGCTCTGAGTGGTTAGAGCACTGTGGTCCGCGGCTGACTTATACCCATGCATGTGTGGGAGGAGCCCCACAGAGTGCTGGTGGTGCCGCCCCCTCCCCCCACGGCCACCAGAGCTCCTGTGCAGGGAGACGGGGAGGAGGCTAGTAATGCGATCCTCATGTATTCTCTGCCCAGTCCCCCTGCCAGGAACCGGGCTGTCACGGTGGCCATGACCTCTTGTCTCCCTGGCTCCCCCTTCTGCAGGTCTTTGGCGCCAGTGGGTCTGGTCTGGGCTCTCAGGGAGGCTCAGAGACTCCGACCCTCACTGGGAGGGAAGGGCGCCAGGCTGCTCCCAGCCTCCCCTGCCACTTAGCAGAGAGCCACAGCCCAGACGGGGCTGTAACAGGAGCCTCCCTGGGGAGGGCCCACGGATGCCCTGAGGGTCGCCTGCCAGGCCTGGGCCCCTTCACCACCCATCCTCCTGTAGCTACTCCCCTTGCCCTTCCAGGCTCAGATGGCTGCTCTGGCTTCTGGGGGAGGAGAGGCTGAACCGGGCCCAGCAAACGGCCAGCCATGTGATGAGGGGTGTCGAGAAGGAAGGTCACAGAGGCCACCTTCCCATGGTGGGGGGGGGGGGTGTCCTATGGATGGAAAGTCCCAGAACAAGACTGCACTTGGGCAAGACTGTGCCCAGGAAGCTTGTGGAGCTGTGGAGCGCAGGGCCTGGGCACTGGGGTATGCAGCTTGGGTACTGAATCCCCAGGAGTTGCAGGTGTGAGAGTTCTAGGCATGTGTGCATATGTGAATATGTGTGTGCATGTATATGTGTATGTGCGTGAGACAGCATGTCCATGTGACTATACACGTATGGGCGTGGGCACATGTGAGTGCATTTGTGTGCATAGGTGTGTATGTGTGGTTCTCATATGTGAGGTATGTGTTTTTTTTGTGTGAGCAAGTAGTTGTGTGTGAGAGTACAGAGGAATGTGTTGTGTATTTGTAAGAGCAGCATGTCTGTGCGTGTGTGTGCATGTGAGTTTGTGCTGCGTGTAATCCGTGTGTGCTCACGCACGTGTCAGCGTGTGAGTTTGTGCTGCATGTGGTCCGTGTGTGCTCGTGTGCTTGCTGGGGACCCCCTCATGTTCTGTAGTGTAAACTCACTTACACACACACTGACAGTGTTGTGATGCATATTTGTGGTGGTGTCTCTGGTGGGGCCTGTTTGCTGCAGTAGTATCTGCAGCAGTGTGTCTGTAGCAGCGTCTGTGGTGGCAGTGTCTGTGGCTGGGCCTGTCTGCTACAATGGCGTCTGTAGCAGTAGTGTCTACGGCAGTGGTGTCTGTGGTGGTGGCATCTGTGGCAGTGTCTGTCTGTGGTGGTGGTGGTTGTGGCAGTGTCTGTGGCTGTGGTGTCTGTGGTAATGTCAGTGGATGTGGTGTCTATGGTAGTGTCTGTGGCTGTGGCATCTGTGGCAGTGGTGTTTGTGTCAGTGTCTATCTATGGCTGTGGCATCTGTGGCCGTGGTATCTGTGGCCGTAGCGTCTGTGGCTGTGGTGTCTGTGGCTGTTAAGTCTGTGGCAGTGTCTGTGGCAGTGGTGTTTGTGACAGTGTCTGTGGCTGTTATGCCTGTGGCTGTGGCATCTGTGGCAGTGTCCGTGGCTGTGGCGTCTGTGACAGTGGTGTCTGTGGCAGTGGTGTTTGTGACAGTGTCTGTGGCTGTTATTTCTGACAGCAGCGTCTGTGGCAGTGTCTGTGGCTGTTATGTCTGTGGCAGTGGCGTCCGTGGCAGTGGCGTCTGTGGCTGCTATGTCCGTGGCTGTGGCATCTGTGGCAGTGGCGTCTGTGGCTGTTATGTCTGTAGCTGTGGCGTCCATGGCTGTGGCATCTGTGGCAGTGGCGTCCGTGGCAGGGCCTCTCAGTGAGCTGCCTGGTTTTCTGAGTGCAGGAGTAAAACAGCATTCTGGCAGTACTTTCCACACAGACTGTCAGGACAAGGACATTTTGAATCAGGAATGAACAAAAGATTAGCCAGCCTTGGGATCGTGCCCAGGCCCCACTGTCTCACCTAGTGCGTGGCTGTTGTCCCTGCAGCATCTGGACGCCTTGTCTGGCTACTCCATGAATTCCCCAGGTTTTTAGTGTTTCCTAAGAGAATCTCTGGTTGTCTGAACTGTGGGGCCGGATGGGTGTTGGGGGGAGGGGAGGGACACACCTACCCCTAAGGTGGGCCTGGGCCAGCTGGGGACACTCACATGGGGTGGGGGCCCTAGCTTTGTGGCAATGGTGCCTCCAGCTCTGCTTTGGAGCCCCCTCCCTCGGCCTAGGACAGAGACCTGAGTGCAACTTCAGCCTTGAAGAAACGGGCATTAGGGCACCGTTCAGTGGAGGAGAGTTGGCAGGGCAAAGGAAGGGCAGTGCCTGGGTGACTGTGCTAGGCATAGGGCCCTGTGAGACGTGGGACCCGGACCCACCTTCCACCCCATCAGATACTCAGCTTCTCCCCCAAAAGGCAGGTGTGTCCTTAGGACCGTCCTTCATTCTCCTGGAAACCCCAGGTGGGCTGGTCCTTCCCTGGGACCCTCACTCCAGAAGGGAAGGTGGCATAGAAGTGCCCCGGATGCAGAGTGGCTGTCTCAGGCTGGTGGCTGGGCCACTTCAGTGTTCCCTCTTTTTCAGAACATGTTACAGTTTCAGGGGGCTTGCTGCTATAAGCACAGGTGCAGTTTCTGGGCCCAAATTAGAACTCTTTCTTGTAAGCTTATGCCTCATGGGGACCCCACTTGCCTAGATTCGCTAGGTTGCTAGATTTTAGGGTGCATGCAGCTGCCGAATGTGAAGGTAGGAACAAGGGTCAGGAGTCACTGGCTAATTTTTAGTGTTTGGGAATTTATTGCACTTCAAACAAATTGTCTGCCAGCAAGTGGCTTTATGGGGTGCTCCTGGGCCCTGGGCTGGGGGGTGGGGGACCCCAGGTGGCACCTGGGGCTCTGCCACTTCCACTTCTGCTAGCTGTTTGTCCCTTGCCCTCAGGCCTGGAGGACAGACAGGTCCCTGGTGATCTTTGCCTGGTGTCCTGTGCTGGTGAGCTGGGGAGACCCCCAGCTTGGAGGCAGCTGACCAACCAGCTCAACTGGCTCTTTCTGCCCTCTGCCTATGGAGGGAAGAGGCTGGGCCTGCATGCGGGGCAGCTGGGGCAAGCCTTGTGATTTGACAAGAGATGAGGGGCCTGCTGGGGATATTACCTGGAGGGAGCACTTTTCTAAACCAGGACAACGAGCATGGGGGTCTGACCCAATGGCCCAGAGCAGATGATTGGGTCTCGTGGCCCCAGGTCCCAGATAGGATGACAGGCCTGGGGCTGCCTGCTGGGCTTTGCGAACTGGTCAACTCTGCTGAATCCCCAATCCACCTGCTTTCTGGTCTGGTTAGAGGGGCCACCCTGTCCTGTGGCCAGAGGATACCACCCTGCACACCTCAGCTCCCCTGTCCTCCCTGGGAGGGGCAACCCTAGTTGGCTTGGCTGGGAGAAGTTGCAGTTAGCTTGCTGGCAGCAGGGGTGGGGCTTCAACTTTATAGAAGCACAGTAAGGTGCAAGAAAAACTTGGGTGAAACAAACATCAGAGGCTGCGTCTTGGCAGGAAAAAGAGAGTGGTGGGTTTCTTGGAAGGGGGGGGCGGATGTTGATGAGTGACGCAGGGCACCTGTGTGTCCAAACCTAGCAAGTATGCATCTCCTGGCCAAGCAAACCCTCATTCAGAGGGAAGCCTAGGTGCGGTGCCTGTGGCTCAAGCGGCTGAGGCGTCAGCCACATACACCTGAGCTGGCAGGTTCCAATCCAGCCCCATCGCCAAACAACAATGATGGCTGCAACCAAAAAATAGCCAGCGTTGTGGTGGGCGCCTGAGGTCCCAGCTACTTGGGAGGCCGAGGTAAGAGAATTGCTTGAGCCCAGGAGTTGGAGGTTGCTGTGAGCTGTGATGCTATGGTGCTCTTTCCAGGGCAACAGCTTGAGGCCTTGTCTCAATAAAAAAAAAAGAAAACAATAACAAAGGGAAGCCTAAGCGTGGTGGGCTCTTATGGGCACTGTGGCACCTCCTGGGGGTGCGTGGGGCATGTGTCCCCTATGCTTACATGGATCCTTTCTGGTAATAAAATGAAAAGGTGGGAAAAAAAAAAAATGAAAAGGTGGAAAAAACAAGGCAATATCTCCTGGCCAGTGCTCCTGGCTAGAGCAGGTACTCGCAACCTTCACAGGCAGAGAAGAAGGACAGCTCCCGACCCACCCACCCCCACCTGCCAGAGCCTCAGGGCATCTCTGGGAGAGGTCCCCTGAGGTCTTGGTGGGCCCCAAGCCTGGTGGGGGCCAGGTGAGCTGGACCTGGTGGGCTGGGCCTGCTGAGCAGATGCTGCCAGTCGCCTTGGGTGCACCCAGCTTGGTACAGGCCCCTGTCGAGACCCACAGCCTCCAGTGGTGGATGAGCCTTGTGTTCTATGTCCACAGCAGTGCTCAGGAAGCAGATGGGCTGTCGGAGCTTTCCTTGAACCTCAATAAGAAGCAACAAGTGGCAGCTGTCAAGAGCCCATCCTCCATGCACAGGGGCCTCTTGGGGAAGGCTTGGCTATTTCCCACTAGGGGGTAGGGTAGAGACCAGGCTGTGGGGTCTGAGGAGGCACCTGGTATACCTGGCCCTAGCAGAGAGCTGCCCTGGGGTCTGACTGTCCATGGCTCTCCATGCTGCTAGGATTTCTCTCTCTCCCTTACTCTCTCTGTCACCCAGGATGGAGTGCAGTGGTTCAGTCACAGCTCACTGCAGCTTGAACTCCTGGGTGCAGGTGGTCCTCCTGCCTCAGCCTCCCACGTGCTGGGATTGCAGGTGTGGCCATCTCGCCTAGCCCAGGTTGTTAGGATTTCAAAGGTTGTTCCTCTGCGGCCTTTCCTATCCCAAGACCTCAGGGTCCTATGTGGCACGTGATCTTCACTTCTCCCCAGGCTCCTATGGCTGCGCAGTTTCTTACTTCCCTTTTTAAGGACCTGGGCAGTTTGGGGGAGTTCAGGCAGGTGTTCTGGAGAATGTCCCTCAGGCAGGGTCAGTCTGGGCTCCGTGTCCTGGGGAGGGACTCTCATGTCTGGGACACACACCATCAGCAGGACTTAAGGGTGCTGGCTGGTCACCAGGTCACCTGTCAGGTGTGTCCATGTCCTGTGGACGCCATGGAGCCCCTCCCCGTCGGGCTTTCTTCACTGAGCTCAGTCCACTTTGCACCCCCACCCTGCTGCCTTATTTGTTTTTAATGAGAAAGGCAATGGTTCAAGGATGCTTTGTGTAGTTAAGTGTTGTGACCAATTCCCATTATTGGCTCCCTGCTCAGATTGGGCTTGTGTTGAGACGCTTGTGGGTGTTGGGTGTGTGTCCTGTGGACGTGCCTGCGGGTGGCTCTGGTGGAGTCCATGAAGCCATGTGCTGAGGTGAGACCCAGGTAAGGTGGTGGCCGTGTGGTGGGTCCCAGCCCTGCATACACGGCACCATATTGGCTTCTTTGTGCGTGACTCTGGTATGTCCTGCTGGGACCGCGGCAGCTGGGTCTGCAGAATTCACCACCTGCACGTGTTTGTCAGGCACCTCTAGGACAGCCAGCTCCAGCATCCTGACCACACAGGTGGGGAGCAATTTTATGGATGTTTTACGCATTGTTGTGGGGGTAGTTCACAGATAGTCCCCTCCGTATTAGAGGGAAGATCCCTGTCAGCACCTTTGGTCTGTTCTGTGGTCATGGCTATCTGGACCCTCACTCAGTGAGTGGACCATGGGCCTCCAGCCCTGGTGGTGTCATTCATGGGCAGCTGTGGGGAGGAGGAGGTTGAAATTCTACACCTGGTTTATTTCATTGAGGATGTTACTGGCTGAAGACCCTTTCTTTCTTTCTTTCTTTTTTTTTTTTTTTTTTTTGCAGTTTTTGGCCAGGGCTGGGTTTGAACCCGCCACCTCTGGCATATGGGGCTGGCTCTCTACTCCTTTGAGCCACAGGTGCCGCCCTGAAGACCCTTTCTTATAAGCATGTCAGCTGTGTTTCTCAGGCATAGGAGCAGTCATTACTCACAACTGTTGTGAGACAGGACAAAGCCTGAGCTTTGGACGACCCATCCTGGGTGTCCTAAGAGGGCCGACCCTACTGCCCCTCTGTGTGTTCATGTCTGTGTGGCATGTCTAAAGTAAATTCTGCTGCACCCCAGGTTGGGGGGCACAAGTGAGGCGCAGGCTGCATTTCCAAACCAGCCTTTTCAGTTGCTGCTACCTCTGTAATATGAAGTGAACAGGTTAACAGGCATTTTAGGGCTTACCTCTGGGGAGGAGGGGAGATAAGTCCTTTTTTTTTTTTTTTTTTTTTTTGTGGTTTTTGGCCGGGGCTGGGTTTGAACCCACCACCTCTGGCGTACAGGGTTGGTGCCTTACTCCTTTGAGCCACAGGTGCTGCCCCAGGGAGATAAGTCTTGTTAGGAGGTTAGTGCTATGACCCCTGGCCAGACTGATTAAACATCTATCCTGAGGAGGAGACAGGCATCCCTCCCTCAGAGCAGACTGACCTTGGTGGGGGCTGGGCAGTTTGTGCCGCACCTGCCTGGGGACAGCAGGTGTCTGCTTCCTGCTCTCCAGGCCTGTGGAGGTGGCTTGTCCGAGGACACTTGATCTGTCTGCCAGGCCCTCCCTTGTCTGGGGTCCTTCCCTTCAGCCAAGCTGTCGGAGGCCGTGCCACAGGGCACCCTGGCACTCAGGGGACTTCCTGCCAGCCAGGGACCTGCCCTAGGAGGACACCAGGGGTCTATCCTCAGGTCCCTGGGTCACTGTGAGTGGTCAGGAGGAGGAGGAAGGAGCTGCCACCCAGGGCAGGCAGCTTTATCCCTGCTCTGGGTGGGTCCAGCTGGAGGGGAGCCCACTGCCCTTCTCAGTGTCCTCAGGAGTACGCAGCATCCCCTGGGTGTGCGGTGGCTGTGTGGAGCCAGGGTGCTCCATGCAGGGAGGGGGAGATGGGGGACAGGTTCTGTGATGTCTTCATCTCCCCAAGAATTTTCTAGAATCCAGGGTTTCCCTTTTTCAAGCCTCAGGTGTAATATGTTCTTCCTTCTGAAAAAATATGAACTCAAATTTGAATGTATTTAAACTTAAAGATAGACATAAAAATCATCCACATAATATGGTCTTGGCATTTTCTTTCACTTTACAGAAATGCGGGTGAACCTTCAGGTAGAAGCATTTAATTTTTTTTTTTTTTTTTTTAATGGTTAAGATGGTAAACTTAAAAATATGGAACGCTTCACGAATTTGCGTGTCATCCTTGCGCAGGGGCCATGCTAATCTTCTCTGTATCGTTCCAATTTTAGTATATGTGCTGCCGAAGCGAGCACTTTTTTTTTTTTTTGAGACAGAGTTTCAGTTTGTTACCCTCAGTAGAGTGCTGTGGTATCTTAGCTCACAGCAACCTCAAACTCTTGGGTTCAAGCCATCCTCCTGCCTCAGCCTCCTGGGTAGCTGGGACTACAGACACCTGCCACAACACCTGGCTATTTTTTAGAGACGAGGTCTTGCTCTTGCTCAGGCTGCTCTCGAACTTGTGACCTCAGGCAATCCACCCACTTCAGCCTCCCAAGTGCTGGAATTACAGGCATGAACCGCCACGCCCCAGCCTATTTAATTTTTTTTTGAGACAGAATCTAAGTCACCTTGGGTAGAATGCCATGGTGTCATAGCTCACAGCAACTTCAAACTCCTGGGGCTCAAGTGATTCTCCTGCCTCAGCCTCCTGAGTACCTGGGACTACAGGCACCTGCCACAACGCCTGGCTAATTTTTCTGTTTTCAGTAGAGACCAGGTCTAGCTCTTGCTCAGGCTGGTCTCAAACTCCAGAGCTCAGGCCAATCCACCCACCTTGGCCTCCCAGAGTGCTGGGATCACAGGTGACAGCCACCATGCCTGGCCAGAAGCATTTGAGTTTCAGTGGAGAGTCCCTGGACTGCAGTAGAACTGAGGCAGTGATGTCATAGAGATACACTTGGTCAGGCTTAGCTCCTGGCTGTTCTAGCCACAGGGAACATTTCCACGTCTCCCAAATGGGTGCTTGCTTCCTGCTGAGACATGAGCCCCCCTTTTTTTATTTTTTATTTTATTTTATTTTTTTGAGACAGAGTCTCAATGCCCGCCACAACACCTGACTATTTTTTTGTTGCAGTGTGGCTGGGGCTGGGTTCCAACTCATCACCCTCCGTATATGGGGCTGGCGCCCTACTCACTGAGCTACAGGAGCTGCCCAAAGCCCAGCTATTTTTTGTTGCAGTTGTCATTGTTGCTTAGCAGGCCTGTGCTGGGTTCAAACCCGCCAGCCTCGGTGTATGTGGCTGGCGCTGTAACCCCTGTGCTACCGGTGCCAGCTGGCATAAGCACTTTTGAAAGCATGTAGGGGCTAAGTGGACACTCTTCTCTAGAGAGTTAGAGTGAACATATTCTTTTTAAAGGATCTATGATTATAATTATGATTTAAGACTTTCTGCTTTTTTAGCTGGCCAGCGCCGGGTTCGAATCCGCCACACTCGGTATATGGGACTGGTGCCCTACCCACTGAGCCACAGGTGCTGCCCCGGATTTAAGACTTTTTGGTGACAAGGATTTGCCAACATTCTGACGGGTGTTTTGCTGTCCCTTTTTATGCATTTCTCCCTTCTCTGTGCTCATCATGTTACTTTAAAAGCAGCAAAATGAAAGCGGAAGGTGCAGAGTGCCCTGCACTCCTGACTCCGCAGCCCAGCCAGGCCTCTGTGCGTGGCTTCACAGTGCCGGACGTGTAGCCTGGCCCTTCTTTTCCAAGTTTCTCAGACTTCATGGTCATCCTATAAAGTGAATTGCTAAATATTCATTTGACCAAGTTGTTTCTGGTTTTGTTTTGCGCCTCCTGTGTGGCATGTGGGGAGCTCCTTTGCTTTGTTTATTTGGAGTCCTGTCCAGGCCACTGTTTCCTGTGTCTCTATCAGCAGGCAGGTGGGTGTCCTTGGGGCCTGGTGGATGTTGCCGCCTTTCCTCGAGTTTCACATGAAGCAAGGTGTGCCGTGAGCACAGGTGGCCGTCCCCTTGCTGCCTAGGAGTGTTCATGGCCATGGGAAGACAGTTGTCTTAGGTCAGGGGAACATGGCTGCCATGTGCACATTTGTCTCTGCTCCTGCAGATAAACAGCCCTTGCAAGCCATAGTTTCATGCTGTTTAGAACCCGACTATGACCAGACTGTGTTGCCAGAGAGGACGCAGGCCGGCAGCTGAGCTGTGAGCCAGCGCTCCTGGTGTGGGATGCCGGGCCTGTGGGCTGAGTCTCTTAAGTGGTGCAAAGAGAAACTTGAGCCCTAGGAGCCAGCGACTTTGTCCAAGGTCATCAGCAGGGGGTTGGCTCGGCCTGAGGGAGAATCTGAAACCTTCCTGTCCTCCCACCTCTGTCCCTCCCTCTCTCCCCTGTCTGGTCAGAGCTTGGTGGTCTGCACCTACTAGACAAAGTTCCCAGTCTAGAAATGAGCACTTCCCACTCCCCACTTCACCCCCTCCCCCGTTTACTCTGGGAGCACTTGCGATAACTGCTGATCTGCATAACAGTTGGGGTTGGTGGTTGTATCCAGAAGAGGGGCTCTGAGCCAGAGTCTGCACAAAATGTGAAATGGAGTGAAAAGCTCTCAGTTGGGATTTCGTCTTGGAAAGACAGAATTTATGGGGGAGATTTTTAGAAATTCTTTTTAGTTGAATATATTTGTATTTTTTCTTTTAATCCAATTTTGATGTAACTCCAGAGAAGTTTCAAGAAGAGCACAAGTGATTTCCATGCACCCTCTGCCCCCCGTGGCCCCAATGTTGCATCCTGTCCCTCCACCCCCTGCCTCCTCCCATCTCTCCGTGTGTTTTTGTCTACACGTATTTTTCTTTTTCTTTTCTTTTTTAAGAGGTAGGGTCTCGCTCTGTCACCCAAGCTGGAATGCAGTGCTTTGGTCACAGCAGCCTCCAAGTCTTGGATGGTAAAGTGATCTTCCCAGCTCAGCTTCCTGAGTAGCTGGGACCACAGGTGTGCAGGACCACATTGGTTACTTTTAATTTTTTGTAGAGAGAGGGTCTTGCTGTGTTGCCCAGGCCAGTCTCTAAATCCTGCCTTAGCCCTGCCTCTCACACAAACTTTTTCCTAAACTGTAGTAAGTAGCAGATGTAACGTTCTTTGCTGGGTGTATTTCCTAAAATCAATGCTTTTTCTTTTAAAATCTTTGTAATATGTTTACCCAAATCAGAGATTAAGAGTGGCACAGAGGAGATCTGACCGGGATCTCGTCACTGAGCCCAGAGCTGCTGCACTGAGAGACACCTGCACTCGGGCAGCTGCCTCCTTCCTTACATCTGAGTCCTCCTTTCTTCCGGGGCATTTTAAGAGCAGGCAGCTGTGTGGATATCCCTGGTCAGGTGTATAGACTCATCTCGACAGTGCTCAAAGGACACACCGTGATGTGATGGACACAGACTGAGACATGGGTTGCTTTCCCTGGTGCGACTGGACGCGTCTCCCTCTCAGTGGCCCGTGCCCCTCAGGAACATCGGAGACATGTCCATGTCCTCCCAGCTTCACCACTAGTCCTGGCAGCACCAGTGGTTCTCACCTCAGGTGGCTTCTGTGAGGATTGGGATGGGGTCAGGGTCAGGGCTGCCATGAAGATTGGGGTGGTGTCAGATTTGGCACTGGGAGGCAGCTCTGTCTCCTGTTCTCCCTACTTTGGGGTTGGCCCTGCCTGGGTTAGTTCCTCTGTTCATATCTTGGGCTCTTGCTGGGTGGGTGGTGGCTTCCGTACTGTGATCAGTTCTTTGATGCTGGGATGTCCCAGGCAGCCGCAGGAGTCTGTTTAGCTCTCTGCATACCACTTTGACAGGGCACCATCCTTCTCCTTCTCAGAACATTTCCTTCCCATCCAGCTCGAGGTGCTTCTGCTTCTGGCCTCCCTGCCCAGCCCCAGAATCACCAGCTCTCCCGGGAGCCCTGAGCATCCATGTGGAGATAACAGAAACCAGGTGCAGATGGTCAGTGCTACTTGGAACTGTGCTGTGCACACCCACGTGCGTGTGGACGTGTATGGGCAGCTGGTGCACACTTGTGCACGTGTTGCAAAGGTGACAAACATGGCCCTCACGTGGTGCTTCCACTCACACTCACACTCCCTGCTCCACGTACTTGCTTCCTAGACAGTGAGAAACCAGCCCCATTTTCCACACTGTATTTAGAGATTCTCCTAAATTTACACTGGGCTGAAAGGGCCAAGGGACTTTGTGGAGTGAGGACAGGTGTTTCCATGGGTGGCCATGAGGGTGCCTCTGTGTGTCTTCCCCTCCAGGTCCCCTTTCCTGGGCTGGGCTGTCACCACAGCTTGCTCTGCTCTTTTCCAGAGCGGGTGGTGGGAAGGCCTCCACATGGCGGTCACAGCCCCCAGAAAGTGAGCAAGGCCTGGCTGCACAGGCAAACCCCTCCCTGTGAGGGCCCCTGGGCTGTGGTTTTGGGGGCCTGAGACCTGCCCCCGAGTTGCCCTCAGCCATCCTGCAGCCTCTGCCGTTGGCGGGTAGGTGGGTGGGTATCTGCAGGGCTGTGATGTAGGGGAGCCCAAGGAAGCCCCGTCCTCTTGGCCACTCATCCTGCTGGCTCTCGCTGTCCAGCTGCTGTTGTGTGTGAGGCCTGGGCGTGTGCCTCCAGGGTCTGTGTGGAGCCAGGCAGGTGGCCCCCAGTGTTTTGAACAGTGAGGGGCAGTGTGCAGGCTGCTGGGCAGGGTCTTCCCCAGGGTGTGCTGGGGCGAGGGGTGTGTGTACACCCTTGTGCATTCACAGACCCGTGCTCCTGGCTATGGGCTGCAGGCAGAACTTGGTGTTTGTAGGTGGCCAGTGCTGACTAGGTCTGTTTGTGCTGCTGTAACAGGTCACCTGAGGTGGAGCCTGCTGTCGCGGCCTCATGTGAGAGTGTTCGTGCTGCTCAAAGCCCCTTGTATCACCCCTGTCACATTCACAAGTACAGGGCCTTCTTGGCCAGAACTCCTCGGCACTGCTGCTTCAGGGAGGGGACAGGGACAGTCAACCTGTATCACGCATGTTCTTCGGGTTTTCTGACCTGCTGTAGATGCCAGCAGTTCTCAGTGCTAAGGAGCCTTAGCTCGCCCTGCCCCACCTCCAGGGTCCCAAGCCAACACCTGGCACTGCCCCTGCCATCACAGGGCCTTCCTCCCTAGTCTTGGGGAACAGGCAGGAGGGGGTTGTCCAATCAGGGGCCACACACTTGGTGCTGTTGGTGTCTTCACTGTGGGCCAGAGTGGAAAAGCCTGTGTACCCTGGAAAGTGGTGGATCATGTAGTGAGTCTGGGAGGTGCAACCGGACTCTGAAAGTGATTTTACCAAACTCTGAGTCGAAGGAAAAATTTTCAAAGCTGGAGGGTCTGGGGGACTTGCAGGTGGCTCTGGGGCAGCTCCTCCCGCTTCCTCACACTCACTTCGCAGAATAGCACATGTGCTCTCAGGCACCAGTGATCTTGGGTGTTTGGGAGGAAGGAGAGTTTGTGAAAACAAGTCCCCTTAGCTGAGGACCAGACATGACCAACTGGTGGCCATACTGCTGTGCCGGGGACCAGATGGGGTCCTCAGGGCCTGTCTTCACCCACAGAGCCCACCTCCCACCCACGGTGGGGTCCCCAGGGCCCACCTCTCACAGTGGGTTCCCAGGGTGCGCCTCCCACTGATGGTGGGGTCCCTAGGACCTGCCTCCTGCCCACGGTGGGTCCCCAGGGCCCACCTCTCACAGTGGGTCCCCAGGGCCTGCCTTTCACGGTGGGTTCCCAGGGCCTGCCTCTCACAGTGGGTTCCCAGGGTGCGCCTCCCACTGATGGTGGGGTCCCTAGGACCTGCCTCCTGCCCACGGTGGGTCCCCAGGGCCCGCCTCCAGCCAAGGTGTCTCTTGCCTTTTGTCCTTTTACCTCTTTCCAAAGCTCAACCTGCGTTGTTCCTTCCTCAGCAGGAGATGGAAACCCAAGAGAAAATGTCCCGTTTGTTAACAGTGTTGAAGTGGAGAAAGAGAGTTTCTTTGAAGGAAAGAACATGGCACTTTTTGAGGTAATTCTGTTTTCTACCAGAAGGCACCTACAGCCATGGCTTTCATGGAGGGTCTCAGGCTGGCAGTGAGCTTGGGTTGAGGCAGGGCCTCTCTCCACATGGGAGGCCCAGTCTCACACTGTTGGGCAGAGAAGGGAGGCCTGTTGTGAGGGGTCTCCTGGGTCTGAGGGTGCACCTCCCTGGCTGGTGGTCACAACCTCTGACCTGGGGTACAGGTGTCCAGATCATGAAATTAGGACAGGAACTTGTGGAGTTAGGGGGGCCAGCAGGGCTCCCCGGGCAGGGCGGCCCCCAGACGTGGGTGTGGGAGGGCACTCGTGCACAAGCCGTGGTGACTGATGCCCTCACGCTGCAGGAAGAGATGGACAGCAACCCCATGGTGTCCTCGCTGCTCAACAAGCTGGCCAACTACACCAACCTGAGCCAGGGCGTAGTGGAGCATGAGGAAGCTGAGGACAGCCGGCGGCGTGAGGCCCAGGTACAGCATTCATAGTAGAGCTGCCTCTTCTATCTGCATGGGGGTCCCAGGGCCTGTTTCCTGGTCTCTTCTCCATTCTTCTCCCTCAGTGCCCTCCAGGGGAGGCACAGCAGTCAGCCTGCACATCTGCCAGCTCTGTGTTTGGTTGTTGGGGACAGAGGTTGGGGTCTCTGTTCATCCTGCAAGAGCTGCCCTAGACGATGGGGCTGGAGGGCAGGGACCTGACGCTGAGTGGCATCTTCCCGAGGGGCCGCAAGTGGAGCAGTGGGGTCATCCTTTTTGTTTTTCAATCATAGAACACTTAGTCTGATACCATTTTCTTAGGAATTTCCCAGGGACTATCCGAGAGTTTATCCTAAGAAGGGGAGCATGGTGGGGTCCCTGGGAAGGCTGTTCCTTTGGGAAGTTTTTGTGAGTCAGAGTGTGGCTGGGAATGGAGGCTTATGTCTGTAATCCCTGCACCCTGGGAGGTCATGGCAAGAGGATTGTTTGAGTCCAGCCTGTGCGACATAGCAAGATCCTATCTCTACAAAAACTTTAAAATTAGCCAGGCATAAGAATGGAAGAAAAAGTATCCAATGTACTCAGCCCTACTATGAAACTAATTTATGGCTTTCATATGAAAGCTATAACCCAGTTATAACCTAAGAATACAGGGAAGGGGGGGGGGAGGATGGGCGGAGGGAGGGCGATTGGTGGGATTACACCTATGGTGCATCTTGCAAGGGTACATGTGAAACTTAGTAAATGTAGAATATAAATGTCTTAACACAATAACTAAGAAAATGCCAGGAAGGCTACATTAACCAGTGTGATGAAAATGTCAAACGGTCTGTAAAACCAGTGTATGGTACCCCATGATCGCATTAATGTACACAGCTTTGATTTAATAAAAAAAAAAAAAAAATTAGCCAGGCATGGTGGCAGGTGCCTATAGTCCTAGCTGCTCAGGAAGCTAAGGCAGGAGGATCACTTGAGCCCAGGAGTCTGAGGTGGCTGTGAGGCACAGCTCTAGCCTGGATGACAGAGTGAGACTCTGTCTTCAAAAAAAAGTCAAAGCATAGAAACTACTGAAGTATCCCATGAGAGGCTCCGATATACTGCTGCGACTGAGCACAGTTACCTGAGCACTGCCATGGCTGGGACTGGGCAGGGTGTTCCCACACCGGGTCAGCATGTGCAGTTTTTTTTTTTTTTTTTGGCTAGGATTGGGTTTGAATCCACCACCTCCCGCATATGGGGCCAGCACCCTACTCCTTTGAGCCATAGGCACTGCCCTAGGTCAGCATGTGTACAGAAGAGGGGCCGTGTCTGGCCAGTACGGTCCTTACCCAGGGGTGATGGGGGTCCTGGTTTCTTCTCATCTCCCTCTGCTGTTTAAAGTTTTTGCAATACGTATGTATCACTGTAAAATCAGAAGATTCAAACAAAACTCCACTGAGGAAAGCCTTGTGGTGGGCCCAGCCTCCACAGGCCAGGAGGGTCGTCAGGGCTGTGTCTCCCTCCCAGCCCCATGGTCTTGACACCAAACTGGTGTTTCCTGGGTCCTGGCAGCATAAGTCATGCCCTGTAGGCAGCTAAGGGTGTATGGTGGCTTTTTTTTTTTTTGGCCGGGGCTGGGTTTGAACCCACCACCTGCAGCATATGGGACCGGCACCCTACTCCTTGAGCCACAGGCGCCGCCCTGGTGGCTTTTTTTTAAGAGACAGTGTCTCGCTCTGTTGCCGAGGCTGGAGTTTAGTGGCATGATCACAGTTCACTGCAGCTTTGAACTCCTGGGCTAAAGTGATTCCCCCCACCTTGGCGTCCCATAGCGCAGAGGTTGCAAGTATGAGCCCCACACCAAGCTGGTTGTCGCTTCTGAGAAGCACCATGTGTCTGGGATTGAAGCAGTAAGAGAAAAAGGAATGAAGGGCATGACTTGCAGCCTTTCTGGGGTCGGCGGGGCAGTGGCTTCTTCAGAACTGAGTCTCACCTTTCTCCGGCATTCCCTGCCAGGCCTGTCCCCAGCCCAGAGCCTGAGCCAGCCCAGTGCATCAGCTGGCCCCTCCTAGCAGGGGAGGCCACATGTGGACACCACGATGGTAGGTTTATTACCTGAGGCAACCCCATTTCTGGGGTTCTGTGGGTGTCTGGGTGCCTCCTCGTGGTCTGGCTCTTGCTCTCAGACTCCGGAGCCTCAGGCCTTCCCTATGCAGATGCACATACCTGTCCATCCACTTGTCCATTCCCTGCACCTTGTGTACCAGGGAGACCTTGGCCTGGTCCAGGAACAGACGCTTTCTTGTGAATGCCTGGTCTGAAAGACTCCGAAACTGACCCTCAGCCTTGGCTCTATTCAGCTCAAGGCACTGCCAGGCCTGGCCACAAACACCAAGCACCCATCACCCCCCTTCCCCCCGCCCCCACTGCCCCAGCACCTCGAGAGACCCTTGTGCAGAGCCCAGCCAGCCAGTCTTCTCAAGGTGCCTTGGAAAATGCACCCCAAGTCTCACCTGCTCTGAACCAAGATGTGAGCTCAGTGTCCAGCTGCAGGTTCTGTTCAGACTACACCCTGGTCAGGACCTACAGCATCCCAGCCCAGAAGGCTGCCTGCCACCCACCCCCACCATGACCCCACCAGGCATGATAGCTCCCTGGCCACTGGTGCAGGAGTCCTACACCGATGCTGCCAGGGTCTCATTCCACAGAGCAGGCAGGGCTCCCGTTTTTCTCTGCCAGCCTGGCGTACAGTGCTCTGGGATGGTTTCAGTTGGAAATGCGCATGGCTACGTCCCTGTGGCAGCAAGCCACATTGTTCCCTCTGGTGGGGCTCAGACTCGTCTCCAGAGACACAGCATCCGTTTCTCTGTAAATTGCTCTTTCCCTTTACAGGGCCTTTTCAGACCCAGGCATCTCCAGCCTCCTGCGGCGCAATTAGGTCGAGTGAGAGGCCAGGGCTAGCTGTGCTCTTTCAGAAGGCCTCAGTCCTCACCTCTGGGCAAGGAGCCAGTGTCTGGACTTACTTGTCCTCTGCTCAATCAGAGGCTGAGCCCTAGCAAGTGGAAGCCCTTGAATGGGCCAGAGGCTGCCCGCTGGCTCTGGCCGGAGGGACTTTGTCCCGCATGTCACGTGCTGAGAGCTGGCCTAGCACCCAGCGTGCATGTTCTCACATTTATGAGCTTATCCGACTACCACCACCTCTGCTGTCTGCACCAAGAACCACAGGCACGTCAGGTTTCCTGGGTGGAGGGCTCAGTAGCCAGCTGTGCCCAGGGTCACCCTGTCCTTTTGAGGCACTGTGCCCAAGCCCAGCACACATCACTGCCCCAGGGTTAGCGTTAGGCTTCTAGGGCTCAGGGGACCCCTCAGTTCTGCCAGACTTCCAGACCCAGGGCTTCCCATACTCTGGGATACATCCTTCAAACTGTTTTCCTGGGCTGGATGTGGTGGCTCACACCTGTAATTACAACATTCGGGAGGCCGAGGTGGGTGGATCACTTGAACTCAGGAGTTTGAAACCAGCCTGAGCAAGAGTGAGACCCCATCTCTAAAGAATAGCTGAGCATTGTGGCCTATAGTCCCAGCTACTTGGGAGGCTGAGGCAAGAGGATCGCTTAAGTCCTGGAGTTTGAGGTTGCTGTGAGCTGTGATGCTACGGCACTCTACTGAGGGTGACATGGTGAGTCTGTCTCAAAAAAACAAAACAAAAAAAACCCCCAAAAAACCAGGCTTGGCACCTGTACTCAGTGGTTAGGGCACTGGCCACGTGTACCAGAGCTGGTGGGTTCAAACCCAGCCTGGGCCTGCTAAACAACAATGATAATTGCAACAAAAAAAATAGCCAGATGTTGTGGTGGGCACCTGTAGTCCCAGCTACTTGAGAGGCTGAGGCAAGAGAATCACTTAAGCCCAACAGTTTGAGGTTGCTGTGAGCTGTGATGCCACAGCAGTCTATCTCAGGGTGGCTGAGTGGGACTCTGTCTCTAAATAAATAAACAAACCATTTTCTTTCCTCGGGGTCTCAGAGGCATGGGACTCTTCTGCCTGCCCTGTCCCCAGCTTTGCTGTAGAAGGTGTTCCTATAAGGTGACCCTGAGAAGCCTGTCCCACACCCTCTCCGTCCTAGATGTGACTGTCAGCACCTGCCTTCATCACCTGACCAGGGTTGCAGCCCATGCTGGTCTCCACACAAGGTCCCTGGCTCATTCACAGATGTTTTCAAAGCACATCTTCCCCCTTTTTCCTATTGACTAAATGTGAGGAGTTTCTCCTGTTCAGATTTCCTCTCATCCTGGGGACTGTCTTTTCATTCTTGTGTTCCCCAGATCTCAGGCCTGTCCCCTGACAGCTCTCATGCCCCCAGATCTCAGGCCTGTCCTGATAGTTCTATGTCCCCAGATCTCAGGCCTGTCCCCTGACAGCTCTCGTGCCTCCAAATCTCAGGCCTGTCCCCTGACAGCTCTCGTGCCTCCAAATCTCAGGCCTCTCCCTTGATAGCTCTGTGTCCCCAGATCTCAGGCCTGTCCCCTGACCGCTCTTGTGTCCCCAGATCTCAGGCCTGTCCTGGCTGTTGTCCCAGGTCTGCACTTCCTGCCTTTGGCCCACAGGTGGCCTTGGATGGGACAGTGGGGGGTAGTGGGGCGTGTACCCAGAGCCTGCACTTGACAGGCCAGGTAGCATGTGGATTTTAGTGCTTTTCTCCCGCATGGTCACCAGGGACGCTGGCCTAAGCGGGCAGAGCTATGAGCTGCGCTGTCTTCTTGTGGTGACATCCTCTGAGGGTTTAGGATGCTGCCAGAAGCTGGAATGCTTAGTTACGCAGGTAGTCAGCTCTCTTATCCTTCTGGCCACGTCACCTGGACTCCTAGCTTTCCTGGGTGTGAGGTCAGAGCTGGGTCCCCTTCTCCCAGTACTTTTATAACTCTCTGAGCCTGATCTCTGCCCTGGGGTGCGGGGTGGGTACAGGAAGCTCCTGGGCAAGGGGGTCCCGCTGTGGCTGTGTGGGATGTGGTGCAGTTGCCGCTGGCCCTGGGGTCCATCCTGGCCTTCCCCTGTCCCCACGGCTATGGACATGCTGCCTGTCTTTCAGACCCCGCGCATGGGCACATTCATCGGTGTCTACCTGCCCTGCCTGCAGAACATCCTGGGCGTGATTCTCTTCCTGCGCCTCACCTGGATCGTGGGGGCGGCTGGCGTCCTGGAGTCCTTCCTCATTGTGGCCATGTGCTGCTCCTGCGTGAGTTCCCTGGGTCCCAGCTGCGGTGTCCTTGTCTTGGGGGCAGCTTAGCTGAGCAGCAGGGCTTTCCTGTACCCTGAGAGCCATGGTTGTCCAGGGGCTGCTGGCCAAGCCCTGGGCTCCATTGAAGACACCTCTGCAGAGAGCCGTCTTCTCAGCCAGAGCGGGCCACAGCCGCAGGGAGGATTGGCTGTGGAGCCAGTCTGCTTATCAATAGGTCAGTGGGGTCCCCCACCTCCTTCAGAAAGGAAGGTCACAGCTTAGCAGAGAAGCCGCGTGGCGGTCCCAGCAGCTGAATGCTTCTGGGGGATTTGGCAAGGTCACCTTTCAGTTAGGAAGATTGTGAGCATTTTCAGAGAGCCCTGTGGTGGAGGAAGGGACCCATCAGGCTGGGCGGCATAGCCAGCTCAGACCTCCCTATGCTGCCAGAGCCATCACTTGGCCGGACAAGCCCCAGCCTGAAACGTTCCGAGAACACTTGTCCCCTGCCAGCCTTTCCTGTTGCCATTCATTCTTGTTAAGAAGCAGAATTTGGTGGTTTTAGTTACCCAGTTGACCTGAGACATTCTGCCTGGGAAGAATTAAAACACTGTAGATGTATCTCCTTCCACCCCACGGTGTGGGGACTTCCTGGTCCCACAGGCAGGGCGACTAGAGGCAGGGCCCACCCAAGTTCCCCAGCAGCCCTGGGAGGTGGGCACTAAGATGGCATCCTTGCACCCCAAGGGGAGGTAGCTCCATGGCAGGCAGACACAGGGTCCCATTGTGCCCCAAGGTCTTTGGGGGCTGGTTCCCAAGTCTGAAGTTCGCAGGCAGCTTTGTGGACTGCGTAGCAGGGGATGGGGCCTCTGGGCCCTGGATACTCAGCAGCTCCTGGGACCAGGCCTGGGAGTGTGTGGCGGGGTGTGTGGGCCAGTCTTCACAGAGTGTCTGAGGCTGGTGGGCTTCTGCAAAGTACCTTCTTCTAAAACACACCTGTTTTTTGCAGACACTGCTGACTGCCATTTCCATGAGTGCCATCGCTACCAATGGTGTGGTCCCAGGTAAAGGATCCCATCACCATGCAGCCCTCCAGACCCTTTAGCTGGGTCTTCTTTTCAGGGCACAGTTATGACACTGTGTGCGCAGGGGCCTCTGGGGATCCTGACTCTACTTGCCTTAGCCCTGCACCAGGGTGTTGTGTTTCTCAGGGGAGGCGGAAAGACCCCTGTCTCTGAAGGCCCCAGGGGGATACACCCATGACTGCCTGCTTTGGGTGGCTGAGCAAGAAGCTCCTGCATCTGAGTTCACTGCTCTCATCTGCACTAGGACTGCAGGCTGGTATCCTGGATCTGGCACCTCGTCCGTAGAGCCCCCAGATGTTTGGTTGGGCTTTTCCAAAGCAGGCAGCCAGAGCCGCCCCCAGCCTGGCCCTGCAGGCCTAGAGGTTACTGGCATAGAGCTCCAGTAAGCGCTCCCTCTGGACTCAGAGTCCCCACCTCCCTGACTGCCGCCAGGGGTTTTCTCCTGCTCCACCTAGTGAGGGTGGGCTGGGGGCTACCTGCATCTCTGGTCTCTGCCGGCTCTTCGGGATACTTGAGCCCTTGAAATCATGGCCATCTGTGTTTCTCCCCATTTTGCTGCCATCTCTGTCACCATCTGTCCTGGGGCCAGCAGTGGCCATGCCAGGGCCCTGTAGGAAGGGGGTTATTTGCAGCGGGACCCAGGGCTCGGGTTGTGCCTTGGACTAAGTGCTTTGAACATTTGTCCCATGAAAACAGGTGAGATACACGCTGTTCCCACAACTTACATTAGTAACAGTAACTCACAACCAACAGTCATCAGTGAGCTGAGACTGTGCCAGCTCTCTTCCCTACAGTCTGGTGTCCTGTGTGTGCATAAATGGCTCAGCTTACATGGCTCCTGATTCCTGTGCTTGGCCCCTTCCACTGAACCTCCCAGCAGTTAAAGTTCCCTAGTCCACAGCAGCCTCCGTCCTAGCCCTGGGCAAACAAGTGCCATGGGCACCTGCGTCTCTGGCTGTCCTCAGGCTCAGCCTAGCAGCCTCACACGGAGATGGCACCCAGACGGTCCAGGGTCGTCCACAGCCGGGTGGGCAGACCATGGCACTGGGGGTGTCAGCTGTCTAAGAGGGCCCTTTAGATATGACATGGAACACACCAGTTTTAGACAGCCGGGGTTGTTCTCTTTTGCCTTCATGCCGTCCTGCAGGCAGTGGGCTTTCATCCCCTTCCTCGTGATAATTTCCATGAAGACGCTGTCACCTAAGAGCTGCTGTGGACTCCTGTGGAGCAGGAGCTACGCGTCTTTGTCTCTGGGGCGTGGGAGGGAGACAGGTGTCCCCACATCCATGAGTTCTGCTCCTGACAGCAGAGTTCATGGCATGTGGCACCTCTGACCTGTTGGGTCTCCCTTGCTGTTTGTGTTATAGCCGGCGGCTCCTACTACATGATTTCCCGGGCACTGGGACCTGAGTTTGGAGGTGCTGTAGGCCTCTGCTTCTACCTGGGCACGACTTTTGCAGGGGCCATGTACATCTTGGGGACCATCGAAATTTTTTTGGTAGGTGTGTTGTTTGGGTAGTTCCTTGGCCAGGCCGCCCCCACCATGCCCTGTCCCTACCCCCTGCTCCCTGCAGGAGCCTCCAGACAGCAGCCACTTGGGCCTGCTCAGGCACCCCCACTGCAATCAGTGGTGAGCACAGGGCAATGGCTTCCTGGATGTCAGGGCCACAGATCTGGGTTGAGACTGGACAGCCCCTGCCCAGGACTCCAGCCCCTTCTGTGTCCTCTCACTTATCTTTGTGTGTGATGGTCAGTGTCACAGACCAGCAGGTTGCTCACCAAGGCACATCATGGCCTTCCAAGAAGAAGCCACAACTCACACCTGTCATCACCAAGCGAGTTTTCAAGTCCCTTTCTTGTTCTCAGAGCCTAGTGAGGCCCCGTCAAGGCCATGGGATGCCCCCTAACACTGTCATCCTTATTCCTCCCACGTCCCTGCCCCTGCCAAATCCAGTGTCTAGCAGCCTGGGCTGGTGGGGTTCACTCTGTGACTCCAGCAGGTTCCAGAGCCTCCCAGGGATGGGCTTCCCTGTGTGGTGTGTGGGTTTGGGGCCTGGGTCTCTGGGGCCAGTTGGGTCTGGCAGGGCTCTCCTGACCACCTTGTGCCCACAGACCTACATCTCGCCCAGCGCGGCCATCTTCCAGGCGGAGGGGGCAGCCGGGGAGGCGGCGGCCATGCTGCACAACATGCGTGTGTATGGCACCTGCACGCTGGCGCTCATGGCCGTGGTGGTCTTCGTGGGTGTCAAGTATGTCAACAAGCTGGCCCTGGTATTCCTGGCCTGTGTGGTGCTATCCATCCTGGCCATCTATGCAGGCGTCATCAAGACTGCTTTTGACCCCCCGGACATTCCGTGAGTTCCCAGGGCTGTCTGGGGCCCTCCGAGCTGTGCGTGGTGTGTGACCGGAGTCCAGTCCCGAGGAGCAGGGTGTGGGTGTGACCTGGGCATTAGCTGAGGTTGCGGTAGACACAAGTGCTCCTGTGCTGGGTATCGCCATGTCTGTTAGGGCAGAAGGCCAGGTGAGGGCCCCACAGGTACTGGGTGGCCAGCAGCCCAGGGGACAGTCAGGCCATGTGGAGCTTCTGGGTGTGCCCCTCCCACCACCACTTTGGCCTTCATCACAGATGCCCCAATGGCCTCTTTCCTCGTCCTGTTTTCGGAAGGGCAGTTGGGGCAGGTGGCCCAAGGCCCCCAAGCACCCAGAGAGCAGGACCAAGGAAAGGCCTGGCCCCCCTCCCCTTGTGGGAACAGCATCGTTCACCTGCATTTGGTACCCCCAGCAGAGGGAGGCAGAGCAGCCCCATGTCCTGGGAGCTTGTTTGGGGGCGGGGCGGGCATCTGGCTTGCTGGGGGCACATTCTGAGCCTTCAGTGTGCCGAGGCCAAGTGAGGTGGAGCCTTTGTGCCCGTGAGGAAGTTTAACTTAGAAACCAGCTCCGGTACACTCTATGGGTCGTGACCAAGTTGGACATTGGTGCATGAACACCTCACTGTGGGCTTCCAGTGGTGCAGCTGGATGTCCACAGCGCAGATGCCAGACGAAGGGAGGGGCTGTGGGGTCCACCACGTGCTCAGGGCAGGGCACAGTGGAGGGCTTGGGGTTACTCCTGGACTTTCCACTTAATACGTTTGGACCAGGCTGGCTGAGAAGTATAGGGGCCTGCAGGGCTGGGCTCTGGTCCCTCGTGTGTCTCGATAGCCCTCCTACTTTGGAAGGCTCATTGTCAGAAGAAAAGCCACTGCCAGGACCTCCTTGGGCCCCCTCTTCCTTCCCTTCCCCGCCCCCCCTCACTTGGGATATGGCCATAGGCGTCATGGCTGCCCGCCCCCAGGGTCTGCCTGCTGGGGAACCGTACTCTCTCGAGGCGCAGCTTTGACGTCTGTGCCAAGGTGCACGCGGACAGCAATGGTTCAGCGACCACCGCACTCTGGGGCCTCTTCTGCAACGACTCCCAGCCCAGCGCTACCTGTGACGAGTACTTTGCTCAGAACAATGTCACTGAGATCCAGGGCATCCCCGGTGTGGCCAGCGGTGTCTTCCTGGGTAGGAGCTCCTGCAGGGTCTGGGGTGGGTGGGGGCTGGTGGGGTGCTGGCACCCGAGACCCTGGTCCCTGCTGCACCCAGGTGCCTGGCCCTGTTCATTCCAGCCTGAACCTAGGACAGCCCCTCTGCCCAGGCCAGCTGTGGTCTCGGAGTTGGTTATCTATTTCCATGAGTGCACAGGGTTGCAAGGGAAGCTTGGGTGATTTTAACAGTGGGAATGCGCATTTTTCCCTCCACATCCCTCCTCCCAGCCCAGGGACCAGGCCTGAGGTCTTAGGGAAAAGGACGCCCTAGCAGGTGCGTTCCAAGTGGAACCTGCTCCAAGAACAGGTGACAGGAAACAGGTGGCTTTTTAGGACGTGTGTTGTGCATGTGGAGTTAGCCTTTGTGCTGCACTTTGCTCGTGGGTGTGGGGAAGGTAGTTTTCACAGACATGAGTTTCTAGAATTAGCTGTCCTCCTGTGATGTCAGAGCCTCTCCAGCCACAAGTGGTGTTTGCTGGGGTGCAAGTTCTCCCACAGTGGGAGCCCTGACGGAAGGTGCTAGAACCCCATTAGAAAGACTCCTTGCCTAGCCTGCTTTTTACCCACAGAAAACTTGTGGAGTGCATATGCGAGCAAGGGGTCCTATGTGGAGAAGGAGGGCATGCCTGCGGCGTCCACGCTTGAGGAGAGCCGAGCCAGCGGGCTGCCCTATGTGCTCATGGACATCACCACCTACTTCACACTACTGGTTGGCATCTACTTCCCCTCCGTGACCGGTAAGGCCAGCTGCACTCCAGCTGTCTCTGTGTCTCTCTCTATCTCTCAGTGTCTTTTTCTGTCTGTCTCTCCATCTCTGGCTCTCGTTTCTGACATGCTCAGCCCTGCCCCCCTTTCCTATGTGTTTGGTTGGGGGACAGCAGTATGTGCCCCAGCCTGTTCTGGGCTGTGAGAGCCCCGTCTAGTGGGTGTGCTCTGAGCAGGCTGCTGTTTGGCTTTGGGGTGTTTGATGCTGAGGTGCTGTCCACTGTCAGGTGGCCTCTGAGTGGGAGCCTTGGCCATGTGTGCCCTACCCAAGAGTGAGACGTGTGTCCTCATCGGGTCTAGATGGCTTAGGCTGTGCCAACTCCCCTCAGCTGTCACATACCAGCACATCAACTCAGCTGGCAGCTGGCACCTGTGTGGCTGTTACTGCCCCTCTGCTCCCAGCCCATGTCTGTGCCGTGGCCACCTCCTAGACTCTGTCCCAGCCCATCCCAGGCCCCAGAGCTTAGATCCAGTGACAGGGCACTCAGGTCAGTGGGCTGGCATCTTTTCAGATGCTGGGCTCTGAGTGCAGGCACAGTGGGAGGCGGGAGGACCTCTGGATGGCACCAGGTGTTGAGGACACCTACAGCACTGGTCCCCATGTCTCTGCTGCCCCTGACACCATCGTCAGCATGCAGTTTTCCAGCTGACCCTGTGGTGGGGTCACATGGTGCCTGGGCCTCTCTGAGCTCGGTTGGCACCACTTGATGTGGATGCTGTGGCAGGAGGGGCTGTCAGTCCCTGGGCCTACTGTGCCAGGCTCCAGGTGCTCCTGGGGTCATGTTTTGTCATGCTTCCATTGACATTGGTTCCGCTGGGTCAGTCAGAGTCTGGCTACATCCTCAGGGAGCCTGGCCCTGGGCCGTGGGGGTCACAAGGCCACAGGAGCCCTTGGCAGGGTCCTGCGAATCCCCCTGCTCCCCAACTCAGTTTGGGTACTAGAAATCTGTGTGTGGGGATGTCTAGCACTCCTTGGCCTGTACCTCACAGCTGCAGTCCTACAGTGTGAACAGGCGGGATCTAGGCATAGGCCCTGGGCCTGGCTCCTCTGGGGCTACTGGCTAACACAAACTTGGGCTATTCCAGCTCGTGGTGGCCATGTCTGACTCTGCCCCAGCCTGGTGTGCTGGTAACAGGATCTTCTGTTTCTTCAGGTATCATGGCGGGCTCAAACCGGTCCGGGGACCTCAAGGATGCCCAGAAGTCCATCCCAACAGGGACCATTTTGGCAATTGTGACCACATCCTTCATTTGTATCCTTGAATGGTCAAGGCCAGGGGAGGGGGCCATACAGCTTCTGACCACATGGCCCTGCCCTGTGCTACTTAAACTATCACACACATGAGATGCTGTGGGATAGTCCTGGTTAGCACGTGCAGCATTGAATGGTTTTCAGCAGGCTGGGTCACTGGCTTATGAAGTCCAGGAGTCCCGTTCTGTCCAGTTGAGCGAGTGTCTCTAGGCCAGACACATGCTGACCACCTGAGCTTTGTTCTGTGGAGCCGGGGTGGGGGTAGGGAGCTTTGAGGAGAGTACCCTGAGGACCACGGGGTCAGGGCACTGCAGCGTGCCTAGGATGGGTGGGGCAGGGTCACTCCTGGCTAGCACCCACGTCCACTCTAGCTGCTGCTCCTTGACGTGCTGTAGACCTCTCCTGCATCGTGCTCTTCGGGGCCTGCATCGAGGGCGTGGTCCTGCGAGACAAGTACGTCTCCCCACCACTCGCGCTGACTGCTGTGTTCAGCCTTGAGATTAGAGTCACTCTCGGATGTTACGATGTCATCTGGAGCAGACAGCCACCCTGGGCCAGGGATGGGACCCCCTTGTTTGGCCCAGACGTTAACATGTTATTGCCCTGAGCTAGGGGACACTCAGAGTGAACCCCAACCTGGTAGAGCTGGGGCACCGGAGTGCAGGCCCCTCTAGGGAGGCAGCAGGTTTGGGACCCTGGGCCTGCTGCCAAGTGGAGGTGTTGAGCCCCGGCAGGGTGTCCACTGAACCTGTGCCTCGGGCTGCTGAGCGGTCTCTGACAGTGGGGTCTGGGTGCTAGGCCAGCTCTTCCCTTGCTCCTGAGAGGAACATCAAGGGAGCCAGATACCCCTACTGTCGGAGAGTTCTGGCCAGGTGGGCAGATGCTGCCCAGGGTTTGTGGTGAGATTGGAACTGGGGCCCCACCAGGAGGCCCCTTCGTAGGTAAAATAGCTTTTGTGGCTTTTACCTGGCACTTTGAGCGATGCCACCTGTCTGCAGGTTCGGGGAGGCACTGCAGGGGAACCTGGTCATCGGCATGCTGGCCTGGCCATCGCCCTGGGTCATCGTTATTGGCTCCTTCTTCTCCACCTGTGGTGCTGGCCTGCAGAGCCTCACGGGGGCACCCCGCCTGTTGCAGGCCATCGCCCGTGACGGCATCATCCCCTTCCTTCAGGTGAGCCCCTGGCATGCTGCACTGATCCCTTAAAAGGAGAGGAGTGGTGGCCTCAGAAGAGCAGTGTTGTCTGCAGGGAACCCCCAGAGGCTCAGCCAGGCTTCTTACAAGGGGTGGGAGCTGGTAAATACCTGGGCACACTGCCCTGCATGGTTGGGGAAACTGAGACACGGGCTTCCCTACCTGAACACACCGCCCCATGTGGTCGGGGAAACTGAGGCAGGGGTTTCTGTGCCTGGGCATACCTCCCTGTGTAGTCAGAGAAACTGAGGCAGGGGATTCTATGCCTGGGCACACCGCCCTGTGTGGTCAGGGAAACTGAGGCAGGGGCTTCTGTGCCTGGACACACCGCCCTGTGTGGTCAGGGAAACTGAGGCAGGGGATTCTGTGCCTGGGCACACCACCCTGTGTGGTCAGGGAAACTGAGACAGGGGCTTCTGTGCCTGGACACACCGCCCTGTGTGGTCAGGGAAACTGAGGCAGGGGCTTCTGTGCCTGGACACACCGCCCTGCGTGGTCAGGGAAACTGAGGCAGGGGCTTCTGTACTTAGACATCACCCAATGTGGTCAGGGAAACTTGAGACAGGAGCTTCTGTGCTTGGGGCCACGCAGGGTAGGAGCAAAGCCAGATAAAGACTGGCTCCCTGGCTGGTGGGCTTCCCTGCCTGAGGTGCAGCTGCTGTGCCTTGAGTGTCAGTTTCTGCTGGGCTGCCCTATGTATTCTCTCCCAACAGGAAGGCATTTCTTCTGTCCCCACCTGTCCCTCTTCCCTTAGGTGTTTGGCCATGGGAAGGCCAACGGGGAGCCCACCTGGGCCCTGCTGCTCACTGCCCTCATCTGTGAGATGGGCGTCCTCATCGCCTCCCTGGACAGCGTGGCCCCAATCCTCTCCATGTGAGTTGTGGGGACAAGGGTGCAGGGTACCTGGCCGCCACTTATTCCTATGGTTGTATGTGGCCCAGAGCGCAGCCTCACTGACAGACACGGTGGGTGTCGGGGCTGCAGGAGGGGGCTGGCTCCATAGGGCCTATGGGTGCAGGCTTAGGCCAGGAGGGTATGGAGGCTAGGGAAGGCAGCACCTAGGGCCTCAAGGCCTGTGCCTTCAGAGGGCCAGCTGGGACAGTGTGCTAGGCAGATGCCTATCGGGGAGCAATGGCCAGGGGACAGAAAAGGTCTGGGGAGCCTGACTCGGTTGTGTGCAGAAATGTGGGGGCTAAGTTATGTGCATGGAGAACCCATCAGGGGAGGGACAGTATGGACAGGACTTGGTAGAGGCCAGAGTGGACAGGACAGGGACTCCCCATGGTGGAGGATAGCGGAGTGGACAGAACAGGGACTCCCCATGGTGGAGGACAGAGTGAACAGGACAGGGACTCCCCATGGTGGAGGACAGAGTGCACAGGACAGGGACTCCCCATGGTGGAGGACAGAGTGCACAGGACAGGGACTCCCCATGGTGGAGGACAGAGTGCACAGGACAGGGACTCCCCATGGTGGAGGACAGAGTGCACAGGACAGGGACTCCCCATGGTGGAGGACAGAGTGCACAGGACAGGGACTCCCCATGGTGGAGGACAGAGTGCACAGGACAGGGACTCCCCATGGTGGAGGACAGAGTGGACAGGACAGGGACTCCCCATGGTGGAGGACAGAGTGCACAGGACAGGGACTCCCCATGGTGGAGGACAGAGTGCACAGGACAGGGACTCCCCATGGTGGAGGACAGAGTGCACAGGACAGGGACTCCCCATGGTGGAGGACAGAGTGCACAGGACAGGGACTCCCCATGGTGGAGGACAGAGTGCACAGGACAGGGACTCCCCATGGTGAAGGACAGAGTGGACAGGACAGGGACTCCCCATGGTGGAGGACAGAGTGCACAGGACAGGGACTCCCCATGGTGGAGGACAGAGTGCACAGGACAGGGACTCCCCATGGTGGAGGACAGAGTGCACAGGACAGGGACTCCCCATGGTGGAGGACAGAGTGCACAGGACAGGGACTCCCCATGGTGGAGGACAGAGTGCACAGGACAGGGACTCCCCATGGTGGAGGACAGAGTGCACAGGACAGGGACTCCCCATGGTAGAGGACAGAGTGGACAGGACAGGGACTCCCCATGGTGAAGGACAGAGTGGACAGGACAGGGACTCCCCATGGTGAAGGACAGAGTGGACAGGACAGGGACTCCCCATGGTGGAGGATAGCGGAGTGGACAGGACAGGGACTCCCCATGGTGGAGGACAGAGTGGACAGGACAGGGACTCCCCATGGTGGAGGACAGAGTGGACAGGACAGGGACTCCCCATGGTGGAGGACAGAGTGAACAGGACAGGGACTCCCCATGGTGGAGGACAGTGCACAGGACAGGGACTCCCCATGGTGGAGGATAGCGGAGTGGACAGGGACTCCCCATGGTGGAGGACAGGGACTCCCCATGGTGGAGGACAGAGTGAACAGGACAGGGACTCCCCATGGTGGAGGACAGTGCACAGGAGAGGGACTCCCCATGGTGGAGGATAGCAGAGTGGACAGGGACTCCCCATGGTGGAGGACAGTGGACAGGACAGGGATTCCCCATGGTGGAGGACAGAGTGCACAGGACAGGGATTCCCCATGGTGGAGGATAGCGGAGTGGACAGGACAGGGACTCCCCATGGTGGAGGACAGTGGATAGGACAGGGACTCCCCATGGTGGAGGACAGTGGACAGGACAGGGACTCCCATGGTGGAGGACAGAGTGCATAGGACAGGGATTCCCCATGGAGGAGGACAGAGTGGACAGGACAGGGACTCCCCATGGTGGAGGACAGAGTGCACAGGAGAGAGACTCCCCATGGTGGAGGATAGTGGAGTGAACAGGACAGGGATTCCCCATGGTGGAGGACAGAGTGGACAGGACAGGGACTCCCCATGATGGAAGACAGAGTGAACAGGATAGGGACTCTCCTGGATGGAGGACAGAGTGAACAGGATAGGGACTTTCCTGGATGGACAGTGGTGTGGAGGTTGAGCAGCTCTGCGGAAGGCCCTGTGAGGCCCCAGCCGTGTGCTCAGTGCCTGCACCCACGGCAGGTTCTTCCTCATGTGCTACCTGTTCGTGAACCTGGCCTGCGCCGTGCAGACCCTGCTGCGCACTCCCAACTGGCGCCCGCGCTTCAAGTACTACCACTGGTGAGGACTTGCCTCTTGCCTTGGTGACCAGGGAGGACTCACATGGCCTGCGGACCCTGGGGGTTCTTAACTGTCTTTCTGGATCAAGCCCCAAAGAAAGACAGTTTCTTTCAAAGACAGGGCTACCTGTCTTTGGTCTCTGCCCTTATGGTTGGTAGTGACATCTCTGCACATCCAGATGTCCATGCTGGCCTCCTGCGCCCTGCCTGGTGGCCGCAGGAACAGCTGTGGTGCTGAATGCATCAGGCTGGGAAGGGCATGGGCATCCCTGTGGTCCTGGAGCCGGGGTACCCGTGCGAGGGAGCCAGGGTGCAGAGTCGGTGCTGGCTTGCCAGGGGACGCCCACAAGGACACTGAGGGAAGGGAACGCCTGGGGCAGATGCTCAGATGTGGTCTGAGCGGGCACCGCCTGCCCCCCAGGACGCTGTCCTTCCTGGGCATGAGCCTGTGTTTGGCCCTGATGTTCCTCTGCTCCTGGTACTACGCGCTGGTTGCCATGCTCATTGCCGGCTGCATCTACAAGTACATCGAGTTCCGCGGGTAAGTCCTCTGGGGTCGGTGGGGATGGTGGCAGTGGCCTGGGGAAGGCTGAGCTGCTGTAGCCCAGGTTCACCTACACTTGGTGGAGATGGCATCTCAGCCTAAGAGCTCAGCTCTGTGCCATCTTGGTGGCAGGCGGCAGGTTGCATCTGCCACTGTTTGTTTCTTCTGTCCTGTGACATGTCATCGGCTATGTCTGTGATTGCAAACCACAGCCACGCTTGCCCTCCGCGTGCTAGCTGTGGTGCCCTCATGTCACGGCCTCTGACCTCTGCCCCCGGTGGGAGGGCTCCTGGTACATATCAAGCATCACCCTTGGTTCCTCCAAAGACATAGCCCCTAAACTGCAGCTCCCAAGGGCAGAGGGCATGGAGGCTTCCCAAGGAGACCCTGTCTGCTGTTGCCACTCACTGGCCCCTGGAAGGGAGGCACAGGCTCTGCAGTACCCTGTTTCCCCGAAAATAAGACATCCTCCAAAAATAAGACCTACTTACAGGAAAGATAAGACGCCCCCTGAAAATAAGACCTAGCGCATCTTTGGGAGCACACCTTAAAATAAGACACTGTCTTATTTTCGGGGAAACAGGGTATGCAGTACATCCCCTCCTGGCCCTTTCGTGGGCAGTCAGTGGGGGATGGGGACCAGAGTCTGCTGCCTCTCTTCAGGGCACACTGTTCTGATGGCCCTCAGGTGCTTCCAGGGGGGCCCTGGGTCCCTGCCCTCCCACCCCACCCCGGCCGTCTCGCAGACCAGAGAAGAAACCCCACGTTGGCTGATGGGAGATGCGAGCTGGGATGCCAGGGTCTGCCTGTGGGCTCTGTATTAGGTGCTGGGTGCGTAGCTGATGGACTTCCTTTCTTTGCAGGGCTGAGAAGGAGTGGGGTGATGGCATCCGGGGCCTGTCGCTGAATGCCGCCCGCTACGCCCTGCTCCGCGTGGAGCAGGGCCCCCCCCATACTAAGAACTGGAGGTTAGCTTGGCCCACAGCCCCCGCCCCATTCTCAGTGGGGATGCCCCCGTCCCGTGAGTTTCAGCCTTCTCACTTCAGCCAGGCGATGTGCTGGGGAGAGGTCTCTGCCAGCAAGGACATCTCAGAGGCCAGACTGGGGCCCCCAGTGGTCTTGGGGACAGGCACATGTCCCTGCCACAGGGCGAGGACACAGGCAGCCAGCCACTTCCTGCCCCACCTTTGTCACCTGTCCCACGGATCTTAGCTTCCTAACCTTTCTTACCTGTGTGGCCTACCTCATCAGTCCTACCTGTTCTGTCTTATTCATCCTGCCTCTTACCTGTGTGTGACCTGTTTCACCTCCGTGACCTATCCCACCTGTCACATGTCTTATCTGTCACACCCGCATGCCCAGTCTAACCCATCCCACCTGTCTCACCCGCATGCCCAGTCTAACCCGTCTCACCTGTCTCACCCGCGTGCCCAGTCTAACCCGTCCCACCTGTCTCACCCGCGTGCCCAGTCTCACCCGTCCCACCTGTCTCACCCGCATGCCCAGTCTCACCTGTCCCACCTGTCTCACCCGCGTGCCCAGTCTCACCCGTCCCACCTGTCTCACCCGCGTGCCCAGTCTCACCCGTCCCACCTGTCTCACCCGCGTGCCCAGTCTAACCTGTCTCACCTGTGTGTCCAGTCTCACCCACGTGTCCAGTCTCTCTCACCTGTGCCTGTCCCCTGTCCCTTCCATCCTACTCGTGTTGAGTCCATGCTGACCCCTGCCCTGCCCCATCTGGCCTGCAGGCCCCAGGTGCTGGTATTGCTGAACCTGGATGCTGAGCAGCGTGTGAAGCACCCCCGTCTGCTGTCCTTCACCTCACAGCTGAAGGCTGGCAAGGGCCTGACCATCGTGGGCTCGGTGCTGGAGGGCACCTACCTGGACAAGCACTTGGAGGCGCAGCAGGCTGAGGAGGTGGGTGGGGGTCATGTCCATGCAATTTTGTGTGCTGTGCTATCATCTGTTTCCTTGACGATGGGCTTTTGAGTTGAAGTGAGCAGGAGTGAAGGGTGTGCAGCTTGCCAAGACCTTGGGGCAGCCCAGCTGTGCCCTGGAGGCTGTGGGCCTAGGCACCTGGGGCCGTGAGCTTTCTGAGGCTGAACCTGGGACGAGGGCTCCACCTGGTACCCGCTGTGATGGCTCTGCTGTGTTTGGCTTCACTGTGCAACAACATGAGGCCTGCGTGCTGCCTGTCTCTGCCCCTTCGGTGCCTGTGGATGCAACTATGGGCCTGCGCCATGTGGGGGTGGCTGCTTCCTCCTGCAGCTGCCCCAAGGTCTTGCTGGTGCGGCCAGGTGTCCTGAGCGTGGCCCTCTATCACCATGTCTGTAGACCTGCAGCCACACCTAGAGGCTCTTTCATACCCAAGCTGGGGATAACCTGGGGATGGCACAACTACCCAAAGGAGGGCTGGACCACTGGGACTTGGAGCCAGGTCCAGTGGGATTGGACAGCCTGCCTCTCTGGCTGCTGGGAGGCTTAGCTTGTTCAGGAGACATGCTGGGTCCTTTTCTTTCCGGGACAGTGATTCTCTTTCTGTACCACAGGACACTCCAGTTAAAATGGTGGCCTCCATTGGCTGTAAACTGTGAGGCTGCATCATAGTTGTTCTCGAGGGTGCCTGCTGTTCTTTGGGCTGGAAGCCACTTCTTGTGGCACCTGAGCCACCGTGGTGTCTTACAGCTTCCTGTGTCTGCTCCAATGGATGGGTCTGTGGGTGGGGACGGTCTTGGCACCTTGTTTCTGATGCTGTGTGGTAGCTGTGCAGTCACTGGCTGCAGCGCAGGGTGGGTGTGTCGGGGCACAGGATGGGGTACGGCCCCCAGCTCCTGTCGTGCCCCAGTATCTCTCAGGGGCTGAGGAGAAAGCAGCTGGAGGGGAGGGGGTGCCAGAACCTCCTTGGACACGGGCAGGTTCACAGCCCCTTTCAGACAGTCTGGGACGTTCTTCTATGCTTGCTTTAAAATACCAACTGTCTATTTTCACAGAATGCGCGCTTTATTTTTGGTGGCTGTGTGGTGTCTGTTTCACAGATGTTCCTCTGTGATGCTCCTACTGCAGAGTATTTTTCTCCCTAATATTTCTGTGTCTCGGACACTGAGGTGGTGTCCAGTGCAGGACATTTGTAGATGGCATCCTGGTACACACCGTGTTCAACGCAGTGGGAGTATTCTTGGTAGAAAGTCCTGGAGTCACAGCTGTCTGATGGGACACTGTCCAAGGGTCTGGACCGAGTTCTACTTAACCTGTGCTCTCAAAAGCAGGAGGGGATTCAAGTGGTGGGGGCAGCTGGACCCTCTGGCCACACTCCTCTGTGGGAGAACCATCTTTATCATTGTCACTTTTTCACTTGTAAACCAAATTTATGGTGAGATCATCTTATCTCAAAATGCTTTTTACTTGAGAAGTATTTAAAGATGGCAGAGTAGGGAAGCTGCGGTTCCTGCTCTTATCTGCAGTTTAAAGAGCTTTGGCACAGGCAGGGACACGCTGACCGGCACTGGGCCCATTGCACTTTGTCAGGGGACACGTTCTCCACCAATCATTAAGATATATGAGGTTGTAAAATTTAGAAAGTGTGAGCAGGCTCTCTCCTGACTCTTCCTAGTACTATTCCCCACATGGCTCCTCTGGGTTCCCCAGACAGCTGGGTAGATGTGGGTGAGGGCAGGAGGTGCTAGGGGAGGCTGGTTGGGCTACAATGTTGTATGTGGGGCTTGAGGTGCCCTGGGCAAGCCAGGCTGCGGTGCTGCCTGCTGGGCTGGCCTGGGGTCAGCTGGATTCTCAGCACCAGGCAGAGAAGGAGCTCAACTCTGCATCCTTCCACACTGGCAGCTCCAGCCAAGGACATGCCCCACTCCCATCAGCCTGAGCTCCAGGCATGGCAGGGCCAGGCTCCTGCCTCTCACAGCTCTCGTGTCTCCAGGCATCGTGGGCGAGGGCCATGTCGGCCTCATCTTCACACAGCTATCTCTTATCCTCTGTCTCAGATCTCCCCCACCTTCCCCATAAGGACACTTGTCACTGGTTTTAGAGCCCAGCTCAGTAATCCAGGATGATCCTATGTTATTTGTAAAATTCCTAATTATATCCACAAGGACATTTTTTCCAAATGAAGTCATGTTCACAGCTTCCTGGGATTAAGAACTTGAACATCATTTGGGGGTAACCATTCAACCCAGTTCATATTTGCTTTACATGTAAATTACATTCCACGCATCCCAGTATCCAAATCTCATCAACTCAGAGGTTCCAAACCTCACCCTTTAAATCATCTAGTTTGGATACTGGTGAGACCTTGGCTGTGGCCACCCTGGATGGCTGTGGCCATCCCATGTGCACAGGCTTTGAAACTTAGGATCCCCTTTGTCTGTTTGCATCCCAAACACAAAGGTGGGACTCTACACTCCAAATGGGGAGGTCAGAGCGTCAAAGTGTCACCGGTGCCACATAGGCCTGAAACCCACAGAGCGGTCTCACAAGGTGGCACAGCCTAAGAGCACTCAGTGGCCTGAGGCTGCACCCCGGGAGCCTGGGAACTTGGCAGGGGCAGGAGGCTAGCATCCACAGCACCACGGCCTACCACAGGCTTTGGCCTTGCTCATATGTGTCCTGCTTCCCCTGGAAATAAGCTGCTGGGCTGTGCAGCCTGGGTAGACGCCTGCGAGAGGACAGGGCAGGGCAAAAACCGCGCACTGGTGGTGTCTGGTTTGTTGCTTCTCTGGTATTTCACTCCTGGCCCCTGTGAAATGTGATAATCCAGAGAGAGAGACAGTGGAAAGTGTCCACAAACAACAGCATGGGTTTGTGACAGTTCGGTCACCCCAGAGAGCCACCTGGCCTCATGTGTCCTGTGACACCAGGTGCACCCTGCTGTCCGTGGGCACACCAGCCTGGGCACCTCAGCAGGGGTGGCAGGGATGCTAGGGGTACCCTGCACGCCACTCTTTGCGGCCACTGCACTGACCTGGCCTGTGTCCTGCAGAACATCCGGTCTCTGATGGGTGCAGAGAAGACCAAGGGCTTCTGCCAGCTGGTTGTCTCCTCCAACCTGCGGGACGGCACCTCCCACCTGGTCCAGTCAGCTGGACTCGGGGGCATGAAGCACAACACCGTGCTCATGGCCTGGCCGGCGTCCTGGAAGCAGGTGGACAATCCTTTCTCCTGGAGGAACTTCATTGGTAGGTGAGGCCAGCGTGGGCTCTGCGCGGTCCCGGGGAACAGGTCTTCAGTCTGACTGAGTTTGGCCCTCTGTGTAGGGGCTGATGAGCCAAGGGTAGGGTTTCCGCTGGGACCCCACCACCTCGCCCTATCTGCCTCCCGCAGCAGCTGGTGTCTGGGCACGTCTCAGGGGACCCTAGCCCTCCATGTGCTCCCATGTTCTGCTTGGGGCCCCCAAACGCCCCCTGCCCTGGCGACTCACCTGTGGTGGCCTCTCCCCACAGAAACCGTCCGTGACACCACCGCAGCGCAGCAGGCCTTGCTGGTGGCCAAAAATGTGGACTTGTTTCCACAAAACCAGGAACGCTTTGGCGGCGGGAGCATTGATGTGTGGTGGATCGTGCATGACGGTGGCATGCTCATGCTGCTGCCCTTCCTACTGCGCCAGCACAAGGTGGGCTGCGCAGGGGCGGCGTGGGGGGGTACTCCCAGCAGCTCCGAGGCTGAGCAAGTGCCTGCTCCCCAGGTGTGGCGCAAGTGTCGGATGCGCATCTTCACGGTGGCCCAGGAGGATGACAACAGCATCCAGATGAAGAAGGACCTGCAGACATTCCTGTACCACCTGCGGATCAGCGCCGAGGTGGAGGTGGTGGAGATGGTGAGCGCCTGCCCAGCCACAGCACGCTGCTCACTCCAGGGAGTGGCTTGGTACCTCCCTGTGCTGTGTGCCTGGACACCCTTGGGCCCCCGTGCAGGGCCCCACGTTGCACGGGGCAGTCACTTTTTTTTTTGAGACAGAGTCTCACTTTGTTGCTCTCAGTAGAGTGCTTGGTGTCATAGCTCACAGCAGTGTCAAACTCTGGGACTCAAGTGATTCTCCTTGCCTCAGCTTCCCACATAGTTGGAACTGTAGGCGCCCACTATAATTATCACCCTGTTATTTTTAGAGATGGAGTCTTGTTCTTGCTCAGGCTGGTCTGGAACCCATGAGCTTAGGCAAGCCACCTACCTTGGCCTCCCAGAGTGCTAGGATTACAGATGTGAGCCACCGCACCCGGCCAGGACAAATGCATTATGCTCTTGGCGAGAGGAGCATCTCTTCATGTTGTTATTGATGACATTTTGGGTTCCTTGTGTCAGTCCTATGAACTTGATTGTTCTACAGGGTTATTTTTTTCTCTCTTACTCTGTGGAGATTTTTATTTTCTTTATTTTTGGTGACAGGGTCTCACCCTGTGGCCCAGAGCTCCGTGGTCACTGCTCTCTGCAGCCTCAAACTCCTGGGTTCCTGCGTAACTCCTGCCTGGGCCTCCCAAGGCACTGGGTCTGCAGGCACCAGGCCCACAGATGCAGGGATGTGGCCCTTGTCACCCACTGGGTTTTCTTCTTCCACCCAGCTTTGTACAGTGGGTTTGGTGTCTGCTACTTTGTTGCAAGCACTGGGTTTCTAAGTAAGGTTCCTCCTGGTGTGATTTCTGCATTCAGGACCTTGTCTGAACAGGCTTCTGCCTTCCAAGGTTATCCCGTCACTTGTCATAGCTTTTGCTTATGGGGTCCCCACTGTGGAGTTGCCTTGTTCATGTTACTGGTTTGTTCAGTTTGTTTTGTTTTGTTTTGTTTTTTAAACAGAGTCTCACTCTGTCACCCATACTCACAGTCACCCATACTCACAGCAACCTCAAACTCCTGGGCTCAAGCAATCCTCATGCCTCAGCCTCCCGAGTAGCTGGGACTACAGGTGCCTGCCACCACACCTGGCTAATTTTTTTTCTATTTTTAATAGAGCTTGGTTAGGCTGGTCTTTAACTCCTGACCTCAAGTTAATCTCCTGCCTGGCCTCTCTTGAGTGCTGGGATTATAGGCACAAGCCACTGCGCCAACCAGTGTTACTGTTTTTGAGACAGAGCCTCAAGCTGTCGCCCTGGGTAGATTGCCATGGCATCACAGCTCATAGCAACCTCAAACTCCTGGGTTCAAGCAGTTCTCCTGCCTCCGCCTCCCAAGTACTACAGGCTCCTGCCACAATGCTCAGCTATTTTTTGGTTGCAGCTGTCGTCGTTTGGTGGGCCCAGGCTGGATTCAAACCTGCCAGCTCAGGTGTATGTGGCTGGCGCCTTAGCCGCTTGAGCCACAGGTGCTGAGCTGGTGTTACGGGTTTTAATAATCAATCCAATAACATTATTTCCAAGTTATGAAAGAAAATGCTGCCTGGCCTGGCAAAGCAAGGCCGAGCCTGCGCACCAGCAGCCCCCACTGAGCCTGTGTACCAGCCCCCCACGTACCAGCACCCCCCAGCCTGCATACCAGCCCCCACCACGTACCAGGCCCCCCCAGCCTGTGTACCAGTGCCCCAACCCTGCCCCTCAGCCCCTGTGGTGCTGGAGGTTGCATGTGACTCCTGCGTGGGGTTTGTCTGTCCTGGAGCCCAGGGCACCTGTGCTTTGGGTCTGCACCCAGAGCAGCAACTGTTGGGGGTGGATATGTGGGCTCCAGGGGTAATAAGGATGTTTGGTCTGATGCCTGGTTTTTTTTTTGGGGGGGGCTGGGGCTGGGTTTGAACCCACCACCTCCGGCATATGGGACCGGCGCCCTACTCCTTGAGCCACAGGCGCCGCCCTGATGCCTGATTTTTTATGCTGTGCTGTGGAACTTTCTAGGTTGAAAATGACATTTCTGCGTTCACCTATGAAAAGACTCTGATGATGGAGCAGAGATCCCAGATGCTGAAGCAGATGCAGCTGTCCAAGAACGAGCAGGAGAGAGAGGTGGGTCTGGAGCCTCAAGGCCCCTCCCCTGAGTGCACAAGGCTGCCGAGGCCAGAACTACGGCGGGGGGCGGGGGTAATCGGAGATGGGGGAGAGGGTTGCCGGCTGCCCCCACACACCAACACACACAGGCACACGTAGACACACACAGAAACAGATAGGTGCAGACATGTAGACACACAGATACGCAGACCCATGAAGACACTACACATGCAGACGCAAACATGCAGATATGCAGACACACACATACGTGCAGACACAGATACACCGATGTACATACACATGCAGACACATGCATGTAGTCTTTAGCTGGGGTTGCACACACAGGTCTGTGTAGGCTGGTCAGGTGGATGTGTGTGGACTTGATGATTTTCTGTGAGGACGGTGATGGCAGCTGGCAGGGAGAGGAGACACCCTGTGGTTGCTGACTGATGAGGGACGTGTGGAATTGCGGTGCTGGCTACCTGCAGGCCCCTAGCGGGCGTGGGTGGGCTCAGAGCCCACAGAACCTCCTGGAGACTCTGGAGGACCCAGTGCTGTTTCCCTGGGCAGGTCCCTGGCAGCTGAGAGATTGTCCTGAGGTTTCAGTCTGGGGTCCACCAGGAGAAGGGGCTACCATGGTTAAGGGGCAACGTGGTGTAATGGATTGTGAGCCGGAAGGTGTCAGGAAGGGTGAGTTGGGAGGGCCCTCTTGGAAGTCAGACCTGGCGCCCTTTAGGCTCTGGTTTCTGAGTTCAGGGTCACAGGAGAGTCAGGCTAGGCACCTGTGAGGTTACCGTGGGCCTGGTGTTTGGACATGTAGCCAGGGACGGCCCTGTGTGGCTGCTCGAGGGAGCCCTGCTGGCCGCCCATGTGGGGCATGAGCTGTGAGCAAGGCCCAGTGTTACAGTCTCCCTCATGTCACTGCAATGGAAGACCGTGCTATCAAGGACCCCGGCTGTCTCTGTGGGGGTCCAGTGTGTCCAGTGTGCTCAGAGGACAGTGTCAGTCTCCTCACTGGCCACTTCTTGACACAGCCAAGGAGGGGGGTTATAGCCCCTAGTGAGGATGTGGATCCTGTGGGGACCCTCCCTCCATGTCCTCATCTGCATGTGGTCCCCTGGGCTCTGGTGTGGATATAGCCCCGTCGGGGGTGTGAGTAGTATCACCTCGCCCTGGTTTGTCTGTGGCTTCTGGTGCCCAGAGTCATGGCAGCAGCAGTGGGCCCAAGCCTCAGACAGGAGGAAGGGTCACTAGGTCCCTCGGCACCTTGGCCAGGACACCTAGGCCCTGCTGCCATGAGAACTGTGAGGTTGAGGTGGCAGATGCCACTGTGACTGAGGCTTCTCCTGCTTCAACCTGAAAGTGTCACCACCACGCGTGGGTCCATGTGGCTGCTTCTTACCACACCTGGCTCAGCACACCTGCCCTGACTGTCCCCACAGTCTGAGGGTTTCCCACACGTGCATGACCAGCCCAGCCTTGCTGGACCGTCGGTGCTGCGGTCACCAGAAGTGGCAGGCGGGTGTCTGTCATGGCACAGGCCTTCCCACTGCATCTCCTGTGCTGCTTCCCAGGGGGTCCAGCGGCTGGGGTCTCTGGGGCTGGCCAGAGCTGGGCTGCTCTGTCTTTGTGCCTCTTCACATCCCCACTGCCACCGCACTTAACAGGCACTTTTGTGGTGCTCTGGGCAGCCAGGTGTGGAACTTGGGGTACAGAGTCCTGTCAGTCATAGGAGCTGGGGGGCGAGGCTGTGTAAGGGTCTGAGGTGATCCTAAAGGAAGGAGGCTGCACCCCAGGACTGAGGGTGTGGCAGCCCCGTCCTCCCTTTTTGTCGCCTGGTTCCTGTTGAGTCTTCTCTGGGTGCTTCTGTGTAGAGCTCCCAGCAGTCAAACCTGCCCAGAGAGGCCCCTTCCGCCCTCCCTTCACTGTCCTAGGGCATCGGGCCCCGGAGCCGTTTTTGGCCAGGACAGTGGCCTGGGTTCAGCCTGCGGCCCCCTCTCGGGACACATTTGTGGAAGGAACAGCCTGGGCCCTTGGTGACCAGGTCCGGAGCCATCCAGTCCAGGGTGAGAGGTTGGCTTTTCATCCTTGGGAGTCCTTGCTGGTTGTAAGCATGGCCTCCTGTCTGAGGGACGAGATCCTGCTATCTCATCTTAGTTCTCACCTAAAAACCTAATATGTTTAAAGTAGAGGAACTGTTCTCACAGAATGTGCTTGGAAATTAAGAAATTAGGCAATGGGATGTGGTGGCTGGAGGCTTCTCTGTGCAGCTCCACCACCCTCCTGGGCTGCAGGAGTGCTGAGGTCTCCTGGGCCTGCACCACCACATGGGCCAGTGGTCCTGTCTGGTGACCTGCCTGGCACCAGGTACAGGCAGCGTTTTGGCGTCTCTGGAAAGTCAGCCCCTGGTGATGACCATGAAGTGCCTTCTGTGCATTTCCTCCCTGTGTCCTGTGTTTCCTGTGCCGTGGCGTGTGGGCACGCAGATGGGTCGGGCTGCAGAAGACAAGACTCCCATAGTGGGGAGGAGTCCTTGTGGCACAAGCGGCCACCAAGGATGTTTCTGGGATGTGCTCCAGCAGTTTGTTGTGGGCACAGGGGTCTCTGAGCAAGGATGAGCAAAAGGGGTGAATTACGGGCATGGTGGGAAGAGTGAGCAGCCCTGGAGCAGAATGAGTTGGGGCAGTGGTGCAGGTGTGGCTGCTCTGGCCGGTCCTGTTGGGCCCAGCATGGTGGGGTCCTGGGGGCTGCTCCAGCCTGTGCTTCCCAAGGGCAACCTCAGTGGGAGCTGGGCCCGGGGCAGAGGCAGATTCAGGACACAGCCTGGTGTCCAGGGGACTCTGGGCTCAGATGAGAATGGTCTAGTCTAGAGGCCCCATTCCTTGAGGCCACCCATGTAGCTGGACATAATGCTCCAGGTGCTCAACCCCACGCACGGCTCCTGGGACACCAAGCCACGGCTCCTGGGACACCAAGCCCGGCTGGGCATCTGGGAGGGGGCCAGCCCTGGCCCCTCCATATATGCTGATCTTAGGGCCTTCTGATACGGGTCAATGTCAAAATTCAGAATTTTGAAACCTTTGGGGGAGGAAGAATTTGCTCTGGTGAAGTCACTCTCAGCATTTTCGCTTTGTAAGTCAACCGAGAAGCTAAGCATTTGGTGCTCACAAAATGCACCTCTGGGACAACTCTGTCCCCCGTGCCGTGTCCAGGCAGGGATCAGAGCATTGAGAACTAAGGATAAGCCCCATGTGGGCAAGAGGGGCAGGCCACAGAGCACCTGCTACCTGGTAGGGGCCTTTCCACGCTGGTACCACGCCTGGAGCACATATTCAGCCTGCCCTGCGGCTGGCTCCTGATAGCATTGCAGATGTAAAGGACTCTGGGGAGGACATGGTTCACCTGAGAATTGTCACACCTGGACTGCACACCATGTGTGACCTTGCAGCGCCTCTGGACTGTGGACAGCACCCAGGAGGATTTTCCTTTTCATCTTCCCAGGGGAGTCAGAAGTGACCCATTGACCCGCTGTGAAAAGCGCCCTTGCTGCCCCCTAGATCCCTGGCTTCCCTAGGGACAGAGAAACTGGACCCTACATCCACAGAGGTCATGGTCATGAGTCCTTTCTCTCCTGGCTTTCAGGGCCAGGACAGGAAGGCAGGAGGAGGGAGAGAAGGAAGTGACGGGTTTGGCGTGGGAGCCTGGGGCAGGGAGGCCGGGTGCAGGGTCCTAGGGCAGTTGCTCATGGCTCTTTAGGTTCTGCGGCCAGCCTGCCCTCTCCCTTGCACTTGCTGGTCACACTAATGCCCATGGTTAACCCTGCTTCTCCCCACCAGGCCCAGCTAATCCACGATAGGAATACTGCGTCCCACTCAGCTGTAGCCGCCAGGACCCAAGCCCCGTCCACTCCAGACAAGGTACAGATGACCTGGACGAGGGAGAAGCTGATTGCGGAGAAGTACAAGAACAGAGATGCCAGTATGTCTGGATTCAAAGACCTCTTCAGCCTAAAACCGTGAGTGTCCTTGTGTGTTCACTCATGTGCGGCCTCGGGGGTCAGGTCCTGGCTAAACAGACCCAACAGTGGGGACAGGCTCCCTTCCTTGTCCACCGAAGAGCTTCAGGGGCCAAACCCACACCCTGGCTGCCTGTTACAGAGCAGGAACTTGCTGAGGGCTGAGCTTGGCAGTGCAGGTGGTTGTAGAGCCCAGGGCTTATGGTCTGTGTTGGTGGGTCTGGCCACGGCTGTGGACAGAGGCACTGGCCTCAATAGGTAAGAGCTATGTGGACTGATAGCTCTGCTGACATTTAGGCTGCCTGTTGAGCTTACGGGCCCGCCATGGTCCCCCATGACATTGCTCTGAGTCCTGTCTGGGGCTGGCCAAGGGCCCTGGGGTGCAGCGTGGCTGATCCCAGGGCCTGGTAAGAGCCAGAGCCACATGGGAACCGGTGTCCAAGACAGTGGAGCTAAGCCCTAGATCCCTGAGTTCTCAGGCAGGACGCTTGCAGGAAAGACCCTTGAAGGGCCCAGGCCACCGCTGACCAGGGCGCCCAGGGCATGGCTGAGGGTTGTTTTGAAATGTGCTTCGTGTTCACTGTTGAAGTAACATGTTCTTGTGTTCTTCTCTCCCACGTAGAGAATGGGGACACCTGTAAGTCTGCTTGCTGGGCCCAGGCTGCCTTGCATGCCTCTGTGTGGCCTGTGTGTGCTCACCCACGCATGTTGTGTGCACAGTGGCCACGTGTGGGCTGAGCATGCTGGGTGCTGCTGTGGCCTCAGTGCCTGCTTCCATTTACTTTGCTCTTGTTCTGTTCAGAGTGGCTCAGAGCACACCCAAAATCTGTCCTTTAAGTGACACCCAAGAACTGAGACCCAGGAGGTCGGTTCACACCCTTCCTGAATGGAGAGGGCACATGATCAGTGACCCTATCCACGTGCTCCTGATGAGGGCGTTAGGCTCAGATGGGTCCCCAGCAAGCCATGCTGTTGGCGTGAACCCTGCTCACCCCTAGGAAGTTGCTGCCCTTTGCGTCCAGGTGAAGGTGGGGGTGGCCCCAACTTAGGCCTTAGGGAGAAGCCCCCATGTCTGCGCCTCCAGGCATGGAGGATGAGTTCCATGGGCTGGGGATGGTCTGAGGGTCCATGCCACGAGACCAGCAGGGGCTGTTGGGGGTTGGGGAGGCTCTCCATCTCCCTCCAGGGCAGGTGGCATCCTGGCGCTGGGGAAGAGTGCCTGGGCTGAGCAGCTGCACGCTGTTTTTTGCTCAACCCCCAAGCCTGAGCCAGCTGGACACGGTGTCATGAAAAGGATTTGGGCCACAGGGGGCTGACACCAGGGGATGTACAGGAACTGGGGAAACTCAGAAAACTCTGCTTTCTACTTTCTTACCCTATAAATCTCAGGGCCTCCAAGATAGTGTAATAATTAAAACAAAAGCCCTGAACTACAGAGACACAGAAGCAGGGTTTGCATTCACATGCACATGTGAGGATATGCCATGTGTGGAAGGGTCAGGTTCATATCCCAGCAGCCTGTGCTCAGAAAATAGGAGCCAGGACCCTGCAGCCCTGATGCCACATGGGGCGTGCTGGAGCCTGGCCTTACCCTGCTGGCCTGGCCGCTGCTTGTGCCCTAAGCTGGGAGAAACTTCCAGAAGGTCTGGAGGTCAGCCCTGCCCTCTCTGGTCAGTCCTGATGTGGGATGCATGTGACTTAGCAGGGGGTCTGGAGGAACATACTTGGGGTGGGTGCATGTTCGTGTGCACTCATGTGAGGGCTTCTGTGAGTATATGTTCATGTGTGTCTTGTGCTCTGATGCACAGCCAGGCTGTTGGGAGCAAGTTCAGGGTGTTATCAGCTTCTGGGAGAGGCCAGGCTGCTCCTGGTCCCTGTCATGCCTGTGACTCCACAAGGGCATGTTGCCCTGGGACCCAAACCCACCCAGATCCAAACCTCTGATTTTAAGATTATATGTGTTTTTCAGGACATCTCTTAAAACTGACAGATCTTTTAATGTCACACACACACACATCTCTGGAATTGCTGTTTGTCCCCAAACATGCTGGTAATTATAGTTAGTTTTTGTAATGAAAGACCCTTGGTTGTGCCGTGGACAAAGACCCCATCTGTAATTTCATCACACTAAATTGGAGAGAGAAGATAAAGGGCCCATTTCCCTGTTTTCCTTCTTGTAATTGGTAGTTATCATCAGATTTATTTGGCGAAAAGTCCAGTTGATGACAGGGCGTGACCCTGAGCATCCTGAGGCCCTTTCCCTGACCCGGGGTGAGGCAACCCCATTTATCCACCCACCCGGCCCTCTGTGTCCAGGACACAGGGCATGATCCCGGGCATCCTGAGGCCCTTTCCCTGACCCGGGGTGAGGCAGCCCCATTTGTCCACCCACCCGGCCCTCTGTGTCCAGGACACAGGTGACCTCCCTTAGGGGCTGTGGTGGTGACCACAGATGCACTTTGACCTGGGTCAGTGCAGGGGCTGGGCATCAGCACAGATAGAGGTCGGTGCTTCCAGCAGCGTTGCCCTTGGCTGGTTCTGTGTGTGGCCGGTGGGGGTGTAGGAGGTTGCTGTTTCTGTGGGCACTGGTCCCTGCACTGCCACCAGCCCCAGTCTGCATGTCCCCAAATGTACCTGGCCAAGGACCTCCTGGGGGTCCAGGGATGCTCTGAGAAGTGGCGTAAGAAGGTACTGCTCTTGCTGCTTCCTGGAGCGCAGAGACCGGCCCTCCCATGAGACAGGGTCCAGGTGGCAGCTTGGGTCTGATGCCCCCGCAGTCTGGCTGGGACTCTGGACGTTTCCATCCTGAGCTTCCATGTTGTGGTCCTCAGGAGGAGGCCCTTGGCAGGCCCAGGACAGGGTCTGAGAGCAGCCCTGGGATTTCGGCGGGAGACAGTGCAGGCCATGTGGGGCTGTACCCATGCTGGGATGCCAGGATGGTGGCTCTGCCCGCTTGTCTGTCCATGAGAACTGCTGCTTTGCATACACAGACAGTGGGCCAAGTGCTGGCGTGGGCTGTGCCATGTCCCTTGGTGAATGTTGGCATCTTTGGAGGTGGTTAGTTTTAAGGCGTTGAGAAGCCCAGTGCTTCTCATTGCTGGATAAATTGCCCTGTAGCCTGGCAGAGACTCACACGGTCACCTCCTGGACGCCTTACCCAATGGGTCTGCCTGACTCCTGCAGACTCACATGTGCATGCAGTGGGTGGCCAGGGCTGGGCACAGCCTCGTGTCCTGCTGACCGCCACCCACCGCCCACTGCCCTGCAGGGACCAGTCTAACGTGAGGAGGATGCACACAGCAGTGAGGCTCAATGAGGTCGTCCTCAGCAAATCCCAGGATGCACAGCTGGTCCTGCTGAATATGCCGGGGCCTCCCCGCAGCCGGCAAGGGGACGAGAACTGTATCCTTTTCCAGAGTTGCCCACTGGGGTGTGTGCAGAACCCACTGCCTAACGTCACTCATTGGAGTCAGTGTCGTGGGCGATGTGAGTGAGGCTGGCTGTCCTCTCTTCAGTCAGGTGGGGCTCCGGGGACTGGCACCCCCACCAAAGAGCTAGGGGTGACCTTGGCATCAGTGTGGGGGAGGGGCCCGCATGGGTCTGCGCAGCCAGAGAGCAGACCTCCAGCTCCAACATTCAGCCTGTTTCTTAAGCAGAGGCAGAGGGTTGAGACCCATGGGCAGGGTCTCTTAGCACCTGGGCCTTGGAGTGCCAGGAAAGCCCTGCAAGGGTTTGGCATATTTTGGGGACATCTTTCAGTGGGTGGACGTGAGGAGATAGTAAATCCACTTGGCATCATCTGTGGCTAATAGCTGTGGAGAAAACAGGAAGACCCAGGGATTGGGCTGCTGAAGGCAGCTACCATGGAGCCTGTGCCCCTGAATGCCCCTCAGGGACGCTATAACCCCAACCCACTGCTGTGCCAGGAAGCCTGTGCACCAGCACCAAGGTGGGACTGATGGGTCCCTGGGTCCCCGCCCCCAATCCCCCAGGGGGCTCCCAGCTCACAGGCTCTGACCCTAGGCATGAGCCAGGGGGGAGGAGCTAACAGCTGACTGCGCAGAGTCTGGGGAAGCTGCCCTGTCTTGTGCTGCTGGTGGTCGGTGGCATCCTGGGACGTCCTGAGGTTCAGGCCCACGTGCCCTGGAGGTTGTGGCAGGTGAGAAGCCAGCCTCTCAGGTGTTTTTTTGTCATTGTTGTTTGTTTGTTTGTTTTTTGGGACAGAGTCTTACTATGTCACCCTCAGTAGAGTGCCGTGGTGTCACCTCAAAACTCTTGGGCTTAAGCGATTCTCTTGCCTCAGCCTCCCAAAAGCTGGGAATACAGGTGCCCGCCCCAATACCCAGCTATTTTTTGGTTGTGGTTGTCATTGTTTTTGGCAGGCCAGGGGCTGGGATCGAACCCTCCAGCTCCGGTGTATGCGGCTGGGCTGGGATCGAACCCTCCAGCTCCGGTGTATGCGGCTAGTGCCCTAGCCGCTGCCCTACAGGTGCCACTCCAGGCTCTCAGGTTTTAAGACTCAAATTGGCCCCAAGCTTTAGGAATTTGCTCTTTCTTGGTACCCAGGATACCATGGTCCCCTAGGTGTCCTGGGGACTCCTATTTGTGGGTTTGGTGCCATGTTCCTCCTTGCTAGGTCTGTGCCCAGCACTACTGGGCAGGGTGGCCCTCAGGGTCTGCTGGTCGGAAGGCCTCAGTCAGGACCCTGCGGGGGTCACAGACCCGGCGCCTGGCTGTTCCTGTCGGGTGTGCCCGTCCTCGCTGTGGCCTCTCCCCTGCATCCTCTCGGCTCTTTCTTTTTTTTTTTTTTTTACTTGATTGCCATTTGATTTTATTAAAAAATTAAATATGTTTTTTTACATTTCAAAATAATAGCATATTTAAAATTTTCCAAAAATTAAAATAGTTCAAATCATACAAAGAATGCATTTTTGCCTTTTACTTCTCTTTACCTACTGTTCATGTTTTATCCCATATCCTATATGTATATGTTAGCATTTCTTAAAATTTTCCAAATTATTTGAAGGTAAATTGTATGTGTATATATAATGATCCTCTATCCCTAGTACATAAATGAGTATTTTCTAAGAATAGAAGTATTCTCTTACATAACAGCAATGCAGTTGACACATTCTGAAATTCACATTGATGCAGTACGTTTGCCTAATCTATTATCTATATTCCTATTTTGTCAGTTGGTCTAATAAATTTCCTTTATACGATATCCAAAAGAACAAAGTCCTTGGAAATTTGAACTATAGCAAAGATAAGACCATTTGAACAAGCATATATCAGAAATTATACATAATTAATTTTTTTTTTAATTTATTGTTGGGGATTCATTGAAGGTACAATAAGCCAGGTTACACTGATTGCAATTGTTAGGTAAAGTCCCTCTTGCAATCATGTCTTGCCCCCAGAAGGTGTGACACACACCAAGGCCCCACCCCCGTCCCTCCGTCCCTCTTTCTGCTTCCCCCCCTCATAACCTTGTCATTAATTGTCCTCATATCAAAATTGAGTACATAGGATTCATGCTTCTCCATTCTTGTGATGCTTTGCTAAGAATAATGTCTTCCACTTCCATCCAGGTTAATACGAAGGATGTAAAGTCTCCATTTTTTTTAATGGCTGAATAGTATTCCATGGTATACATATACCACAGCTTTTTAATCCATTCCTGGGTTAGTGGGCATTTAGGCTGTTTCTACATTTTGGCGATTGTAAATTGAGCTGCAATAAACAGTCTAGTACAAGTGTCCTTATGATAAAAGGATTTTTTTCCTTCTGGGTAGATGCCCAGTAATGGGATTGCAGGATCAAATGGGAGGTCTAGCTTGAGTGCTTTGAGGTTTCTCCATACTTCCTTCCAGAAAGGTTGTACTAGTTTGCAGTCCCACCAGCAGTGTAAAAGTGTTCCCTTCTCTCCACATCCACACCAGCATCTGCAGTTTTGAGAATTTGTGATGTGGGCCATTCTCACTGGGGTTAGATGATATCTCAGTCTCTCAGCTCTTTCTAGTGGTGTCTTAGCACACCAGTGGGGAGGGTGAAGCCCCACCCTCAGGACTTCTCCTTCTCACACCCCATGACATTTGCTATGGCCTTAACCCTGCGACCCAGACATGGAGTTTCTTGAGGTCTTGACTGAGGGGCTGAACAGAGTCCTCTTGGTCAGGGGTGGTGGCCGCGAGGTTATCACCATCTACTCCTAACACCGGACAGCACCGGGCTGCGGTGGACAAGCAGATGGGCTCACCCAAGATGCAGCCTGACCTGTCCCTAGGGCCTCCCTTGGAAGTTTCTAGACCTATCACCCGGGGCTTTCCTATTCCAGGCAGGCTTAAACGATGGGCCAAGAGGGGAGTGCGGCTGGAAGTTTCCTCATGTCTGAGGGGAGACAGCAGAGTGGACAGAGAAGCTTCTGGAAGTGCTTTCCCTGACGGGGCCTGTCCAGCTTCTGGGGCAGTCATGCTTCATCTGCCCATACTGGACATTCTTGAAAAGCCCAGCTGGGCTGAAGCCGTCTCTGGGCACTGATGATGACACAGCAGCCTGGGGCTCACAGCTTCGTTCCTCTCCCGTGTCCGTGCACATTAAACTGGTGCGCAAAAGGACTCTGTCCATGCCTGTATCCTTGGCTTGGCTCCGTAGACCAAGGTCAGCGTACCCTCCCACGTGGGGAGTGGGCTCACAGACAGGCCCACATTTGAGGCAGCCAAATGGACAAGGAGCCCAGTTTCCAGGGTTGCAGCCAGTTGTCGCTGGGTATGTGGGCAGATGCCAGTATCTTCCTGCCCCGGCTCAGATCTGGGAAGGAGCATGTTCATCCGTCCACTGCAGTCCTGTCCCAGCCTCTGCTCCCCACCAGAATCCACCCCTGCTTTTCCTCATAGCACTGACTGGGCCCCTGCCCTGAGCACAGGCTACAGATGGTGGCACCTATGGACCCCAGGGCAACACACACACAGTGAATGCCAAGCCTTCCCCACGGCCTGGGAGAGCCTTTCAGAACTGCTGGCAGACATGTTGTCCTGCCCTCCCCTGGGCTCAGACACAGGAGGCCCTGGAGCATCAAGTCCTGCTGAGCTTAGTGTGCCCTGCCTTGGGCTCCTGGTGTACACTGGAATGCACAGTGGCTTCCAGGGACCTGGTGGCATCTGCACTTTGCCTTTGACCCCTCTGCTCTGTAGGTCATGATCACGCTCACAGGCTGCAGGTGGTGGCAGTGATTTGTGCTTCCCTCCTATGTGGCTTATTTATTTATTTAAACAGACGCTAGGTTGTCGGTGAAGAGGACCCAAACGGCCACGCCCTTGCCTGCTTCCCTCTGGCTCTCAGGCTCCCAGGACTGTCCACCCCGCACGGAGCTGCAGCCAGGACAGGCTTTCGGACACTGCTAAGTGCTGTGGACAGCATGGGACGCTGGCCTTGGGGCATGTCCCAGATGGTCAGCGAGTCTAGGGGCTTCTGTGCTAAGTTAAGCAGCAAAACTCAACTCTTGAGAGTAAGTCCTGAAGGTGCTGTGTCCGAGCAGGGCAGGCTGAAGGCACAGCAGTGTCAGCACCAGCTCTGAGTGTTGGTCAGCAGCTGGGAGTGGGAGGTCAGCAGCTGAGAGTGCTGCCAGATGGCTGAAGCTTCGTTCCCTCAGGGTGCATTGCATGGGCTCAGCTGTCGGGCCCCAGCACTGCCCACATGTAGCCTGTCAGCACCCAGCTCCTTTCCATTGTAAACATGTGACCAGTAACAGCAGCCATTTAAAATTGATTTCATGTTTTCCTATTATAGGTTCCTTGTCTTTGTATGACTTTGTTTGTAGAAGAATAAAATGTTTGTAGAAGAAAAAAATCCTGTGAAATCTGGTATGTTGAAGAGTCTTGTGTGTCTCGTTCAGCATTAAAATTAAATAATGGGCAAAAATGCACCCACCCTTTGTCTTGGAGAGCTCTGAGGTCTGATCAGCCAAAGCAAACTTGGTGGCTAAAGAATTACTACGTGAATTGTCAAGAGACATGGAAACAAAACACCCACTTTAGTCAGAGGGACTGTCTCGTCCCCTTCTCCCAGTAGCCTCGGCAGCGTGGTGCCTGAAGACGGCAGCAATGTGTAGAGGTGACCCAATCTGCACCAAGGGAAGCCTCAGTTAGAGGGCAGTGTTTCACCGCAGCAGCCCAGGGAGGCACTGCCTCACACTGGTGTGGAGACCCTAGCAGTGTGAGCAGGAATGCGAGGGCGGCCCCAACCTGGGTTAACCCGGTACACAGCTGGGAAAAACGTGTCCTTGAAAACCGGCCACGTGCACAGCAGCATCCTTCACGGTGGCCGAGCTCACAGAGTGGACGAGCGCTGTCCCACAGTGGCGTCATTGAGTCAGGGGATGAAACCCTAGTGAGCCTGGAGAACATCTCATTCGGTGGAGGAAGCCGCCACACAGGGTCTTGTGCTATGAGATTCCATGCACGTGAACAGGCAGCTCCATGAAGAAAGCAGACCAGCAGTTACCAGGGGTCTCAGGACGAAAACGTTCTGAAGTTTCTGGCAGAGCTTTCCTGACTGAGCGTGTGGGAACACTGGCTGCATGCAGTGACAGTTGTGTGACATGAGAAGCTGTCGGTCATGTGTTTCCAGTGGGTCTTACATACAAGACACAGGACACAGCACAGGCAGGGATCAGACTGTTGGGAAGTGACTGTGAGGACACAGCTGTCCTCAGGCCTTTGGTAAATGCTGGCCGTGCCCACGTCCACACCCAGGACAAAGCCCCAGCTCAGAGGGACCCCAGCCCTGTAGGGACCATGCCTCTGGTGATGCTGTCACTGAGCTGTGACCCTCCTGTCCACCCACTACAGTGGCACCTTGAAGCAGATGCCAGCTTGTGCAGGGGGGCAGCGAAGACCATGACCCCACACAAACATGAAGGGAAACAGTGACCAGGGCTGGAGGCCACGCTGATGAGAGGAGAGTGGGGGCTAATCAGGAACCGGAGGACCCCCCAGGCAGAGGGAACTGAGGTTGTCCCTCTGGTGGGGACCCCCATTGGAGGCAGCCCTTTTCCTGGGGCAGTGAGGGCTCTGGAATAGGACATCTGGAGGTGAGATCAGCGTGTTGGAAGGGTACAGTGCAGGGCAGGAACACCAGGGCTTCCTGTGACCCATACTGCCACTGAGGATGGTGCAGCTAGAGGACAGGCTCTGCAGAGGGCAGCCAGTTTGACTCAGGCATCCAGAGCAAGGCCTAGGAAGTCCTTGGTGCTGGATGTGGCTTGGGCTTATGGATGTGGGGCCAGATGCTTAGAGCTGTCCCCAAGTGCCAGCTTCCATCTGAAATTCCAGAATGGGAAGGGTGCACTGAGGATAGCCTGGGGGGAGGCTGCCCCACCCAAGACACCACAGTACCCCAACGTCAAGCGAGAGTTTTGGAGGAAACAGCAAGAGCACGGATGGCTGCCTGGATGCCGGAGTGTTCAGTGCTTACAGAGGAAGCTGCACAGCCCGCTGCACTGGCTGCCCTAGGGCCCTGTGATTTTGTGGTTGATACAGAAAGGCACAGTGTGGCCAGTGATGAGGGAGAGCTCAGAAACACCGGCCCAGCAGTCCACGGCCTCCAAGGTGGGACAGAAATGCACTGAACCTGTGACGCACTGTCTTCATTCAGCCCCAAAGAAATATTCTAGATAAACACACAGTGAGACTTTTGTTGTGTAACAGCAGGAAAGACTTATAAATACCTTCCTCAACTCCTAGGTCACTCAGAAGACCCCTGGGACGTTTGGGTGAAGAAAGAGTGACCTGGCACAGCCAGCTTTGGTTTCTCCAGAGGACAGTCCTGCCTGTCAGCCCCAGATGGAGGTGCGGAGGGTTCCTGTCAGAACAGACCCACCTGGGGTCTAGTCTTGGGATTTGGGGTGTTCTTAGACCAGTACAATGAAAAAAGAAACCCCACCCACAACACTGGGGTGTGTGCTGTGTGTCACGTCTCCTGTAAATGTGTGGGCTCCACATGGCACCCCATGCCACACGTTGATGGAGGTGTCTGTCTCTTTGAAGACTTTTAATATAAGGTATTACATACTACAAAACACAAAAATTTTTATTATGCCTGGAAAAAAACCTCTATTACCAACTGACTGTAAATTTGCTTTATCCCTAAAAATGGTGCCAAGAGGGAGCACAAAGTCACCTGTGGTGGCCAGAAAGCTTCAGGCACCAGTCTCAGGTGACAGGGCCTTGAGGCTGCATAGCCTCCACAGCTATCGCTGTGCCCTGGAGCCTGAAGTCCTCCCCAGAGGGGCCGTGTTGCGGAGGCTGCCCATGCTCTGCTCCATGAGCCAGGTGAGGATCCCCTGCGTCTGGCATCTCCACCACTTCCAACCCCTATTCTGTCCTTCTGCCTGTGCGTACCGCCTTGGCGGCACCTCCAGCATTTCTAGATAGTTCCCACACAGCCCGGCTCCCTTTGTGAATTCTGCTCAGCACAGCTCAGGGAATCGAGGACCCTGCCAAGGAACAGGTGCTCCCAGGACCCTCCCTGACCTTATGAGGAGCAAATTACATGAGAGGCTCCAACTTTTGCACTCAATCTTGGCCTTGCCTCCCTGTGCCAGGAGCACCCAGAGGTGGCAGTGTCTGAGCAGAAGCTCCTTCAGTGTTCTGGGGCCTTGTTTAGAATCATACATGGAGGCAGACACAGGAGCGCTTTCTATGCACCTGTGTGGGTTTTATGGGCTACACAGAACAGCTTTAAACAGGAGCGCCAGCGGCATTACGGAGGAAACAGGGCCCTTTTTCCCGTGTTCCTCGAGGTGCTACCTCCCCACCTGCACCTGGGGTCTGAGGGCGCGTAGTGGGGCTAGGCGGGGTGCAGATGGTGGTGGTGGTGGTGATGGTGGTGCTCGTGGTGGTGGTGGTGCTCGTGCCTCTGGATCATGGGCACCGGGTAGCCCTCACCTGTCACCATGGGTGGCAGGTCCCGTACCGCCTCATGTTCCACAGAGGCAGGCTGGCCATGCGTGGCCTTGAGTGGCGAGTGGCCCTCCCTGCCCTTCTGCCGGTATCGCTTGTGGCCATAGGCCGGCAGTGGGGCCTGTGGAGGGGGATGACCATCTGGGGGGGCCTGGGCCAGCAGGTAGTAGCTGAAGACTCTCCCGGGCTTGCTGTTGCCCAACATTCCAGGCAGCTTCCCCATGCCCTTGGGTGACTTGAGGAGCGGCTTGTCCTGCACCTTCAGCCGGGACTGCATGTCTAGGACTCGGGCAGCAGGCTCTGTGGCCAACGTGGCATGATCGGCCAACACCTGGGACCTGCGGTGCTGCAGCAGGTGTGCATCCGACTCCTGGGAACGCGACCTGTTCTGTAGGTGTGAGGCCCTGCCGTGGTGCTCCTGCCTGGCCGGCACCGGAGGGGACCCTGGGGGCAGGGACAGAGTGTGAGGCCTGGCATGCAGCACCCAAACCCGTGGGTTGGGTTTCTGACTTCTCTTCACAGCAGTGACACATTACCAAGGGCCACACTGGGAACAACTACACAGGGACCTGCCACAGGCTGCCTGGGAGCCGGGTCTGCAGACAGCCATGTGCCCAAAGCAACTGCAGGAAGAGGTGATGCCAGAACCCAGGACGTGCCCTGCCCAGGGGACCCTACTGTCACCCATAGGAAACGGGTCTGGTCACCTTAGGTGACCCCTGCCTGGCTCCACCCTGTTCTCCTTGAATGCAGCCCCTGACCACATGGTGGGTCCTACGAGGAGAGCGTCTCTGGCAGGGCTGAGACCCTGTCTAAGGCAGAACATTGTGTTATGTCAGAAAATGTGCAGCAAAGGGGCCTCCAGAACTCATTTCCACTAAATCTTCCTTATGAAATAGATTCTGGGAAGGCCCGTGGGCTGCTGTCCCACAGTGTGCTGTTTAAGCCTGTGAGGGCACAGCCCTGCGCACAGACTAGCCCAAGAGACAAAGCTCATCCAGCTAACAGACTGCTTTAGCCACCTGCACCCGGGCCACAGCCCTTTAGCCAAGGTATTTCAGACTCAAGAAGCTCCTCAAAGACATTTTAAAAATGTTTGAATTGCTTAAGCAGACCCCTTCTGCTTCTGTGGATTCCTCATCAGGGCCAGTGAGGGTCACCTGGCCCCCAGCCCTTGGGGAGCAGCCAGACTCTGACTCAGTAATCTCTCTACAGCCATGTGTGGGTCTGTGCCGGGCAGGCTGGCAGGCTGGCAGGCCATGCTGCTGGTGAACCAACTCCTCTCGGTGAGCTGGTAATCCTCTCGAGATGCCCACTTCTCACCCCAAGGCAGGGTCTCCTTCTCACTTTGGACCAGGTATTCTCACCATGGATAGGCGGTCCCCTTGCTTTCAGGAGGCACCAACAGGTAGCCAGGAGGGGAGACAGGTCCACATCTGGGGCTCCGGTGGGGGAATCCCAGACTCATACCCGTCCAGGGCCTGCTGCATGGGGTCTCAGTACCTACCAGGACCAAATTTAGACGTGTAGTTCTCGATACCGGCCAGGTCTAGGTAGTGGTTTCTGCGCTCTGTGCTCTCGTCCACACAGTAGGGCCCCCGTGCAGAGCAGGACTGTGGGTCAGCATTGGGCCTCCTGTGCAGAGCACAGAGGAGGAGCCTGGCCACCGGCACCCGCAGAACAGCGCTCCTGATGATGGAGCCTGCAGCAGGCACACGGAGTCCCTGGGGCGCCAACCAGTGTCCACTTCTCTGCAGGGCAGGAGGAAGGGCCCACAGCGCGGACACAGCTGCACATTGTCTCCAGAAACAAGGTCATGGGCAGCTCAGCTAGGACCCCAGGATCCCCATCACACACCATGTGCCTCAGAGCCACAGGCGCTGGGCTGAACCACTCACACTGTGTTCTCTGCTCACCACTTGAAGCAATGGTGGCCACCCCCAGCCCTGTCACCTCCAAAGCTGGTGAGCAGGACCACATAAAACCAGAGTGAGTCCAGACTGGGAGCCCCAGCTGCCAAAGCTCTGTCAGACAAACTCAGGAGCTCAGTCAGGCCACTGGCCATGGGATGGGGCCCTCACCCGACAGGCAGTGCCTAGAGCGCCCGCCCAGGTGACGAGCTTGGGTTTGCTGGGTGCACGTCAGACAGCTTGTTAGGCTTGCGGTAAGCAGGGGCTTCTCAAAATGGAGCCACCCCCCCACAGGCCCAGCTCCTTACCTGATGTGGGCAAACAGCCTCCTGTCAGCTGCCCGTGGGTCCTCGGCGAGCTCACCCTCCATTCTGCAGCGAGGGGGCTCCCGGTCTACAAGAGGGCTCCTGCATGTGAGCTCACTGGCTCCCTCCCTCATTTGCCCACCCACTCATTTTGTTCTCTTAGCCAGGCCAGCTCCTGGGTAAGGGCTCAGACCCACTCACCCTGGCTGGAGGGAAGCCCCTCTTTCCTCCTGCCAGAGGGCTCAGGGCTGACCGTCAGCTTCACTCGGAGAGTCTTGCTGCTGCCTGAGGAGTGATTGATGGAGGCATCGACTACCTCATAGATGGTGTGCATCAGGCTGGACATGTCCTAGGGCCGGGCATCAATGTCATAGCAGACCTCAAGGGGGCAATGTCCTCTCTGACCCCCTGCTCCATCCACTCAGCATCCCAGGTGAACCCCAGGGTTGAGCACAGACATCTGGGCAGTGCTGGCCATACCCCCAAAGGCAGCCCTGTCTGTGCCTCCAGTGGGCCAAGGCAGGCCTGCTCTTGTGAGGATACCCTACAGCGCTGGAAGCTGCCTGGAATGCTGGGCAGCAACAAGCCAGGAGCCCTTCCCCCCTGTGTCCCCATCTCTCTGTCCACTGGGCCCAGCCTGGTTGGAGAGCTAGGAGACTGGGCCCTGAGCAGTCCCTCCCATGACTGCCTGGTGCAAACACAAGCATGCTACCTCCCTGGTGACTTTCCCACTGTTGTCAAAGTCATAGAGTGTGAATGTCCACTCTTGGTGGTCATCGTCCTCCACCGAGACGTCACACTGGAGGGCCTGTGGGTGGCACACAGAGATGGGGCAAGGAGTCAGTGGGGCACTTGGCTGGAAGTGCCCCCCAGGGCCCTCAGCCTCTCATGTGCCATCATGCCAGTGACCCCTGACCCACAGAGGGCAGTGTCCTGGGGCCTTTCTGAGGGGTCTCCTGCAGCCCCAGCTCAAGGGTGATCTAAATGTCCTCTTTGCAGCTGGGAGAGGGCTCTGCAGACCCTGTCCTCACCCCATACCTCCCCTCCTGGTGGGGACCCAGCTTTGTGCCCTGTGATCTGGCTCTTCCCAGTGCTCAGCATCACCTGGAAGGAGACAAGGCCATGCCAATTGTCAAGGGTTGTCAGCTCCACAAATCTCAGTTTAAAACCGACAAAATGTCCCTAGGCCCTGGCAGGAAAGTGGGACCCCTGCTTCGTGGTCCCCGGGGCCGGAAAAGCGAGACAGCTTGTGAATCGGCTTTGGCATTATCCTGCTGTGTGGTGCATGCCATGGCTGGGAAAGCTTCTCGGATTATCTATGCCACATCCGTCAGTTTGGCCAAGTTCACAGTGACATCCTGTGTCCAAAGTGGCTGACCAGCAGCACGTCCAAGTCTCACTCAAACACCTCAAACTGGCCAAACAGTGGAACTGCCAGGCCAGAGCATGCACGGATGCCTGGTTAGAGCCAACACACGCCCACCCTGCCCGGGGACACTCAGGAGGGTGAGGGGTGCAAAGAAAGACCTACATCGATGTGCAGGCGCTTTCTGCCGGGCCCTCGCAGGCCCTCACAGGGCGTCACCCTCTCTCCATCCTCTGTGCTGAAAAGCTGTCCTGGGCCCTCGTGGCCCTCAGCCTTCTCCGGGGGCAGTGCCACTGCAGGGGTGAGAGAGGTAACTTGGGGGCAGAGGGTGTGGGAGGATGCAGCCCTCCTCTGCTGAGCTGTGGTCCCTCCCTGATGGCTGGAGCCGAGAACCTGTGCTCACAGAACAAAGGGTGTCAAGGGACCCAGGCAAGGGCAGAGGACTCCCACCAGGGCTAGCCACAGCCACATACCTCCCCTGCCCCCCAGCCTATAGCACCTCACACCATCCCCGGGGATTTAAGATACCAATGCCATGGAGTACAAGGAGGCCCCTCGGGCCCCAGGGCAGTGGTCCCAGTGTCCTGGGGCTCCCCTCCCTGGCTGCACAAGCTATCTGGAGCTGAGTGTAACATCATAGCAGCCTCCCTTGCCACAGCCTCTGGCCATGAGGGATGGGCAGAGCCCTCCAGCTCTCCCAGGCTGTGACCCGGCCTAGGGGGCCTGGGTGCCTGCTGAGCACCTATGGACAGGTGCATGTCTGAGCTGGCTGAACTCCCAACGAGTCAGGTCCTGGCACCCTCTGGGCACCTGAGCCTAGTCACATCCTGCATATCCCATAGGGAAGACTGATACCCCGAAGACACGTGTGTGTGGCAGGGACTCAGACCAGGCTGGCATCTCACAGGCTCACTGTTCAGGGTTGGCCTCACGCAGACACCCATCCTCAGACCCATCTGATTCAAGGACTCATAGGTAACCTTCGCACAAGACCTGGCCTGCCCCAGTAAAGACCACAGGCTCCCAGACACTCTGACCACTTAGCAGATCCAAGCTGCCCATCCATGTGGATCCGAATGGACAGTGTGCGAAGGGCGTGTTACAACAAACAGCCTCTGAGGCTACACATGACCTGCTTGGGTGGCATGAGGGAGGCCTCCCAGGAGCCTTGCCACAGGCACTCTGGGAGGTAAAGGGGTGGGGGGAGGTACCACAGGGGCTACACTTACCCTCCAGAGGACACTGGTTCTCCCGGACAGACCCGTCCTTGGGGTTCCCGCTGGGCAGCTCCTGCAGAGAAAACAAGGCTGTGAGTGACCACATAGCTCAGCTGGGCAGATGGGGAGACCTAGACACGAGCTCAGGGCAGCTACAGCTAGAACCTGACGGGGCCTCTGGGGTGTCCCTCCCACCCCCCCACACCTCCCTGAGACTCAGAGTTTTAGAGAGCAAAACACACAGTCCCCTGTGTTTTAGGTCCCATCATGATACCTCCAGGATGAAGCAGTAGTTCCCAGGGACCATGCCTGCTTATTCAAAGTGAGCCTGTGCTCCAGGTCATCTGAACCTGAGCCCCAGGCCACAACACTGTGTGCCAGAGGCTGCATGGGAGACCCTTGCTCCCCCAGCCAGCTCCCAGCACCTCCTGCCAGAGGCTGATACGTGCACCACTCTGCAGTGCCCAGAACCAAGCGCCAGGGGACAGTGCCTCCTCCAGGGCTGCCTGGTGGGACCAGTTATGCAAAAAAAGGGAAAGGGCCTCAAACAAATCTAAAGGCCTTTGACCTAAGGAACTGCTGAACAGAACTAGCTCACATGGTCTCACAAACAGCCTCCAGAAGGAAAGGGCTGGGGTAGGAGACAGTGTGATTGGGGAGTGGCCCTGAGCCAAGGGATCCTGCGCACTGGACTGCAGAGCCCCAGGGCCTTTCCTGAGAGAGGCGTGGTGGGTGTCGCTACATCCCAGCTTTTCTGTTTCTGGCTCCAGGAACTTGCAGGTCACTGGAGAACTGAGTGAGGAGACACCACATGGCGCTCAGACCTGTCCCCATCAGCCAGAGGCTGTCTCCCTCATGGCCGCAGCTTTGTCATTCCTTCCCAATGGGGTCAGGTGAGGTCCTGCACCTCTCCTTGTCTCCTGTGGGGCACGGGTCCCACAGCCACCCCGCAAGCACACCTTGACGACCCAGATGCTTGGGCTCCCAGGCAAAGAGGGCTGGGGACAAAGCTGGGTGCAGGTCCTTGCTGCCACACTGCTCATCGTTCAGGGTCCTCACAGGGGATAGAGGAAGGTTCCAGGAAGGCTGGCTGCCACCCCAGGCCACAGCAGAGGGAAGGAGATTAGGCCCCCCATTTACAAACAGGCCCTACAGTCACTCCACTGAGGTTGAGTCCTGTTGAGCTCCCCACGGGGCACAGGGTAACCCAGAGGTGGAGGCCCTGTGGGCCCCAGGGGGACAGCTGGGGGAAGCAGAGCTTGAGGTTATTTTAGTAAGAAACAAATACCTAATTCTTAAAAAAGCATATCCTGCTTTGGCATGCAGCCCACTGACTTTGCGTGGTACTGAGAGTGCACTCTGGCCCTGTGAAGCCCGTTCACAGCAAAGTGTCCTGAGCTGGAAGGATCTCTGTCGTAGGTAGATGTGGGACTAAACCAAATAGTCTCTAAAAACCTGACTTGGGGTTAATTTTTCTCTGTAAAAGCAAAGCAGCCTGTGAAGCTGCAGCTCCAGGCTTCCGTGGGGTATAGGGTGGTGCCCACAGGGCTCCTGGGTGTAGCCTGTGCCTGCAGCTTCCTTGTGGGTGCACGAGGCACAACGCATCAGCTACTGATAGAAATGTTTTCACGAGGTAGCCAGGGGAGCTTGCACCCAGGCTGAGGATTGTGAGCTCCCTGCCCCTGTCCACCACTGGTAGGGAGGGACAGTGGTGACCCTGAACACCGAAGTGGGTATCCTCTGAGGCACCTGCATCCATCCCGGGAGCCCCGACTCAGACCTTGTCCTGCAACATGGAGAAGGTAGACAGGGGGCCTGGGTAAGGAGCCCCTCAGGGTTTCATGGTCCTCTGCCCACCCCGCACCTCCCATGAGGCAAGTGGTTAGTGTGCTCAAACTCTGCAAGGTCCTAGAGGGATCCTGCTTCCTCCAGCCGTACACAGCATTTCCTGGTGAAAGGACTCCAAGTATAGCCCTTCAGGGGCCAGCCAGATGAGAGGTGATGGGAGTGGTGGGGCCAGCCCTGAAGAGACACAGTGAGGGTGACAGGGCCTGGGATTTTCTTTTTTTCTTTTAAGACAGAGTCTTACTCTGTTGCCCTCAGTAGAGTGCTATGGCATCATAGCCCAAAAGCAACTTCAAACTCTTGTGCTCAAGTGATTCTCTCGCCTCAGTCTCCCAAGTAGCTGGGACTGTAGGCGCCCACCACAACACCCCAGCTATTTTTTAGAGACAGGGTCTCCCTGTGACTCAGGCTGGTCTCGAACTCCTGAACTCAGGCGATCCACCTGCCTCAGCCTCCCAGAGTGCTAGGATTACAGGCGTGAAACACCATATCCAGCCAGGGCCTGGGATTTTCAAGGGGTTGCACCTGGCTGAAAACATTGATTAAAAACAAAGCCCACCTTGTACTCTATGAAGTTAATATAGTGGAAATTTTAAAAATACCTTCCATTTCTCATTTCTAAAGTAATCTGAGCATTTGATTTTTGAAGTATTGAATTGGTACCAGACAAAAGTGTAAATGCATGGAGTCTGGGGCAACACAGCTGCTCCAGATGGAAAGAATCTGCACAGACCCTCAGTTTGTCTCCTGGAGGCACTGCCAAGGCCCCAACCACCAACCAAGGCTACCACAACAAACCCAGGCTGCAAACTACCCAAGGCTACGATAATGAGCTCATGACTGAATTCCCTAATATGAGGGAAATTATAGTGAAAAATATATATCCACAAATATCCCAACTTTAGAATATACAGTGCTTTTTCTTTTTTCTTTCTTTTCTTTTTTTTTTTAAGAGACAGAGTCTCGCTTTATGGCCCTTAGTAGAGTGTTGTGGCACCACAGCTCACAGCAACCTCCAGCTCTTGGGCTTAGGCGATTCTCTTGCTTCAGCCTCCCAAGTAGCTGGGACTACAGGCACCCACCACAATGCCCGGCTACTTTTTTGTTGCAGTTTGGCCAGGGCCAGGTTTGAACCCGCCACCCTCGGTATATGGGGCTGGCGCCATACTCACTGAGCCACAGGCGCCGCCCTACAGTGCTTTTTTTTTTGGCCGGGGCTAGGTTTGAACCCGCCACCTCCGGCATATGGGACCGGCGCCCTACTCCTTGAGCCACAGGCACCGCTACAGTGCTTTTTCGAAGAGCTAAATCAACCTACTTCGGAGATGCAGACAGGATCCAGTAAGGGGAAAAATGAACATTTGCAGGGAAAACTAATTCTGCTCTCTGAAACAGTGAATTAAATCAAATCCACCCAGTTACTTAAATATGTCCTTGAGTGTACCTGCTTCAGTTAAATGAAAGGGCCCGGAAGGCTAACTACAACATATAGAACCTGCTCCCAGGCTGACAGCCAGGTATGTAGCCCCATCCCCCCTGGCATGACTTCTTCAGTGGCCACAGCCCACAGAACACTGGCTTTGGGGCCAACCTGGCCAAGCAGACAGTGCCTCTCCTGATGTTCCTGAGTGTGACCCCCGCCTGAGGGCCCCCACTTTGCCATCACAAAGGAGCCAAAACCCTCATAGAACACCCTCCAACCATGAGCCCCATTCTGCAGGGCCATACCCCTTCCTTGAGCCCTTCCTGCCGTGTGTGTGGCACCACCAACCACACCCTGTCAAGCCCTCCTGGTCAGCAGGAGCTGCCTGTGCTCAGAGGTGCTCTTGGTGGGTCTCCCTGGTGCTCAAGTCAACTCTTTTGGGCTCCCCACCACCCTCCTGTGGCTGCCCCATGCCCTGCCCTGCTGTGCTGAAGCCCCAGCCCCTTACCTCTAGGCCCCTCCAGGCAACTGGGAACTGACAAAGAGCCCAACCAATGCCCTGCCCCAGAGGGTTTGAATCCCAGTGGGAACAGGGCCCTAAAGAAACCCATGGTGCCCACCTTGGGCCTGTCCTGTGTGCCTGAGCAAGCTGGCCTCTGCTCCACCAGCCTCACCTGGGACCAGTGGAAGACGGTCCCATCCCAGCCCACAGAGGCCCCTGGGCCAGCAATGCCTCCCTGCAGCCAACATTAGGCTTCAAGTCCTCTCACCCCTCCCAGAGGCCACTGTCCACACCCTGGCTACACAGCAAATCCTTGTTCACTCCTTTAGTCACAAGCACAGAATTAAGCTGTCTGTGCCCCACCCACCCACCCAGTAAGCAAACCCTGCCTCAACTCCGCCCAGTCAAGGCCCCAGGACAGCCCAGGTCATAGGCCTTGAGACACGTTCCACAGCTGCCAAGGAGTGAGGTGGGAGATTTCACATGAAACCTCAGCTCCTGGCTTTCTCTGCATACTCCTGTGCAATAGCACTTGGAGGGAGACTGGTCCCTGCATGCCACCCGTCAGAACAGACACTCTGAGTGACCTATCATGGACACCCCTGGAGACCTGGAGGTGCCAGCCCCATGCTGGTCACCACCCAGAGCAGAGCTATGCCCCCTCTCAGGGTAGGTGGGGCCAAAGATGGCCCAGGACTGCAGGTGGGGGCCATGTGGGCAGAATGAGGCCTGGGGAGAGCTGGGGTCTGCGGGTACTGACACCAGGGGTCAAGCTGCTTCAAGCCTCAAGGAAGAGGACAGATATGCAGAAACAGTGACTTGGCTCCCTACCTGGCCTGGAGAACAGGCAAGAGTGTCATTCTGCATGGAGACAGCAGCAGCACGGGCTCTGAGGGTCTCTTCTCCCACCCAGCAATCCTGGCCAAGGGATGAGCCACTGCAAGCTGCTCTTCAAAAGCTGCCATGGAGCTGGGCTGTGCGGGACAGACTGCTTGGGACAGTGCCTGCATTTCCAAGAGCCACTCACTATGACTTGTGTTCTGGAGAATTCTGTTTTCCCCACAGGAAAATATTTACTCCTGTCCAGAAAGCTAGCAGTGAGCCAAGTCTAAGACGGGGCTAGACCTGGCCTTCCTTCCTATGGATCCAGAATTCAGACTCATTCATGGGGGCGGGGCCGTCTGTACCTGCGGGTCTGGCCATGGAGGAGAAGGGCCACCCCACAACACCCTGCAAACTCATTGCCTGTGTTTCCCCAGCACGCCTGGCTGCCCAAGAAAACACATGTGGATGACCTCCCTTGGGGCTCACATCCTAACACCTGGTCTAGGGCTACAGAAATACTGGCCCCCCCAAACAGAAGGTAAAGGTCACATCGCTGCCAAGAGGCTGGACTGGGAGCATTCATTCCTGAGGCCCATTTCTCTTCCAGGTGTCCTGGGGGTATGAGCAGGAGAGGTTCTGCATGCATAGGAGTCCAAGAAGGGGGGATGAAGAGGGAAGAGAGGGGAGCAGAGAGACACAGAGATACAAAGAAAGACGAGACACAGAGACAGAGACAGACACAGTGGCAGAGGGATGGAGGGAGAGACAGTCCATGCACACATGTACACACATGCACATACACATGCACAGTGCATGCACACACACACTTGGACATATACACACATGTACACACATGCACATACACATGCACAGTGCATGCACACACACACTTGGACATATACACACATACACATACATATGCACAGTGCATGCACACACACACTTGGACATATACACACATGTACACGCATGTGCATGCACACATAAGTATACATGCATACACATGTGCATGCACACATGAATGTACACGCACACATGAATGTACACAGTGCATGCACACACGTACACACATGCACATACATATGCACAGTGCATGCACACATACATGCACATACGCATGCACACACACACTTGGACATACACACATGTGCATGCACACATAAGCATACCCTCATACACATGTGCATGCACACATGAATGTACACAGTGCACGCACACATGTACACACGTACACACGTGCATGCAAGAAGGTACACACATGCACATGAATGCACACAAGCATACACGTACACACATGCACACATATAGAAGACGAGGAGGAGGGGAACAGGCCCCTTTGGGGGAGGCTGTGAGGGTGACAGGAGAAGGGAACTGAGCTGTGTATTGGGTGGCATTTTCTGAAACTGTCTTGATGGAACAGAAGGTGGGTGCTCCCAGTTGCCTCTGGAGACGAGGGGTGTGGAGCCTGGTTGGGGCTGCTGTCTGGAAGATGCTGCTCCTATACATAGGGCCAGGCTGGGCATCTCCTGCATCCATGCCACCACTAGCCACAGCCACAGCAGCCCCTGCACAGTGGCACTGCCCACCCCGCAGGCCCCTGGACCACCTATTGGGACAGCCTTTACCAGATCCTTGGGAAACCACCCGGAAATTGGTTCCCCAGGCCTTAGAGAATGGGAAAGGGGGGTCCAAGTGATGACCTCAGCTCCCACGGCCACTCTGCACCCGACTGGCCACAGAACTATCCAGAAGCAAAAGGCACCACGACAACCTTGCTCTTTTTGGAGTCAGCTCAACCAAGGCTAATCCTGCAAACTTGGTGGTGCCCCAAATTTGGGTACCAAGGCCCAGGGCTGCCTGGTAGTGGTAGTGGAGCAGAGCTGTGGGGCTGTGGCGAGTATCAAGGGAGTCTCTGGGGCTCAGACTGGAGGCTGGGTGTGGGGAGGGCAGTGCCAGTCTCAGAGAAGTCTGGGAGGGGCCTGGGCTCCTACCTCAGAGGCTACTCAGGGGCTGGACATGGGCGTGATTAATGTGGTGTCTGCAGGCAGCCCAGGGAGAGAGGACAGAATGGAACTATGTAGGAAAAGGCACAAGGGTGGCAGAGCTGAGGCCAGCGTCTCTGGGCTTTATGGGGGGTCCGGAGGGTCCAGGTATAGGCTCCAGGGGACAGGAAGGCAAGGTCACAGCCTCAGTCAGCAGGGGGTGGGGGTGGGAGTGGGGGACCCTGTGCCAGGAGTGGGGCAGGGGAGGGGCAGGAAGCAGAAAGGGCGGTGGGCTTCAGGCCCAGGGTAGGTGGTGGTGGTGGGGGAAGCTGTTTCCAGCCTCTTTAAATGCACAGAACTCCCCCACTCCTCTCTGTGGGGACACCCAAATGCAAAGGTGCCAGCTCCCAAATGTCACCAGAACGCAGGTTTGTGGGGAGGCAGAGTGTGCCCCACCAATGCCTCAGGAATAGAGTGTGTTTTCTTACAAGGAGGTGGGAGGAGGTGGCGGAGGCTGCGTCTGCAAGGCTGCCATCCGCTGGAATTTGACTTCAAGGTGATCCGCCTGCGTGTCTGTCTGGAAACTCCATGGCTGGCTTTGAAGTCGAGTCTCGGTTTCAACTGCTAAACAGTTTCAGATGTGACAATGTAGTTTTACGGGCTTAATAATTCCGACACATGTGCAGCCGAGGCCCAGAGAGGTTACGACAACACCGCAGGAGCTGCCATTTAGGTGCCGCACATATTATTCTGAACTTCTGATTCCAAAGGGAAAGATTTGAGGAAGTAAAACCCGCAGGCCATCCAAATGGTCTTCTCACACAAGTGACAAATGCCTTTAGTTTCCTTCAAAATTACAACGGAGCTTCCAGATCTGAGGCAGGGGCTCCTGGAATTTGCCCATCGGTATTTCAAGGCTAGGACTATTATGTTTTTAACAACAAAATTTGAAATTTATATCTACAAAAGCAGCAACTTTGGGACCAAAAGGTCTTCTAAACTACTCATTATATTCTCACAGGATAGTGCTTCACTATGACTGAACTCCCTCTAAGAGGCCAGAACATTAACCTGTTTCCATCTCCATCTTCATCTCACCTACCACAGCCTCTCATCATTTTAATCACAACAGTAGGGAATGGACCACACATTTTTCTGCATTAATAGGATTTATTTGTTGGCACCCACCCACCTAGCAAACACTCGATCCTAAGGGGCCTGCACTTGCCAGGGCCACATCTGGGCAGCCTAAGGCAGGACGGCTGACCACACCCACCGGTGAGACCCCTGGGCACCATCCAATGGTCACCATTAGCAGCAAGAGAGTGATAACTCCAACATCAAACATACACAGGAAAAATGTCACAAGCAGGAAGGGGCCACTGAGAACCCACTGAGCTCCCAAGCTGGGTGGCCAGGACGTCCTCCCCATGCCTGGAGAGAGGGGCTGGGATGGAGTTGCCCATGTTACTCAGCTTGAGTGGGACAGAGACACCATGAGTGCAGCCAGCTCACACCTCAGCTCAGGAACAGGGTCCATTCCTGCCCAGTGTCCTTCACCCAGGTTGTCTGAGGGTGGGTAGGTTGTCCAGGGGTGACTAGGAGTGACCAGGGGTATATGGGGATGATGGGGGTGTGTGGGAATGATGGTGTTGTATGGGGATGATGGAGGTGACTCAGGGACATGGGGATGATGGAGGTATATGGGGATGACTAGGAGTATATGGGGATGTATGGGGTGATGGGGGTGACCAGGGGTGACTGGGGATATATGCAGATGATTGGGTTGTATGGAGGTGATGAAGTGATGGGGGAGACCAAGGGTGTCTGCGGTGCAGCAAATGGAGAGGAGATGCCGTGAAATGAAACATCTTCAGCTCAGTATTAAACATACATGTAGCACTTGTGTGTACATGTATATACCCTGTGTTATGTATACACACATGTGCATGCTCTACACACAGACAGACATGGACAGTCAGAAACTTCTTCTATGCTTTAAATTCTTAGCATCTTAAAATTTTGTTTTTAGTCTACAATGTCTTTTTGCCACTACTCTGCAGACTAATTTCCTTCTCTCAACTGACGTGCTGCTGCTGTTATTATTTTTGGAGCTAATGATCTGCAATTTCACAGAGAAGAAAACCAAGGGGATTGACCTTCCAGACTCCAACGCTGCCCACTGAGCTGAACGACAGGCCTCAAAACACCAACAAACCTTGACGCAGATCCCTAGCCACTCTCAGTCGCTTCCTCCGGACGAGGCTCCGTCCTGCTGGGGGATGCAGAGCCAGAGTCCTGCACTGCAAACCCATGGACACTTCAGTTTTCTTTCAATTGTAGTAAAGCCTCATGGTTCAAAGCTGGAAAAGAACACTACTTCATTTTAAGGTTTTCTTCTACTTTTGAAGGCAGCGTGTGTTGACGTGCAGGGCCCATGTCACACCAGAGAGCCACAGGCTGAAGGTGACAAGGCACTTGGACATGAGCACTGGCTGAGATCCTGAGGACCAAGCTACTCTGAAAACAGAAATAAGCTTTTTGTCTTTTTTACGTGCCCTCTGTAGTATGATGTGGAAACATTCCCTGCACACCACAATTTAATAACTTCCAAACTAGGCCTGTTGCTGTTGGCAGGAAGGTCTGTGAGGTCAACTTGGCCCAGCCTCCCACCTGCCGCTCCGGTATCTGGAGCAAAGACTAAAACTCAGCTACCTTTGTATATATAAACCAAAACCTCCTCGTAAAGGAATTTAGTTGAGACCTTGCCTGTGAGAGATAAAAAGTGTTCTGAGGAGACCTAATGCACATCTTTGTCAAATAACACACAATCTCATCTTGGGAAGGGTCCAAGGCTTGAACCCTCAGTGGCAGGAAACCCCCCCTCACAGCCCTTCTCAGGGTCAAGAGAGCACAGAGATTGGGCACAGGTGGGGGTTTAAGCATCAGGACATGAGGGCCGTGGATGCATTTCTGGTCCCTAGAGCTGAAAGCAGAGGGATAGTGGTCCAGTGGGAAGGCCAGGGCAGGCCTGGTCACTTTGCCCTGACCCAGGACTCACTGCCAGGGCCCTGAGTCCAAACAGCACTGTGGACAGAGATGCAGCATCCACTGCCCCTACCCGCCGTTCCCCAACACCCCAAAGCAGGGTCAGGCCCCACTCTGTCCCAGTGGTCCTTCATCCATGCCAGACTCTGAGCCATGTTCTCTTCGCGACAAACAAAAGAGACCTGAGAACAAGCCCAAAGAACCCCAGGGTGGTTTTCCCTGGCTGCCCTCCTGAGAGGTGGGCTGGAAGCTGCAGGCTATCTCCCAAGTTCCCACCTGGGGCCTTTCTGCCGGGCAGGGCTCTGCCTGTGGTAAGCAGCCGGCTCCTGCTACCACGCCCAGTCTGCCTTGGGGACCGTCCCGGTGTGAGTCCCCACACAAGGCCTGCCTGCTGTTGTGCCTCCAAGGACCCCCCATGTGGCTGCTGAGTCACCCCAACCCTGAGCCCCCACTCCCGGCATAGCCATGCTGCCCACTGCTCCAAATGCAGTGTGCACCTCAAGAAACCTCACCAGACCTGACAGGCACTACCCATCTTCCTGGCTGAACTCAGCGGTTTAAAGAACACCTAAATCACTCAAAACAAATCAATGAGAGAGAAAAGGCCAGATGCACCCACCTGTGGGCTCTATAACTCAGGGAGCAGGTCCTCCAACCCAGGGTGCTGCCCAAAGGCTGCCCAGCACTCAGCATTGGCAGAAGTGGCCACGTACCTGGGGCACTCCTGGGAGGGGCACAGTGGAGCCGTGGTTATTCTCTCTCTGGCCCCCAAGCCTGCCTCAGTCCTGCACACCCTGAACCCTGACCCGAACCCCTACTGTCCAGGCCTCTCCCTCCCCCACGCCTGCCACAGGGCCTTTGCACTGGCAGAGTATCTGCAGAGGTATTCAGGTGTCCACCCTTTGCCACTGCCTCACCACTGACTGTCCTGACAAGCCATGTCTCACAGCAGCCCCCCAGCCCCAGAGGGCAGCCCCTCCCTTGAGAGTCCCTTCCTTGGGGTGCAAGGTTATTGTTGACCCTAGATTCCAGTCAGGAATGGCAGCCAGGTGGCAAGAACAGCACTGGGGTCTGCCCGGGCTGAGTTGGAGTCCCTGACTGACCCTGCTTGTCCGGTTTCCTCCCGTAAGGGGGAAAGTGACAGCATCTCACAGGGGTGCAGTGTGAGGAGCCACCAGGAGCCCCTGCCCAGGGCTGGGGGCAAGGTCATAGAGCCCCTGGGCACAGCCAGACTCTTTGTGCCGGCCCTCCCACCATGACGCCTTCCTCTGGCTGCTTTTAAGCTCTTCTCTTTATTAGTATTTTTGGGCAGCTCGATAAGGACATGGCCCGATGTCATCTTTATTATTCTTGGAACACACTGTGTGAGCTTGCCTGGTCTGTGGTCCAGAGTTTCCATCAAATTTGGAAAGTTGTGGCCAATATTTCCTCAAGTATTTGCCCATTGCTCTTTCTGTTCTCTCCTTCGGACCCCAGCTCCACACAGGGCTGCTTGACGCACTGCTGCGTAATCTTTCTATGCGCTCTGTGCTCTGTGTGGTCATTTCTCCTGCCACAGCTGCCTGCTGGGCCTCACGCGGCGTCCACCCCATTGCACACTGCTCCTCTCCAGCACTGTTCTTTCCATATGAGTTCTACTAGGTTTTCTAACATCTTCTTCCACTTCTAGCCTCACCATGCTCATGTTTCCTTGACCTTCTGGAAAACAAGGAATATATATATTTATTTGTTTGGGTTTTTTTTTTTTTTTTTTTGATACAAAGTCTCACTTGGTTACCCTGGGTAGAGTGCCATGGTGTCATAGTTCACAGTAACCTCCAACTCTTGGGTTCAAGCAATCCTTTTGCATTAGCCTCTCAAGTATCTGGGACTACAGGAGCCTGCCATAATGCCCAGCTACTTTTTAGAGGCAGGATCTTGCCCTTGCTCAAGCTGGTCTTAAACTCATGAGATCAGGCAATCCACCCACCTCAGCCTCCCAAGTGCTGGGATTACAGGCATGAGCCACAGCACCCAGCCAATAAGGAACATATTTATCATCACTGCTCTAATGTCTTGCTGCCAACTCCATTATCTCTGCCACGGCTTGGTCTATTTTGTTGTTTTTAGGGACACAGTGTTGCTCTGTTGTCCAGGCTGGAGTGCCGTGGTGTCATCAGAGCTCACACAGCCTCAAATGCCTGGGCTCACGTAAGCAGAGTAGCTGGGACTACAGGCCTGTGCTACCACGCCCAGCTAATTATTTTTTTCTTTTTTGGGGGGACAGAGTCTCACTATGTTGCCCAGATGGTATTAGACTCCAGGCCTCAAGCAATTCTCCCACTTCAGCCTCTCAGAGTGCTAGGATTACAGTCAGGAGCCACTGCACCTGGGACTGACCTTTTAAAACAAGGCTGTGGACAGAGCCATAACTGCGTAATGGCAGCAAAACCAGAAAACACCTGACTCAACCCCATAGGTGGGCAGGACTCCCCTGGGCCCTTGGCTGTGTCCTCGAGTATGGATCCTGCCCTAAGACTGGCCTAGGGAGGGATGAGTGGGGGTCTGAGGGCAGGGAGTGGGCCAAGGAGAGGCTGCTCGGAGGCAGTGGCCATGAGGAGACAGAACCTACACACACAGTTGCAATTCTCTGGAATGTTCTAGGAGGCCACAGAACTGAATCCATGTCCATGTCACCACCTACTGTTCTCAGCATCCTGAAGCCAAACTCAGCATCATGGTGAACACACATGGACCAGTTAGTGGGCACAGACTCAGCACTCACAGTGAACACATATGGACCAGTTACTGGGCGCAGACTCAGCACTCACGGTGAACACACATGGACCAGTTAGTGGGCACAGACTCAGCACTCACAGTGAACACATATGGACCAGTTAGTGGGCACAGACTCAGCACTCACAGTGAACACATGTGGACCAGTTAGTGGGCGCAGACCAGGACGCCAAGGTGTGCTCACGGGCCACGGTCTGCCTGGCAGGGAAGGTGTCTCTTCCTTGGCACTGCCACCCTGCACAAACGGCCAGCTTACAAGGTGCGTAAATGAACCCCAGTCTTTCTATGAGGAATGCCAAGCAGTTGTGGAGGCACTCCTTAGGAGATTTACCTCCTTTTCAGGGAATTCTGCAATGAGGACCATCCCCCACAGTCTTTCAGATTGAAATCCTGCTCCCACCCTGGGAGAACAAGGCTCCTGACTGTCCCAGATGAACCGTGGCCCTAAAGCAAAAGGACGGTGCCCACAGCTGTGGCCTCCTCCTGGGTAAAGTGCCCAAGGGAGCCCAGCCCTGCCCACAGGGGGTTCAAGGCCCAGAGCAGGGAGGCAGCCAGGCCAGATCAGGAGAGCACACCCAGGAGGTGTCCCACCTGCAGGGAGGGCTCCACAGGCCTGCTGTCCTCATGCTGCACAGATGGGTAGGGGCCCTGGAAGGCACCCCCCAGGAGGGATAAGGACCAGGTCTGGAGAACCTCAGAGCCAACCGGGCAATGGGAGGCAAGTTATACAGGCTGGGGAGGAGCAGGGCTCAGTCTGAGCAGGGCCTACACCCAGAGCCAAAGGGAGCAGACCCTACAAACCCCCAGCAAAGCAGGGGCCAGGAGGGGCAGGGCAGACTGACAGGACAGAGGCTGTGTGGTGGTGTTTGTCCTGAATGGGGAGAAGACATTCTGTAGGGGGCAGGGTGGGGAGAAACATCAGTTCAGTCCTGTCCATGCAGAGGTGGAGATGCCTCTTAGATCCAAGGGGGCCTGCCTTGCAGGGCTCAGGGAGAGGCCAAACTAGACAGAGACATGAGGTGCAGCCACCAAGGGGAAGGGGTCCCCAGGGTGAATGTCAGCAAAAAGAAGGGACTAGGGGCTGGAGCACCCTGGGACGGGGCAGAGAGACCTGGTGGGCTCCCTGGGCATGAGCCCACAGGCAGCATCCTTTCTGGTCCCAGGATGACACCAGAGTATTCAGCGGAGAAGCCAGAGACCATGTGAAACCCTTCCTGCCCGTCCTGTCTGGGGCTGGTCAGCGTTGGGCATGAGAAGTTGCCCTGGAGAGTTGGTGGCACAAGCAGGGGGTCCTGCATTCAGTGCACAGAGAGGCCAGCATCTGCTGGGACCTTCAGAGGATGGCTGAGCTTATTGCATGCTGAATGCCGAAGTGTCCCAGAGAGCCCTAGTTAGGCCTGGGGCCAGAGGGAAGGAGGTGCCGGGGCCCCAGCACTGGCAGGTCCTTCCTGACAACTGCACAAGATCAGGTCTTCAATTTCAAAAGGACAAATGGAACTGCAGCTAGACCATACCTTCCCTTAGCTGTCACCAGAGACCCAGTCCTAGAAAGCTGACAGCAAAGCAAAGCTGTGTGTCAGGATAGGTCCTGCCACAGGACGGCACCTGCTACAGCAGAGCTCCGAATTCAAATCCACCAGATGTTTAATGGTTGTGTCAAAATAATCTCCAACTTAAAATTTTATTAAAGTATTCCATGCTTTTAGCTTCTCTAACTTCAAAGCTCAACACTAGTTGCAGTTTCCTTGGAAAATTCTACAGAACAAAAGAACAAATCCTTCCCTTCTGGCTGCCAGGGTCTGGCAGTGCCCTGAGAAGGTCCCGGCCAAAAGCAGCAAACAGGACCCAGCAGACCAGTTTGTTCAATGGTATGAGTGGCTGCCAGCAGGGCCCTGCCAAGACTCCCTCCAGATGAAAGCAGACTACAGCTTGCTAGCTTGGGAGGTACCGCTGTTGCGGGCAGATAGGGGTGTCTGCACAGCTCTCTAACTGCATCCAAACTGCTCAGTGGAGAGGCGGCCTCCAGAAAGGCGGTGCTGAAGAGGCCAGTGCCTCGTTTCCTCTCCAGGACTACACCCTAAGCATTGGCCCAGTGAACCACCATTAGGCTGGGGAGTGGCCATGAGTGGGACAGGACCCTGTCACCTCACTCCACAACCTCTCTCACTTTGCTCTGTGACCTCCTGTGGTTCCAGCCCCACAGAAGGCCTAAGGTCCCACTGGGTGCACAGTGTGGAAGTGCACCTAGTGTCGACACACAGTACTGCCTTCAAAGGTGATCTCACCCTAGGCCTGACAAAGCCTTGGAAGGCTTCCCTGACAACTTCCTGTGATGACTTGGGTGTCCCTCTGGGAGCAGTTCCACCTGCCTGTAGGAAGCGCCTTGGCAGGGAGGCTTTCCCTGAATTTGAGGCCAAGTGGCTGAGACCCCCTGGCCGTCTCACTGGCCTCAGTGACTGCTGTGCCTGCTCGGTGGGACTGGCCTGGTAAGGAGGCTGTGGGACCCACCCACACAGTCACCACGAGGTCACTGAGAGACCAGCAGCAAGTCTGGCGGCGAGGCTGGGGCGAGGCTGAGCTCAGAGCAATTGGCCGGAGCCACACTTCTCCTGTGTCCCTCTGGCTTGGTGCATCCCCAGTGCTTCGTGCAGATGCCAGAGAAGGACAGGAAAGCCCCGTTGTATGGGGCCCATTCTCCCAGGCAGCTCCTGGCCCCACTGGGCTGGCCCTGGCTCTCACTACCTGGCCGAGTGGAAGTGGGCATCACCTGCCACCAAGAGCGTCCTGCACCAGCTCCGGTCTCGGGTCCTTCATCTCTGTCCCTTTCTCTCTCCTCATAGCACCACAAGGGAGCTCACACCTCACACCACAGAGGGACACCTGAGGTCCAGGGACAAGAGGGCCTTGGCCACCCTGGTGAGCACCAGGCACGCAGGTGCCTTCACTAACTCTGAGGTAAAGGAAGCCTTGGTTAGCGAAGGGGCCACATTTTAAAATGGCCACGTCAGGGGTTCCCAGTTGTGATATCTGATCAAGATTTCTTTGAAAACTTCTGCAGGGACTGACAAGGTGGACACCCTTTGGCCACACAGTGGGGGTCAGTCGTGGGGTCACATTCCACCCTCTCCTCAGCCCAGGAGTCTGGACCTTCTCCAGCCAGCTCTGCGCAGGTGTATTGCCAGGAGGTGATGGTGACGGCCTCCAACAAGGCAGGCCAGGCAGACAGACTGATCTCAGGATCTCACAGCCCCACTGATGTTCCTTTCAGACAGGTGGCCAGGCCATCAATGTGTGCAAGGCAGGGTCACAGTGCACAGATGGGGCACTGGCTGGTGAACCCCACTCCTTACCAGGGCTCTGGTCACATGGGGTTTCCAGCCCAGGGGTGAGCCCACATTTGGTCACCCCCATGGCTCTGCCCTTTCCCACAGGACCCTCAGCATACACCAGCTCCCGCCAGAGCCCTCAGGAGCTCATGCCTCATCTGAATCTCCGCCCACAGCCCTTTAGGTGGACACAGGTCAGACAGACATTGCCAGGGCTTATTTCTGAAGACTGCAAACTAGCCAGAAGCTTCAAATACAGGTAAAATGTAAGCTCTTCAAGCAAACCACCACACCCTCAAAGTTACTCAAGTGACCCAGCCACAAATGAAGATGAGGATGAGGAAGACACATGGCTGCTTAGAGGCAGTCCGTGTTTCTCTGCAGTGGCTGTGGCCCCACTGAGGAGGGCAAGGCAGGGTCACATCTCTTCTTCTATGTCCAGAAAGCTGAAATCCCAGCTCGTCCAGCTGCCAAGCAGGCAGTCTTGGCTCCAGAGGCTGTTACAGACGTCCAGGGGCAGTGCTTCCTGTGGGCTCCTTCTTCAGCTTTTTCTGTGACACCTCTAGCTCCAGAGCCAGTCCTGGGAGCAGGTGCGCTAGTCCCAGTCTCTGTCTAGCTCTCCCCTGGTGGTTTTGGGCTTCTCTGAAGCTTCCACCAAGGTGTATTTATGGACAGGAGGGTCGACTCTGCCGCTGCCAGCCAGAGCGCAGGCTTTCACACGCCTGGGTGCTGGGACACCAGGTGGCCTCAGGCCCCTACCGTGGCCAACACGATCCGCTCTCCAGCCCCACCACTGGGGTGCCATCCACAGCTTCACCTGGTCCACGTCATAGAGCGCCTGCTACAGGACATACGGGGTGCTACACACACAGTGTTGGGCCAATCCATGTGGCTCTCAGCCCCTGCTGGGCACCAGATGCTGTTGGTTGCATGCCTAGAGATGACCCCAGCACCTCCCGCAGTGGGGGAAGCCAGGTGGCCTGGCGAGTCCTTTCTACTCCTGCAGACAGCACCTACCCACATTTTCAGGCAAGAAACAAGACAAACTTCTCCACTCATCCCAGGCATGATCTGTGGCCACCTCCCTCTGCTGCCCCTTGCTGATCTTGTCCCTTCCTGTGAAGTTTTTTCTACAGGGGGGCACCTGCCAGATTATTCCTTAAGTCCTCTCAAGGGCGGGGATTAGTCAGGACTATGTGGCCCATCCCTAGGTGGAGTGGGATCTAGCAGGGCAATTTCAGAAGTGTGGGAAGGGCTGAGGGCTTAATGTTGCCTGACCTTGGGGACCCCCATGTCCCTGGGACCCCCAAGTCCATCCTCAGTGTCCCGCCTCCAAGTGAGCCCCCAGGCTCCGTGCACAGCCCAAGGTAGAGACACAGTTGCTGGCACCGACAGGCCAGGCACACAATGGGCACCAAACAAGTGAGGTGTGGCCACAATGTACTGTGGCTGCCACTCCTGGCTCTGATGCTGAGGCCTCTCTTGGGCTTAAATTCCATGAGGTCACAGGGTACCCAGAATATGGACCATGGAAGACCCAGGGTCAGCCCTTGGAGTCTGTGCCCAACAGTGTCCCCATGAACCCCTGCTCCCTGCTAAGGCCACTATTCATCCATGGCATCTGGTGAATGCAGATGCTGAAGCAGCCACCACCTACTTGCGCAAAGTCAAATAGGAAATACCACTCCTTCCACATGGCCCATGGCATCCACACGGCCTTGTCTTGGGACAAATTCAGTCCCTCCCACATTGCCTATAAACACGTATCTGCAGCTCTCTGCATTGACTGAGGCCGTGGGAGAGTCCCAGGAACGTCTACACGAATCTGTTCCTGCTCACTGAGACTTGTGGACCCCACTACTACATCCAACGCTCCGACCCCTCCCAGGTGGCCTCTGCAGGGCATGAGAGTGTGAGGGTCCCAGGCATCCTAGCCACTGGGAAGGCATCAAGCCACATCATGGGGCCATAGACTCTAAAAGCAAAGAGAGGGCCACCTATGGGCAAGGCTACACGGAGGGCAAGGTCTGCTAGAGCCAGAGGGTGGGGCTCATATCCCTGGGACTGGCCCTGGGGTTCAGCCCTCAAAGGTACCAGCGGGTCTCTATTCTCATGAGGCGTCCCAGTTCCTTTCGAGGCTGCTTCCTTTCAGCAGACATGCTACACATGCCAATGAGCTGAGAACTGCGTGTGGGTGTGGCCAGGACTATAAGTGGAGCTGAGAGGCAAGGTCCATCCAAGCAAGACAACCAAGATTCTGCCCTCTACCTCCTGCAGGTGGTGGAAAGCCTTCATAGAGAACACAGCCACAGCCTCCTCGACTCACTAGACTGGTCTACCATGAGCCTCAGTTAAAACTCCACCTCTGGAGTTAGCTGGGACCCTCCTTTCTCAGGCTTCATGGAAATCTATGTTTAATTCACAACAAAACTGCAAATGTTAACAGTAACTCTTGTCTTCTGAACTACCAGCCACAGGAAGCATCTCAGAGAAGTTAAAGCTCTTTGGGCAGCCTGGATGCTAGCTAGAGGGCCCTCTCCCAGGATGGAGCTGTGATGTGACCTGCTTCTCCTGGCTGATCACTACCCCACTTAAAAACAGCCCCATAGGTGCTGCCATGTCACCCACCACCTGTCTCTCCACATTCTCTGAACACATGCACTCCACTCAAGATCCTCTGTTACACCATCACCAACAAACCCACAGTCCTGGCCCTTTGGTGACAGTTAGTAATGAAGCTGGGCAGATCCCACCAAGTCCAAACTGCTGTACATCTCAGAATTGACAGGGAGAACCATCTAGATGGGGCAGCTGGGCCACCTCCCTGGGAAATGCTGACATTTATAAGAGTTTTTCAGATGTAAATAAAGGCAGAAAACAGCATAGCTCACTAACAATGGAGAAGCCAACCTCATCTGCTTTACTTTTAGGTGGTGGGGGGAGAGTTAGAGGTTGTGGATGTGGACTTAATTTCCACAGGTTATTTGCCACAATTCTTGTGGCAAAATGGTGCGCATGGGTCACCTTGCATGAAAACATGGGCAGAACTGCAGAGAAGAGGGAGTCCCCATGCTGTCCTCATCCCACATCACCAGGGGGTGCAGTGGGTGGTCCAGGGCTGGCCTTCCTTAGGCTGTGCGGGAGGACAGGCCACAGACAGAGCTCTCAGCACAAGCCACCCCAGGTAGCACATGCCGTCTGGTGAGCAGGGGCAGCAATGGGGCATTGAGCACACCGGGGCTGCCCATCTCAACTCCAGGTGGGTGGCTGGCCAGAAATGGTCAGACTGATGGCAAAATGAGGGAAGCAAGAAGCAATGCCTTTGTCTGAAAGTGAAATGTATTTAAGGGACAGTCCTTCATTCTGAGATTTCATCCTTCATGTATTAAAAAGGAACTTTCTTTCATGAAATGAATGTAAAATTAAAAGGTAAAACCCAAGCTGCCCCCCCACCCCAAAGTCCCTAGGCTTAGTGCCTGGAGCTCAGTGGCTAGGGCACCGGCCACATACATCAGAGCTGGTGGGTTGGAACCCAGTCTGGGCCTGTCAAACAATGACAACTACAACCAAAAAATAGCTGGGTGTTGTGGCAGGCATCTGTAGTCCCAGCTACATGGGAGGCTGACGCAAGAGAATCGCTTAAGCCCAAGAGTTGGAGGTTGCTGTGAGCTGTGACGGTACATCACTCTACAGAGGTCAACATAGCGAGACTCTGTCTCAAAAAAAGAAAAGTCCCTAAGTGTGGACATCTTGGCCTAAACAATAACTCTGCTTCATTGCAACCACTTTGTGATGAAGCCAAATGTGCCTGCACTGACCATGCTTCCAGAGAAGGCCCCAGGCCAGACAGCCAAGGGCCAAGGACTGGCCTAAGCTCTTGACCACAAATAAGGTGAATGCCCATCCATCATTATTATACCTTAGAACTGCAGACCCCAACCCCTGGTACTGGTCCATGCCCTGTTAGGAACCAGGTCACACAGCAGGAGGTGAGTGGCAGGTGAGTAAAGTTGCATCTGTATTCACAGCCACTCCCCATCACTGCCTGAGCTCTGCCTTCTGTCAGGTCAGCAGCTGTGTCAGAGTTTCACAGGAGCACAGGCCCTACTGTAAACTGCATGTGCGAAAAATCTGGGTTACAGCTCCTTAGGAGAACCTAACGCCCAATGATCTGATGGAGCTGAGGCAGTGATGCCAGTGCTGGGGACAGCTGCAGACATATTACAGGGAGGCTTGACTACACAGGGACCACAATGAATCAATTGCCTGCAGTCTCATACCATCTGCCTCCCTCCATCCCTGAAAAAACTGGCTCCCACAAAAAGTCCCTGGTGCCAAAAAGGTTGGGGACCACTACCTTAGAATATATTTCCTGCCTTAATGAGCAAGGCACCAGAAAGTTGCCTCAGGAAGCACAAACCCTAACTCTATTACAGGTTAATTTCCGGGCATATCTGGGCCCCTTCCCAGGACAGGGATGCACAAAATGTTTACAAATACAGCCAGAACATTTTATTTATCAGCTGACAGAAGAATGCCCTTCCAAAAAGGAAGCTGACTCTGTGAGCCAGTGTACTCTGTCTGTGGAGGACTCTGGGGGTGTGGGAGGAAGCAGTGGGCAGGTGAGGGTTTGGGACATGGGATGTGACTGTCGACACTACTGCAGTGCACTCATATTAACACAGATGACCATCTAATACCAACTTCCGCCTGTGCTACAAACGTGTGCTAGTCTAATTTATCCAAGATCCTTCCAGGGCCCCTCTGCCCCTGTAGCTCTCTGCTTCTAGAGAAAGCACCTTCCCAATCCACCCCCAGGGACACCTGTGTCCCAAGCCAGACCCCCTGGGACCTCTGGCGGCATCTGCAAGTAGCAGTTGCAATCTGGCTGGCTATGGCTGTCCAGCTGTCCCTCTGCCTTCCCCCTGCAGTCCTGTGGCCAGCTCTCCAAAAGAAGGAAGGCACCGCTAGCCTCCACCTCCCCACCATTTTTGCTGTGCAAGCACCTGGCCCCAAGCCCCCAGTCTCGCTCCCAGCTCCTCCAGCATGGGACATCCAGGCCCCCCAGCTCCTCCAGCCCAGTTCCCCTCCCGTCCCATTCCCAGCTCCTGCAGCCTGAAATGCAGAGCCCCCACCCCCAGACAAGGTCCACGGAACCCCTACACCTCCACCACTGGACGCCAATAAGGCTCCACTCCACACGACCGACCCCCAGCAGGGACATCACGAGGCTGCAGGGGTCAGGTTCCCTTGGCCGGTGGAACGTCACTCTGGCCGGGCCATCTTAGCTCACGCCTTCTCTGTCCTTGTCCAGGCAAGAGCAAGTCCGATCCCTCATCCTCTGGCTGCCGTCCCCGCGGCCGCCTACCTGCTTATCCCGCGCGCGGTGCTCCACGCCGCCTTCAGCCCGCCGCTCCGCCTCCTCCGCGCCCTTGCGGCCGCTCGCGTACCCGAACACCACAGAGCTGTCCCCTGAGGCCAGCCGAGCGGACGTCCGGGAACCGGCACCGAGGAGGGAAGGAAGGGGACCCGCGTCAGCCCCGCCGGCGCTGCGCTTTGGCGGTGTCCGGCCGCCCGGCGCCACCTCCTGCCCTGGGGGCCGCGGAAGGCGTGGTGGGCTGGGTCCCGCACACTCCCTCTCCCCGGCGGCCTTGCCCACTCCGAGGACTGCACCGCCGGATGCGCGTTGGGCTCGGGGCCTGGAGGGTCGTCGCCCCCGCCAAGCCCGTCCGCTCACCTTCCGGACTCTCTCTCTGCCTGCAGGCGGCGGCGGCCGGAGGACGCGGGGGCAAAGGGAGGGACAGTGACTGGCCCGCGCCCCGCCCACCCGCCTGGCCGGCCTGCACTTCACAATGCTTGGACTGGAATTTCCCCATCCCGCCGCCGCCAGCAGCCGTCCGGGTCCCGACCCGCCGGGCCGCTCCGCGCACCGCGCTCAGGTGCGGGTCTGCGGTCCGGAGCCGGGGCCAGGCGTCCGCGGGGACTGCGAGGACCGCGGCGCCGCAGCCTCTGCGCCTGGCTGGGGTCGGGGCACCGGATTCGGGCGCCGAGGCTCGGGGCTCGGGGCTCGGACAGGGGCGCGGTCGCAGCTCAGCCCCTGCGTGGCTACAGCAGCAACAGTAGTGGCAGCCGAGCTCACTCTGAGCGCGCGCGCCCGCGCCTGGACTTTAACCGCCGCCCCCGCAGCGCCCCACGCGGCCGCGGCCCGCAGCGCACGGAACCCTCGTCCCCGCCCCCACCCCCTCCCCGCCCCGCCCCGAGCCCTCCCAGGCCACCCTGGCGCGGACAGACCTGATTGTGGGGACTGTGCGCGCCTGACCTAGGCCACTACAAGGGCGGCCTGGGGCTCCATACGAACCTTACAGGGGACAGCTCCAGCCGCTCACCAGGTCTTTTGGGTCAAGAGATCCCCAATTCGAGGAAAGGACTGGGAGACAGGGACCCGGGAGGCTATGTATGCAAGTGGCCAGGGACACTCGGTTGCTCCCCAAGGCCAGCTCCAGCTCCTGGCCGGGCTAGGTGAAGGTCCAGCGTTGGACTACCAGGTTGGACCAGCCCTGTGGCCTCATCATGAGTTTGGCCAGGGCCTGTGTTGGACCTGGTTGGGGAGCCCAGGAGCCCCCCAGGCCTGGCCGCCTGCCCTTGGCCTCCTCCACACCCAGCTCAGTGGTCCTCACCCACTCCCTGTCCCTTTGTGTGCCTCCGGCTCCTGGCACCAGCCCCTGCACCCTGTTTCCTCCTTTGCAACCCACCCCTGCTGGCCACTCTGCCCCTTTCTCACCACCCCTTTGGATTCCCCCTTGCTTCCTCTGCCCTGGAAGTACCTGCTGGGTTGGTGCTGTCTCCACAGCACTTCAGCAGCAAATTCAGCATTTTCTTCATAAGCTTTTGTCCCTCACACTCCCAAACCTCAGTGGTGCTGGTTCTCAGCCCTGGCGGAGGGGCTGCTGGGCAGCACTGAAGGATCACACACCTGTCCAGCTCTGGCTCCACTAGGCCTTCTGTGACTGGCACAGTCCCCAGCCCTCTCCGTTCCCACTGGCCTCACTGGAGCAGCTTCTGCCCACTTACCAGTGCAGCCACTTGGCCCCTGTCCCTGCCTCCTGCCCTGTAAGGACACCCCTTGTCAGATGCCATGTTTGGGCCAGGTGCTGCCGTCATCCTGTGAGGCAGAGGCCAGGGCACTGCATGGCCCCTCAGGCACATAGCCGGTCAACACACAACTAAAGGCTAAACCAGAGTTGGCCACTAAACCTGGCAGGTGCCTTGAGCTTGCCATCTGCTGGGGCCCACAGACTCAGGCCTGAGAGTATTCCTCCTGTCTTCTGAGGGGCCCTGGCCAAGGGGCCACTTCTTGCAAGCAGACATATCTGTACCTCCAAACAAGGCCTCCCACCAGGCTGCAATCACAAGCTGCCTCTGCCCATGGGAAGTGCCCCTCTGCGGGGCATCTAGCCCCAGAGCCTGGTCCACCCTGTCAGGCCCTCCCAGGCCCTCTTCTCTTCCTCTACCACATCTGTGCCCAGGTGCAGTGGCCACTGCCGGCTCCCCTGGTGAGCTATATGGCCTGGGGAGGCCAGAGCCCCAGGCAGCAGTGTGCACGGCACTGTGGGCCCAGCCCTCAGTCTAAGTGGGCACAGCTTGGCACGCTCCACGGAGGGCCCCTGCCCTCCCCATGTGTCTCCTTACTAGCAGGAAGGGGCGGGTCTGGGGTCCTGTGGTCTTGGGAAGCAGAGTAGGCCTGCCTGCTTTTGCAGTCATAAAATCTTAGGAAATGAAGCACATGTGTATTCTTTAACTTAGAATAATGCACCCAAGCTTTCACAGGCGTCACCTAAAATGGGCCTCTCAACAGAGATTGGACTGTCTTGAGAGCTCTGGCGAGTGCCGTTTTGTGGTAATCCCGACCATTATTGTCCTGACCCTCCCCCCTTCTTCTTAAGAAGCATCCAGGAAGGGTGGGTGGTGTGGTGGGCACAATGGGAACCAGGGGCCCCAGCACTGTGACCAAAGGCTGAAACCACTGTGTACAGAGCAGCAGACCCGGGGGTACCTCCACCAGTTGGCTGTGGCTTCCTCTGTGGCCCAAGAGGATCCTGATCCTGCAGCTCCTGCCCAATGCTGGCACTGAGATGAGCCTAGGCAGTGGCGTGGAGCTGCTGTGTGTGTGTGTGTATGTGTGTTTACCAGGCAGGGAGCTTCCGTGTGTGTGTTTGGACACACGAGGGAGACCCAGGCAGAAAGCCACCAGCTCAGCCTCTGAGATTGCCACCCTTGCCAGTGCCTTGGAGCTCAATTTCAGCCTCCACTTACCCTGGATTTTGGCTCCTGGAAATTTCTAGAAGGTATAGTAGGGTCCTATAATAATGCAGCTCCTGCCCCTGGCATGGATAGGCCTCTTTTGAAGAGACTTGGTGTCTTTATGTGGAGCGCTGGTGGAAGTGAGCAGAGAGCTTCCCCCTTCCTCTGCTTTCCCACATAGTGTGAGAAAAGCTGCCTCCAGACCCCGAAGCAGCCGCAGAACAGTCACACAGTCAAAGGTCCTCTGAGCCTAGGGATGTGCACAAACAGGAACAGCCTGATTTGGGACAGACAGACACCACTAGGCAGCTTCTTGTCTCCCCACCCCCAGGGTGGTGATGGTATTTTCTTTCCTGAGTGCTCTTAATTTTGCAAATGGATCCCAGGTTGCTGAGTGCCCAAGAGGACTTCAGAATCACAGGTTCCTGGTCCTTGGGCCTGGGAGTGCATGCTCGTGAAATACTAGCTGCCGACTCCCCTCACGCACCTGGCTTCCCTTAGGACCAACATACTTTGGCATTTTATAGATTTCCTTCTAGCGCATGGACAGAAAGTTCAAAATGGGCTCACAAAACACTGGATCTCTTATTTCACTGCTCCTGCCCAGTGCAACCACATGAAAGCATGGCCTGAATTACAAACGCATCACGACGTCATGCTGGGTACCCGGCTGTTAACACCACTGCAAGGCAAGCAGGGATGGAGCCTCGATAGCTGCTTCCTGGTGTGCCCGGAGGCTGCGGGATAATTCCATGTTTACCCCCACGTGTCATTCTGACCAAATCCATAGGTTGAGTCACCTGCACAGGACAATTACATTTAATAACCATGTGCTGCTCAAGGAAACTGTCTTAGAGGGGCCCATGCTGGCCTCACCTTGGGTTGAGAGGGAGATGGAGCTTTCAATTTCAAATAAATATTTTCAGAAATCTTTCATGCAAATTTTGTGTTTAGAGACCCAGGAGGGAAGAACCCACCCAGTTCACAAAGTGGTTTTCCAATTATGTTCTCAGCATAATTTTGAATGATTTACTTTACATACAGGTTTTGCTTGTTTTTATCATGATCAAAACAAAGTGAAGTAGGTAGAAGGGCTTGCCCAGCCTGCAGCAGGAGCCAGCAGAAGGCAGGACATGTGGGCAGTGGAGGGGTCTGAGGTCATCTCGCCTCGGGTCTACAGTACACACACAGGCTTGCACAGGCACCTGTGAACTTCCCAATGGCACCATCTCCGAAGCCCAGCAGACGTCAGCCAGCAGGACAAGCTACCTTCCTGGAATGTTGTTTACTTCCTTTTCTAAAATACAGGTAGTCCCTGAGTTATAAACATCTGCCTGGCAGCTATAGACCCACTTTCTAGGAGCAGGGGAGCCAGAAAGAAGTGAGCTTCAAGTCCAAATCTCCACCTGCTCACATCCTGCTGAGGCAGCTGAGAGCACACCAGGCATTTGGGATTTGGTAGGTTTTCTGGGAAGCCTGGATGAGCAAAAGGAAAAAGGTGGTCCCACATTTCGGAGTGGGGAACAGTGCCAGTGAGTGGGCTACAGGGGCCACAGACCTTGTATGGGGCTGTCCTGTCTGACACCATACAGCAGTTACCTCCCTCAGAGTGTGAGGGGGTCATCACAGCCCTCGGGCAGACAGCGGTCACTTTCCTCAGAGTGCGAGGGAGTCACCATAGTCCTCAGGTGGATAGTGGTCACCTCCCTCACATTGTGAGGGTCACCTCAAGGTTCCTTTCTTTTGGTGCACACTGAGACTCTTTCCAACCTGGGTAGTGAGGTCCAGCACTCCTGGGACTCCTCCCGGCCACCATCAGAGGCATCCCCTGTCGTCCGCACAGCCTGCCTGGCCTTGGATTCTGAGACTAGGCCTTCCCAGGGCCAAGGCTGGCCTGAGGGTTTGCAGTACCCAAGCCAGACTCTGGAAGGACAAGCTTGTTTTTCAAAGAACTTCCTTCTTGGCATTTTATTAGGGGCTTTTCTTTTTTTGTCACCAGTAAACATGGCACCAGCAATGTGTCCAGGGGCAGAGGGTGTGGGTGCAGCAGAGCATGGACCCCCACTCTGGGGACAGTGTGGACAGTGTGGGCTTCCTGCTCTGCCTAAATGTCTAGTATCATCTCTTGGGGTTCTAGTTGACACAGGAAAGATCCTTTTTCACTGGGCTCAAGGTGTCTGGGGAAGGAAGGGTTTGGCTTTGGCCCATTCCCCAGTGAGCCTGTCTTTGTCTCTGGGACAGCTGCTGGAAGATCCTACAAAAATCACTGCTGGAGTCTTGGGATGAGTTTGTGACCAGTGGAAGAAAATATTCCACACTGGGTGACTGGTGTCAAATTCCACTGTGCTTGTTTTAGAAAGCTCAGTTTGTCCCTGGAAGTCTTGAAATATAAACAGCAAACACCTTGCAAAGCTGCAGGGCAAAGGGCAGATACAGGGAAGTGAGAAGAATGCAATTCCCTGTCCCACCAGGGCAATGAATGGGATTTCCAGAGATGTCAGATGGCGGGCACAGGTGAGAGGCCCTGCCCTGCAGGAGGTGAGGGACAGGGAGGCTGGGAAGGGGCCAGGAGACTGGCTTCCTCCAGCTGGGCCTCTGGGGTGGTTCTGGGTACCCCTTTTCTTGGGGACAGGAGCAACCTGTCACCTCTGGTGCCCATTTCCTCTTTCCTTTCACTTCCTCTGCACATGAGACTGGCCTGCAGAGGTTCCTGCCAGGGTAAGCTCAGGCCAATGGGCCACAATTGTCCCACTTCCCAGCACATCCTACTGGTGTCCCTCATCTGGGATGATCCTGAAGGAGGTATCGACTTTGGGGCAGTGTGGTTTGCAGGCCCACCCCGGCCCCAAGACATGACGGGGCCCTGGAGGCTACCGGCTGAAAGGCTATCCACAGAGAGAGACCTGCACTGGCTGGGCCAGAGAGTTACTGCACCCTCAGAGCCCAGGGCCAGGGCATAGGCCAGCCAAGCTGTGCAGGATGCCACTGTTATTGGTACCCAGGTTGTGGCTTAAGTGGCAGAGATGGAGATCTCAGCTCCAGGAGGGAGGGACTTCTTGCCGTGGCCCAGCTTCCGCCTGGGGTCCTCTCTGGTACAATAAAATATGTTCTGTCTTAACTGGAGGTAAAGGTTGGGATCTCTGTGTTACAAACTGCTAACAACCACCTAGCAGCTGCCAGATTGAGATCTCCCTCCCTTCCCCTCCTTTCTCCTCCTTCCCTATCCCCCTCCTTCTCTCTCTCCCCATCCTCCCTCCCTCCTCCTCCTCCTCTCCCTTCCCTTCTTTCTCCCTCTCCCCCATCCCTCCCTTCCTCTCATCCTCTTCTCTCTCCCCCTTTCTCCCTCTCCCTCTTCCTGCTTCCCTCCCTCCCTCTCCCCCTCCACCTCCTCCCTCTCTCTCTCCCCCTTTCCTTCTGCTCCCCTTCCCTCTCCCCTTCCTCTCCCTCTTTCTCCCTCCCTCTCTCTCCCTCTTTCTCCCTCCCTCTCTCTCCCCCTTTCCCTTTCCCTCCCTCTCTCCCTCCTCCCTCTCTTTCTCTCCCTCTTTCTCCCTTCTCCTCCCTCTCTCTCTCCCCCTTTCCTTCTGCTCCCCTTCCCTCTCCCCTTCTTCTCTCCCTCTTTCTCCCTCCCTCTCTCTCCCCCTTTCCCTTTCCCTCCCTCTCTCCCTCCTCCCTCTCTTTCTCTCCCTCTTTCTCCCTTCTCCTCCCTCACTCTCTCCCTCTCCCCATCCCTCCCTCCCTCTCTTCCTCACTCCACTTCCCTCTCTTCCCTTCCCTCTCTCCGGTTCTCTCCTTCCTCTCTCCCTCCCCCACTCTCTGTCTCTCTCTCTCTCTCTCTCTCTCTCCCCCTTTCTCCCTACCCTCCCTCTCTCTCTTCTCTTCTCTTTCTCTCCCCAGATCTCAATCCCTGGTCTCTGTCCCTACGACCAAGTGAGACTGATTCAAGTTGCTGGCCACCCAGCACTCACCCACAACAGTTCCCACATGGATGCTGCATGTGGGTCAGGTGGGGCCCTGTGCTCACCCAGCCTGGCTCTGCCTCCTGGGTCGTCTTCTTCCTGTGAACAACAAGGACCCCCAATCCAGGACTTTCTCTCAGGGGATCCCAAGACCCAGACAGGGTCCTCAGAATGAGCATCTGCCTCCATCAGGCCCTGGAGTCAAGAATTGGTTGTTGGAGCCCAGGGCCCCAGCTACACCCCACCCCCCACCCCGTGTAATTGGTTTAGAGTTTCTGGGTAAGATGTGCCGTGCCCCCGAGAGCAGCGAGCACTACACTCAGGTCACACAGTTGGTGCTTGATAACTGCGCTGCAGTGTGGAGTGAAACTGACTCCTCTCTCCCCTGGGCTTTCTGTGTGCCAGTGAACCTACCACAAACTGGGAACACACTTAAAACAACTGACTCCTCCTCTGCAGAAGCCTCTTTCTGTCACCTGTTGCCACCTGGCACTGGACACTGTCAGGCAGTCTGGGTGGTCTCCACACCCTGCGGTGATCTGGACAGAGGAGCCTCCCACAGTGGCTGCCTTCTGGGGCCTTCTGTCCAGGCCTTCTGGCTTAAGTGTCTTTTTCCCAACACAAGTCACACCTTTAATTCGAATGCTTGTTAAGCTTTCAAGAACTTTATTAAATAAAAACCTCTCTCCTTGAATTCTAGTAAAACCTCTTTCTTCCAAGTGTCACCCAACCTCCTCAGATGTCCCTAAGCCTCTGGGATACATTTCTCCTCAGCTGCACACGTGACTTTCTGCTTCCCAGGAACCACTCCTCTGACATCACCCAGAACCAAAGACACAGGTGCCCCGCAGGCCTGAGGTGCAGACAGGACAGCTCCAGGACCGAGTGGCTCTGCAGACAAGCAGCAGCACGGTGGACAGACCAAGGCACTGAGGACTCTGACTTTGAACATCTCAGCTCACCTGATTCTTCCGCCCAGGAGCTGCCGGTGGAGTTAAGTCTCCCCTGCCTTGTGCGAGGACTCCCCCCACCCCTACCATGGGCACAGTGCTGCTCCCTCTCGCCCCCTCTCCATCTCCTGGTTCCCTCACATTCTCCCCCATCCCTATTTCTCTCCCTCCTCATTTCTATGTCTCTAATTCTCTCCCTCTCCCCTTCTCTCCATTTCTAATTCTCTCCCTCTCCCCCTTTCTCTCTGTTTCTAATTCTTTCTCTCTCATCCCCGCTCTCCCCAGCTGGGGGCTATCAGAGGTGTCCCAGGAGAAGGGTACAGGCCTTTTCTGACCCAGCCCTGATAGTCAGGCAGGTTTCCCTCTGCTGACTCTGTTTTTTGAAGCCATCAGAAAGGACCCCCAGGTTCAAGGGAGGGACAGATGTGCCCCTCCTGATGTGAGGAGTGTCTGAGGTCCCAGGCAGGCTGTCAGACTCCCAGGGAGAGCAGCGCAGAGCTGATCTGTCCTTCCCTGAGCGAGTGCTGCTAGGAGTTGCCTCACAGAATGACCCCAGAACAAAGGACAACAAACAACTGTGCAGTGAGCTCCCTGTGGCCTTAGGCAGAGATTCTTCCACTGGTGCCATTTTTCTGTCTTTACCACAGACCAGGGAAAACTTCATTATGGGCTCTGTCTGGCCTGGGGACAGGCTTCTGGGAACCACTTGGCAAACACCTCCTTAGAAGAATTTGCAATAAAGGCAGAAAGAGATGAAAGGTGACCACAGAGCCGGCCTGTGTGCTGTTGTCCCCAGCAGAGGCACAGACAGAGGTTGCACGGTGATCCTTTCAGGGGAAAAACAGCCTGACGAAGGAAACTTGGTGGTCACCTCCTTTCCAAGCAAGGGATATTTCCACAAGTGGTGAGGGAATACAACTGCTTTTGGGTTAGAGTTGTCGCAAGCCCCTTGCCCCACACTCTGCCCTCCTGGGGGAGGGCAGGGGACACAGCTGCCATCCCACCAGCCACAAGGTCAACCAGGCCCTCCCCAGGTACAAAGGGTTCTGGCCCAGGCTCCTGTTGAAGTTAGCCAGGGAGATTCCTGACTAAGTGGCCTGGCAGCCCTGTCCTGAATACATCTAGAACCAAGAACCAGGCCCCCAAATGTACCCTGGGGCTTGGCAACCTCCCTTAAGGTGTAAGCCCCCCTCTATGAGCCTTCCACTGTGAGCCCCCAACTTTGAGCCCCACCACTGAGAGCAACCCGTGAGGCCCCACTGCAAGTCCCCTCACTACAAGCCTCCCACTGAGAGCCCCTCTCGTTGTGAGCCCTACACTGAGAACTCCCCCGCTGAGAGCCCCTATTGAAAGCCCCAACTGTGAGCCCCCAACTGTGTGTGTGTAGGTGTGTGCCTGTGTGTGTGGGGGGGGGTGTGCCTGTGTGTGTGTGGGGGGGGGGTGCCTGTGTGTGTGTATGTGTGCCTGTGTGTGTATGGGTGGGGTAGTGTGGGTGTGTGCCTGTGTGTGTGTGTTGTGTGGGGGGGGTGCCTGTGTGTGCGTATGTGTGCCTCTGTGTGTCTGTCTGTGTGGGGGTGTGTGTGATCATATGGGCATGTGTGCATGCTTCTGTGTGTGCTCATATGGATGTGTGCATGTGTCTGCACCTCCACTGCAGCCCTGTTTGTAAATAAAGTAAAACACTAGAAACACCCTGCACATCCATCCCTGGGGATCTGGGCTTAATTCCTCACATCTGTATGTGGACCCTACTCAGCCTTCAGACAGATGGCGATCCGAGTGGCCCCCAAGGGGACACCAGAGCTTGTTGGTAGGTATTTCCATGTTCACACAGGAACATCTTGAAATATGCTATTAAATAGTTAATGGAACTTAGAAGGAAGTTGGGGCCTTTTCTTGCTGTAGTTCTGAAATTTTTTACAAAAAAACACATTTTTTAATAGATGGAGAAAAACATTTAAGAAATTGAATGTGTAAGGAAAGGCAGGTGGCAGAGTATACCAGGCTCACTCTGAGAGGCCAGAGCAGCTGATTTGGGGAAGGTCTTTCTGAGGGTCACTGCCCCGTGAGGGTCACTGCCCCGCAGGTGGCTTTGGTCCCGAGACTGCTGACCAACTTCCTTAGGCCACAGGGACAGACGGCCTCATAAGGAAAGTGGGAGTTGGAGAAAGAGCCGTGAGGTATGAAGGATGATTCTGGAGAGGTTTTATTTTCTTGAATGCTACTTCATTCATGGGAACTGAGTTCTGACGTCTCAGGTTGGTGCTGATTTATTATCATTTGCTTTAAAGGAATAAATAGAATTAGCACTAAGATCTCCCCCCCAAAGTCCACAATGAAAACTGACCACTTGATGACAGGTATTTGTGGCAATAAAAACGGGTGGGCACCGGATCTAAACGGCTGTAGGACTCCCTCCTTTGGGGTGCAGCTAACCCCAACTGGGAAGGCGTGAGAGGGGGCAGAGCCCAAGCAGCATCTGAGTTCCAGGTGGTTTTATAAATCAGCATAAAAAACATCCATCCTTGCCAGGCAGGGCTTGCTGAGAAAAGTGTATTTTTCTTCCTTCAGTAAAGAAAAGTTTCTCTCAGGCTCACAGACAAGTTGAAGGAGAGGGACAGTTTCTCTTTTGTTCCTGTATCTTTCTCTTCTTGGCCTTCTCTTGTGCAGGGTGCTTGGTGTGCTCACGGGACAGGACGCTGGAGCCCATGAGGTTGAAAAGCACCCAGCAGCTTCTTTTTATCCTGTGTGGCTTTCGAGGGAAACTGCAAACAGAAGGAGTGTTTTATCTCAGCCTCCAGAGAAGCTTTTCTTTCCAGAAAATCAGTAGGACAAAGGCAGAAAGTCAACTTGCAAAAGGCACCAGCAAGCACCTTCCTGTTCTCCCAAGTGGCTTTTGCCTTTGGACATGGGTCCTCTCGATGGCTCCAGAGGACAGCCCACAGTGTGCCTGCCACACTGCCATGCAGAGTCCCTGAAAGGCACCTCTTTCCACCCATGTGCCACAAAAAAAACTCCTCCTGAGGCTGCAAAAGCAGCATATCCTAATTCCGCCATGGAAGAGAGGCTTCTTTTTAAGGAAACTAGGTGCTTGTGATCCAGACACCTCAAGACGCTGCAACGGAGTCCCAGGAAGACACCGGCTATAGTCACCACCAGCAGAGTCAAGCCATCTACTGGCCTCTGCTGGACCAACCTTCAGCCTGGATAGCCCTGTCCCATGGGAGCCCCCAGAGCCTTTGTCTTGGCTCCTGCAGAGAAGGATGCCTTGTCCTCACTTGGCTGAGAGGAAGGGGAGTGGTGGTGGCGGGCATTCTTGGGACTGCCATGTGGCATCTCAGCTCAGAGGAAGATTCGAAGTGCTGAAAAATAGAGGAAGGAAAGGGGCGATGGCTCATCTTGGGGAGCTAGATGGCCTCTGGCCAGAGGAGAGAAGCACAGACCTAACCAGACCAGGAGGAGGGAGTGGCCAGCAGGCCTGCATTAGACCAGGCACCTGTGCTCAGGGCCTGTGCCTCCCCCTTCCTCTGCAGGAAAGACCAATGTCGGGTGCAAGCAGGATCCACTGGCCATGGTGGATAACGCAGGAGAATTTTACCCTAACTTCAGGCTCCAGCAGATGCCATCACACCAGGAAGGCAGACACTGTGGTCTACTCATCCTGGGGAAGAGCTCTGGGTACTGAGTGTGGTGGTCCATTGTACACCTGTCTAAGCAGCTGAAGGGAACATCTCAGCCTCTGGTGCAGCCATCTCTGCCCCGCACTGGGGTGAGTACAGCTGGCTGCCCCGTGTTGCCTGGAGGTTTTATGCACCAGCCACTGCTTCCTTTAGTGACCAAACAGGAGAGGAAGAGGCAGGCTGCACATTTCTGGTTCCAGCTCCACAGATCAATTGATTGCCATTAAGCACCAGCTGTGTGCTTGTACTTGAGGAGCCGAGTGGGCCCATCCCATAACCATCACAAGACAGGGCTCAGAGCAGCAGCTAGAACCTCAGGGCACTCCCAGGACCTCTGTGCTGCTCCGCCACATCCTGCCCAGCCCACCCCTTCCTCCTGGCCATGGAGTGTCCTAGACAAGAGCCTCCATGTGCTCCCAGCCTCGTTAACAAGACCTCGCTCAGAGTTCTGCCTATATTGAGTTGTGTATGTGTGAGACTGTCACATCTCATTCCTGACACCACTTGTCAGCGCCCAAGACTGGCCAGGTCTCAGGCCCGGCTTAACTAGGTTCCGGACGCGGACCACTAAGTTACCTTGCTCTGGTACAGTTTCTCTTAGGTTCCTGAGGGCTATCTACTTTAGCTGGAGAGAGAGAGTGTCTTAGAGAGAGTAAAGCAGTCTTCTTAGAAAGATAGATCTTAGTCTTTAGCAGAGCTTGGTAATTCTCAGCAGAGACGCCGTGCTGGTGTTCTGCAGACAGAAGAGGAGACAGAGTCAGAGTAAGCGGGTCTGTGATAGAATGCGCATGCTCCCGACTGCCTGCTCCTCCAGCCTAATATAAGGCTGATGTCGTGCGGCTCAACACCACAGGTGTAGAGACTGCCAATTCACCACTGCTCTCATCTCGCGAGCTCTCATGCTTGTTAGGAGAGCCAAATCCCTCTCCATGCCCTTTCCACCAAGGTGTTCCATTATTGGAACATTATTGAGCTACAGGTGTTTCTTATAACTCTCACTACTCCTAGCCATAGGCTATATGGGCTGCCACATGAGACAGAGATAGAGAGACAGAAATACAGAGAGACAGAGAGAGAGAGCGAGAAAGAACAGAGACAGAGATTCAGGGGAAGACAGAGAGACAGGGGGAGATAGAGACGGTGGCCAGGTGGCCAGGCTTTTCTGGCCCTGGTGCCGTGGGGGGTCCCGTGCTCACTGTCGCTGCCCCTGCACAGGCATCTCCCCGAGGCGCTGCACAGTGAGGTCCCTGGGGCCCAGCGCCAGACACCTTGCTGTCCCGCCATCTGCCACTCCATGGGCCTGGGGGCTCATCAAGCTGGGGACAGCTCTTTTCCCAAGCCACTCTGTTTCCCAAGCCCCCACTACAAGCTTTTGTCAGATTTAAAAACTGGCAGTTAATTGTAGGTTCCCTGAGAAACTTTTCACTTGTTCCCATTTCCCAATCACTTTAACCTCAGGGAACAAGTCTGAGCCAGGGCTCTCTAGTGCCTGCCAGAGTCACCCCCACCAGAGGGTGCAGCCACCTCACCCAGACGCACCTGCATTCCAGCCAGAGCCAGCATGTGGCTAACCATGCAGTTAGGTTAAATTCCATCACACAAATTCACGTTGGCCACGTGGCTTAAACAGCAGACATTTTTCTCATGGTTGTGGAGGCTGGGGGTTCAGGGTCAAGGTGCGAGCACATGTGGCCCCTGGTAAGGGTCAGTCCCGTGGGCAAAGGGGGCCTTCACCTCCTCACATGTGGAGAATGCAAGCTCTAGTCTGTCTCTTCATGTAAAGGTGTGAGTGTCATCCTGTGGGCTCCACCCCCCACCTAATCATCCCCAGAGGCCCTTCACACAAATGCCACTCACTGGGGGCCAGGGCCTCCCCTCATGGGTTTGGGGGCACATAAATATACAGCCCACCACAGACACACACACCTGTCTCCATGTCCCTCCCAGCTCAGGATGGAGGGTGGTGCCTGCACCCCAGAGCCCTCCACCTGGCACTCCCCTGTGCCTTTACTGTGTGTTTGCTTCTGCTGTTCTTGGACATGCTGCACACGGTGCCCATGCCCAGCCCTGCCTCACACTGACGTCACTTCTGGGCTCCCCGTGGCTCCAGCCCCTGCTTGGTGCTGCTGGGTAGTATGGGGGGTGCTCACACATCCTGGCATGGGCCTGGGCGCTCATGGAGCTGGGGACAGCTACAGGGTCTGGCCTTCCTCACTCTGCAGGTACAGGGCTGGCTGGCACTTCCCACCACTGACCGATCAGTTTGAAGGTCCTCAGTCCTCCCAGTGCTGCCCGGGAGCTCCCAGTCTTCACTTCAGAAATTGGCATAAGTTCCACTTGCTTCTGGACAGTGACCCTCAAAGAGGGGAATCTCTGTGGCTTGTAGGAAACTTCTTCAGAGAGAGCATCTGGGACGTCACTTTCTTCTGTCTTCCCCCAGAGTGTGTGACAATGGAGTGTGTTGCTACAGTTGCTGCTGGCGGCCACTTTGCCACCTGGAGGAAGGGACATGAGAGCAGGACCATCAAGGGGTGGCCACCCAAAGAGGATCTTGGTGGGAGGGGACTTGGCTGCCTCCTTGCCACGAGCCATTTAGGCACAACCTACATGCTCAGAGAGATTATTTGAGGGTTAGCCTCCAGGACACGCTCCAGTGCCCACTCCAGGAAGAAGGCCTGTGGGATGCTTCTGGACTCAGGGGAAGCAGAGAACACAGGGGCTGGGGCCTCTGAAGAGGTTCCATGGCACCAACAGTGGTCTCTTCGGGTGAGGGTGGACCCCTGGAAACATGCCTTCACCGAACACCATTTTCCACAGGGAGCTCAGAAGGGACTCCCAGAGGGCTGGTCATGCCCCCTGCAGCCCCGGGCCACAGGCTCCACAGAAAACCCTTCATGGTGCCCGAACGTCATGGCCAAATCTGTGTTTTGTGGCTCACAGAGCACTCGGACAAGAAAAGCTGTTTCCTAGGAAGGCACCAAGTCTCACCAGCCAAGACAGTGTAAGAGAAATAAATAAGGAACAATCAAGTCCTTTATTTTAAAAACTCCCCAACACCACTATTTTTAAAAAACGTATGCTGGACTTATCTCCCTTCCCCACTCTCTGTTCACTTCATGACTTTCCAGCTTTCATGTTGAGTGAGTTGGCATTTCCCTTTCACTATAATGTTTATTAAATATCCATTGCAGTAATGAGAAATGATTTCCACCATGAGGAAAAGAAAACATATCCAGTAAACTAGAACATTTAAAACGTGCTTCTGTTTTAAAAGACAGTGTGGGGAATCTTGGCAGAGCCAATAGGCTGTGCCCACGAAAACAAAGTGAAGATTTGCTGGCGAAGCTTCCATGGGAGAAGGAGGAAGGTGCGTTTCAGAACTGGCTTTGTTATACTTGCCACAGTTAAGGAATGCCTTGAGAGTTCTTTAATAAATGTATGAAAAACAGGAATATCAAAAGCAAATGCGTAAGAGGAAGCTGGGCCCTGGCAGCAGCAGATAGGAGCTTTCTGACAGCTCAGAGGCCCTCTGGGTCCCTCAAATCATTGGCCAAATCTGTGTTGTCAGCCGGGAGGGCAGGGCGGGGCCTGCCTGGCCAGCCTCACCTGTGCCCATGGCTGGGCCTCTGTTGTGTGCCAGGCAGACACTGTCTCTGTGGGCCTGACTCCCAGTCACCAGGCTCACCCCTGCCACTGTCTGCAAACATGACTTCATATCGTGGAAGGACGTGTTTCTGAGGGTGGCCACCAGTTTCTTGTTTCTGAATCTAATTCTACCTCCCAACATTTCTCAGGCTCCAGCACAACCCACATCTCTTCTGTCTTTGGGCTGGGCTCTTGTGGGCAAGGACAGGGCCTAGCACAGAGCTGGTGCCCTGACAGCCTCGCAGGAAGGAAGGCAGAAGTTTGTCAAAGGTGAGAGGGTGCCTGGCACCCTCGCCTTCTAAGGAGGCGGTGCTGTGGGAAGGAAGGCGTGTCCCACCCAGCGTACCCAAGGAGCCCACTGTTGGCAAAGCGGATCTGAGGCACAATGCATGTGTGACAATGAAAGCACTTGTGTCCCCAAGTGTCCTGAAACCTTGTGGGAAATTCAACCTGTCAAAATGCAACAGCAGGCAAGACATCATTCATGTCGCACCCAAAACAACACCCATTCTTGAAAAGGACTGCACCTGCCAGGCTGTCTTGGTGAGGCCGAGCATCACTTACTGGTCAGCCCTGTTGGGTCCCCGTCTGTGAATTGCCAGTTATATCCTCTGGCCAATACTGGATCTCACCTGCTATCGTGTGAGTGGCTATCCCCTCCAAAATGTGTGCTGAGACCTGGTGGCCTCATGAGAGTCCTAAGTAGGGCTTTCAGAGGTGCTGCTCTAAGAGAACAGTCCAGCCCCCTTGCCCTCTGTCTCAGGCGAAGCAGCACCAAGGCCCTCGGGGGGTGTGGTGCCTGAGTCTTGGGCTTTCCCGCCTCTGGAACTGTGAGAAATACTTGTTATTTGCACGTTGCCTGGACCAAGATGGAAAATGGGGACCAGGTGTGGGCTGCTCTGTCCTAACATGCTGTGCAGCAAACAGGGCCAGGCAGGTTTGCAGAGGCCTGAGCTGCGAGAGGGAGGCACTCAGGGCAGTTGGCAGGGGCTGAGAGGAGGGCAGCACAGGGAGAGCTCAGTAATGATGTTTCTCAGCAATGATGCCCAGGGGTATGATCAGAATCTGGTAGAAATATGGCCAGGGAAGGCCACCGTGATGAGGCCTCAGACAAAAACGAGGAACTGGGAACTGGAGTAAAGGCTGTCTGTGTCACAAGTTTGCACAGAACTTGGCTGGATGGAGCCTGTGTGCCAGGGCTTTACATGGGTGACACTGGACCAGGACACCTGGCAGAAGACGTTTCTAAGCACATGCCATGTGGCCTACTATAGTATAGTGAGAGAAGAGAGAGATGGTTTAAAGATAGAATTTATAAGTAAAAGAAAAGCAGAATATAAACATTTCAAACATCCCAGCCTGGCCATGCACAGAATGAACAGTGTGCAAGTGTGTGGCCAAGACGATGCCTGATAAGAAGGTTCTTATGGGCCAAGGGAGCCTGGTGTTGTTTACCACACAATGAGACGATGACCCCAAAGGCAGGTTCAGAATGTTAGGATCTTTGGGGCAGAAATCGCTGGCTTCCCAGGCCCCCCTCAAGTACCTGCTCCCAACATTGCAGGGCCGTGGCTGCCCAGCTGTGGCTAACTGGGCCCAGTTGAGGTTTGTGCTGCTGTGCCCGGGGCTCAGACGCTGATTCTGCAGGTGCACAGATGCGTGAGCTGAGGAGCCATGGCTGCCTCCACCCACGTGCCAAAGGATGTCCTGGACAGGGGGCCTTGGCAGAGACTTGTCCTGGATGGAGCCACCTCAGAAGTCCCCACTAGGGCAATACCCAGTGGAGCTGTCATCATATGAAGGTCTCACAGTTAAGTTTGCGAACTTGCCACCCTTTGCCTGGCAGCACTGCACAGGCAGCTCAGTAAGGGTTCCTACCTGGTGCACCAGTGTCTAACAGCCGTGTCAGTGTCTATGTGTGGCAGTATCTTGCTGAGGGGAGTGCATTGTTGTGTGTTTTTTGTGTGCCGTATGACCACAGATCTGATGGCATGCCAGAAGAGTTCCAAAATTGCTTCGAAGGGTGGACTAGGGATTAGTGTCAGTGCATAACTCCCCAAGGGGAGGGAGTGCTTTGAAGGTGACTGTAGTGATATTCAGCAGTAAGTATGTAGCACTTTTTCTAGGGTAAATTCACAAACTTAATTGTCAAACCTAGGATATACGGGGAGTGCCAGAAAAAGGTATTCACATTGTAAGCAGTATTATCTATGTATTACTTCTCAAAGATGAATGATTGCTGTAGCAATATGTAGTGTGATAAGGTGTTAAATGAATGCTGGGAAGAATAGGATAGCTTTTCCTCTTAAAATGTGTATACATTTATTAGGCACCGTGTGTGTAGTAAGAGTATATTATATTACACTACACACTTAGTACCTGGACTTTTCACTCCTTAAATGGTATCTTTTCATACAGACATTCTTATTCTTAACTAAGTTCTACATACAATCGTATTTATTTTTCTTTTGTGGTTTTCGGCCAGGGCTAGGTTTGAACCTGCCACCTCCGGCATATGGGACAGTGCCCTACTCCTTGAGCCACAGGCGCTGCCCATACAATCGTATTCTTTTAAAATGTTGCCCTTCATTTCAGGGTTATGGAGACATTTTCCTATGGTGTGATCTAAAAGGTTTGTTGTTTCCTCCTCACTCAGGGCTGTGTGTGTGGGGAGCAGCAGGAGTTAGCACCGAGACCCGGTCCGTCCTCTCCTGCAGCGACTCATCCTGGCCCCGGTGGGGACCCAGGTGCCACCCCTGCACAGCACATCCTGTGACTTGACTCTGCTACCCGGCTCCCTGTGCTCCCAGCTTCAGGTTCACATTGCGTGACACGCAGGACTCCCTTAGTTCTTCATATATATCTTATGTTGGAAGTCCTCTGACTTCTTTTCTTTCAAGACTGACCTGGAGATTGTTGCATTTCCAGGTAGGTAATTTTTAGATTCATCTTGTTAATTTCCACACAACAACCTGCTGGGGTCATTCTACTTTAGAATGAAGGAAGGGCACTCTTTTTTATTTTTTATTTTTATTTTTTTATTGTTGGGGATTCATTGAGGGTACAATAAGCCAGGTTACACTGATTGCAATTGTTAGGTAAAGTCCCTCTTGCAATCATGTCTTGCCCCCATAAAGTGTGACACACACCAAGGCCCCACCCACCTCCCTCCGTCCCTCTTTCTGTTTCCCCCCCATAACCATAATTGTCATTAATTGTTCTCATATCAAAATTGAGTACATAGGATTCATGCTTCTCCATTCTTGTGATGCTTTGCTAAGAATAATGTCTTCCACTTCCATCCAGGTTAATACGAAGGATGTAAAGTCTCCATTTTTTTTAATGGCTGAATAGTATTCCATGGTATACATATACCACAGCTTGTTAATCCATTCCTGGGTTGGTGGGCATTTAGGCTGTTTCCACATTTTGGCGATTGTAAATTGAGCTGCAATAAACAGTCTAGTACAAGTATCCTTATGATAAAAGGATTTTTTTCCTTCTGGGTAGATGCCCAGTAATGGGATTGCAGGATCAAATGGGAGGTCTAGCTTGAGTGCTTTGAGGTTTCTCCATACTTCCTTCCAGAAAGGTTGTACTAGTTTGCAGTCCCACCAGCAGTGTAAAAGTGTTCCCTTCTCTCCACATCCACGCCAGCATCTGCAGTTTTGAGATTTTGTGATGTGGGCCATTCTCACTGGGGTTAGATGATATCTCAGGGTGGTTTTGATTTGCATTTCTCTAATATATAGAGATGATGAACATTTTTTCATGTGTTTGTTAGCCATTCGTCTGTCATCTTTAGAGAAAGTTCTATTCATGTCTCTTGCCCATTGATATATGGGATTGTTGGCTTTTTTCACGTGGATTAATTTGAGTTCTCTATAGATCCTAGTTATCAAGCTTTTGTCTGATTGAAAATATGCAAACATCCTTTCCCATTGTGTAGGTTGTCTCTTTGCTTTGGTTATTGTCTCCTTAGCTGTACAGAAGCTTTTCAGTTTAATGAAGTCCCATTTGTTTATTTTTGTTGTTGTTGCAATTGCCATGGCAGTCTTCTTCATGAAGTCTTTCCCCAGGCCGATATCTTCCAGTGTTTTTCCTATGCTTTCTTTGAGGATTTTTATTGTTTCATGCCTTAAATTTAAGTCCTTTATCCATCTTGAATCAATTTTTGTGAGTGGGGAAAGGTGTGGGTCCAGTTTCAGTCTTTTACATGTAGACATCAGGAAGTGCACTCTTACAGTCGCCCACCATTAGTGGGGAGCACCCCACCAAAGCTTAGCTCGGATTTGGAGGGTGTTGATGCCACACACACCAAGAGGGTGTGAAAGGTCCCTGGTGTCTCAGGGGAGTGGCAGAGCCTCCCAGGAAGGTCCAGGGTGGCTTGACAGTGGTGGGAGTGGGGCCAGGCTTACTTGTCAGCTCCCACAGGTGCAGCCAGGTGCCTCACAAGGTGCACATCCCAAGCACGCTGCTGGCTATATCTTTACAGGTGAAGCATACCCTGTGGACAGCTCCCAGACCAAGAAGCAGCACCACCGCCTTCTCCCCAAGGCAGGAGTGCCAGGAAGGCCACCTCCCTGACCTCTCACAGCACAAACCAGCATTGACAGTCAGGTCTTCACGTCACACGTGGAGTGTGTGTTCCTTTATACTGAGCTTCTTTTGCTCAACAGCACATCAAGAAAGCAAATATCAAACCAAAAGTCCATTCATCAATAAAATCAATAACATGAAAAATCTGCTGAGATTTTAATTGGGATTGCCTTGGAGACGTGTTAATTTCGGGAAAAGAATCAACATATATATTTATAGACTCTTCCAATCCATGAACATGGTATTTCTCTTTCTCATTTAGGTCTTCTCTAATTTCTCTCAATAAAACATAGTTTTCAAGCTCTCGAACACTTTTTTTGAGTCTTTCTCTTTTGCTTAGGCTGGGGGTCAGTGGTAGTATCACAGCTCAACCTCAGACTCCTGGGCTCAAGTGATCTGCCTGCCTCAGCCTTCCCAGTATCTGGGACTATGGGTGCCACCACTGTGCCTGGCTCAAGATCTAAGAAGATTTTTTTTAAAGATTTTGAAAAAATACTATTATAATTTAAAATTTCATTCTTAATTATTTGCTATAAGTATATAGAATAATAACTTTGTAGGCTGGCCTTATATTTAGTGATATTACTGAAATAATATATCAATAAATAATTTTAAAAATAGATTTTATACTTTCTATGTATTGTCAATGAATTAAGGATTTTATTTCCTGCTTTCCAACTCATATATCTTTCTTTCTGTTTAATTAAAGTGGTAAAGTTTCGTGCCCACAGTGCAGTCCCGATTACATGTGGCAGCTTCCTCACCATCCTGGTAACAAGTTCACTCCCTTTTCTTCCATTTCTTAGCATTCTCATAATTAATGGGAGCTATATATTTTTTAAAGTTTTTCTTCTGCACCCGTTGAGATAATTGTGATACTTTACATTTGATTATATGTTATTTGTATGTACGTATGTATTTATTTTGAGACAGAGTCTTACTATGTCATCCTCGGTAGAGTGCCGTGGTGTCACAACTCAGAGCAACCTCACACACTTGGGCTTAAGTGATTCTCTTGTCTCAGCCTCCCGAGTAGCTGGGACCACAGGCACCTGCCACAACACCCAGTTATTTCTTTGTTGCAGTTGATACTGTAGTTCAGCTGGCCTGGGCCATGTTTGAACCCGCCGGCCTTGATGTATGTGGCCAGCGCCCTAACAGCTGAGCTACAGGTGCCAAGCCTGTATTTATTTTTGATTTTTAATGTTCTTATGCATATGGATTATTTCTTAATTAGTATGGGATATTTTTATATATTGTTGATTGTGATTTGCTAATTTTTAAAGAACTAAAAAATCTGCTGAGATTTTAATTGGGATTGCCTTGGAGGCATGTGTTAATTATGCTACCTGAATCCTTGATCTATCAGAGTTTCACATTGACATTGGTGCCCATTCTCACATCAGAGCTCGCCTGTAATGATCTTGTCAGATTATAACAATAAGGTCATGATGGTCTTCTAAATAAAGTTGTAAAACATTACTCTTTTTTTCTTTCCTCTGGAAGAGTTTGTGTAACATTGGTATTATTTATTCCACAAACATTTGGAGAAATTTTGGGGGCAAGCCAACTGGATCTAGAGTTTTCTTTGTGGCATCTTTTCAATAGGATCATTCAGACTTATACATTTTTCTTGTATCAGTTTTGGCAAGTTGTATTTTTCAGAATTTGTTCAATTTATCTAAATTGTCAAATTTACTGGAATAAATCATTCAGTGTATTCTTTTATCTTTACTTTAACATCTGTGGGATCTTTACTGGTATCTCCATTTTCATTTTTGATATAGTTAAATTGTGCCTTCTTACATTTTCTCAATTAAACTTTCATTATTTTATTTCAAGCAAACAACTTTTGGCTATTTTTTTCTCATGTACGTTTTCTGTTTTGTTAATTACCAATGTTATTTTGATTTTTTTTTCTTGTCATACATCGAGTTTAATAATTCAATTTTCTGTTATTTTCTTCAGTTCTTGAGAAAAAAATTAGTACTTTGATTTTTAGCATTTTTCCTAATGTATGCATGAAAGAGTATTTTGTATTCTCAACACAGTTTTAACTATATCACATGAGTTTTCATACTTTGTGTTGTTTTCTTCACCAATTCAAAATATTTCCTAATTTTTTTTCTTTTTTTTTTTGAGACAGAGCCTCAAGCTGTCGCCCTGGGTAGAGTGCTGTGGCATCACAGCTCACAGCAATCTCCAACTCCTGGGCTCAAGTGATTCTCCTGCCTCTGCCTCCCAAGTAGCTGGGACTACAGGCGCCCACCACAATGCCGGGATATTTTTTTTTGATTGCAGCTCTCATTGTTGTTTGGTGGGCCCGGACTGGATTCAAACCCGCCAGCTCAGGTGTATGGGGCTGGCGCCTTAGCTGCTTAAGCCACAGGTGTCGAGCCAATATTTCTTAATTTTAAATGTGATCTCTCCTTGACTGATGGGGTGTTCAGAAGTTTATCACTTTCTTTCCAGACAGTTGGGAGTTTTTCTCTGTATCTTTTTGTTATTTATTTGTAGCTTAATTTCACTGTGGTCATAAACTGTGCTCTGTATGTTGTCAACACTTCAAAATCTGTTGAGACTTTTTGGTGACTAACAAGTCTTGAGTTTGGGTGGTGCTCCTGGTGTACTGAAGTGGGCGCGCATGTGCAGGGTGAGCCCACGCGTCCTGCTGCTGAGGAGCCTTTCAGATCTCTGCCTCCACCACTGTTCTGTCTGCATGGTTCACCCTTTCCCATCCTCTCGTTCATGCGCTTGAATGGCCGCGTGTCATGAAGAAACATTTAGATTGTTTTGTTTTATTTTTGTACTACAGCATGATAACCTTTGTCTTTTTAGCATGTTACTATAGTGAAGTAATCATATGAACGAGTGATATGTTTGTGCCTGGATTTACCACTTAATTATACAATTGGCTTCCTAGTGGCCCCTTCAGTTCTCTTTCTATCCTTCCTTATTAGTTTTTGACCTGATTCAACATTTTTTATTTCCCCCTTTACTAGCCTTTACATTGTATATATGCTTTTATTATGCCTATGATTACCTACCTGCATCCTTGATCTACCAGAGTTTTACATTTATTCCTGCTTATCATTTTTCGATCCCATTTTCCTATCCTAGTTTTTATGCTATTGTCTATATCCTGATTTTATTTTCATTTAACTTTTTTCAGTTGTTATCTGGGTTTATCCACACATTTATCTTTTTTATTGTTTTTCATAATATCTTCTGTTTTCTTATTTTATTTTACTTTTTATTCTTTTTTTTTTTTTGAGACAGAGTCTCACTATGTCACCCTTGGTAGAGTGCTGTGTTGTCACATCTCACAGCAACCTCAAATTCTTGGGCTTGTGCGATTCTCTTGCCTCAGCCTCCCAGGTAGCTGGGACTGCAGGCGCCCACCACAACGCCCAGCTACATGTTACAGCTTTTCATCACCTCTCCCATGCTTTCATTACCTTTGCTCTATTTTTTTTCCTTTTTAGTTTTCATTGCTTTATTCCTGACATTTTATATCTTAGCTTCCAGTTTGTTCACCTTTGTTCTAACCAGTTGCTAGCTCCATCATTTAAGTAGTTAATTTCAGCTAATGCAGTTTTTAATTCTAGCATTTCCATTTGATTTTCAAAAGATTTCAGTTATCCTGTGAAACTGGTCATATGTTTTTCGCATATGTATTCATCATAGTTAGGCCAGGTGCAGTGACTTACACCTCTAATCCCAGCACTCTTAGAGGCTGAGGCGGGTGGACTGCTTGAGCTCAGGAGATCAGGACCAGCCTGAGCAAGAGTGAGACCCTGTCTCTACTAAAAATAGAAAAACTAGCCAAGTGTGGTATGTAGTCCCAGCTGCTGGGGAGTCTGAAACAAGAAAATCACTTGAGCCCAGGCTGAGCCCACAGCCCACTTGAGTTTGAAGTTGTTGTGAACTATGACTTACAACCAAAGGTGACAGAGTAATACTTTGTCTCAAAAAAAAAATCATAGTTAATTTAAAAATCATATTTGGTAAATCCAATATTTGCTCATATTTATATCTATATATAATTATCTTTTTCTCTTGGTGTTTGGTTATTTGGTCCTTGGTATAGCTGTACATTTTGTATTTTAGATACTGTGTGTAAAAGTGGAGGGTTTTTTGTTTTTTTCGGGGGGGTTGTTTTTGTCTTTTTGAGAGAGTGCCTTCCTCTGTTGCCTATGCCAGAGTACAGCAACCTAAAAATTGTGGGCTAAAGTGATCCTCCTGCTTCAGCCTCCAGAGTAGCTGGGACAACAGGTGCACACCACCGCGTCTGGCTAATTTTTCTATTTTTTATAGAGATGGGGGTTTTGCTATGTTGCTCAGGATGGTCTCAAGCTCCTGGCTTCAAGGATTCTTTTACCTCGGCCTCCCTAAGTGCTGGGATCACAGGGGTGAGCCACTGTGTCTGCCTGGAAATAGAGGTTTCGGATGGCGTCTCTTCCTCCAGACATAATTAAATCCACTCGTAGGGGAAGGTGAGCTTTTGCATTAAGGAAATGAAACACCCAAGAAGTTTGAACATCACAAAAGGAAAAGCCAGGAGCTGGAAGGGAGATAATACATGAAAGACAAGTGTCAGATCTGACAGACACATCCCCTGATATGAGGAGGTCACACGCCCTTCAAATGGCAAGGGAGGCATCAGCAACATGAAAAAGAAAAACATTCTGAAAAAGGACAAAAAAGGAAATCATGAGAATAAAAATATAATAGCTGAAAGAAAGAACATTTTGAGGGCATAATAAAAATATCTGCATAAAGTTTCAGAAGATTTGCCAACAAAACCCACAATGAAAATATTTTGAAGGAAACCTCAAAATGAAAAGAAAAATCCAGGAAAAGCTGTGACCAATATGAGAAGAGAGGAAGAGTAAAACTAAAACTTCATAAATTTTTTTTTATTTTTATTTTTGAGACAGAGTCTCAAGCTGTTGCCCTGGGTAGAGTGCTGTGGTGTCACAGTTCACAGCAACCTCAAACTCTTGGGCTTAAGCGATTCTCTTGCCTCAGCCTCCCAAGTAGCTGGGACTACAGGCACCTACCAAAACGCCTGGCTATTTTTTTTGTTGTTTTTGCAGTTGTCATTGTTGTTTTAGCTGGCTCAGGCCGGGTTCAAAACTGCCAGCCTCTGTGTATGTGGCCGGCACCCTACACACTGAGCTATGGGTACCACCTAAAACCTCATAAAGTTTGCTGTCATTAAGAAACAAAAAAACAAAAAACAAACAAACAAACAAAAAAACAGAACCAAAGAAAGTACATGCCACGTGCTGACCCAAAACTAGTCTCAGTGACCAAGCAGCTGAGGGCCAGGGTGGGGATTATAGTGGCCGGAACCCTGGCTAGCCAGCTGAGGCTCTGCTGTTGCCAGTGAGGGCAGAGGATAGAACAAGGAAACGAGAAAGGCACAGTGAATCCAAATTTGAAAGATCCTGGAAAAACTCCCTACACGTCGGAGGCACCCCCTCCCCTCCCGGTGGCTCTGTCTCAGGCCTTGGAACCTCCCTCCCAGCACTCCCATTCCTGGGCACAACCAGGGTGTGGGTCTGACATAGGTGGTCCCCACACTGACACCCCAGGCTCTGCCAGCCTTCTGCTCACTCCACCACAACCCTGCTGCTGGGCTCTGCCAGGGAGTCTGCCTAGCACTGGTCACTCTGACCCTCCTGCCCACAGAGCACATCCACCCGGAGTAAGTCCTGGTGTTCTGGACAAGCAACAGCTCCCCACCCGGGTGGCTCCTCTGCCCTCCCAGCCAGAGCTGAGTTCCCCAAATGCTGGCCTCCTCTGGGCTCTGCATCCACCCTGTGCCCCTGAGCTCTTCCCCATGTGTCAGCCCCTCAGTCCCGGGCCCTGCCCTGGCTCTGCTGAGTGGGCACCCCCAGCTTCTTGCCCCTCTCAGGCCTGGGTCTGTGCCAGGGCAGCACTCAGCCTCGCCAGCGGAAGCCCCCAGTCTCCCTGCTGTGAGGGACAAATTCAGACTTTCTCCTGTCTTCCTCATCCTGCCTACTCCCCAGCCTGCCCTCTGCTTCCAGGGACCACGCCACAACACATTCCCCTCCCAGCCAAGTCCTGGGGTCTGTGAGGGCTTCTGCCTCAGCCTGAGCATGAACTGGCCCCGCCCCTGCCCGCACCTGCGTCCGCCCAGCTGGAAAACTCCCTGTGAGAATAGGACTCATGGGTGTGGGGCTTTGTCTCACTGCTGGACCCGTGACTTGGACAAGTCCTCCCATAGCAGGTGTTCTGGAAATTGTTGAAAAAGGAAACAAGGGAAGAATGAAACAAAGGACCAATGGGTGGTGGGCAGATGCAGCACTGGCCGCCCTGCCCTAGAGGAAAGTCAGCCTCTGTCTGGAGGCCATGGACTCGCAGGCTGGTCTTGGCATGGGGCTGCTTTCATCACGGTCACCCCATGAGAACTCCTCTGGCCCGTGTGGGCAGCTGTGCCAGGCAGAGCCCCCCAGCTGGCTCTCAGCAGAATCTGAACAAATGCATGGAGCCATGTGACTGGGCTCTGCTGATGAGGGCCCAGGACTGGCCAGGCTGGCTCAGGCTCCACACGGGCCTATCCTGAGGCTTCTTCCAGCCCCTCATATGGAAATAATATTGGACCTCATAAAGGATCCAGTCTCTTATTTCAAGTTATGAAACAAACATTCTCCTCGGATAATACCATGTCAAGCCACGAATGAAGTTTTGAATTCCAGCTTCAAGGGGAAGTTAAAATTAGTTCTAAACCATAGCATGTAAGTTTGTAATAAATCGGAGGCCATAGTCTGATGCCAATTAAAAGTAACTATTGGATTCATTTCTTTGAATTATTTGAATTTAAGCTTATGTTATGCCCTTCACAAAGTCTTAAAGTTGTGAACAAAAGTATAAGCTTCAAATAATTAAAGTGATTTAATGACAATAAGCAAACTTCAAAGCCCCTTCCCCCAAAACAGCAGAACCTCATCAAAGCAGAAAAAACAAATATGTTTCCAAGCTCAGATTTGAAACCCTACAAATGGCCCAGTGTTTCATCTGGAGGGAAGGATTGTGAAACATTGCGGAATGAGGGCGTGTGTCTTGTTTGGTGTCTTTTTCCTCCACAATAATGCAGCATTGTCGTATGTAGACACTTTGTGTCCTGGTAAAGTACTTGATGCTTTTAATTTTCTAAAAAGAGAAATGTTTTTGTGGAGTAAGCAGAAAACATTCAAGGGTAACTTAGGAGACTGCACTGAGATGCTTCCCCCAAATTTAGCAAAATGGTGTTTAAACTTTTTTAATTGGACATTACTATTAAAAGTAATGAGCTTCTCAAGTTAGAATTTTCTGATACACTTCATCTCAGGACTTTGCAATCAACAAACGTGCCTAAATGCCTTTGGAAACTGAAAACGAAATATTGAGTAAAAATCTAGGCATCCCCCCAGAAGAAAAAAAAATTACTTTATCATAAGCACATTTACACTAGACTGTTTATCACAGCTTAATTTACAATTGACAAGATGTGGAAACCGAAATGCCCACCAACCCAGGAATGGATTACCAAACTGTGGTATATGTACACCATGGAATATTATTCAGCCGCTAAAAAGGGTGGAGACTTTACGTCTTTTGTATTAACCTAGACGGAGTTGAAACACATTCGTCTTTGTAAAGTAACATGAGAATGGAGAAGCAAGAATCTGATGTACTCAACACAAATATGAAGTC